>NC_133581.1:14479568-15113391 GCF_964106895.1 Numenius arquata
CATCAAGTCTAGTTTAAAGCTCTGTCAATGAGCCCTGCTAGCTCATGGGCAAAGACTCTCTTCCCCCTTTGAGAAGGATGAACCCCATCTGACCCCAGCAGGCCTGGTGCCGTGCAGGCCATCTCATTCTCAAAAAACCCAAAATTGTGGCGGTGACACCAGCCACGGAGCCATGTTTTAACAGACTGAGCGCATCTGTTTCTTTCAATGTCACTGACCGCAACAGGGAGGAGAGAAGAAAAAGTAACCAGTTGCAAGTAGGAAGCCACAGAGAGACAGCAACAGGGACACCAGCATCACTTTGAGTTCCACTTAAATGCCTGGTCTTTTTTGCAGCAGATGTAGCACATTAGTCAGGGATTGTTGTATTTTTTGCCTTTTGGTTTCCCCAGATTCAGTTACCTGGTTAGTTACTCTGTTGCCTTGAGAGAAAAATCTGTGAATTAAATACCACAGATAGAAATGACTTTTTCTTGTACTGCCCTTGTGGATGGCGATGGGTGCCCTTTGTATGCTCACAGCAACAGCAGCAGCCAGAGAAACTGGTAGGTCACAATAATTTTCTTCTGCGTAAAATGAAAAAGGAGAGACTAGTTCTGATTAAAATGCAGCCAGAGCCTCTAATACTGTGGTATTAATTGCGATGCTGGCCTTGACAAAAATAGCTGTTAAATGGGGAGTAAAAAACTTTCCATGTTTGCCAAAGTTGTAATGAAAATGGTGGAGCTGTCATATATACAATGTTCTTACCTAAAATGATTATGGCTTAACAATTTTCCAGTGCACTGCGTTGGGTTGTTTCCAGCACATCCAGATCCTAGTGTTGTAAAGGTTTAATAGAAAATCTTGATAGTGAGTCTTTATCTGTGCCAGAGAAAAAGGTAGGCAGTGTTTATGAAATCCACTCACATTCTTTACTCACCACCTTGACGTTGCTGCCATGCTCATTTGTTGTCACTTTTATACGTGTCTAACTGTCAAGAAAGACTTGATCCAGTGTACGGCTGTGGATTGCTAAGTTTGGTTGCTGGTGTGATGCAAACAACAGGAGCCTTACAGTCCTCATAGCCTTTAAATCCACAGGGTGACTCCTCAGCAGGAATAAATCCGTGGCGTTCCACAGAAGTGGCTGGAACTGTGCCAGTCTACAGTGCTTGGAGACTGAGCCCAATGATGCATCTTTGATGCAAATTACTACTTTTAGGAAAAACTAGTATTTACAAGGAATCAAGCATGCATGGGTTAAAGCTGAACTGTGAAGCAAGGCCAGAAGTTATATTTGACAGATCTTTGTTAGGTGCCAAGGAACTCAAGGAAAACCTAAATACCAGCCTCTCTGATAATGATAGAACAGTAGTAGTTGAGAAAATGCACAGAAGTATTTTATTCCAAATGGTAAAATGACTAATGCTGTTCATTAATGATCCACGCAGTGGGAAAGTGTGTTTGCCTCTGTGTAGCTCTGATTTCAGTTTGTAGCAGAAACTTGTCTCAGTAGCAGAAACTTTAACATTGGATGGCTCGGGCTTTCATTAATTGTTGATTCTGTTTCTTATTTCTCCAGAACAGGGGCTGAACATTCCTTGGCATGTTTTCACTGATCCCAGCTGGGCTTTGTAAGTGGGGGGAAATATGTACGTTTGGAAGTTCTTCTTCTGGCCTGCAGAAATGTTACTTCCTTTTCATTTTTGTGTATTCTGATGGAATAAAGGAGTAATTAATTTCTCCTGAGGTCAAGAACCTGCACAGAACCCAAGGTGGCATTATCATCTTTGTAACTGTAGACACCATGTTGCAGAGTATGCAGGACAGGCCAGAAATAGTGGACTGCTAATACTCAATAGAGGTTGGTTGTTTATCTCGTACTAAAGAGAGCAATTTGGTCTAGAAGAGCAGGAAATATCCTGTTTTTTATCTTTGGGTGTCTCAGTTCAGGAAAAAATGCAACGTAGCCTTGGCTAAGCCTCATCAGACAGCAGTAGAGAGCCCCCTGATTCTCACTTCTTGTTTACAGGGTTGTGTATGAGATGGGGATGTTTGTTTGCTTAGTTAAGTATATGCTAATGTTCTTTTCTGAATCCATAGCTTGCTTTGTAGATTACTTTCATGAAGAAATAATAATACTAGTCATAATAAATTATTTTCTGCACTCCTGTGAAAACTATATATGTTTTGCAGAGAAGGTGTATGACCACACAAACTAAAGAAACAGGATGTGTATTTTATTACCTGTTAGTCAGTAGCTTTTTCCAAAGATTATAAATAAGCTAGGTATGTAATGCTTTTGGAATCCCTATGATAGTAATAGTGTTTACTAGCAACACCTTAGTAATTGTATTTTGGTAGCTTTGGTTGTCTAAAGACATGTGTGAGGGTGTTATGTTTTAGTAAATCAGCTGATACACCTAGAGAGAGCAAACAATCTCTGAGAACCAGTAAACTTCAGGGAATAAAAAAAATTGGTGACAAGTAATTGTCATATAAGCACTTTCAGAAATTTTCTCCTACGAACACTTTGATGCAGGTGGTAAGCACTTGGAAAACAAGAGCACGTACATACATACATGTTTAAGCTGCTGTTCTGCTGGTAACTACAGTATATGTCTAGGTAAGGATGTCATGCCCTGTAACCGTGTGGTGTGTGTGCAGTGCCGTTAACCTTTAGGTACTCCTTCTAATATCTGCCTCTCCCATGAACTGCTCTTTTCCAGGGACCTGGTGTCTTCAGGTAGCAGCTGTCCATCCAGTCACCTAAACTGACTGCTATTGGATCTGTCTTGAATCCCACCTCTAGGTGATGAGACTTTTGCAGAGTCCTGCAGAATGTTGGATATGTCTCTCAAATTTATTTCTTGAGTAGTAAGTGTTACATTGTGTGCTGCTGAGAAACTGGTGGAATCCGACCTATCCCTTTGGAGAGATACCCTTTTCAGATTTGATCCATCAGATAAAAGATGTCCCACTGTGTTTAATCAAGGCTCGGCTGTCTCCTTTGATCACAGCTTCAGTTATTGATCCCTATGGCGATACTGTTCATAAACCATTTAGCTTTCCCAGAGAAGATCCTCTTGCACCATGTACCATTCTGGTACCCTTTCCTCAGGACTAAGGGCATTAGCTGTCCTGTGTTAGAAGCATAGCAGATAAGCCACAAAAAAAAGTGGCAACTTTGAGCTAACACAGTTAACAGCTGTCCTCAGACTTCTAGCCTACTCCAAAAAATACAGGGCTAACTGGGTGCTACTTGCTGCACATGCTGGATATGGTTAGGACTCTCAGATGTGTGGCAGCCCTGGGTAAATATGAAATAATCTACTGGATGTAACTGGGAAACAGTTAAGTATGTAAAGTATGGAAATGCTACACTGAATCAACGGCTATTTCTCACAAATACAAAAAAAAAGTATTGCTTTCTTAGTCTTCCTCTCTGGAAAGCCTGGAAGTGCTGAAAAATGTCTTAGCATAGCCACTGCTACTTACAAAAAGAGACTTTATGGTAAGGAAGGCACCTGCTACAAGTCATACAAGCTAAATAGCATTTTTTACATGCACTGTTCAAAATTTAATTACCTGAGGATGAAGGGTAATTTTTTTTTGTTTGTTTTCTGTTGTACACTGCATGTGTGATTCCATTTAGAAAAGTTAAAATGCTGAACGTTTATGTTACTGGCTTGTTATGATTATATTTGGTCCTCCATTTCCTCCCAATTTGTGTTTAAGAAACCGGATGAGGAGCAGTTACATGAATGTAGTAGCACAGGAGGTTATTATTTTTTTTCAGTAGCTGCTATGACATTCCTTATTTATATATATATTTTTATGGAGGTGGCTGACATTTTAGCTCTTGATGTAAAAGAACGAAATGAAGAGAGGGGATAAGGGAAGAAATGAAGAGAGAAAAACCAAGATGTGATCTGAGAAAGAACTTAGGGAGAATATCTACAAGAATTTCTGAAAAAAAATCCTGATTTGATGCATTTTGCATTATCTGACAAGTAACATATAACAATAAAAGAAGCCAAAATTAAAGATAAACACATGGGAGGTACTGAACTGAATTTAAAACTGAATTTAAAATGTTGGCATTTTCTGTTGCTAATTTGACATTTTATTGTTGGAGGGAATTTTGTGTTTCTGTTGCGAGTAGAATTAAGCTTTGCTGCTAACATATGCAACAGCAGCACACACACATCCTCGGATTTCATTGTCAGACACGGGTTTTGTACACAAAAATGAGTGCCCTTAATATTACAGGCACATTCAGTTTCAATAGTTGCACCTCTTTTTGGCAATACATTCAGATAATTTGTATATTAAATAGCTGGGTTGCAAGGTCTTGAGTTCATGAAGGAAGGGAGTTCTAACTCAGAGCAATATTAGCAGAGTATCGTTTTTCAACAGTAGCTCAGAGAAAATACTTTAGGAAATGGTAGAAAAAATAAGAGATATAGTGATAATTCTTGAGTGTCCGGACTGTACTTAGAAGCCATCGAGCAATGTGGCTGCATCAGTGCAAGCCCTAAGCAGAAGCTCAGAGATACTACTTCCAGTTTTCCCTTTTGAAACAGGAGTAAGTGCAAATGTCACAATTGGAGCTTTTCCTTGTTTGCAGTCTGGATTTGCATCAGTGCAGGTGGATCACTTCTTGGCCTCTGCCTCTTGAGTGAGGTTGATTCTGTAAACATCTCACCCCTGTGAAGTGGATAAGACTTCTTACGGTGCTGGGCATAATGCTGCAATGAGATGAACACAAATTAAGCCTGCGGTTAGCGACTGTCCTGCACTGTGATTGCAAACCTGGCTCCTGGTAGCTGTGCTCCAGGTGTTTGTCTCTTTCATGCTGGTGCATTTTGGATGAGTAGTGGTGATAACTACTTTTGATTACTAGCACTTGAGGCTGCTGAAGAAGAGGGAAGAAATGCACGTTGTGGGTGTCTTCTCATACTTGGTTTCTGTCTGCATGCAAGTGCAAAAGATTTATCAGGCAGTTAGTTTGGGATCTAAGCTAGAGGTACTCCTCCTTTTTAGGAATCTCTTCCTTTCCCCTCCTTCCTGTGCAATCTCCCCAGAGGGGTGCTAGAAAGTGGCAGCCGTTATATCAGCTGTCAGGTCATTCCCATCACTTTTTAAGCAGAATTCACAGCCTGAAAAGTATCCACTTCTTGAAAAGTAACAGAAAGACCTGGAGATGCCCCTGCGTTGTAACTGCTATTTATAATAATTTGCTATTCTTGCTGAAAATTGAAACTATAAAATTGATGAATTGCTTTCAAATTATTTTTTCTGTTGGTCTTCAGTTGCATGGACTGTTTAACACAAATGATTGATAGTTTTGTTATATCTCTTCTCCTATAAGCATATAGGATCTTTATGAAAAAGTGATTTGGGATTTCTTCATTATGCCTGAAAATGTCTTAAATGATGCCTCACGTGGTGCTAATTCTCAGAAGGGAGATGAGTAGTGTGGATTTTCTGGAACAGCAAAAACTAAAACTTGCTGGAATTTGACACCCTAAATTGCTACTTTTTTCATTTGTTTCCTCTCCTACCTCCTTTCTTATATATTAAAGCTGCTTTGGTAATTGTCATGGTGAGTGCTACGTTACTTTTGGTGATTTCTTCTTTTCATATGTAAAACCTGTTTGTGTGCTTCGTGTAGGTATTTTTTTATTTTTGACCATTGATCCCAAGCCACTTCCATATGTGATAAAATTGAGGACAGAGGGGAAAATACTGGCTTTTAGAAGCAAGTGTGTAAATAAATATTTTAAACTCTTCATTTAGGAACAAATAACGAAATGCTGAGGCCCTCAGAGATGGCCTCATATTGCTACTGCCAGTTTTAGACACTCCTCTGACCATTCCTCAGCATCACTATATGAACCAATGAGTTCAGCTGGGAGAAGGTTCAAGACCAGGCTGGATGGGGCTTTGAGCAACCTAGCCTAGTGGGAAGTGTCCCTGCCCATGGCAGTGGGGTGGGAACTCGATGATCTTTAAGGTCCCTTCCAACCCGAACCGTTCTATGATTCTATGTATCTATGAGAATGGTGAATAGTTTCCTAGCTGGTGTTGGCAGTCTCCAAGGGAGCCTGGTTAAAAATTCATACTTGGCTCTTCACCTTCTGGTTTTCAAGAAGTTTGAAGCTTGCTGAATGAGATATTAAAAGCAGAAGGTGTTATCAGGCAGCCTGAGGTTTGTATTAATGTAGGGTTTGTTTTTTTTTTTTTTCCCTTTGAATTCTATTTGGTAATATGCAAAGAGAACCTTAAATATTGTGCTGGAAAGGAATGGGTTTTACACCAGTCTTTTACACTTTCTCTTACTTGTAAGAGCAAATAATTTGAGGCACTATCTGTTCTTGAACTCATAACAATTTAGCTGGTAGGAGCATGTACTTCCTAATTCTTAGGTGAAAAGTGATAGAAACTGTGAAGCTACTTGAATAGGGTTTTTGTTGGCTAGACTTACTCTCTCTTGACTTTTTGTAGCTGATGGGGTTTCTGGTGTCTCACTGCAAATGAAAAGGACTTCTGGAGAGTCAGCTCATTGCAGAAATAGCAGAAGGCTGTTCACTGAGAATAATCTCTCACAGAGACACGATTTCACAGCAACAGCATTTCTTCTGCTTTATTTCCCACAGCACCAGGCTAAAGTGGCTCAGCCTTCCGGACATTACAAGCTTGTATTGCTCCTTTATTTGTTTAACACCTTTTTTGAGCTTTAGGTCATTGATGTCAGGTCTGGCCCACTTAAGGTATGTTTCATGTTCTTCTACACACTCTAATTGTAGCTTTCTCATTCACCAAAATGGTCTCCATTGCTGTTTTCTTACACTCCCCTTACACTTTCTTAATAGACACTCTGTGAGTATGAAACAGCAAAAGATAGATACCCAGTACAAGGTCTTGCTGAAAAGGGCCAGATTCTTCAGAGCTGCAGAATCAGTCTGCATGATGCTAGAGGTACTCAGCTGTGGGTGATCTGAGAAATATTCATGTAATTATTGTGTAACTTTTTCATAATTGGAGTATCTCCAGAATGATGATTGCCACAGCTTTGGGTATATCTGGTCAAGAGTTCATCTTTGTTACATGTAGCATTAAGGTTACCCTAGGTATACATGCGTATGATAGGTTCCATTGCAGCTGCTCTTTGAAGGGACCTTACAGGAGTTGCTGCCCCTAAAACACACTGGGTAGCTTGTTAGGTTGGGGCATCTGCTGCTTAATGGTAATTGTAACTGTCTTCCTATGAAGTTGGCAGTGTCACCCTTTGCATACTATTTCTTTTATCATCCTGAAAACTCTAGATGGCAGGGACCATTTTTTAATATAAGATGTCGAGGTGTTAATTCTTACCTAAGCCTCCACATGCTTCCACAGGTTAAGAATTACTGATTGACTGTTGTCGGTATTTTTGTCAGTTTTGTATCATGCCTCTTGTGTTTTAACCACATATTTCTGAGAAATTCCTACAGTTATTTTTCATTGCCTAAAACAACATATGAGCAAGTTAAGTCAGTGAGTCTACTGGTTCTTAGGTATTTAGACCTCTTATGTATGTCCAGCTATGCACTTGCTTGTGGACTGCTCTCTGCCAAAGCGCTTGTATATTGTGTTGATTATAGTTGATTATGCAAAAATCAGATTGCCTCTTTTTTATTGTTATTTATTCCTCCACAGTAAGACTAGATTGTATTTTGTATTTCTGAAGCACGCTTACTGTAGATCCTGTAGATTCAAGATAGCACATTTGTAAAAGTTTCTAGTGGTCAGTTTTCTCTGTATAATCTTGAAAAGTTATTTCAGGTGTCTAGCTCTGATTTGTTGCTAATTATTTATTAAAGACAGTTGCATATTTCTGGATGTTCTGTATAAAAAGCCATTCATTATCTGTTTTGTGAATTTTTTGGGGGTTACCTTGGCCTTGTGGCTATCCTTAAAACATGTAGTGATTTTGGTTGACACGTAGTGATTTTTATTTGTGTCTGCAGTCTGTCAGTTAGCTGAAGATGTTATTACATATTTGTTAAATGCAGGCTGGGGTTGGTGGTATACAAGACAAACTGTATAGACAGTCATTGCTCTGAGCTAATCTTATCTCCTGGAGCAAAGCATTTCTGAGGAATTTCTAATTTTGACAACCGGGATCAAATGTCTGACTTCTGAGGGCTGACAATAATGTCAGGGGCTGAGCAGCTTTGTCCTGTTGATAGCAACTGCACAGTTTAAAATCCACATTAAATGCCAGGGAACCGTGCATCTTAGCTGGTTAGGTTCAGGGTGTGTGTGTGTTTAGGGTAAGGCATTAGCTTTAGAAGTCTTTATGGGGTAGAAATGCTGCGGCTGCTCAGGGGTAAAAATAGTTCTGGGTTTTCAATGCCTGCATTCCATGGCTGGAGCCTGAAATCATGAATCAGGGCTCAGCTCTCGGTCTGTGCGAGACCAACTGCGAGAGCTCTGCAGACAGACAGAGGAGGGGAGCAGCTAGCTGAGATGAGTCCGAGCCCAGCACCGCTGATACTCTGGGAGGGACCTGTGTTGCTTGTACACTCTCAGCAAGGTATTGTATATTAATATTTTGATTTCCACTAGGAGTGTAGTTATTTGAGTGTGAATAATTAAAAATCTACTGAACCGTGCAAAATTTCCCACTAAACCAAAGATGACTTTTAAGAAGTGTCTGTTCTGTGCGTATTCAGCTTCACACCTTACAAGCTTCCAGAGACTTGGAATGATATATTGTGATTGGAAGCGCGTGCTGCTCATTCCCACCTGAACACTGTTTTGTGGAAGTGTTTGTCCTTGATTTTTGCATGGCAGGTGTTTTTTTTCCAGAAAATTTCTAGCCTGGAAATTCCTGGGTATTTAGATACATAAAGAGTTAGTAGTCTTTCAAAGGCCTCCTGCAATAAGTGCTTTTTAAAAATAGTACCTAAAACATGGATGCTTAACTGAAAGATCTCTCTAAAGCTTCAGACTCTGTCAATGTTGTGGCATGAGATCTATGCAGGTTTAAATCCTGTTTTGACAGAGTTTGTATGGATGATTATTCTCAGTGGTTTACAAAGTGGCATAACTTCATGAAAGAGTGAATTTTGTACTTAGAATCAGGACTTTTTGTTGAAAGTCTTGTTAGGATGCTACCAGAGATTTTGTGACCAACATTACCTTTGAAAACAGTAAAAAACCCCTTTTTTTTGGTGTTCGTTTTTTTTTTTTTTTTTTGTCCCTGAGACATTTTGAATATGTATCCTCCAGGCCATTGCTAGTAAGACTTTGAGAAATTTATGTTCCTGCAGTTTTTGGCGTGCCCTGTAAGTTGAATAATTGTATGATCCTCCTTCCAGATGGAGTTGCTAGATTCCATGTTGCTAGAAGTACCCACGCCAGCCGTGTGTGCAGATTGTCTGTTCCATTAGTGCCCAGGGCAAAACTATGCAAATCCACACATGGTAACCTCGCAGCCGGGATGGTGCATTCATCTGTTTTCTTTCTAGGCCCTGGGATGCAGCTGCACAGGCTTGTCTGACACTCTCAGTGCATCCCCTTGTGCTGATCTGCTCTGTGCTACCTCTGTGTGCTTGGTACGGCTGCAGGCACCTGCACTTTACACGTAACACGGGCATCTACAGCTGTGCTGTCCCCAGGTACTGCTGGATGGCCCTTATGTTAGACGGGCTCGATAACTTAGCATGGCGTTGTGTACCAGTGGTCTACTTTAGCAAACCAACTGCCAAAGCTATTTGTGCCTCTCTTGTTTTTTCTCTTCTTGTGCACTGGCACAGCTTACATCCCTGAACATTGCTGATATTCAGAGGAGAGGATAGTGTTTTCTCATGCAGCTCCACATTGGGAGGCTGATATGTAACAGGTAACCAAAGTGAATTTGGGAAATCTCACATGGAAAAACAACTTTATAAAGTGAGAAGCATATTGCTGTAAGATGAGGAATAAAACTGTAGAAATCAAAGCAGTTCCATGCGGTAAGATAAGTTAGTGAGGTGTTAGGTACAGTTACAGGATGATTTGCAAACATCAGGAATTTTTAAATCTGTATCGTTTTATTTTACTTGGGACATCTTAGTGTGTAAGACACTAGGCTTGGGTGCAGGACCTGGATTCTATTTCAGCCTTGCTGATTCAATTGTGTCACCTAATTTTCTTGCTTTTCAGTTTCCCAATCTGTACAACGAAGATGATTTTACAACAGAGGTGCTACGGGAATAAAATCTTTATCACTAATGTAATTGCTAATGCCATCTTTACCCCTTCAGAACTGCCAAATTAACTGCCAAGGCACCACTCCTAAAGGGCCATCCCACTTCTGAAACAGGAGTTTTGTGTTCTTCTCACTAATGCCATTTTATAAAGGGTGAATATAGACTGCAGATAGTTTAAAGGATATTCCATGAGTTGAATAAAGTCCGAGGACAAGAATAGATACTGTAATTCTGCCTACCCGTGTCCTGTGTGCTGGCCTCACTGGATGTTCCCCTTTTGGGAGGTTCAGTAAGAGTTAGAAATATGTTGCAGGATGTTAGGTTAGTCATCAGTACCGCACAATAAATAGTTGAATGGGTATTTTAAAGAAGTGACATGGCAAAACTGTTGGTGTCCTTGTACCAATGGCAGAGCTGCCTAAAATAACAAGAACATGAGAAAGTCCTTTCTAACTGCAGCACTTTATCTAATGCCATTTTCGCCTACTCTGGATAAAGCAATGAGAGGTATCTCAAATATTCTGTCAGTGGCCCCAGATATTATGCGCCCTTTTTGTTAGGAATTACAACACTTCAAACTATCTGCCAGAGTTGTCAGCTAAGGTGAATAACTGAAGATTTGGATGTTTGCCCAAGCTGTCAGGATTTAATTATCCTGTGAAACCTCATTAGAGATGAGCTGCACCTGTGATACTTAGAGGGAACTATTTTGAAGGTAGTTCAGACCCTGAACTCATAGCTCAATTTAAAAAATGCTCTTTTAGAATCTGAAAGCTTTTGCATCCCCATCTACTTTGTTGCAAGTAGTGTTCAGTTCATTTTCTGAGGGAGGTGGGAAATAGAGAAGATGTGTTTGGTAGCCAAAATTATGTTGACAAATTGGAAAAACAGCCTGGAAAAAATGGATAAATGCAATATATGTCACTTGAGAAATAATCAACTGTGTAAGTACAAATAGGCCTATAAGAGAAGATCTGGGGTTTATTGTGAATTTAAGTCGGGAATGCTGTGTTGCTCCAAAAGGCAAAGCCATCTTGCAATGCAATACCAGTACATATTGCCCATGAGGCCTGTGTAATGATCCATTCCTTTGGCACTTAGTACAGTCTTAGATGGGATATAGTTCAGATTTTGGGAGCTGCAGTTGAAAGAGGTGGATCAACTGGACAATTTGATACGAGTGCAATGAGAATGATCAAGGTCAAAATAAAATCGAAACAGAAGATTGCATGAATTGGAGTTCTTTGGTAAATAAGAGATTGCTAAGGATATTTAGTAACATTTTGCAAATGTGTAAATGGCTGACGGAAAGAGGAAGGGAAGAGCTCTTCTTTGTAGGCGTAGGGTAAGAAGTAATAGGCTGCAGTCACAGAATAGAAGACTCAGGTTTGTTAATAGATGAAGTAAATGTCTGGGGTGACATAGATATGACCTGTTCTACTGTCAGCTATGTGGTCTTTTCAAGTCTCTCCTAATTCTGTGGTTCTATAATTCTGCACAATTATATGCTTTGAGTTGAAAACTAGTGTCCTTAATCCTCTGTAGCAGACAATATCCTCAGTGTTGGAGAACTTGTTCCTTCAACTAGAGCTGATGCTTTTGTAGATAATAGAAGCTGGGCAGAGGACAGGGGGTTGGGTGGATATGTAGTCTTTTGGCAGTCGTAAACAACATGGAGACATGAGTCAGGAATGATTGGTTATTCTCAATTTCTCATGGTACAAAAGCTGTAGGACAACCACTTGAACTGTCAGGTGGCAAATGCAAAACAGGGAAGGACTTTTTCACACTGTGTTTAGTTAACCTGAGGAAGTTATTGCTGTTAGATGTGTTGGGTGCTGAATGCAATTAGACAATACTATTCCAGCAGATCTGTTAAAAGCGTTTAAACATAAATATACCAGTTGCAGCTTGGGAATTTCCTGAGACATATGTTGCTGGAGGCTGGGATTGTATACCATGGAGGCTATCACTATGTTTGTGTCCTGTTCTTATATTCTTGGCACTTGCAAGAGGTGTCTGTCAGAGTTTGAAGGGAGAGCAGGGTCCAAAATTTATTGAAGGAGGGTTTTCTCTTTCTCCAGTCTGGAGTGCTCAGCCTGTGGAGGCATCCACATGCCTGATAATCAGCACATTTAAAATAGCCTTTTGCCTGTGTGGATCTGAGAAGAGCCCTGACCGGGGTGACTTCTGCTCCCATCTGAGGAGCATTCTGTCAGCACTCCCACTTCAATCTGAGAAGTGTAGGGGGACAGCTGGAGTGGAGTGGGAAGAGGCAGCAAAAATTTGGTTCCAGGCATTGGGCAATCGCATGTCTTCACTGAGAATTTCAGGGCATGTGCTTCCTAGATTATTTCCAGCCAGAACTGTACTGTGAAGTATCAAGTCTTTACTGTTAAGGATAATTTAGGAAGCCCCATCATGAGAGACATTTCTGAGTACGAAGCTTGGCATGGCTTATAGGAGGAATTGCAAATAGCCAAGAGGTATGTGAGCAAGGTCAGATAAAAACTGCATAAATGCCATGTGTCAATTTTTTCTCTCTCAAAATTGCCCTGTCTTTAGCAGAATATTATGAATGATCCTAAAATAATTTCTGTAGCTGACATGAAGCCATTCTGCTAGGATTATGTTTTGTGAGGACATGACTATGTGGGATTGATATGCCAGGAGGTGGCATGCGAGCAGCAGACTCTTGGTGCTTTTCTGCCTATGAGCTTTCCTCTGCCAACACCAAAAGCACCGTGTTGACAAGAATAAGCTATGAATTTTCCCTGTGGGGCAAACAATTCAAAGTGTTGATGGAAGAGGATTGAGTACAATGGCAGAGGCTGTCTGGTAAAAGAACACAAGGCCAGGAAAGGCCATAAGAAGAGCTAAGCACCTCTGGTCATGTTCAGCCTGTTACAGAATAGGATCTGATGGATCAACCTGCTGGAGCACTTTTTTAGAGAGAATATTGCTGGCAGACAGTGTGCAGATTGATAACAAAATGGAAATTAGACCAACAAAATGCAAGCCATTTGGTACCCACTAAGGCGTACACCAATCTGGAAGATTGTCTTCTAGTTCTTCGGCACAATGCCTTGATCAGTGAGAAAAAGACAGATGCTTAGTTTTGGAAAGGTATTGTGGTACCTAGCTCTTTTATTAGGAAGCTTAAACTACCTTTACAAGACTGGACCAAAGCTATAGGAGGCAAGAGTCCTTTGAGGGTTGGCTGCATTGTAGGGCAGTTTTACTTGGCCTAGAGTAATGGTTGGAAATCATTATTTCAGTAAAAAAATTGTATACTTACAAAATCCTCCTCAAAACTTCATTAATATCTTTCTAGGTATTGTCTCAAGGTCCTCTGCTCTGTTTTTCTAATGATAAACGTTTTAAGACAAAGCAAAAGAAAGCATCCCATAATCTACAGACCCTGAAAAAAGATTCCTCAAATTAAAATTGAAAAAACATCATTTCAACATTTCTTCAGCAGATTTCACTACAGATGATTGTCAAATAATTTTATAAGTCTTGAGAATTAAAAAGCAGCAACACTTTCAAAAGGGGCTGTACTTCATAGGCATGACAAAAAATTACCACACCAGGCCAAAGCATTGACCCAACTAATCTGGACATTGGCCAATACTGCATAACTTAGAAGCCCCTCATTTAGTGGTTGATTTCTCTCATCTTTTAGAAATAAAATTTAAATCCTGTTTAACATAAGTGCAAATGTTCTTATGAGCCATATAGAAGTCTAATCCTTGTGCACATCCTGCAGAGGTCTTGGAAAGGAAGACCCATGGTTGTGACAGGTGGTGTAACTATAGCCAGAACTGACGCGCACAAGAGGAATTTTTATCCTTTACAGAACTTAGGGCAACCTGGGAGCTAATTTAAATTAACGCTTTCTGAATTACTACCTGTAATGGGACCTCATCATAGACTACTTAACACACCTGAAGAGCACACCCTCCTGTGGCTGACCTGGCTCTCCTTTCCTATCCCTGCCCTTAGCAGCCCCTATATCCATTTTGGGCCATCTATACCAGAATGATGCTGTCTGGGACAGAATGTGCCTGATGCTGGAAAATCCCCAACTTGTTTTGATAGCAGCTTTGCAGTTGCTTTGTATATTCTGAACAGCCAAAGCAGTCAGATGAGGAACTGAATAACTAACCTTTTATGTTGCTGTCTTGTGCCCACCTTAAAAAAATTCACCCCGAAGGTTAATAAAATAAAATAAATAAATAAATAAAAATGTACGCAGCACTTTTAACTCCCTTGATAATCCTTGTGGAAGAGACAAATATGCCCTCAGGGTTTGCAATATATATTGGGTGTTGCATATACCTTTTAATGAATATTCTAGTTGCTATTCTACTGTAGTTATTTCTGAAGTCCCAACTAGAATGGGAGATTTTTCTGCAGGATGTCATACTTGGTGCACACTAATTCTTTCTGAACTTTTGATCTGCTTTGCTGAAATGAATATGAACTGATACTGAACTAGTAATTTGAATGTGTATGCGTTTCCATTTGAAAGGGTTTGTAGCCACAGAGCACAACTCAGTTGTAATAATACTCAAGTTATTATTGTGAAATGCATGTCAAGTTGTTTGTTTCCTTTTTTTCCTGGAGCTGTATTTAATGATGTTTTAAATACAGCAAATTTTCACTCAAAATGAAGAACAGCTTCTCTCAGTGAAACACAAGGAAATTCTTCCTTATATTCTCTGTTTCATTACTAGGATTTCTGTAAAGTTTATTTGGAGTTATGTCCCCCAAAGCTATTTTATTGATGCCTATGCCAAAGCAAAAATCATTGGTCAGATGACAGGAAAAATACATATTTGTACAGTTGACATATCTGCAGAGATATCATCTGCTTTATGGAGAAATGCCTTTTAGTTCATCTTGTACATCTGTATCCTTAGCAGCAGGTGCCACTGCCAGACAATTCATCAAAGTTAATGTGATTGCCGAGAAATGCTAAAGCCTTTCTTTTTTATTGTTGTGGGAGGCGGTGTAAAGAACTGTGTACTCTGTGGGAGGGGGAAGAGGCTATGCTGACAAACAAGCTGGAAAGGTGGGCTTTTCAACTCTACTTTGTCAAGGACTGGGGAGAGTGTCCTCTCCACAGGTTGTGGTGGGGAGCCAATGTGAGACGCCTCGTCTCAACAAAAGATGGGAGCACAAGTTCAGTGCGAAGGGGGCCATCTGGAAGGCGGGGTGGAATACACTTGCAGGAAGGACAGGAATGAGAAGTGCATAGGGATTTTTTTCCAGTTGAAATGCTACCAACTTAGTCATGCTGTGAGCAGAGGCTGGACATTTGCATTCTTCCCTTGGCAGGCAGCTTTAAAAGCACCGCACGCTGCTTTGCAGATTGTCCCGGGCAACTGTACCAGCCTACCCCACCAAGTTTTTGGCTTTACTACCCATAGCTGCTGATGCCTACTAATTGGTGAGATTTTATGTCTGTCTGAACTTTTGCCCCACATTGACAGTACTGGTCTGGCCACCAGTGGAAATCATGAGTTTGCGTATGCGTAGCTGGATAGCAAGTAGCAAACTTTGGGAGGAGGGGGCCTGGGGCTGTAGTAAGCAAACCCCAGGAGCACGCGTGCTTCTGTTGAAATGGCAAATGCCTAAGAAAGGATGCTCTATGGCACAACAGGGTGGAATATTAGCAGAGAGCTAATTACAGGAAAAGAAAATGGTGCAAAGCAGACAATAATAGAATTAACAAGAAAAAATTGCTAGCTTTAGATATTATCAGCAGCATCCATGGAAATAAGGATGGAGTGTACAAGCATGAATGGAAGCGTGCACATACACAGACAGTCCCTTTGGTTAGAAGCATAGAATGATCAAAACCAGGATAGATCCTAATGCTAAGACGAACACAAGTTTAGGCGCTGGGAGGCTGTGTCCTTCCCTCTCAACATGCATCCATGCATGTAAGAAGTGTCTTGTGTTACGGAGAGGACAGCTGAGGGGCCTTTTTCTAAAATCAGCACCTTTACACACAAAAACCAGCAACAGTGAAACGTCTGAGAAGTTGAGTGTGAGCTAAATCTATCTGGTGGCAGAACAGTGATACTGGATAGTTCGGAGAATGCCAAGCAGGTAACAATTTAAGCCAGATAGCAGGACAAAATTGACCATGAAATAGTGAGGTCTCACAAGTGTTTCATGACACAAAAAGCTCAGGCATGCATACAGTAATGCAATTAAGAGCTCAGGACTCACAGTATGATCATATTAGTAAACCACATGATGATTAGATTGGCCTTCACGAAAAATATGTAAAGAGTATCACCTTGCAATTCCACCACACTCTATGTGCAAGGCTGTAGCTGAATTAGGAATCAACTTAGTCTCGGGGCACCGGCTTTAAATCCTATAACCCAGTTTAATTGCTGTTGCTAGCCAAAATTTCTCTAAATTCAACAGTGATGCCAGTGCAATGTTCTTTTCCTTGTCCTTTGTGTAACCTTTCCTGGTCCTATTTGAAGTTGAGAAGTCTGGATAATATCCATGGAAATTGTTTGTTTTATTGATTTTTTTGGTGCCCTAAAGTGAAAGGACTATCAGCACAATAACTTGGAGTTATGAAACAAAAATTTGAATTCTAATTTGTTCAATATTTTAGAACAGTTGTATTTTCATTTTCACAGCCGAGTTCTGACTGTGCTTGAAGCACAGGATCCCCCATAGAATAAACGTTGACTTTCTCATTTCTTTGTGCTTTTAAGTAGTTTGAGGTGGTTTGATGCTTACCTAAGTGTTAATAGTCTGTTGTTTTTTCAGGAGTAAGTTTTGTTTCCTGAAGTGGCCCGTAACTGGGATTTTGGACCTGGAAATCTAATCTCAAAATGTTGTTTTCCATAAAGGACATACATGAGAGAGCACCTTCTTTTGGCAGAGGAGCAAGGAGTGACTAATCGCTGTTTGCTTAAAGTGGAGCATTCTTTATAAAGGCTGCTTAGAGCTTGACATCTTGGTCTTGTGTTGAGTAGCATTTGTTTGTGTTTGTATATACCATTCTTCCCCCGAGTTCTATTAATGACTAAATTGAACTCGAAAAGCATCAACGTCTTAATGTCTTTCACTGAGTATCAAATGTTAGGGGTGTCTCATTAAGACAAGTAACAGCATTCTTAATGTTAGGTTCATCCACAAGGTAGGACAGGTTTTATCCATCCACTGTTAGCATCTGACCTTTAGAGAAGTTCATCTTTTCAAGTGTTGTATGTGTTACAAATTTTTCTTGAGATTCGTATTGGGTGTCATTCTTTTACTACATTAGATTGCATGTAAATACTGACAGAGTTTGGGGAGCTTTTTTTCCCTTCTAAATGGAATCTTACGGCCAAATAAATTAGTGTAAACAATTTGAAATGCAGGAAGCAAAGTAGGGTTTGGAGATGTAAATTCAGCTCCCTGGTATAATTTAAATAAACAACCAACAGAAACTCTTGTAATCTAGTTCACATGAGCAGATGTTTGGCAGGATTCGGCATGGTGGTTTTGCAGTCTCTGCTTATCACAGAAGCAGGACTGCATGCATCACTGCCACATGCTTCTCTTTTCCCTTCATCCCAGGGAAACTAATCTTGTCAAGAAAAGAAAGTGGGAGGAGGAAATGTATCATTCCAACACAAGCTGGATACAATTCCTGGGCTGAATGTTTGTTGGTGGAGGCTGGGCTGGGAGATGCCTTGTGTCTTTTAGACAGCCTATTGCAGATATGAATGTCAATGTCTGGTCTTACTTGTAGTGTAGATTATTTCTTTTAAATGTGTGTGAATTATAAAGCTATTTTCTTCAACAGACTCGGACACTAAAATGTTTGGCACTGCAGCATCTCTCCTTTGTGTGGCATATACAAGTGGCTCATTAACTGTCCAACTGTAATTTTATTTTATCATAAATGAAGAACAGGAGATACAGGGTGGCATCAGAATCTTCCTGTGAAGTGGAAAATTCACATTAAGATACCTAAAAGTACCATTAGATTTGGAAGCATTTTCCTTTACCCTAAGTGGAGAATTATTAAAGTTTCTCTTCTTTGGAAGAGAGAGTACTTTGATGCAGGACAGCAATGCCTGAGACTCACTCATCCATATGGAAAACAGGTACCGAACTTGGGCTTCTGGGAAATTTTCTGTACCATCCCCCTTTTCTTCCCCAATTTATTGCCTCTTGTGGTGCATTAGAGTTATTAATACTAGTTTTATCTGCACAATATAGTTAGTAGGCTTCTGTGGAGAGTCCCTGGTGATTTTGTTGCATTAGTACTTCAGCTTTTGCACAGCATATGTGAGTTTCATGCGTCGCTGGCTTTTCTCACAAGAGTGCTTGGTTATTGAAGCTGTCGAATGAGCCTACCAGCAGTGATTTGAGTGCTTGATTAAAAAATTATTTGATTCCTCTACCTGAGCTGAATATTCAGCAAAAAGTCCGAAACACCCCAGTGGACTGAGAAGAGGGGAAATGGGAAGGGAGAAGTGGGAAAATAGGGTAGGGGCAGAAAGCAGCTGCTAAAATGTTCTGCAGCCACTTAGAACTACAATTTAAATGCACTATCATTTGCAAGCTAAAGCCAATCTTTTGCAAAATTTTTAACTTAAGCTGCCTATTGTGGGTGGCTATGAAGAATACTGCCTTTTAAAGAGTTGGCAGTGGGGTTTGACAGAGGGGAGGATTGTTGGTTTTGCATGCAAAACCAGTGTTGATGAGGTGTGTGTAACACAACTGCCGTGGAAAGGATTAAATAAGCATTTGAGATACCAACTTTGAGGTGGGGTGCTGCCCTAGACTACCTGATTTGCAGGAACACGTGCATGATTCTCTTTTCTCCACAAGCTGAAGAAGCAGCCTGTGCTTCTCTGCTTTCCCACAGAGGCTGTGGGAAAGGAACAAAAAATGTTCTAAGTGTCAGAAGGAAGCTTCCCGCTCTTTAGCACAATATCCTTGAATATGTAATCCGGTCTGGTAAGAAATTTAATTGGTACTCAGTTGTCAACTGTCTGGGAAACAGCAAGTTTTCTAAGTACTGAGGAACAGTTTGGGCCTTTGCCTGTGGCAGGATGGGTGTGAGGACTCTGACAACCTCTAGTGAGTTGTTCTAAGATTAGCATGAAAAATCCCGAAGCCCACAAAGCAGATATCAATGAGCTCCTGTGTGAAATTTCTTTCCTGATTTATTAAGTGCTTGCAGCTCTCTGGCTTTCTCACCCTACTGCACTCTCTCCAGATGTTTTCCTGGGACTCATGGTGCAGCACCAAAGGAAAACACCGCTAGAAGATCACACAGCTGTACTTGAATAAACCACTTTTGGGGGGGGGTGGACAGCAATGAAATCTTATGACAGTTAATAGTGAGCCTGGAGCATAATGGCCAAGCCATTGCGCTGTCAGCTCTTCAGGGGTCCTGGGAGCAATCCTGGTAATTGGTTGTGCTTCATCAGGTCTCCTACAGAGTCCAACCTAACTTGGTCTGCCCTCTTTACATGAACTGGAAAATCTTAGTCAGCAGTACCAAGGAGCTATGGTTTCCTTGGGAACTTAGCGCTAGTCTTATTTACAACATGGGATGGATGCTTGGAGCAGCAGGGTAGGGAGAGCATGTTACCAGACCAGTCGGCACCTTGTATCTTGCAGCTGCCGGCACCTGGGAGTGCATCACTGAGCGCTGATGGCAGGGACAAGCCAAAAGGCTATTTTCTTAACTCCTGCTGTTCCCTTCCTCCATCCGCCTTCGTGTCCATCATGTGGTGAAGTTAACAGATGGGCTGCCCCTGAGATGACACATGCTTACCTGCAGGGAAGAGAAGCTCTTGTACCAAGTCCCTGGTGAAAGTGCTGCTGCTGGCAGGCAGGCAGCTCTGTTGCTTGGCAGCAGGCCTCAGAGAGAAGATTACTTTGTCCTTGTTCTTAGTCCTGTTTGCCAGGTTCCTTTCTGATTGCCAGGCTGGTAATGCATGGGGGAGATAACCCTGGTTCAGTGAGCAGCAATTCAGTCTGTCATCAAACAGAAAATACTTGGGCAGAACTAACAGAGCCATGTGCAAAGCTAATTTGGTATCAGTCTTGTGGCTGTGGTTCTTTGGTACAAGTGGTTTTTTGTTTGTCTTTCTGCGGAGAGGACCAAAGTCTTCCATCAAAATCTCCCTCTATCCCTTACAGGCCTTTCACAACTTTCACAGTTCCCATCCATGGTCTTTACCTCCAAACTAAGCTGCTGCCTCTCATCTCTCTCCAACAGGCTTCCCAGCAGCAGTGGTTTTGTTCCCTTTTCCCCAGCACTCCCATCACCAGCTCTGCAGACCAGGAGACTTGTTTATGCTCTCATTCTTCGTGGCTTGCTGAGTTTCCCGGACACTTCAGGTAGTCCTGCCAGTTTAGTCCTGTCCCTCCCGACCCCTGACCTTCCCCAAAAGAAATACATACATCATTGCTTCAGAGTGATGTGCCTTTGTGAAATTTGGCTCCTTTGTCTGTTAAAAACAGGATATATCTTTCCTATTTTGATTGTTGTTTTCTCATTTTTCCCACCTTGCTAGCTGTTGCTAATGGCTTTGACTGTGTCTGAGTGTTCTAAGCCCAGAGGGCGTAATTGGTTGAGATCCAGGTCATGAATATCACTTTTGTTCACAGGATCTTGTCTAAATAACCTTCAGTGCAGATTCCTGCCATATTGCGCAGTATGCAAGAAAGTGCACTACTGTGCCCTGCACAGATATTAAGACTTTGTTATATCTGTGAACCAAAATGCCTGTGGACTTCTCTCAGTAATACAGCTACAAATGATCTCTTGACCCACTTTACCATGCAGGGATTCCCACACGTATTTGCAAATATTGCATGCCACCATTTTTTTTTTTTATTTTCTTATGACAGAGCAGACCTCATGGCTCTGTTACTTCTTGAATTACTTTCTTGTCTATCTTCTGTAGCAAATATAACAGGTGTGGTTATATCCACCTAAAGCATTTGTGCTTTCTAGCCACAGTATCTAGCTGTGAAATAGCTGGATTCATTATTTGGTGCAAGGGCCATGAGAAGAATTTACCATGATACTAATGTGTTGGGATTTACTAAGCAGTAAGTGCCGAAAAAAATAGACCTTTTTGTTTATTGGCCATCTTAAGTGAGCTTCTGAAAGCAATGTTTTCTCCAGTGTTTCAATTTAAGATCTAAGTTAGCTGGTTTGGTGTTGTGAAGAAGTGAATCTTCCCTCGCCCTCTGCTGTAGGTAGGAAGTGATGAAGGGATAAAACCAGACACAGAGGAACGTGGTTATGATGGCTGCATGGGGTATGATAGACAGCAGCAGGGTTCAACAAGGAGAGAGGTTTATAGCATCACAGCTGCTGGCTGCATCTTTCCGATGCCCAAACCTGGGTGGAAATCTCTCTGTGCATTCTAAAGTCTTGCTGTTGCCTGAACTTCAGGAAGACATCATGTTCACAAACACTTTATTTGTATGCACATATCAGGCATATAGAGGGGATGAAATTGCTAATTGACTGTGGCTGTGTCAAAGCAGATCTTGCTTCTGTACTTCTTCATGCTTTGGCAGCCCAATAGCGGGGTTTGTTTTGTTGCTGTTGTGTTTTTCTGTAGCCATTTGTTGCTGACTTGTGATTTCCATGTGTCTGTCATAGCAGAATGCTCAGATGCACAAGGGCCAGAATTTTCACTCAAAAATGTCTCACATGCGACAGTAATCCGAGCAAGAGTCCTAGGCAGTCACAATACTCCTTGTTATAATCTGCTCTGGCCAATAATTTTCTATTTTGGTGCAAAAACAAATACAGAAAACCAGTCAGATTCCTTTTATAAGGCATTGGCTCTATTTGGCATGTTTTAATATGCAGTGATAATGGTGACCACTCAGAGCTGTGCTGGCTGGACTCTGCAGTGTGCTATTCTGTTCCACTGCAGCAGACAGAGGTAGTTTTAATGCCATCCATTTGGTTAGTGTCTGCCTAAAGCATCTCAAACCATTTGTGTTCTTAGCATAAAGAAAACAGGCATTTTCACTTCTGTGAAAAATAGTTTGCTTTCTCTTTTAGTAACTTGCTATTGTCTGCTCTCCCATGCAGCTACTGCTTACTTGCTGTCACTGTTCAGCTCATCCATGGTGACATTGTTCTATTGTTTTGACAATGACCTTAATCTATTTGTGCAGTTCAAAGTAAAGGCTGTGTGGCCAGAGATGGTAATGCATGGGCTTCGGCAGCTTCTAATGAAATAGAATCTTTTACTTCAGCTTTGAAGCCACTGCAAATCAGTTGTTGGATTTGATGTGTCTTCGGGGATGTGAAATAAATTTAGTAGCTTCTAGCTGGTTGTAAATGAATCAGGTGTTCACCTCATGAAATACTCCAATATAATCAAGCTTCATGGGTGGCAGGCTCAGCAGGTATGCCAATGGCTATATCAAACTGGATGTAGCTTATTCTACTGACAGGGATTTTGATAAACCAAGTTGGAGGCAATTTAACAGGCAGATCATTGAGTAAGAGCTTCCTATCATGGTTGCTTGTACTCTATGGGTTGTAGACACAGAGTATAGTAGGACTTTGAGTAAATGGCACTGCAGAGCTGAGTAAAGTGGTAGGATCAGTGATTTCCTATTAGCTGCTGTCTCTTAGTGCTGCTGGGGTTGGGGTACTGCTTTGGTACAATGTTGGCACTGTGAAAAATCAAAGTCTGGGCTATCAATCTGGTGCCTTTCAGTGCAGTAGATTCAAAGTAGCTGTACAGAAGAGCAGATAACAAGTTACTGAGGAGAAAGCAAACTATTTCTGATGAATTTGAAAACAATTGATTTGTCCTTGCTAAGGAATGGGAACATGTCATCTGACTGAAGCGCTTTCCCAGAAAAACTTGTCCCCCCCGCGAGCACTGACGAGGGGGAAATGGCTGCAAACCCTCCCATCAGAAGTGTCTGCTGCAAGGATGAGACTGGAGCAAGGCACATTGCTTATGTTACATGGATTTTTAGATCAACAGTGGCCCTAAAATGTAGCCCATTGCATCATACTTTAAAATATGCTTTTGTGGAGATTCCAGGACTTTGGCTTCTTAAATGGAGGTAGCTGTGCACCAAGTATTAACACCAGAAAACTCTTGTCACAGGCAGCAGAAGATGCACAGTGTTTCACCTTGCCTGGCAAATTTGCTTCCGTAATTAATGCCAGAAGTCAGGAACAGCACCATATTGCATTTCTTTTACCTTTTTGGGCTTAAATGCTCTGGACCCTGTAAACTGATAGTCATACATTTCCTTTGATTTACATTGTTTAATTGGTGAGGGTGCAGTGGGTGCATATACTGTGAACAAGATGATCTTTATTGCAATCACTTTTCTGACTGCAAGCCTCAATGTAAAACTGCCTCCTGCTTGTTACAGTGTTATTTTCTGTTATTCTCTGCTGCTATCCAAGCATTTCCTGAGAGTAGTTCCTGTTAGTGAACAGAAACTTGGCTATATAA
This sequence comes from Numenius arquata, assembly GCF_964106895.1. Taxonomy (NCBI): domain Eukaryota; kingdom Metazoa; phylum Chordata; class Aves; order Charadriiformes; family Scolopacidae; genus Numenius; species Numenius arquata. The sequence goes on from NC_133581.1 coordinate 14,503,297, forward strand.
ATTCCCCTCCTTCCCTTAATGGGAGTCTAGGACAAATCAAGAGGGATATTCAAGTTCTGTCTATGGATTAATGAGAGTTGAGCGTCCTGTGGTGGAAGCAGTTGCAGTGTTACAGGAAAAATACTGAAAATAAGTTGTTTATCTACTGTGGAGCTTTTCCATATCAGTGCAGGAGTAGGGGGAAGAGCCTAGTCAAAAGGGAAGTATCAGCATGCATTGGATGAAATATAAATGCAACTTTAGCAAGCCAGAAAGGTAAGCTGTTGTTGAACTGTCTTCAATCTGTGTTCTTCGTGTATCTAGACTAATGACAAAGTGATGAATAATAAAATGTGTGGTGACCTAATGAATAAGAAATGCTGCTGAGATACAGGGGACTGCCTCCATTCCTATCTTTCTCACTGCTCTGCTGAGCAATCTTTCCTTATTTGTGCTTCAGTGCCTTTATCTATAAGGTGGCAACAATAATAATCTCCATTTTAAAGCTTGTTGGGCTATACCAGTGAAGTTTTTTTATTTTCTTCACCACAGGCCAGGAGTGAGAGAATGAGAGACACAGTTGCTACCTGAAAGATGAGCATCAGGGACTTTAAATGCCTTCTGAAGTATTTTAGAGCTGCCTTGTCCATGCTGCTTTTTTGAGGACTTGAGGTCAGATAATACACCAATTTGTATTGTGCTACTGTGATATTTCCCCAGAAGATTTCAGTGCTTTGTTAAGCAGCTGTCATTGTGATTTTAGGCCCCTAGTCAGTCCCATCTGATGGCCTTTTCTTGTGTTTTGTACCACTTTATTCTCATCAAATGGAAGAGGAGAGTTGTGATGAAATGTTCTCTCTCTTCTGTTTCTTATGGTCACTGTGTCTGGTCTTTTAAAGATGCTTCAGGAGTGGAAATGACTGAAAAATCCTGTAATACTTGTATGCTTTTCTCCTCTGCAACTCTCTCTGATCTATGGTGGTGTTACTTCTCCGCTATTTATAGGTCATACTTTCACAGAGCTATCAGTGTGCAATACTTCTAACTTTGTCAGTTTGTACTTTACATACATCTCAGGTCAAGTAAAGTACATCCATTTGTAATGTGATTGATATTCCTTTGGGCCTGGCCCTTCATCCTACATTCTGGGTGTTCAGCTTTTCCACCATGTATCTTCTTTTTTAGCATAACTGTGTAAACAGCCTGTGCCTGTGTGGCCATACTTAAACACTCTATGTCCCTTCTGTGACAAGCAACTTAGAATTTGTAGCCACGTTTCCATGAATTTTTGTAAAAAGTCTCCTTATACTTTTCCCCTACTGCTTAGGTCTGCCAAAATATCTCTTGTTGTCTGTCAAGTGACTTACTCTCAGTAAAAATATATTCCTCATTTAATGTTTGGAATGCAATCTGAGACACAGTAGGTTCATCTTCCATCTCTCAGGCAGCCTGTTGTCTTTTCACACTCTTCTTCCAGAACACTGTGATTCTCGTAGTGTTTCAACTCCTGCCTTGCTCTCAATATACAGCCTGTTTGAGTTCTATCACTGTGTTACACAGTCCTAAATTTCCTGTAGATCATGGAATCAGAGAATAATTCATTTTGGAAGTGACATCTAGAGGTCATCTGGTTTGATCCAAGTAGGGCCAGTTTTGAAGTTCTATTGGGTTGGCCACTTGGGACCTTTTTAAGTCGTAAGTTTTGTCTTTGTGTCCAAAGGTGGAGATTCCTCATGTCTCAGAGCCCTGTTCCAATGTTAGACAATCTCACAGTGATTCCTTCTTCCCCCCTACCTGCAATATCTAGTGAGAATTTCCCCTATTACAAATTGTGGCCATTGCCTTTTCTCCTATTACTATGCAGCTCTGGAGAGACTCTGGCTTCACCTTCTGTATACCTTCCCTTTACGTAGTTGAAGCCAACAATGTTTATTGTCTTAACTGTATTTTTTGGGTTTTTGAACTTTGTTTTCAAGAGATTAGTATTATTCTCTTGTGTTCCTTTTTTCACTATTTTCTTTACGTCTTACTTTTTAGCTTAGTAAAAACTGGTAACATCCACAACAGTTGTTATTCTCTTATAAATTATTTTAGAGTCTTTATTTTCCAGGCACTACTAATCATTTTGCAAAGCTTAGTATCAGGAAATACCTAAATAATATTTCTCAGTATTTGGAGCCCAATGTGAGACAACTTACCAGGGCCTGTTTTTGAGAACATGTAAAAATGTCCTGAAGATAAAGTATTGAATCTTAGCGTCAGGCTTTATTGGAGTTTTTTTTCTCCCCCTTTTGTTATCACTGCAGAACAAATGGAACTAGAGGAGTAAGCTATATTTTTGGTATAACTTGTGCTTCATTTCCATGTTTATTTCCTAAATTCTAATCTGCTATTTCTGTGCAAGTCCCTTGAAATCTGTTAGCAAGAAGGAAAGAACCCAGCTGGAGTTCTGGGACTCCCACAGAGAATTCACAGGATTTGGGGAGTAAGATATTCGTTCTTGCAAATTGAGGCTATTTGATTTGAAATTCCATGAAGAACATCAGCAAGAGAATACCATGGTGCTGCTTTAGAGGGAGCTTTCGGATGAGAAGGTTTTAAGCAAACATCTTCTGAAGGGTTTGGTCTGAACTCTTCTTTCGAAACGACTTTTCAGTGCTACAGTTCTTGGTTCAGCCTTTTTTTCTAGGGGCTCTACCTGTACTGCTCGTAGAGATGTAAAGCTTGGAAAGCTCCAGGTATCACCATGCTGTGAGGAAGACCTGACAATGCAGCAGCTTTGAGTAGAAAACACTGTTTTGCAGGCTTTCTTAGAGGATGTTATTATTCTGCTTTACCATTGGTGTATTTACTGAACTAGAATGTATTTTGTAAGTGTCAAAACGAAGGCATGCTGCTGTTCTATGCTGAAGTGCCAGCTCTTCCTCTCCTGCCATCCCTTGCATCCTGATGTTTTCTATGTCAAAACCCAAATGTCTGTCTTTAGTGTCGTGCTAATGATTATGGGTTCCATGTGACGAGAATGTGAAGATTGAGTTGATTTCCCCTCTGGAAGCAGGTTTCTAGATCAAACAGAATTATTTCCCTATCCCATCCAAAAAACACTCAAATATAAATATGGCAAAAGATGACAAAATTAAAATCTGTCATCCATACAGATGCCAAACTAGTGCAAAATCAAAAAGGTAACCCAACAGTCACTGTATCTATTCCACACAAGTAACAATAAATACTAGGCTAAAACAGCTTTTTAGGGAGAGCCTGAGTTTTCTTTTTTTTTAGAAAAGTTGATCCTACCGTACGGATCAACTGCAAGAACAGAAATCACAGTCTGCAAGGATACAGTTGGTTTCTGGTCCTGAAGCAGTGGCAGGCTGAGGGGATCTGTCATCAGGAGAGTCACTCATGTCATGATACATTACATGAGCAGGGTTTTTATGGCTGTATTCATGTTGCTAAACATGGGACCTACCTTTACCATTAGAACCCTCTTCTCTGGCTTAACTTAAGCCGACTTCTATGTGCACTAAAACCCCAACCAAGTTTAGCAGAGCTGCAGTGGTGACAAATTATGGAAATTAAATTTGCCAGTTTAGAGACTGCTGAAAAAAAAAAAAAAGGATGGCATGTTAACAGCCCTGTTCCACTAAGGGCTGTGTCCATAATGGATAGCCCCCAACTATTTTATTCTGTTGCCCACCTACATAGGCAGAGTTATTAAAAGCCTTGTTTAGTTGTGCAATCGGAGTAGTAAGAACAATCTGCTCTACTGAATATGTATTTTGTTTAATCAGATATGATTTAACAGCTTTGATTTAACAATCTGATTGATAAGTCTTTTTTATAGGTTCATCAAAGATTTCTTAAACATAATAAATGCTGCCCTATTAAACTTCACTTCAACACCAAGAGAGATGCCTCTTTTCCTGACTAAGTAGTAGATAGCAGAAATGTCATTATTGAAGTTCACTGCAGTAATGGGTGGTGGGAGAGCACTGGAGCTCAGACTCTATTTGCTTGCAAAGAGCAGAAGTAAGGTGAAGCTAATAGGCAAAGACTGATTAAAATTTATTCCTGCCTGAAAGCCAAAGTGTATCGCTAGCCAAGGCATCGTCCTGAAGTACCGTGGTGTTTCAGTGAAGGGAGCACAGAGGGGCACACTGCCAACAAGATGACCCTGAACCACAGGGTGTAGTTGCTTATTCTTTGTTCTAAACCAGACCAGTGCCATGTCCGTCCTCTTCAGTTCATAAATGCAATGACTATTTCTTCATGAAGCAGGTTTTGACATTTTTAGCTAGTGGTGTTTTATTACATGTTCCCTTTTTGTGCAAACCCTGAGAGGCAGGAGTTTTCCTTCTCCCAGCAGCACGTGTTAACGAACATTGCTTGAAATGCTTTCATCCCTTAGAGTGCTTCATAGAAGACAGTTTGCTTTGTCAGGCCTGTGTCTTCAACAGCTACTCCTGTGAGTGAGCTCCACCATGCAAACACATAACCACCTTTTTCAAGAAGCCAGCAATCACTCCAGGATATGTATTCCTGATCTGTATTATTAATTGTTGGTCTCTTCTGATACAACGGCTTAGTTGTTAACATGGAATTGAAACATAACTTTGAAATATCATCAGACACAATGTCTTTACATAACTGAAAGGTAATAGCAAAGGAATAGTAATTCACAGCCAGAATATCAAGGGACCGTAACCTGGCTTTCTTCTCTACCAGTTCCTAATGACATTTTCAAATTCCTAATGGATGGTTAAGGGGGATGTTTGAAATAAGGTCATGCTAGGAAGGTCATGCTTCCACCATGCTAGGAAATCCACTAGATCCAGTTTATTTTGGGGGAAATAATTTAAAAAATGCTGAGCAATTTGTTCATGCTCTTACAGCTGTAGCCCTGTGCTGCATCCAGTGCTGGGGGTCTGGTGGACATGGGGAAGGGCAGCCTTGGTTGCCATGGCTGTGTGATTGTGACTGTGTGGTAGCTGTGGTGCTCACTGTGATTGCTGTCACTCGGCAACTGTGTTGTGTATTCTAAGCCAGCACATCGCTGGGGGTTAAAACTTGCCTAAGCGTCCGCTCCTGGATGCTCCTAGAGATCTGCAGGAGGATGGCTGGGTTGCTACAGCCCTAGTACTTGGTGGGAAGGTAAGAAAAGCTTCACAGCAGCTTCCTGAAAAGCAACTGGTCAAAAGAGGGTGATGATCCCCAGAAGTTAGTGTTTTGCCAGACATACTTTCCAACTAAAAGACAATCTATCCGTGATGTTTCCAAGCAGAACTGCAGCACTTGGGTTTCTCTTGTACTTGGTTAAAACCAGGCAAACTTGGGCACTAAAGCAAAGCTGGAAGAGGGTAAATTTATTAGTGTTAATGTAAGCCTAAGATATCTTCAAATTCTAAACCTTCAGAGTTGTTTTCTGAAAGGCTAGTTAGGAACAGGGTGAAATTCTTAGTAATACTGACGGGTGCCAGCAGAGGGCATTTGGAAACTTGGCTTTTCTGCTCATTTATCTTTGTACAGATTGAAGCCCCTGTGCAATTTCTGTGTGAGGCTGACGTCCTGCAGTGCTGGTGGCTTCTGAATTAGTAGAAACTTATGGTGAAGGCAAAACTTAGGGTTTTTTTGTTGTTGTTTTTTCTTTTTTTTAGTTAACGAACAGATTATCGTATCATCAATATAATACATATTTCTTAGTAATTTCCAAGTTAGCAGAAGTATTGAGCCAGAAAGCTCTGGCTTCTGTCAGGAGGGAGTATTTGGATGTGAGGTGGATAAAAGGCCAGGCGGAAGGAAGTGAAGAAACAATGTATTATCTTTGTTTTTTTTCCAGTCTTGTGTGTAAATTAGCAATATAAAGTGTAACCTGATTGCTTGATATGAATTACTGTATTCAGATATTTGTTACACCTACTCTAGCCTACTATCATTGGCACAAGGCTCTCAGCAGTGACCATTTTAGTCTTGAGTACCAAGAATATTGTACATGTAGGCATATAAAATAGACCAAAAAGTGACTTTTTCTATTGATGACCAAAAATCCAGTTGCATTTCTGTTGATCAGGGCTATTGTTACTTGCACTGGGATATGTGATATGTTGTAATACAGAACAGGTTTCTCACCAGCAATACATCTGGAGAGAGATGTTGTTAAAGCCCAGACCATTGAGTAAAAGTGTAAAGGTATTAAAGCATAAGAGCATTTAATAATAATGCTTTTCTCTTCTGGGACTTTGGCTCAAGTGATTCCTATCCATCAGCTTTGATTCAGGCTCTGACAGCATCTTTCTTGAAGAGAATTTCACTGGACTTTTAAGAAGGCAGTCTCAAAGCATCTAGGAAATGAGGTCAGGATTGAACCTTGAGACTGGTTTGGCCCTTTATGTTTCAGTTCTACAGATTGAGGTCTGAAGATATGGAAACAAATCTAGCTTAGGTCTTAAACCTATATACACATAGGAAAATCTCACTGCATTTTGCCTGAAGCCTTTAGTAAAGCATGTAGCAGAAGTGGCAGTAGGACTCAGATCTCTGAACTCTACATGTTCCACTTCGTTCCACACTCAGAAATTAGCTCTTGTTAGTTTTCTTTGAAAACCACAGTATACTGCCAAAATGTGGGGTGTGCTTGTGAAACCAATTGAAGTGCATTTCTCACCTTTGCAATATGATATATGGCTCCAGCACTGTGAAGCTATTAAGACTTTTAACTTTTTCAGCTCTTTGGAAAAATGTTAATGAAAATTAGGGAAAGATATTTTTTAAAGCTGTGTAAAGATACGTTAAGCAGACCTGTTTGTGGTTCCTTTGTTTACTGTCATGTATACTAAAATATTACAGAAGCAAACTTGAATTTTAATATAAGGGGTGGCTTTATTGCATATGCTAAGCAACTACATTTGGAGATTAGCTCCTCTAAATCTCATTTGTGGTAAAACATGATTTATGCTGCAAAATATGATTTATTAAGTATGTCTTGATAAAGTGGATGGAACAAAATCTTTCTGGAGGCCAAAAATGTATTGATTTGTAATATAAGTGTCAGTAGCAAAGAGCAAAAAAAGAGGAGCTGAAGGGTACATTTATTGATATATATTTCGTATATACTTTACTTGCTATAACATCTGTTAACAAAATCCACCTGACATCCTTATATTTTGTTGCATGCCTGTGGCAGAGCTTTCCTTTGGCCTTTTGAAAATGGCAGCTTGTTAGTGAGCATTAGTTTGTACTGGCAGTACCTACCTACATTGCATTGTATTTCCACATGCACATGTTATAAAAGAATTCATTGACTTCATCAGAAATAAATTGCAGAACCCCTAAGCTTGATTATTAACATTTGGGTGGTTGGTTTCAAAGGTGTTGGCTTGTACCTTTTCAACATAGATATCGATCAGCTATAAAAAGTGAACTCTTCCTTTGTGGAGATTTGTCATTGTGGCTGAAAAACAACTTGTTCCCTTCTTGCAAACATGCTTGTATAAGTTGAGAGAGGGGCTGTTGGGAGAGGGAAGGGAGAGCAGGGCTTGAGGTGAGCTCTCTGCTGTGAGAGGAGCACAGAAGAGGGGAGCAATTTACTCAGACCGTGGACAAGTGGGTCCAATGCTGTAGTTTTGCATCAGCATGATGGGAATGCCATGTTTACCACTATGGAAAAGCTGTATGTTTAGGAAATGCAAAGCTGCTCAGTACTGCGTTCCCAAATCCAATGAAATTCTTGGCTCTGACTGTGTGGCTAGCAGCTCATTTTAGTATGTAATATGTGATTTCTTTAAGCAAAGCTAAAATACTCCCTATGTGATGACAGTGTGTCTCACTCCTTTTCACTATCACCACCTGGCAATACTGTATTTTCCCATTTCTGTGTTGTCTTCCCTTGCTTATACTGAGTGCTATCTGTTAATGAACTACTTTAGGACAATGCCAAGATTACTAGAAATATGGCAGATCTTCCGTTTCCATTTGCAGACCTGTCTCAGAGGAATCAAGTCAATACATAGGTTGTAATACTTGTTCTGGTTGAAGTGAGCTTTCAGCCAACCAGTATAATGATTGAGCACAGAGTAAGTAACATTGGAATGACTAGCCACATGTAATTGCTCTTCTAGTAAAAGCAAAAAACACTTCAGGGAAGACTAGTAGTTGTTACAATGATAATTAACAGTAAAATTTACCTCTTTCTCAGAAAAGCTCTGTCCTGGTCCCCACTGATACCATTAAAAAAGCATTGTTAATATGTTATGTATTGGTAAGTTGGTGTTCATGTTCCTTGTGATCATAATCAGATTTCAGGTTTGTGTTGGGTACCTTGACCTTATCATTATCATTATGGTGTTATTACTATTATCATAGAGCACGGGCATCCCCACTAGTAATACCTAGAAACCTCAGCAAGCTGGTGAGAGATAGTGTTAAAAAAAAAAGGGGGGCTGGAGAGCAAAATTGAAGCACAAGGATTGAATGACTTACCAAGCACTGGAGGTCTTTTATCAGAGGTGGAATGGAAACTTCATTTCTGGCTTCAGTCTACTTAATTTTTAGGGACTTAGTCTTAGTCCTTTTTGTTTCATCTGCAAAGTAGACGGATTGCCATCTTTCCCTTCCTTCTTCTAGCAAAAGGTCAGATCTAATGCTCTCATTCAGCACATTAGGAGGCACATCAAGTTTTTCAAACTCAGGCTCAGCGTAGGAGGGCAGCTGTCAGTAAAGTAGCTGCAAATGTCTGATATTTAGCTATTTCACATCTGCAGGGAGATGGCTTTAAATTATTCTCTAAATGAAAAGTTTGCCTCTGTGCTCTTCAGCCTCATAGACCTCCCACTGACTTCAGTGGGCACTGGATTGGCCTATACAAGGAGAAGAAAAAGAACATTTGAATTTTGGAATAAACACTAGCTGAACTGATAAATCCCAATAGCTTTTTCATTGCCATGGCTGTGTGGGTCCCTACCCCAGGGAACCATTCTGCCTCCTAATCTCCCCTCATGCTTTAGGGAAATTTCCATGCAGTATTGCACTGTGCCTCTGTCCTGGGCAGTCTTCGTTCAGACCATGCGTCTTCCAAAAACACCTTGAAAAACATGAAACAGGGCTATGATGAACAGCCTGATACAGAATAAACTATGGAATTCAGCAGCAGTGGGAGGCTATAACAAAACATGTATTCGGCAGCAGTGTCCTGGTACCCCTTTGCCTGGAAGGAAAAATAAATCTGAAAGCCACATTCTCAAATGAAGCTGGCTTGGGTACATGGATTGGCAGGTGGCAACTAACAGTGTGAAGTGACTTCTGGCCCTTACTGGCTGCTTGCCTTGAGAGAGAAGGCGCCAGCCGTGCTCCCAGATGGAGGAGCAAGAGGGAGTCTAACATTGTGACACGTGAGGTTCCTCCCTAGATGCTGAGGCTCGACTGGCAGCTGATTCTCCAGCAAGGCTGGTGACAGCTTGAGGGAAGGGCGTCTCACCTGTGCCATAGCAGCATAAACTACGTGAGTCAAGCCTTGGCACACATAACTCAACTGAATCAGGAAAACAGAGCCCCTACGCAAAGAAAGGGGGAAACGTAAGGAAATCCCAGCACGCGGTTCAGAAATGCTGCCGCAGATATTTTCCACAGCAGCAACAGGAATAAAAAAGGCAGTAAATACATGGGGGAGAAATACTTCAGTGGTAGTGGTGGTACTTGCCTGAGCGGAAGCCTCTGCAGTTTTTAAGACGGTTGGCTGGGTTCTCAATTAGTGTAAACCCATCCAGTGCTTTTGATTTCCTTGTAGTTAAGTTGTTTTGCAGTGGCTGAGAATCTTGCTTATACATCTGAATCCTGACTGAGGAGCGTGAGTCTCTGAGGGATTCGTATCAAAACCTGATGGTTAATTAGCATATGGTGTTAAAAGCAGATCCAGTTTAAGTGAACAGTGCTTCAATGCACCTATCTAGATAGAGGTTTGATCCTTGCTTCTAAAGAAGAAAAATGAGCTGGCAGGTCACAGCTCAACTCTGACAAAGTCCAACCCAAGAATAAAGAGTTGTGAAATAAACATGAAACCAATGAAATTATCCATTTCTCGGGGGTATCAGTGAGGTTCTTAAAATTCTGATTTTCTGTGAAAATGCACACATTGACGCATGCTTATTAATACGTATATTCATCATAAGAGTACATACCAGAACCAACCTGAAACCTTCTAAAGGCCCAGGAGTAATCCAGTCAGGGAAAAGAAGCTGCCAAGTAATGTAGGTAATCGTATCAGAGAAGAATAGCAAATTGTGAAGCAAATACTCGAAACACCATTTTTTATGACTGAAATACGTTTGCAACAGACTTGTGAAGAGAGAGATTTTTACATGTATAGAAGGGAAACAGGCACCCAGCTTCCACTGAAACCCACCTTTCCTATAAAATACATTCACTGATCCTTTTTGTTAGAAAATGATATACTGATAGATAGATATACACAGATGACTGAACCGAGTCATCTCATAGATGACTTGTACATGGTCAGTAACGTAAGACTTTTAGTCACCACTACATATACAGTAATTGGCTGCATTGAAAGTCTGTGTTGCAAATACAAAACCGTAGTTCATTTGTTGTGTAATGAACTTGGTTTCTTCTCCCGCAATGCCAAAAGCTGTTGCCATGATCACTATAAAGTGCTGATTTACTTGCTGTCAAGTCACTCTGGTTATTTACTATCCTGAAATCCTTGCCTCTTCATCCCTTCCCTTTGCATACAAAGGGAGAAAACTGAGAAAGTGTGAGTGTTGTTTTCTTACCCAAAAGAGGTGAGGGCTGTGTGAGTGAAACACTGATTTCCACAAGCAGCCATCAGAGAAATCTGCACAAACAGTGTGTGGCAGCAAAAGCCAATTGCCAAAACTCCCCTTCAGTGACAAGGCAGAGGAGCAGCAACCATCAGGGTTCCTTGGAGCGGATACGTGGGGTATTTTGGAGGCAGTGCATTTTTGGTTCTAGCTGGTGTCAAGGGTGCAGGGCCTGCTGTCACACTATACAGGGACTGGCTTTATTTGAAGGCCTGCCTGTGACCTCTGCCCAATGGGGAGTGACAGAGAACACCTCTTCCAGCCCCAGTGAGAGCAGGTGGTGGTCCTGGCTTCCTTTGCTGCTTCACTGGGGCAAACTGTAGTCTGGGAAAGTCCCAAGTCCTCCTCTGTTCCATCCCTCTTGCAAAGGGGGATGTCCTGATGATGGATGTGAGGTGCAGGTGCAGTTAAATAGGTCCTTTCCCCCAGGATCTTTTCTTTCCTTTGCAGTCACAGTTGTGAAGCCCGTAGGGCTGTCTCCTTGGTGCGATGCTTTCGTGACAGCTCAGACTGTTATGACAGTAGCACTGCCTGCCTGTTCCAGAGTTTCCCCCTTGAAAGATCCTTATTTAAAATCCTAGCCATCAAGCAGTCTAGTTAGCTAATTGTCAGAGCTTGTCATGCCATGTAATTAATTTTTGGACAGCATTCAGATGCCTCTTCAAGAGTGCGTAAGGGTATGTGTGAAATTGCATATCTTCTGCCCTGTTACTGCAAGAATTGCCTCACACTTCTTGCTGGTTCAAACAGAGCTGCAGACATCATCGCTGTAGGTTTGGTGGAGGATGTAAGATTAGGAGCTTCTGTAACCTGATCCCACCAAAATCCCTAGCTAACCTTGCTGCTAGTGCAGGGCTTTGGTCACAACTGGCTGGGGATGACCAAGGGGACTCTTAGTCTCCTCAACCTGCTGTTAGGAGCTTGCTTATTATAGTTTAATAAGTCTGTCCTGGAAGCACTGGCATGAGAACAAGCAGCCCTCAAATCAAGGTCTCTGTGTCAGATAGGAAAGATAAGGCTTCAGCATCATGGATTTGAGAGAGCCATGCTGCTCACTGCTTCTGAGGCACAGACACAGTTGTTCAGGTAAACAAACTCCTTGTGCCTAAGTTTTTGTGCACTGCAAAGACCAGTCTGTCCCTGCCTCTGGCTGAGTGTGGTGGGAATAAGCCCCAGAGCTTCATTGATCTTGTGAAAAATAAAAAGTGCCTTACACACAACGTATATATATTTTTTTTTTCTGGGAAAAATGCCAACATGCTGCTTCTAATTTTGAGGCATTGCCATCCTGAGTGCAGTCTATTGAATTTTGGGGTTGTTTTGTTTTTAAAGCCATGTTACAGAAATTAATGTCAACATGGAAGGTGTTATTTTGTTTAGAGAGTAATAACAAAAAATCATCTTTGAGGTCCCCTAAATGCTCAAACATTATTGCAGCAGAATGTTTTTCTTTTAAACTCAGTGTGCAGCACCTGTGCTGTCCTTATTCATCCCAAGGTTTTCAATAGCGTCCTAGTGGAGGCAGAATGAAGCATGGCTCTAACTGGAGCCTCTCTTCTGTCAGAGCTCAGCATGGTCAAAAAATAAGCTTAAATCATGGCAAAGTTGTTGATGCCAATTCCTTTGAGCTGCTCTCAAACTGGGAAGAAATAGTCCTATTACACTCACAAAAAAGTCTTAATCTGCTTTTATGACATACTTCAAGAAGTGTAGACAAGCAGGGGTCCAGGACTGAAATGTTTCTGTTAGAGGAATGGAGACTCCATCAACAGAGTCCTTGTGTGGATAAAACAAAATTAAAACATGCCAGAATTAACCTAGTAAAGCCCTGTAGTGGCTTCTGAACCCAGCCATTTCTGTTTGTCATGCATATGTCTTACTTACTAAATACTGGCTCCTGGTCCTATAGCTGTGTGTTTCTCCCCTTCAGGAGCCCCTTTCAGGATTCAGCAGGCCCAGGTGAGATGACTGTGAGCTCTATATTCTGGTCATCACTTCTGGTGACAAGAGCTGTTTGTCTTGAAATTTCATCACCTTTTTCTAAAGGAAGAGACGTCCTTTCTCTTGATTGCTCTCCAGCAACCTCTGATTGACCGCATTTCAGACATGCCCAGTGACTCTTGGAGTTTCCTTTTCTACTTTTGATTTTTTTTAAGAGAGCACCTAGAAGTGCAGTTCATCTTCCTTGGTGATAAGTAAAAAGGAAGACAGAAGCAGGCTGTGGCATGGAAAGTGCAAAATGTGGATATGAAAGGTAGAGGAAAAAAATGCTTTTCTTTGTGCTAAGATCTAGGGCCACAGAGAGATTTACAGCTATGCTGTATAATTACAGGAGTCTGTCAGAGGGCTGGCTGAATTTCTGTAGTAGCTTCCACTGATAGAAGGCTCCTGGTCTACCAGCAATGGCCTGTTCTTGTTCCCAATGGGCAGTGTGATTCCCCGGGTCCCTCACTGCTTAGTGGCTTTCAGTGGCTATAGCCCCATGTAGATCAATCCCCAGCCAGTTTTCTGTGCCATTTGTGCTTCTCCACCACTTCTCAGGAGCTTGGGACGTTATGGCCTCACATACTATTTTAGCTGACTGTCTAGTAAAAACCTTAACATTTTGAAAACTTGGGTGCAAATAGCATGTGAGCTCTCTACGTTAGCTGATAGGTGGGGCCAGATGATCTTGACTTAATCTCTTTGACGAAGTGGGTAAATCCTACCTGCTGTTTGATGAGAGCAGAGGAAAACGTGCAAGTTGGTATTTCTCTGCTGGGGAAAGCAGCCATAAGGGAACGTTGCCAGGTTGAGCTCAAACCAGTTATCTTATTATTGGGAACCACTGGGACTCCAGGAAGAAAAGAGGATGCTTTTGAAGTCAAGTTTGTCTGTTTATAAGCTTCAATAAGCAGCAGAGACCAGACTGTCCCAAGGGCCAGGGAAAGGGGAACCTCTTGTGTAATTCCTCTGATCTGCAGGTTTTGTTATGTGGATTTTGTGATTTGTAGTTTAGGATTAAACAGACCAAAGACCTTTTAAGTATGGATTTCATTCTGCTGATTGTGTCATCGTCCACGCATGTGGAGCCAGCCAGTGTGCAGCAGACCCTTCATCAACTAATTAACTCAAGTTGTCAAGCTGCAATCAGTGAGCTGCTCGCATACTAAAATAATAATGATAAATTCCTCTCATCTGAAGCAGTCAGCTTCCAGCTGCACGAGGCACGAGTTTGCATGATCTGTAACTTACTCCGTGAAGGAAAATCAGATTTTCACCTCTGTCTTGCCAAAGCCAACTTTGGCTTGGTTCCCTTTCTAGCAGAGGTTGTTGTTGGAGGAGCAGCTAAGGCCTGGCCAGGATTATGCCAGGACTCATAATGGGGCTAATAGCTGCCATCAGCCTGCCGGATGCAGCGTACTGCAGCAGTGTGAGTCCTGCTCATTTCGCAAGGAGTGTAGGAGTGGAGAATGTGTGCCCTCTCTGTGCCAAGCCAGGGGAGTTTCACGCTGCTAGAGTTTGTGATTTTCTGGTTTCAGTTGTTTATTGACAAGCTGATGTTTATTGGTTTCTTTTGGGTTGCATTTTTAAAAATCTGTCTGAAAGGGGTGTGTTTCTGTTTAAATTCTTCCCGTGGTTATTTTGTGAGGCAAGAAAAGTGCTGCATATTGCACTATAGGACAGGGTCTCAGACCTGGCTGAAGGAACAAGCGTCCAAAATGCCTTTGGGACCATTTGTCTGACCCACAGAGCTGGCAGGCCAGCAGGGAGCCCTCACATGCTCTGGTGAGGATGTCAGCTCTTCTCCTCAGTGCTCCCAGTTCTTGGAGCTTTAATGCCCTGTTACATCTGTCCCATCATACTTAGCATACCTACCCTGTCTTAAACAGCTCAATAAAGAAATCCAACTCCACAGTGGTGAAAGGAGTCCTGGATTCAACCCTCCTGCCTCTTGGTCTTACATTAAAAAAAAATTTAATGCGTATTGGTCATCTGCATATGACCAATTCATAGCAGTCCTGCTCATAACAGTGTCCAGGGATCAATGGGGACAGAAGCTTGCTCCAAGATTTGCCTGGCCTAATGAGCAGTCACATTCCCTTGCGGTGTTGAGATTGGAACAGCACCTTGCAGTGATTTCAGTGTGTTTTGGATCAGGCTCCAAACATGGTATGCTGTTTGAGCCAGGCAGTGAGTGTATTTATCTTCTGGGTTTTTTCACTTTTTGCTCTTGCAGATGCATTCAGCATCTTGATTCTTAGCATGTGCAAAGCAGCAGAGGCACAGTTTTGGCTTTATGTAGTGTCTGACCCCTATAGGAATTGGTAGAGTTGTGTTACAGTTTGTTTAGATTTTCTATTTCCAAGCAAAATGAAAGCAAACAAAAATGACTATTTGTTTACTTTATCCAGACAGACTTTGACCAAGGAATTTGTGTACTCTTCTAAGAAAGAATAACTAGCTTTTACTGTAATGAATCTCTTTGCACAGTGTAAACATAACAAATAGAAATTAAAAGTACAGTTTACCCTACAGCATAGTTTTGGGAGACACTTATAAAAGGCTATAAAGCATCTTAATTAAAGTTTTATAGGCTCATAATTATGCATTATTTGAGAGAAATGTCATTAGCATTACCAGAGCTATGCAGAAACTTAATATGGTCTTCAGATACCTGGAAATATGCGTAAAATAAAGATGCTTCTAAGGAGGCCCTCCTTTCCCATCAAATAAGAAACCCTGTCTAAGGGCAAAAATGCAGAATACAAAAATCAGGAGGGCTGGTTCATCCCCTGCCTTCTCTGAAAACGATCACAGAATAGATATCCTCTTTTTTTTGGTGGAAATGCTTCTAATAGCTTTTCAGTTGGCTTTTTGATCTGGTGCAGAAATCATTTTTTAGTATATAAATCTGCCTTCATAAAAATCCCCATAAATATAACACAGTAAACAAACTGTTTGGAGTCAGGCCGCAAAAGAGGTTGACCTTGCATTTTTAGCAGTTTAATATATGCTAGGGCTTAGATTTAGGAGGATTAAATTTTGCAAAGGTCCTGTGCCAAATGTTTCTTACAGAGTAGGAATATCTGAAAGCCTAGTGTGAACCAATAGGAAACACTGAGCACAAACAGGTGAAATTTAGACACGAAATTGGTTTTGATTAAATCCAGAATCTTAGCCAGTGTGCAAAGTGGGTGATGACTTTAAAGACTTAACAGATACTTTGGAAGTACCTTTTCAATAAGAGCATCTAAATTCAGGCACTGATTATCTTTGATTCTTTATCATTAAAGTTTTGTTATGTCCTTATTTCTATACAAACAAAGCCCCACATTTACAGTTTAATGGTGTTAAGCATCTTAATAAATAGGGATGAGTTTCTCTTTTTTTCTTCCTTCCTTTTAGACAACTCGAATTTGCTGAGTTAGGGCCTCTGTATTATCTTTGGTAACTGAGTTTAGGTATGTTTTGCAAAAAGGGTATCACACCTGTACTGCCTTAAAATAAAAGTGCCTCTTCCTTCTCTGTAGATGTACCCTTCCTTAGGAAAATGAGCTTATTTACAGATTTTGATAGTGAAATATAAAAAGAGCCAGATTGTGGTGATGTGAACACGTAAATACAGATATATGGTTTCCAGTGCAGATGACACTTTTTCTTCCAAAAGAGCGTTTTTGTTTCAAGCATTATCAGTGGTACACTCACTAATATATCTTTTAGGAGTGTAAATCCTAGGCTGTAATTTTAAATTGTTTACCTGCATGTATTATCTGTTCAAAAATACGTATTTGAAAATATGTCTGCTGGTAGCACTCTGACTCTTCACTGTTATGAGTGCTCAGAATGGCAAAGCACAAAGCCAAAGCTTGTGCTCCTAACCAGATAATTTTTTATAGCAGAAGCTCCTCTCTTTTTGCGTGAATGCTTACAGAGATGTCAGGGATAAGATATCCATTGCTGTTTACTTTTACTATGTGGGACGATATAAGCCCTGTGATTCCTTACAACATCAGGAAAAAGAACAATATCTGATAATATGTAACAATATATATGGCCAGTTACATTTTCCATGTACAGGTCCGTTCCATTTTAATATCAATATTTAATCACCACCTAGAGTTTTTGTTTTTTATTCCCTTTCAAATACTCTTAAATTTGCTGCAGACTCTTTAATACTTCAGTTTTAATTTTAAGCTCTCTCCAGCACAGCTTGGATTGTAAGAAGTGCACTGAGTTAGTGTTACAGAACTTACATGTCGTAAAAAATAATGTCCGTTTGCTTATTCCAAGAAGTTATCTTTCAAGATGAAAAGGACATCTATTGCTCCCATAGGGGTTTCATTTTCGGTCCGTTTTTGGAAAAAGAAGTATATTTACCTTTAAGCTAGGATTTTGGAAGGAGCCTAAGGGAGCTAAGAACAAATTGAGGTCTTTTGGCTATCAAGAGAAAGACACTGACCCAGCAGTGCAGCAGCAGAGGTCACTTCTCCAGCCCATCCCGGGGTCTTGTCGTGCTTGCTCACACCTATTGACTGAGTTGCTGGTAGGAGGGCTCCTTACCCCATTTCAAACCACCTGAACTAACTTTGCTTGTTTTGGCTGAAGGCACCTTCCAGTCAGCTCCACAGGTAGACTGTGAAGCAGCAGCCTCAAAGATGCGTGCTCACAGAGCAATTCTTTCCACTACAGCAGCTCTATACAGAGTCCAGCTTGATCTGCAGCCTTTTAAACACCGCGTTTCTCCTGCTTATGTACAGTCCCACTCACGAAAGCATTTAAGTGTGTGCTTACTATTTAAGTACATGAATATCTCAGTGCAGTGAAAACTGTAGGTGAATACCTTGCTGAAATGGGCTCTCTGTGACCTGATTCTCAAAAGTGCTGAGCGCTCGGATCCCCGTGAGGTCGGTGAACGTTGCTGAGCCGTCGTTGCTTTGTAAATGGAGCTGAAATGCAGTTATATGAACTTGGCTTCACGCTCATCTGCTTGCAAAACCCTAGCCCTGTTTTTGAGGATGCAAGATAAGAGGAGAATCCATTTTGAATATTCAAGGAAAAAAATCTGTGAAGAAGTTAAAAGGCAGACACTAGTTAGGGAACATTAATGAATCTTTGAATTTTTCTAAGTCATTGTTTTGTTTTGTTTGCTTCTGCTTTAAAATACCTGCTTTCACAAACCGTCAGAACTGTGTAGTTTAAAGATGTTCACGTCTGATTGATTGCTTTATACTTGACAGAAAGATCCGGAGTACCACGTGTGTGTTTGAAGTGGCATTTCTTTGAATGTCAGCTGATTTCTCAGGTTAGAGAAAATAACCTGATTTTAAGAAAACTAGCACATAAATTGCATTCATGCCGGTAAGACCTGCTGACACTGCAAAGACAGGTCTTGACAAAGATTTTCTTTGGGCCACAACTCATCTTGTATGAGGTATCAGGTGAATTCTTTATTTCTGTTCTTTCATTCTTTATTGCTGAGGGCGTTGGCAGAGGAACAGGGCTTCTGCTTCTCCAGGAGTTCAGTGACTGGCACTGCTTGTCTTTTTCCTGCAGCAATAATCCCCTCTGTCCAGGATTTAAATATACAGAATTTGCTGGGGAAACAGGGAATCTCATAACTTAAAATTTTTATTATTGGACAAAAGAAAACATTGGCAAAGAATAGGATGACAAAAGCCCAGGAAGCACGAATGGCAAGGGAGCTCTGTTGTTCACAGGGTTTTGGGGCCCAATCCCAAGTAATATTTTAAAGAGATTTTTTTTGTTTAGTCTGACTTGGCACCAGCTCTTCACATGCATGTACACTCATATCACTGCTTGAACATGTAGATGCTCAAATATGGGTGCAGGAAATGCCTTCAGTGCGAGCAGTGCATGTACCAATACCAGTGTGTCTGAATACTGTGTTCAGTTTTGGGTCTCTCACTGCAAGAGTGACATTGAGGTGCTGGAGCGTGTCTAAAGAAGAACAACAAAGCTGGTGAGGGGTCTAGAGAACAAGTGTTATGGGGAGCAGCTGAAGGAACTGGGATTGTTTAGCTTGGAGAAAAGGAGGCTGAGGGGAGACCTTATTGCTCCCTACAATTACCTGAAAGCAGGTTGTAGTGAGGTGGGTGTTGGTCTCTTTTCCCAAGTAGTAGGTGATAGGACAAGAGGAAATGGCCTCAAGTTGTGCTGGGGGAAGTTTAGACTGGATATTAGGAAAGTGTTATCATGCATTGCAGCAGGCTGCCCAGGGAAGTGGTTGATTCACCATCTCCGGAGGTATTTAAAAGATGTATAGATGTAGTGCTGAGGGACATGGTTTAGAGGTAACTTGGCAGTGCTAGGTTAACAGTTAGACTTGATGATCTAAAGGTCTCTCCTAACCATCACAATTCTATGCTTCTAGTCTTAGAATGCACGGACAGAGGTGATGAAAACTGTTATGCAGATGAGAGCACATAAAACGCAGTGAGGTTTCTGCAAAAGTAACTTCTGCACAGGCTTAAATAAGGAATATTGCAAATCATACCCAAAATATTTTCTCTATGTCTATGATTATGTTATTTCCATAGCAACTAATTATGCCATAAACTAAAGATCATGACTTCAGGTGGCATGTGAGCAGAAGGAGATGAACTATTAAGTATTGAAGATCCTTTTTTTTCATGCAAATTTCTTATTTATAAAGGAAAAAAAATAAAGAAAATGAAAAAAAGAACCCACCCTGAAGTCTGATATATAAATGAAATTGCTTCTGACTACCTTATTTTTTCAAAGTTTTGTTGGAGGCATCAGTAAATCTTTAAAAGAGTTGCAGGTACAACTGTGAATATTAGAAGATCTTTATATTAGCTGAGGAAATCTCTAGAACACCTGACTTTCTCCTGTCCATGCAGTTCAGGGCTTAACCACTTTCCAGCAAATATAACCTTTTACAGATACTTAAATTGCTAACGAACGAGCAAGGAACCTGGTAATAATAGGGAAGGCATGGGATCTTCTTATGTATGCAATAAGTTTGAGGTTTCAGTGAAACATGCTGTTCTCTGCTTGACTTGTTAAAAAAATATTGGTATTTCTTTCTATAATAAAAGGTTGTTGGGAGATCCTCAGCTTACAGCCCCATGGTAATACTCCTTGAGCCGGAGGACCTGCTGCCCAGAGTAGGACTGATGTTTGTTTGATTTACCTGTTTCTTATGGGGCTCCTTTGGCATTTCTTGCTTATGGTTCAGGAACTGGCTTTATGGCTCCAAGTCTGACCCACTTGCACCTCTCTTAAAGCCTTTGGCGACACATGACAGCACAGGCTCTTTACACCATAAGAATTTTTAGGAGAGAGCAGGATTTAGGGAGGAAACTCTTTGGCTGCTGCTTCTTTGCTCTGTCTGGGCTGTCAGAAAGGGGGTTGACATGCAGGGACACTGCCATCACATTTCTCCATTGCTTACCCTGTGGATGGAGATGCAGAGGGGTAATTGTACAACTGGCTCAACGCCTAGATCTCCCAGTCATGTTCAATCATAGAATGGTTTGGGTTGGAAGGGACCTTGAAAGGTCATCTAGTTAAACACACCTGCAATGAGCAGGGATGTCTTCAGCTAGAGCAGGTTGTTTAGAGTTCTGTCCAACCTGACCTTGAACTTTTCCAGGGATGGGGCATGGGGCATGTACGCCTCTCTGGGTAGCCTCTTCCAGTGTTTCACCACCCTTGTCATGAACAATTTCTTTCTTATATCTAGTCTGAATCTACCTTCTTTTAGCTTAAAACCATTACCCCTTGTCCTGCAGGCTCTGCTAAAATGTCTGTCCCCATCTTTCTCATAAGCCCCCTTCAATTACTGCAAGGCTGCAATAAGGTCTCCCTGGAACCTTCTCTTTTCCAGGCTAAACAATCCCAACTCTCTCAGTCTGTCCTCACAGGAGAGGTGTTTCATCCTTCTGATCATTTTTATGGCCCTCCTCTGGACCTGATCTTACACATCCATGTCTTCCCTGTGCTGAAGACTCCAGAACTGGACGAGGTACTCCAGACAGGGTCCCACCAGAGCAGAGAACAGGGGCAGAATCGCCTCCCTCGGCCGGCTGGCCATGCCTCTTTTGATGCAGCCCAAGCTATGGTTGGCCTTCTGGGCTGCAAGCGCACATTGCTGGCTCCTGTCCAATTGTTCATCCACCAGTACCCCCAAGTCCTTCTTGGCAGGGCTGTTATCAATCCCTTTGTCCCCCAGCCTGTATTGATACCAGGGATTGCACCAACCCAGGTGCAGGACTTTGCACTTGGCCTTGTTGAACCTCCAGAGTTTCATATGGGCCCACTTCTCAAGCTTGTCCAGGTTGCTCTGGATGGCATCTCGTCCCTCAGGCGTGTCAACAGTGCCGCTCAGTTTGGTGTCATCTGCAAACTTGCTGAGGGTGTGCTCAATCCCACGGTCTATGTCATTGATGAAGATATTAAACAGTACTGGCCAGGGCTGAGCAGAGACTGCAGACCTACGGTAGCATGAGGCTACAGGTTAAAAATCATGTTCTCGCTCCCTTTGCCTTGTGCTTTTAGTCATTTATATTCATGCAAAATTAATATAGAAAAGCAAACAAATCAAAGACTCCATCACAAGGGTTTTTTTCCTCCTAAGCCAAAACAGCCAGCCTGGCCCTGAACTTGGATTCACCCTCCAGTCAGAGGAGGTAATGTTTCTCTTAGTCCTCAGAAGAGGTACGTTTTTTTTTTACATAGCCCGCATCTCTGAATCAAATGTAACCAAAACCTAGCTGCAAAGAGTGCACTGGGGGATACAGAAGGGACTGTTCGCTGGGCACATTGCTGAAGGAGGGCACAGGCAGTGCCAAACAGTTTTCATAATGCTTTTATGTGGTGATCTCTCTATGTACATGAAATTAAAAAGTTAACCATTTGGAGTGTATTTATCAATTGATCACCTGTAGGTGATTGTAATGCTGTGGCGCAAGTTAATAACCCACAAAAAGCTCCCGTTCTTGCAGTAATATTTAATCTTAGACATTTTGTTCGCTGAAACTATTGGTAAAGACTATCATCTCTCATGTACGTGCCTTTGCACGCACCCCTGTTGCAAAACAGGAGCAGTTGTCACATAGTACCATGTATTTATACAGTATATTTCAGTAATAGCTTCCAGTAGGACTTTTTAAAATTTATTTTATTTTGTGGATCACTTCTTAACAGTTTTTATGAGATGTTTACACACACACTATTGAGGTTAATGCAAAGTGGGTTATTTCATTAGAAGGATGGAGCAGGTAAGCAGAGTTTTGAATACAGTAACAGGAGGCATTTTTAGAGGGAAAGTCAGTGCAACCATTAAAGGACTAATGAGACTAAATTAATGAGGAGGTGCGTTAGTCGCTGCATTTTGTGTGACCTGAAGGGGCTGGTGTTTTGTGATCATGGAGCAAGAAGAGAAAGCAGTATTCAAAATGGATAAAAGGAAGGCCCGATCCAAAGTGATATTAGAAGGCCTGTTGGGTTCAATGGATGGTTCCTTTGGGTCCAGAGGTGTCACACACAGTGAGGCATGAGGAGGGGAAGTGGAACAGGGAAAGAAGCAGCTGGGTCTGGAAAAACACAGTGCACTGAAGGAGGAGCCAAAGGCGAGCAGGAGGTCAAGGAGGCCCAGTTTGGGCTCCCACCTAAACTATGGGGACAGGCAGGTTCTTTAGGGATCCTCAGTAGAACGTTTTGCCACATTGACCATCACTTGAGCTCAGAGCACACACACAAAGCTTGCTCAGGCCTTGGCAACGGCGGTGTCACTGTCACAGGGATCAGGGCCCAGCAGCACTGCTTGGCCTCAGCCCCAGCTGCGACTCACTGCAGCCACTAAAGCCTGTAAAGGGGAGTGAGGCCATGACCAGCCCACTCACGGGTAATGGCCACCTGCCCTGCAAGGTGGTGGAGTGGGGGCTGAGAGTGCCAGTCACAGCAACGAGAACAAACAAGGAGACAGGGAGTAGATTTGGCCAAGGGAGATAAAAGCATGGTGCGGGGCCTGTGGCGACTGCAAGTGCAGGGTGGTGCGGTGGCAGGTGGGAAGCGAGGGCAGCTGAACAGGAGTGTCTTCAGGTGATAGCTGACGCCTCGGAGGGAGAAGGGGTAACGCAGTTAACAGATCTACTGCTGATGCACAAACATTTTACAGTTTCTGTCTCTTGCCTGGAGCTCATCTGACTTTGCTGGAGTGCTGCCTCTCCTCTTTCAAGGCCAGGGTTTAGGCTCTCCACTCAAAGCGGCAGGGACAGAGTTGTCACAACCTAAATGGTAGCGTGCCACCAGAATCAATACAGATTGAACCTCTGCTGGCGAGACTGCACAGCGCTTGATTTCTTGTGTAGGGGAATCAATATGAATTGGCTACAGGATGGGAATATAGAGATGCAGCTGGGGAGAGAAAAAGTAGATGGAAAGCTGAGGGGAACAGAGGTGATCAGTCATTAACAAAAAGTTTTGTGGAAGCTGTAATTCATCTGCCCCTTGTGTCACCCTTGTGGACATAATGGCCCAGCGATGCAGTGCTTCCAAGGCTTATTCTTCTTGGTTCACGTAAGTACTACTTTATTATAACAGCTTAAATGTTGCTATGGGTCCTAGCACATCCCTGCCCCTTTCATCCAGTTTCCACCAGGGCTGGGCAAAAGTAGAGTACATCAGCCCTTCTCCTTTTGTTGCTTTTCCCCAGTTCCCATGCAGGGTCTTACTCCATCCAAGCACATCATCCAGGCCACAGTTAGGCTGCTGGTACAATGTAGCTGTCTCAAAGATTTCCCATTTAGGCAAGTGACTCTAAGTGGGTTTCCTAGCATGGAAGATTTAATAAAAGAATTATTCCGGAGCTGTATAATGTCTGTATCCCTAATGACTCTGTTTCTAATTAGCTGTTAATATTGGCATGAGAAAGAAGAACAGCGATGATTTGAGAGCTGAATTTTACACTGAAGTGGCTTTGGAAAGGTGTCATTTCAATGAGGTGCACTAGGGGATGGTGGTGAAAGGAGGAATACCCTTTATTGTAAGTGTCGTGTGGGACCTCTGCCTTCCTCATGCATTTTTCTGCATCTATCTGAAATATACCCACTGTGTGTCAATATTTACTGTTTTTTATTTAAAAGCAGCATTTAGAAACTCTCGCTTCTACCTCAGATCTTGGCTTTGTAAATTATTCCACCCATATTAAGGACTGAATTCTCTTGGGAATTCATGATTTCTTGCCTTAAGGAAAGGTGAAATCAAGTGATTTCTGCCCCTTTTCTTATCTAGCTAGCAGTGAGTTGCTTTTGAGCCTTCAGATGTCTAGTTTACAGTAAGTATACCAAATTGGCCTCTGTTATGTGCTTTCGATACCGTGGGCACCCTTGTTAAATAACGATTATCTGACTTGACACTGTTTCAGCATAATCTGTGTACAGAGCTGTACTCCGTTTTTCTTTTTACCATTTGATGTGGAGCTTTGTGCACAGGCATTTCTGTATATTGACATGGGACATGGATAACATTTGAATCCCCTTTGGATTTCCATGGCCAAACTGGTTGAGTAACTATATAGACAAGGAGGAAGATTGGTGGCACAACTGTTTGGTGCCATAGGAAAAATAAATGGTGTATTGGAAACTGAGACCGAGAATGGATCTGTTTGCATGGGGCCATCTTTATGTCCTAGAAAGGAGGACTCCTTTCTGGGGACAGAGTTTATACTGTGCAGAAAAGGGAGGGAGGGAGAGCAGAAGAGTGAGCTCTATCGTGGCTATGAAGTATCTCTGTTGTTAGAAGCAGGGAAATTAAAAAGTGGAAAAGTTGTAAGTCATCCAAAGTTGTTGAAACAGATGGCACAGGAGTTATTACCCCTGTGTTCTGTGCTAAAGTTCTTTCTCTCTAAAGGTTGCACCAGGTATGCCCAGTGTATTTATAGTTTGCAGAGGAAACGAAGGGAAATAATTAGACTCTAGCTTTGCAGTTTGTAAATTAACAGAATTAGAGGGTAGTTTGCAAGGGTGAACTGCTCAGGCTATGTGCAAAACCAGCTCATTTTACTTTTACTAATTTGTTCTTTAATTAATTAGTGCCTGTGTTCATTTGTGCTGAGACTGGCAAGACGCTTCATGCAAGAAACCTGTTTTCATCATGATTAATTCTCAGCTGGGGCAAGGCTTTTAAAAAAAATATTAGCCAGCCATCTCCTCACTTAGCTCCAGGAGCTTACAGTAAAAATCATAAGGCAGAGACAGGTCATCCCATTTTACAGGTAAGGAGGTGGCACACATGGAGATGAAGTGATTTACCTGCACTGGGAATTCAGGGCCAAGATGGTAAATGACTCCTGCTTTCCTGAGTGTTAATATGTAATTACCACAGGTTCGGTCAGATTTCTCATTTCTGAAAAAGTTGTGTGGCAGATTTTCAACTCTCTAGTGCCTAGGGGAGTAGGTAGATTTTAGGGAAGAGCTCCCCAGTGTATGGAGTATGATGCCAATCAGAGTTAACCTGACAGGGGGAGATAGGCTGCTAGAGAAGCAAATGAGCTGGCCATGCGTTTTGCTGAGTGATGCTTTTGTGGGACCGACTAAATGATGAAAATCCCGGTGATGCGTCTGCAGCGGAACAAACAAGCCTTCCGGCAAGGGAAGCACGGCCTGCTCTGACCCCGCTCCCCCCAGAGCATCCCAAACGCTTACGCGCAAGACATTTTTACAACAGTTACTTATTCCCGTTTCTTTGGGCAGCGCTGCCCGTGTATCCGGGCAGCCCTTTTTAAGCCAGCCGCACGCCAGGCTCCCTCTCCGTGCGGTTACTCGCTGCTAAGAGTTTCGGAGCGCGGCGGGGGGTGTGTGTCTGTGTGTGACGGGACCGCGGGCGGGCAGAGCCGGGCCCGAGATCTGCTCCAGGCCGGGGCTGCCGCCGCTTCCCGAAACCGAGGGGAGGTTTGTTAGAGCACAGGCGGTGGTGGGGGTGTCGGCGGGGCTGCGGCAGGCCGGGGGCGGGCAGGGGTGCGCTGGGCGAGGCGGCCCCGGCTCCTGGCTGGGCGGGAGGCGCGGGGCCGGACCGGGGCGCGGCGATGCGGGCGGGCGGGGAGCGCGATTGGCGCGGAGCCTCGGAGGAGTGGCGGCCGCGCTGTGAATGGAGCCGTGCGGCTGGTTTGCCACAGGCTGCCTCCGCATGAAGGGGGTACGGGGATCCTTAAAGTGAGCCGAGCGTCTCGGGGCAGAGCAATGAGGCGAAGAGGAAAGGGCCACGGGAGCTGCTTGCCTTTTGGATAATTCCTGCTCTCGCCCTCGAGTCTTGTGCAGCGGCACTCTCTTGCTGTGTGTGGCATGTGGAGCTGGGATTTTATATGGCATTTGCGATCCAAGCGAGATCATGCTTCCTTTTTTTTAAATTCATTGCTTTGGGTACAGTATATCTCTCTCTCTCTTTTTCTTCTCTGGTAGTGGGGTGGGCCGGGAGGGACGATTGTGACACCAGAGGGAATGTTTACTTGTGCAGAAGTCTTTCTCATGTGGAAACACACTGCTCCCTAACTCCTGGCTAAGCAGACTACAGTTCGCCAACTTTGCTGCCATACAGCACGCGTAACTCTTTGGCAGGATGGCAGACAAAAGAACAGCTGGTGCAAAGCAATAGGGGATTCATAGCAAGGAGGAGGAAAGAAAATCACAAACCTTTCACCTGCACCATTGACATCCGACGATTGTCACAGCAGCAGTTGCGACGGGACAAGCTGAAGCCACCATGCGCAGGTCTAGCACCGATGAGTCGACCTATCACAGGAGCCCTTCCCTGGACAGCAAGGATTACAGTTTCCCAAATGGCACCTTTCGTCGCTACAGCAGCATGTATGGTGGCCAGTTTGGGACTGCCAGCAACTCTTTTTTTGGATTTCACACCAACCCAGGCCCTAAGGCCACCAAGGCTAAGTACACGTCCCCCAAGGGAAACAAGTACGTTGTCTTTTACCTGGATCTCTCGTTTATTTTTCTCCTAGAACTGAAGAGGTGCAGCATGGCTCACAACTGCCTGCAGTGTATCAAGTACCTAATGTTTGTCTTCAACCTCCTCTTCTGGGTGAGTACATGTTTGACCTGTGAGACAGTTGCATTTGTGTCTGCTTACTAAGATGGAAGGTGAACTTGTTGCTGCTTTTGAACTTAGAAGTTTAAACTTGGAAGTTGAACTAAGTGACGTCTAGGCTCCCCTTTCTGTGGCCTCATTACTTTGTGTGGACAGCCTCCTGGGGGTTTCTTTCACCTTCTCATTTCCTGGCCTTTAGCTGTGTTTCAAAACCATGATACAAGACAACAGAATGTGTTTATAGAGGCCAGTTGCATGAATGCCTTCATCACTTCGTTCCAGTGAGAGCCATACACTCCTTTTGTTGCCCTGATCTTTCATTCTCATGTGTGCTTGCCTCAAAACTCATATATAGTCTTAGAGAAATCAGTGAGGCCATTCATGATTTTACAGTTGAGTACATGCTTACATCCATTGCTGTATCGTGGATGGACTCTCGGTACATCACAACATTAAAGCCTGTATCAGGAATCTCCAGGTCATCGTTCTCTGTCCCAGTCAGTGATGGGTTGCCATTCTCCCTCAAGTCATGTCTCTGAAGAGTGGAGGGAGACCAGAGCCTTCCTCACTTCTTCTGGGACTGCTACTCTGTGGCAAGAGCTTATCAAATCACTACAAGGCATGCGTGTGACAGCAGGACACTGTGATGCAACATATGGGTGTGCATCTTCACATCATCTTTCTAATAAATGAACTGGCTGTCAACAGCAGGGTGGTTGGGCATTTCACTGCCATGAAATGGAGCACAGGCTGTATATGGAGACTAAAGAAGCTCAGTGGGGGGTTCACGTTACAAATGCTGTTTGTCCTGTAAAAAAGAGAGTAGCGTGATTGCTAGGGGAGGGGAGGAGGTGGTTTCTAGTTCAAAGTCTCCTGTCCACGTTCATATGTGGGAGGGTCTGTTGCAAGGTCCTCGGGAGGTGCCTTTAAATGCCTCGCTCTTCCAGAGTGGCTTATTAACATGCTGAGGGAAATAGCGGGTATTGTGAGTTGACACCAATTCTGTCCTGGTGTCACTTAAGGAGGGGGTGTGCGTTTGCAGTTGGATGTTGCCATGTCTGTGTTACTGATTGTCTGTGCTCTCATGAATTGTCAGAGGTACATGGAGGGCTCTGAGTAAGATGGAAAGAGCTGTTCTCTAGTGTGCGCTGCTGTACAGCTGTTTAAAACCTGGCATGCTGCAGTGCTGGTGCATCAGAAAACACAAAGTGTAGGCAACTTCTGCTGACCTGAGTCATACCAAGGAGTCAGGATGTGATAAACTAGTACAAGTCCACTCAATTGGCATGGTACTAATCAGAGCTATGAAACACAAGGAGGGTGTTCTTTATGTACCCCAGATAAACTGGTAGAAAGATTGTTGGTAAGACTGTAGTCTGTCTTTCAAGTCTGACTCTGGTTGCTTCTGTGTTCCTAAATATTGTCTAATATTTGTTGCAGCTTACTCCAGTCCTTTCTGAAAAAGACAAACACTATCTTTGTTGCTCTTGTAAGCTTTGTGTCTCTACTGACCATCCCTCGTCAAGATTATAGCAATGACACCTAGTTGAAGTCTGTACTACAGAAATGCAGTAGGATGCTGGAATTAATAGCTCTTTTTGGGACTATGCATGGCACTGCCACAAAGGATACTCACTGCATTCTGATTCCTTTTACAATATTCATCTTCCACTGAAGCATATGGATATGATAAGAAGAGGTATTGCTGCGAGTAACGTGTATTTACTTATAAAGGGAAGATGGCACATAATATGTCTTTGGCATGCTTTTCAGTAGGAAAGCCTTAATCCTTTGAGAGAGAAGGAAAGGCTTTTGTCTTTCCTCTGAAACCACGAAAGCTATTCTCAAATGCTTGGAGGGAGAGGAAAGAGAGGGGTCCCAAAAAGAGAGAATAACCATATGCCAACTGGGCTCTTCCTGAACTAAAGCATACAAGCAGGGAAGTGGGTGGTGTCAAATACTGCAGCACAATTTCTGTTTTGTTTCCCTTCCACATGCTACCTGCACAGCAGGAGTGATTGATGATGATCATGTCCAAATGAGGTTTGCACAGCATGTAGTTATAATAGATGCAGCTCTTCTCCTTCTCATAGTGGAGAAAGTAACTAAAAAGAGATGATTTTAAGAAGTACTGGCTTAAGCTGACCTATCTTTAGTAAAAGCAAAAAGAAATTTTCATTTCTAGTGATCAAAAATCTTGGAATGATTACAGGTTGATGATTATGCCGTTTTGTTTTTCAAGTTGTCAGTTATTTGTTGTGTTTTATTTTGTGAAATTAAAGGAGAAGCGTCTCTGCAAGAAGTCAGGATTTGTCTTTGCATACATGCTCATGGAAGTTTTGCTGTCTCCACCTTTCCCCTCCACCCTTCTGTAGGTAGTTGGTTAGTGACAGACAATAGTAAGTGGAAAGAGGAATTGTTTTTTTTCTTTCTGCTTTGACCTCCAAATAAAACCTGCAGTTATTTCCATGTGTAGAGAGCAGTCATTGTATTAAATGAATTAAATGCCTATTATAGGTTGTTCCTTCTTTTTATTCTGTTTTGAAGAAATGCTTTGGTTTCCTTCAGAAATCATATTTTCATTTTCTTCTTCCTGTTGTGTTCATCAACTCCGGTCCTTTTTGTGCATACCCACAGCCTATTTCCCAGTACTTTCAGCTGTCTTTTCCATAGTGGAGCAGAAAAATATTTCTCAACCCTGTGCAACTCCAGTGGGATTGGTGCTACATTTCTGAAGACCCTTTTCTTATAAGTCTAGCGAATTTATAGGAAACAAAATCTCGGAGACCTTGATTTTAAATGTTCCTGGCAAGCTTTATTGGATTAGGTGCTGTACTTGTGCTGTAAAATTTTTAAAAGCTGTCATATAACTGTGAAAACAGAGCAAATTTCTCCTCCCCTTTCTGATGGTTGAAAGAAACACAAAGCTTCCTCACAAGTGTCAGAGGCTGAGGTACCTTGTCAGTGTTGGTGCTGAATCAGTCAATTGGTACAGCAGACCAGCAGCTATTAATGTAGAGAATAAAATCTGATGGTCCTAGAATAGCTCTTTTCTCCATGAGGAGCCCTGCACAAATTTCTCTTGGTGCATTTGCAACTCTTGGGTATTAAAGTACTGAAACACAGATAAAACAGTATTAGACAGCAGTGCTGCCGCTCTAATGGGAATTGCCATTCAGAGGCCATTTGCTGGAATATTGCCAGATGCAGAGGAGCCATCATTGTATCACTGCACTGGTTTGTAAGCTCCCAAAATAACTTCTGTCACCTGATATATAATACTTGACTGACTTCATTCATTTTTATGGACTTCGATTTTCTTTTGCTGAATTGCTGAACCCTAGAGACTGAAGATCACCTCAGATGATCGCAAAGCAGAGTATTTTTATTTCATAATGAAATACTGTATTCTATGGTGAAATACCCAGGGAAGAACATTTGTTTTCCACATTCTGTCCTCCAAACATGCAGTGTTTCTTTATCACAGTCAGTAAAATGAACTATTTTCTTTCTGTGCTTCTAATCCAAGACTTCGCTTGCATTCTCTTTTTTTTTTTTTTTTTTTGTTGTTGTTAAAAAAAGATAGGATATATTCTAAGGGCTGAGAGTGCTATAGAAAGAAAAATATCATCTCCTTAATCCCCCTTGGCTTATGCCAGTATTCCCACTTCCTTTAACTTCTAACTCCCAAACCTCCAAGACTCAAAAAAGGAAATGCACAGAACTGTACTTTTTTTTCCAGTGGCTCTTGCTTTCATTAAGAGACCCTGTGCTAGAGAAAACTAATTAGATTGGCAGTGATTTGCTATTTCAAAGAACGGATATAGACTCTTCAGGTAATGCTTTCACCAATATTGAAATTCAGTAAAACATAGAGTTGGCAAAAGGCTGTTGTTATACAACAAGATACAGAGAGGAAACAGCCACAAAAAGAAAGGAGGCAAAGAAATAGTATTATTATTTATCAAACTTACCATTAGTCATCTCTACGCATGTGTCTCCTTTCCATTGTTAAAACATACTGAAGTTGTATGCACTATAAAGAAGTCTTCAAAATGGTATGTGAAGACTCTAATTCTCTCAAAGACCCAGGGGAATATTCTCTTGCAGCTTGAAAACTTGGGAGTTGCCATCTGCTGGACGTACGATGGCTGGGATGAGCAGCTGGAGCTCTGCTTTCCACCTTCCTGCCTACAGAGATGAGGCAAGGCACTCGGCCTCCTGCTTTGTTTTGGCATTTGGTCCATACAAAATTCCCAACTGATACAGCTTTGACAATGATGTATCTTGGCTTCTGAGAAACAAAGTGTGAATCTGAAACATACGGAAACACAGAGCCAAGGAAGTGGCAGGTACCACTAGTGAATGCACTAGGATCAGTGTGGAAAAAAACCCATGAATCTATTTAATCTGATTCCAGGGACCAACTGTGGGTCTCTTGCTCTGGCTTTGCCGCTGTTGATGCTTCATGGACCACAGTTTGGGAAGCTCTGCACTAATGAGTACTGCTGGCCTGGTGCACTAGTGATACTGCCAGCAATCTTTCTTACTTGAATGTAATTGGAAAGAAGGAGGGGAAGTAATGAAAATAAGAAATCCCTTATTCTTAGCATAATTTTCCTTCCTTGCACTTCAACTTCAGTAGCACAGGTATGTCTTGTAAGAACTATGCAAATGTTTATAACATCTGGAAGACTGAGTGTGCAGGGCAGCTGGAAAAAGGAATAGCTTGGTCTGAAAATGCACCATGGGGCATGGTCTTTAAGTGATCCAGATTTGGCCAGAGGGTG
The DNA here is from genome assembly GCF_964106895.1 of Numenius arquata. NCBI lineage: Eukaryota > Metazoa > Chordata > Aves > Charadriiformes > Scolopacidae > Numenius > Numenius arquata. The sequence continues at coordinate 14,534,963 of NC_133581.1, forward strand.
GAGGCAGAGAAGTGTCTCTTCATTTCTTTGTACCTCGTTGGGAAACCATCTGACATTATTAGCTTGAGAGGAGAGCTGTTAGCTGAGCTTATTCCCAAAGCTGGGGAATTTTGTGAGAGAAGCAGCTGATTTTGTTGAATTGGATTCCGTGTCCTTCATCTGCATCCTCCATCAGTCAGCTGAATGAGATTGATGGCTAAAACAGCCAGAAACTTTACAGATTGTTAGTGGCTGAGGACGGCAATCATTTTTTAGTTATACTTGGCTGCAGTCTTAAGTTGGTGGAAAAAAAATTACCAGTAGAGCGGTAAGCCATTTTAAAAGCAGGCCCACCATCTAATCATCATTATTTGTGCACGTTCTCGTCTGATGGCGCAAGGGCTGCCACTCATCCCATTGCGCTGCTGCATGCAGTTCTGCAGGGAAGATAGTCATACGTCTACCGGTTGGGTGGTGCTCTGAGAAGACAGTTTGATTAGAAATAAGACAGGCTATGTATTTTCATATGTATAACAGGTGGGTACTCTACAACAAACAAAAATTTGATTACACAGTAATACAGACTTTGCTTCTGTGTAATTAAAACATGGGAAGTTTACCCCAGAATGTCATTTTCTTTAACTGCTTCCCAGTCTCCGATTCTTCTTCATTACTTACCTCCTTCAAAAACTGCTCAGTCTGATTGACATCTTATCTCTGCCTCTGACTTTGTGAGGGCTCTCTGAGGATGTATTTTTAAGAAGCATTGCTTTTAAAGAAAGGAGAGTCATTTGATATGGGAATTACAGACTTCAAAAAATGGCATTTATGTGAGAAGCAGAACTATTGAAGGCTGATACCAAGTGAGAGAGAGAGATGATGATTGTATCACCTGATGTCTGATTTATATGGGCACCAATTTAGAGCTTTTCCTGCAGCAGTGCCATTCATACAGTCTCTTTCCTGTGTGGATTCTGATGTCTAATAGGGGCTGGGGATCATGCTGGAGTCTTATCTCCCAATGAAGGCATTGCTAAGGGCCGTGTTTGCTACCTAAATGTGTACCTTCTGAAAACCTTCAGGAAGATCATGACTTTGAAAGGGTGCGTATCTGTCAAATCAGGCTAACAGTGACAAATGGACTCATGAGTTATTCGTGGGATACTCAGCTGACACAGTTCAATTTCATAATCTTATTTTCCTTAGGAAACCAGTCTCAGAAGGTTCTTAATAGATGAGAAAAAAGTTGCCTTAAAGTTGACTATATAATAGATGCCATCTTCAAATTGCTTGCTGTGGGCCAGTTTCTGCTTCTGTTACTCATTACAAAGAATAGCTTCATTGCTTCAGGTGGGTTTGCTGACATATTGATATGCTCTTTGTCCATGAGTATTGGCAAGGACTGAGCACCTTCCCTTGTATGTTTTGCTGTCAAGTATATCCAGTGTACCTAGTTCAGACTTACTGGTAGTACAGAAAACTGAGGAAATGCATCAGTGGATAAACGGCATGTTGTAGTTGTGGAAAAACCGGTCTTTTTAAAGCAATGAGTGAAATGGTTGCAAGCATTATTTCCTCTTCTGGACAATGACAGATACTAAATCTATTGCAGCCAATACGTTCAGCTACACAGAGGAAAACAGAAGGCAGGTGAGATCATTTCCATTATTATTCCTCCTCCTCCATATCTTGCCTTGAAGATTTTTGAAAGCTAGCCAGTGCTTCTTTCTTACATGTTGTCTCATCATAGGGTCTATGATCAAGGTCAGAGTAACTACCACAACATACACTGTCATCACAGTTCACTCAGCCCATGTATTAAATCCTTTTCACCCCTTTTGGACCTTTATTTAGAATATGGACCTTTTGGCCAGCGGATTGTTTGCAAGTCTGTACACACAGAGTATCTAGAAGATAAAACCCCAGTCTCGATTTGTCTCCAGACACTACTGTTTCAAATGTGATAGCTATTAGTACTGCCGTGTGATTTATTTATTTAGGACATTACTTCTGGCTAAGGTAGCAAATCCATACAAGTTACTATATGAATAATATACAGTATCTATATAAAATGTATAAAGACACTTCTCTCTGGTATTTATAGTGTAAAGTGAGCACGGCTAGGTCAAAATGAAATGTGGAGTTGGGTGGAATCACTTCTGCATACTCATGCAGATTGGAGACAGTAAATTGTATTTCTTAGTACTGTCCTGTAATTGTTTCTCCAGGAAATGTTAAACCATCACAAGATGCAACAGAAGTAAATGAAATTGAAATCGCAGTCTGTAATTAGACTGTCATACTGTAACACATCTTAAATTTGTCTTCAACAGAAAACTAACACCCTCCAAAAACCCCTCCCAACCTGCTTCAAGTGTGAATGCATGCAGAGCCTTATAATTTAACATGATTCAACTGAGGCTTGTTCTAAAGATGCCATACATTTGAAATAGTAGTTTGGATGAGACAGAAGGTTCGTGTACAAGGACAAAGGACCAGAATGACTTGGTCTTGTAAGTTTTTATACATAGACTTTCAAGACTTTGGGGTGTTTGTTTTGTTGGGTTGTGTTTTTTTTTTCTGCTTGCTTTTGTAGAGTTCTTATATAGCCCTTTTTATTCTTTTCTTGGCCACCATACCTTTGTTTGTTCTCAAGTACTTTCAAAATAGTGCAGCAGCAGCTATTGCTCTATGTCATCTTATTTTTGGAGTCCCTGTGATGCATACTGGCTTATTATATTATTACTTTGTCTACCCTTGTGTCTGCTCTGCATGTTATGCCATAGTTGATTATCTGCTCTTCTCACCAGTATCTTTGTGTTTTTACCCCAATCCATCCTTTACAGGAAAATCCTGGTTACTAAAGCTTAGCTTTTCCCTCAAGCTCCTGTTTGAGAATTCATCCACTGTGATGCCTGTAAACACCACATCTGATGACCACAAAATGACAGTGATTTACTAGTGCAGTTTTTGTTTATTACACATATTCATTGCACATACCAATTAATCTGTGTTGGCTCTTATTTAATGCTTTTCCTCCTCCAGCACCTCATGCTTACACATTTTTCTCATGAGGTGTTCAGGGAGGAACTTTTTGTTTTCTCTATATCATTCCTGGCTCTATCAATGGGGACTTTGATAATGTCGAGGCCACTGGATATAACAGTGAGAGTGAGCTTTCTTGGCTTCCGCTTGTAGTCTTTAGTAGATGCTTTGTTGGTGAATCTACTGAGTGTGTGCTCCCACTCCATTCAAATAGACAGCCATCTTCCCCCTGCACCTGACAGGATTTAGTTTGAGACTTGGAGAGCAAGGAAAACTGTTGTGATGAAGGGAAACCCAACCAACCACCTGCCTGTCATGCAGATGTCAGTTTGTACTTTATTTTTCTATGTAAAGTTCACTTTTTTTCCCCATGTGGCTTTTCTTTGTCCCGGTGATCATCTTTAATGATCAAACAGCCAGCACAGGGTGCAATACTTGGAATTAAACAACTTAAGTCTCTTATTTGAAACAGGCTTAGCAGATAGGAGCAAAAATCTCATTGACTTAACAAATGACTATGTGGCAGGCCTACAGTGGGATTACAAAACCTTCACATAAACAGCAGTTACACCTGCAAAATTGTGCTCATGCCAAGAAAACTTGTTTTGTTCATAGGACTGGTATAGGCTGTAATGGCAGAAAGTGCTTTTGCTAATATTAGTTTATCCCCAAGTACGGGCTTTGCTGGTATAACACGGTGACAATTTTATTTTTTTTTAGCCCACAAGGCTTAAGAGCAGCAATGCTCTCTCTGTGCTGCTTTCAGACGGCACTGGACCCAAAGAGGCAGAATGAAGCTGGATAAAGGGAAAGCAGATGTTGGCTGTAGGGAATGAGATTTTGTTATTGCTCAGCGGCTGTAGATTTAAACTATGCAGCAGCACAAGGAGGCACTGTCATCTGAGCTATAAGCAAGGTGCTTCCCTCAGGAGCAGAAAGGAGGGGCTTAATCGATAAGGAAAGAAAGCAGCTAGCATGTGCTGTGGCAAATTTAGATAGTGGCTTCAGCTTGTTTTATACCTCCTCCTTCCTTCCTTAATTGCCAGTTGTTTTGCCCTAAATACACAATATTTAGAAGCAAGAGCACAGAGAAGGAGCTAGATTCTCAGTATGTTCACTCACTTCTCTATGAGCACCAAGACAGGTACCCCTTTGTGCTGCTATGCTTAGGAAGACTTATCTGATTGTTTCCCCCACAGAAGACAATCTCGTGGGCTTCAAACCTTCTAAGAGGTTTTTCCGCTCCCGTGCTGCGGTCTTCCAGTAGTGGTACCTGCAGTTTCTGGTCTTGTCACAGTTCTTGTGACAACCTGGGAGTCACCTGTAGTAGCACCAAGGGTACAAGTCTCCTTGGGAAACACTATACATGAGCATGTTTGGTTCTGTTGGGCATCTGGATTTTTCTCTAGGTCATCTTGCTATAGAGCATTTCTGTGATACTCCTGATGTTCTTCATCCCCTCAGTATTCACCACTGACTATTATGAAGGTATATACTGGGTGAGATGGACTTACGGCTCTTTTTTAAAATATAAAACAGTGCTCCAGTTTGTCCTGAACCACTTAAGCATTCAAAACCCCGTCTTGCTTGTCTTTCAATAACAATTTTTTCACATCCCTTCCCCCCTGGTGGAAACTACACTTTTTAAATGTGGTTATTCATGGCGATTTTATTACACTACTTTTTTCTAAAGTCGCTCTATAAATTTACCTTAAGTTGTATCCTATCCACTGCATTGCTCCTGTCAAGTGTGTAAATGTTTGTAAACAGACTGCCTTCATACTGGCCAATCGAAAATTTGTACTCTTGTTTTGTAAGTGACATTGGTTATCCAGGGTTGTAGCACAAATTGTTTACTTAGGTCTGAATAAATCTTTTCACTAATCCGTTTGTGGCAGCATGGGGAGGAGGTGAGGTGACATGTTTGATACCATTTTCTTCAACAAAACAACTGGAACTCTGGACGTGAATCGAGTTCCACTGCCACTTGCAATCTGTTACGAGCTCCTATCCTTGAAGGCCAGAGTTTTTAACACATCCACCATCTGCTCCGTAATTGTTATATCCATGCAGAATACTTGGTTGCTTTAGAATGACTTTGTAAACTAAAATAAAGAACCCAGAAATCGTCTAATGCATCCTACATAGACATGCTGCTGCTACCAAAGGATACATCTTTGGGCATGAAAAAGCAGACTTTTTTTGTTGTTTATTCATGGGTCATCCCACAACCTCCAACCACAAGACTTTTTCACTTTTGTAGTGTACTAGTACTTTTCTGATACTTGCAAGCCCCAAACTGTGTAGCAATAAGTCTGGTGCAAAAAAGGAGGCAGTCTTGAGAACTTTTTGGCTGGTCTTTCAGTGCAAAGAAAACCAGGAACAATTTGAGTGTGCGTGAGTCCACTAATTGTACCTGTATGTATTATAACTAATAAGAGCTCATTCTCAGGTTTTGTTGTTCCATGTCTTTTGTCAGTGGTGGGATTCGGTTTGTACTGTGGTGAACATGCTGATTGTACCTTATGCTGCTTTGTTGCCCTTGCTGTTCTCTCCCACTGGCAGATGTGGTACGGGATCTCTATTTGCATCTTGGTCGGTGCGTTAAAGCTTGGTGTCACAGCGTGGAGCACCCAGGCATACTACGGTTGCCTTCCTGGTCCTCCTTACTACAGAAAGCTGAAACTAGAGGTATATATGATCATAGTGTTTCTGGTTGCCGAGGTGTGAAGTGTCTTTAATACTTTAGGCTAAACTCTTGTGTCCCTTTTCTGTGTCAGCATTGTGGCGATCTATGAAGGCGTGGTAACATGGCAGCAAAACAACAGGCCTTTCAGGGGGATCATACGGCAGGTAAAATTACTGCTCCAGTGCCACAGGGAGATCTCAGGTTCAAGTCAGAGGCAAAGAAACAGTGTAGCAAGTTTCAAATAAATCCATTTATTTGAAATAAGAATAATTGAATCCTTTGTGTAATTTATGACCACTTCCATTTGTATTGCTTGGGTAAATTCACTCAGGACTATTTTAACCAGGAAACACTTTAACTGTACTCTTATCAGTCTGTCTTCTTCAATATGCTCTTGTGTGCTAGTTACAACGTGTATCCCTTCTCACTCTCCGATTTCCATTTGTAAATAGGTTTTAGGTAGATATCTCTTGGAGAAAAATCAACTAACAATCTCTGAGAAAAATGTCCTGCTCATAAGGAGAGAATATATCTACTTATGGTACTAGTTAAATTGTGATCCTGAAAAAACATGGACTGGATAATGTTTTGTTTGTTTGTTTGTTTTTTCCCACTGCTGACACTAAAGGGATGTTTCATTACCCTAGTAAAACTTTAGATGAAACTCTGGCATTTTCTAAGTACCAAATTTCTCTCTGCCTTAATTTCTCAACAAATACTCCGTAGACTTTTCAAAATTAAGGAAAGCAAAGGTTTTGATTTCCTTTGCTTTTTTAGCTGCTGATACCTTCCTTTAAGATTCCACTTGCTCTACTCAAAAGTTACAGTGAGTTATTATTTTGAGGCTGAGGCTTGGAAATGCTTCATGCCTTGTCACTGCTGAAATTTCTCTCTCCAAAACAATATCTAACCCATTGAATTCCCAGCTTAGTATTTTTAGCACAAGCTGCTTCCAATTACTTGTCACCTTCTCTGTAACAGCAGCGTGGATTTCCCTGTGCATGGGTTAGGAGCACTCCCTTTTGCAACCTAATCTATTTTAGTAACTTGATAATTCTGATGTGAAGTTATGAAAACAGCAGAAGGCCCTCCATTTTAAATATCACCCCTACTAGCTGGAGGACTATATATATCTGTCTATATATATGGTACTTTCTTTGTTGTCCCCTGTGCTGAGCACTTGTACCCTATTTTCCATGTACTCCAAACAGAACTGGCCAACTAAGAAATCTAAAGTTCTCTGGCATGTTCTTCTTGAAACTGCTTGTACTTTTTCTTGTCGCTCTATTTCTTTCTAAAAGAACATGGTTTTCCTCTTCATTTCATGAGTTTTTTGCAACTTCTGTAAACATTGCCATTTTTCACAGTCCCTATGGGATTTGCCTTTGACTCAGGGTTCACATGGATTATGAAATTGTTTGTGGCACCAAAAGCACACCCTCTCATTGTTTTTTCCCTGGCATGCTTTTGTTCAGGAAGCATGCAGGTGAGGGTAGGCATATTTCAGTGATGATATTGCAACTCCCTGGCATATATGTAGGATGAAAAGTTACTAAGGAGAAGAAAGAAAATGAAAGTTGAAAGCAATAAGGGGTGTCATACTGTAAACCATTTGGTGCAGCATATGCACTTGCCCTCCATCGCGTGGCCGAGCAGCTGCACAAACGCTCCTTCCTGCTGGTGAGATCTGAGCCAGACCTTGATGCTTTAGACTCACATTTGATCCCATCAATACCTGGGTTTCGATTGCTTCCCTTTGCTTACTGCTTGTGAGTTAATCCTCTTTATGCATCATCTCATTACATTCTAACTGGCAATGCTCTCTTAATTATTTTTTATTATTCCAGCTACATGTTGAGGTTTGGGGTTTTTTTCTCCTCTTTTATCATGTCTGTAAAAGTGAAAATGCTCTGTGGTCACACGGTGTCTGTGGGCTGGAGACTCTGTAGGATTCACACAGTCTTGGCACGTGATTTGCTGTCTGCGGGTATAATAGGAGCTGTTATGTTGCACAGCAAGTTATAGGCTTCAGTCCCCATTATGCTCAGTAAAACAGCCATCTTTTTCTCATCACAGATATCATTAGCTATTATGTACTGTTTCAGTCGCTCAATAGAGGTGTCAAATCTTCCACTGAATTACCAAACAGGTCAATTTTCCCCAAACTTCAGTCCAGTTTAACCCTTTTTCTGTCTACATGGCAGGTTGCTCACAGATCCAGTGCTGTACACAGTAGTTTTAGTTTGATTTTGGTTTTGTCTCTGCAGCTACACCCTGCTTTGTTCTGTTCCCAAATTAGGCTTTTGTCCCTATTGCCAAATGCTTTGTCCGTTCTTTCTAAACAATACTTGTCAAGTGGGGAAGCTGCAGGGGCACAGTTGGTTTCTCAATAGCTGTGGCATGTTAATTAGATGCAAACCTTTACGCCTCAGCTACCCATAGACTGAATGCAAAGTTTATGTGGCTTCTGCTGCAGAAGACAGGACAGACAGTGCCAGAGGGCTCAGATGGTGCTTAAAAGCCTGTGTGCTGCACTGGGTTGTCCAGCCTGTAGTTCCTGAGCCACAGGTGCAGGTGCCGTATGGTTTCTATTGCAGGGGTTGTCATGGGGCAGCAGGGATGCCAGCATTGCTAGAGGGGCTTTGGGACACTTATATACCCTCAGCTCAGTCCCCAGACTCCAAGAAAGCAGTGGGACCAGGTGGAAACCCATGCTATTGCTGTGGTAGGTGGTATATGTGCTGTCGCTTTCAGACTGGTGCCACATCCTTGTGCCAATTGATATTGGTACCTCCGCACAGGCAATGGCAAGAAGGAAAGGGAACAGAACCTCCCTGCAGTATTGCAAGTATAGGACCAAGTATAATCTCACTCATCTTGGCACTAATGTTACCATCGGTGTTTGCACTGAGAGGTTTTAATGGGAAGGTAGTGGTGTGTACTGATAATGCAAGTACTGTGAAATGAGGCTATTTGCTAGTATACAAGGAAATAGGATTCATAAGGTAGAGCTGGGCTTTTCAAAAGGCATGGTAAGAAGCTTTTACAAGGTTAGCAAAGCCTCAGATGCATGTTCTGGGATCTCCGGAGCCTTCCAAAAGGTTTACAAAAACTTTGTTGTGGCAATTCGGCACTGCTGCTGACTTTGTCCTGAACTGGAAAAGCAGATGCTTAAAAAAACATGAAGACCTATAGGAAACAAAAGCAGGACGTTCACCCCAGACATACTCTTGTTTTGTGTGGAATGTAGAATCATTTATTTTATCTGAATAGTTTCATCACTGTGTGCATGTGTGTATGCATGTGTATGAGAAACTGAGATAACTGAGTTTTTGTGAGTGGGTGTTCAATTTTGGCTAACAAGATCCTATTATACTTGGAATTTGAAATAACAAGTGACAGCTGTGGGACTTAAAGATCTATCAGGTTTGGAAGTTATAATGATTACACCAGAACAGTAGGTTTATATATTGGACAGGTGTATTTTGTTCTAGGTGAAAAATATACATCAAGTTATATGAATATTAAAGGATATTAAGAGAAAATCATATCATTTTCCTGGAAATAAATAGTACAAGATAAGAGATGGGAGTTGCAAGAGACACAATACAAAATAATTACTTCACTTTTTTAGCAGGTTACCTATTAGGGACAGAATTCACAAATCAGGCTGTGTACTTTCTATAGAACTATATTGGAAACTGTTTTTGATAAAATAGAAGATTATCTCTAATGTTACTGGGGAAGTCTCAAAAGATTTGAAATAAACAATTTCCCTCTACTATCCAATTAAAAGCAATACCCGAGAGATGGAAATAAATACTTTCGTTCTCAGAAAACTGCTTGAGCAATATAATTAAAGAAAATCCTTTTTTCTATATACTTGCTTTGAAATGAATATGGTGAGCTCAATCTAGGTCTCTGCACAGCCAACACCACCACATTTGCTTATGCTGTAGGACCCAGTGCTCGTCTCCCTTGCTGGAGTTCTGTCAGATAGCTTATCTGCATGTCATTAGGTGGAAAATAAAATTGTGTTGTCCAATACAGACATTGCTTTTAAAAAAAGCTGAAGAGGAGTCAAATAAAAATGAAATATAGTAGTATTTCAGACTGGCTTCACTTGTAGGATTTTCTTAATTTACTTTTCTACTTAAAATTGAAGACATGATTTTTAAAAATTTCTTGTATATACAGTGTGAAAACATTCAGCAGAGCAGAAGTTCCAGTCGTCTGGAAAACAACATTTCCTTATAAACTCAGTTATCTAAAAGCAGCCATTCCAGGCTATTAGGTGGTTAATAGGTGTGCCAGAAGAGGAAAAACATTGTCAGTGTTATAGCTGAAAGTGAAGGGTTTCCAAAGAGTTGTGCTTTGGGTCTGTGACATTTAAAGTGTATAGTTATATACATATGGTACGAGGAAGGGAAAAAAAGAGGATGTTTGAAGAGCCTGTTTCTTAACTTCTTCAAGAAGTTTCCACGACTTAGTCATCAATTACTATATAATTTGTATGATTGAGAATGACTGTCTCATCTGTACTGGGGAGATATTAGGATAGTGGCAATTTTGAGCCTGGTGTGTTCAAAAGGACTAATATGATTTAAATATCCATGTCCTGTTGAATTTCCATTACAGCTGAACATCATTTAGATCCTTTGAAGTTTTATTCTGTCTTCAGACTCTTCAGTCAGTTACAGCTTCTTCCAATCTGTGTCCCCTACTTCTGCCTGCAGAACAAGGAGGAGCTTTGCCCTTGAACAAATAATCTGTGACACAGATCTGAGAAAGCGGGTCCTCACCTCTTACACTCCAGACGCATGTGATTCTCTTGGCAAATGTCAAGACCGAGCAGAAGCGTTAACCATGTCATGTGTGGTGTCACATAATCTAGGATTTACGTGAAAGGCAGAAGGCTGAAGTTATTTCAATAGTCTTAGATGCTCTGTTGTCTGAGCAAGTCCCTTTTTCCAAGCTAGCAAAGCCCTGAGAACTTTAAAGCAAGACTGAATTTTCTTTTAACACTGTGATAACATTTTAGCAGATTGCATTTAGTTTTCAGCTCTGTGCCTACTGCTGCACCTTGTTTTGGGATTGGTTTTTTTGAAAACTAAAGAATAGGCTCTGCTTACAAAACAGCTGCAGAGGGTTTGGGCTTCTTGTGTCTTCAGTAACTTGAGTAACTTTAATAATCTCAGAAGCATAGATCTGCAATTTTACAAAATGACCTACAGTGGAGAAATACATGGTGTTTCTGGGCTGGCATGCATCCATATACCCCTCCTCAAGTCCCTGCTTTGGGGCCTTCCCTTTCTCGCCTCAGTGTTTGCTCTTCCTGTCTCTTTTGGCAATTTACTCTGTCTCTGATGTTAACCATGCAGGTACACACTGGTGGGTTTGTTCTTTAGATGAATGTTGCAATTGTGTAGATAGTGTTGATGGGGATTTTCTGTTGTTTTTTTTTCCTTACTTCATTTGTATAGACTGTACTTTCCTGAGACTTCAGAAGCAGCATCTGGGCCATTGAACCAAAGGACCTGTATATCCCCAAGAGGATTTTATCACCAAGGAAATGTTATTAATGAGGTGTCTCTTAAGTCTTCCACTCTGCTCTGGTTGTCTCTGTAATTGGTAGATGCATTCTTCTAGGAAGCCCTCAACTTGCTGTCTGCTTCTTTTGAAAATGTTATTAATTAAGTAGGAAGTTGTATTATTGACTTGAACTTTATAGTTGCCCTTGACACTCCAGAGAGTTTGTGCAGTGATCTAGATATTGTTTATACGTGGTAGTCTTTTTTAATTACCTTTGATCCTCAGTTTTTAACAGTTCCTTCTAATCTACTACCTGTAAGCCTGACAGAAGGATCATACAACTTGGGAGAGTTTAATTCTGGTATCAGGCAGAGCTGAATAAGCTATTAAAAATGTTTAGTCATGAGTTATTTGACCAAATTCATAAAATGTGAAAGCAGCTTTACAGAAATAATATAAAAATATAGCATAAATTTGGAAACCTCTGCCCTTGCTATGCCCACTTCAAATTGAGTGTTCCAGAGGAGCACATGCCTGTTAAATAACATACCAGAGACAGAGAGGCAGAGGTAGCAGCACTGTCGCATTTGGTGAAAGTCTCTAACAAATACTTAATTTTTATATTTAGGAGCATTTGATGTTAATAGAAAGCAAGGTGCTTTCTATTCTTCTATTCTTTTTTCCCCCCTCCAAGTCAAAGTGGTTGTGCCCAGGGCTGCTTCCATGCCCTCTCCCATGTGATTTATATAATTTTTAGAATCTATGGGTCACTTGGTTGTGAAAGGCATCTGTCTTGCCTTCAAAGGGTTAAACATGTCCGTTCCTGTGGAGCATTTTTCCCCGCTTCTTTTAGTGACGCCATGTCTTGGTGGAAGTGCCATGGAGAGGACTGTGGTACCAAACTGTACTCTTTAAGTTGTGCATAGCATTCAACTGTTGATTACTGAGAAATTATGTGACTAGCTAAGGCTGTTGGAGCCATACCCTTTTGCCATCGCTCATTGCCCGAAGAAACTGTGGCTAGCTGGAAGATTTCTTGCATGTACAGACATATGTGTTGAGGCAGTGAGGGAGGTACAAGAGCGTGGAAGACTTGTGTGGGAATTTGCATGTATCATTCACAATGGGAAAGTGTAACTTTGATTTGTATGTCTTACAAAGCACCATTCACATTTATCATTTCCAAACCTTTCATCAACAGTACTTATCACAGCTCTTGCTTCCACAGTGATTTCCTCTCAGCAGAACAAGTGCTGCTGCTGCAGTCTGCTTGGATGCCTGCTCACTGTTTTGAATTGCCTTGATTCTGTTTTGATTCTTTTACCCTGCATTTTCGCTATTGACTTCAGCTTCTCCTTATCTTCCTTAGAGATAGGATCCTAAGGGGAAGATTTGCTACTGACTGCCTTTGCAGAAGTGGTTGCCCCTCTGAATGTCTCCCATCTTTTTGTCTGCAGGAGTCAATTTAAACATTTCATTTGGATGGTTTTATTGCAACTGATTTTTGTTATTGTTATTATGATTGTTCTGAATCCACATAAGCTATATCCTCAGCCTTTCCCTTTTATTTATTTGGCATTCATTTTTCATCACACAAGTGTTACTGCACTTGATCAGGTAAGCATTGTCTGATCTGAAGCCTGTGCCAGGCACCTCAGGAGAAGGCGCAGAAAACCTAAAATGGGTAATTATTCCATGTAATTATTCCATGTAATTATTCCACATGTCTTATGTGGAGATGTTAAGACTATGCATACAAAGCCCAGAATAATGTTTCAGTTCTATTGAAACCAGTGTGAGAAACTCCTTACTGATCCAGTAGGATCAGGATTTTGTTGGCAATTTGTGCCAGCTCTGGAGGTTAAGATAGTAATTTTTCTAGAAGACACGTCTTATAGCTTAGAGACTGTGTATCTCTGTAGTTCTGAAGATACAGTTCCCCCTGTTCAGTCAATAATACTGTCTTGGTAGGTTACAGGGATCTTTCAATAGAGTAACCTTGCCAGTGGTTATGACTTGTTCTGTCCCTCCTGAATGGCATCCCATTCATTGGGTTTTGTCACTCTGCCATGCACAGGAACTGCCTCTTGTGTCAAAGCTCTCTTTTACTGGTAGGTATTCAGACTCATCTGTTTTAGCACTTGAGCTTCTCGTAATGGTATACAGGTCCTTACTGCTTCTATTTCTGGGCTTGTGTCTTGTTTGTCTGTCCCCAGTCCCCCTTTTTTTAAAATTCAAGACCCCTAATACCCTGATGGTAAAATATCCAAAATATACCTCTTCCATTTTGGTCTGGTTTTCCTGTAGTTCACTTGTGGGTATTCTGTCCTTGTCTTCAGTTATCTCTTGATTATTGGCTTAGAATTTTAGAAATTGTCTATTCTTTAACATTGCGCAGTAGGGAATGTTTTGGCAAACAGGATGCTCTACCCATAAACCCATTCAAATATCTTAACTTCTTGGCCCTTAAAAGTGAGCCCTCACCCACGCTAGGAGGAGTTTGGTCAACTCCATAATGAATGCCTGTTTTGCTGGTATACACAGGAGCTAGTGATTGAATTATCTGGCAGAAGCATCCTTCAGTTGGTATCAATTGCTACATTCCTTGCCTTCAAACTAATCATACCTGATTTGACATAAACCACATGTGTCTGGAGTTTAAATCCAGGATGCACATGAGAGTCAGGTCATGGAAGATTATCCACAGTGGGTCTGATTACTACATGCTTTTTAGCTTGATCAGCACTTCTGGTTTTGTAACGTGGGTTGTGTTTGATATGTTGTAGTTCCTTACATGTAAGAGAGCTAGTCCATGCAGGCATTTGTCCATGCAGGCTTTTATTGTCAGACTTTCCCTGCTATCATCAGATATGGTTTCAGTTAACATACTCAGTTAAAGTGAAAGATGCTGGGTGTTAAAATGCTCTTAGGCGATGGTTATGTTTGACTCTGCAAAATCTAGACACAGTTCCTTACGTTTGCTTCCTCCTTTCCCACATCTCCACCTTCATTAACTATCACTGATACACATCTATTCAGGAAATAGCAATTAGGCATATTCATCTGGTAAGAAAATATGCTCCCGATCAAGTAAAATGCTGCACATCTGTGAAATTCCAGGTTGTGCAAGGACTGTCAGTCCCACGGCAGCAGCCCGTGTTGTCATGATGCTCCTGTGACGATGTTTGCTGCCTGCTTGCACGGGGGGATGCAAAGGCCACTATACTGTGACAGCTGCCAGTCCTCATCACGTCTCAGTCCGTAATGAAGCTGCGTGTCAGAGTGCACAGGAGTGTTGCAAAGGGTCTCCAAAATTTTGCAGTACAGGCAACCTCAGGTGGCAGAGCTGCCTGTAGCTGCAACAGGCTGAATTAAAGGGAAGTCCCAGATGCTTTCTTTCTTGCTGCTCTTCCACAAAAGTGATTCCAGCTTCTGAGAAATGCTGGTGCTGTCTTCAGCTGTTCCTTGTACCTGTGTTCCCATTACAGTCGGACTCTGTGTCACTCAGCAAACTGAAATATGGTAGTCTTATAATTGGATATAGCTGGAGAAAAAAATGAACAAGCCTTTTTTTCATATAAGTCCATAATGAAAAAATTGTATAGCCAAAAACTAATCTGTGGGATTGTTTTGATCCCCATTCCCCCCCAAGTTCATCAATCACTTTAGTAAAGGCTGATATTTTTTTCTTACGATCTTACCCCAGTTATGTCCTTAGACTATCATGGCTATGTTACTCATTTTATAATAGTATTACTTGTACTTCTGCATAGATAGATAAATTGCCAGAAACATGTTTGGCAGCCTCCTGAAGAAGGCCTTTCCTTTCATTTTCCCTAGATTACTGCCTGAAAGATGACATAAGAAAAACCTTGCAGATGTTTCTGCATTAAATAAAGAGCTTTTCCCATGAATTTAAATCTCCTATAGCTTACTTTTTATGATTCGGTAGTGAGTTATATTTGGTTTATATTTTGTAATTAGAGGGCAGAACAGATGGCAAACCCTCCGTGTAAAGTGAAGTGTACTGAGTAACCCACAGTGCCTGGTGCTTTGTATTTTGCTAACCAGATTTTGGAGAAAAGTTGTGCTTGCTTTTCTCAACCTTGCTCTTAAAGCTCTACATGGAAACAGTGTTAGCAGAAACATTCACCGCATCTCACTTAATAGCAGCACCATTTCTGCTGTTACTCAGGCCAGCAAATTAAATCTAGTTTAGATAATCTGGGGAGGACATCAGGAAACATCAAATATCATGAGCAGAGGCATCTTTATGAGACAGACACTATAAAGTGTCCAGTTTGGCAGCTGGGGGACAAATACATCATGAGAAATGAAGGCTTTGGCTAAAATATAAGACCAGTTTAGAACATTTCAAAGGTTCGTTAGTGACAGTCTTTTAGTAAAGAATGGTCTTGATCCTTGATGAATTTCAGTATGTGATACAGTTTGACCACTTCAGTATCCTTGTATCTTTCAATGACATACAGATTTTTTTCATTCCTTTTGTGTTACTATATTGCTTTGTTCCATGCAATAGGTGCAGTCAGGACTCCATTTCAACTGTAGGTAAGCTTACATTTTTCCCTGCTTCAGTGAATTGTTAGGAAGCTTCTATTAATGAAATATTTGCCTTTATTATAATACTTGCTTTTACTTCTACAGAGAAAGTGTAACGGAGCTGGTAGGGTAACAGATGCTGCAAGAGGCACAATGTAGGCACATTCCCTTTCAGAGTAAGCAGGAGTGAAGAAGTGGAAGAAGGCAGTGGAAAATGTGTGATGTAGAGTTCCTTGGTGTTGACTTCCTAAGATTCCTTTCCCTTATCACCCATTTAGAAGAGAGTTTATCTGACATTGGCTGTAGGTCTAGACAAGTGTAGTCACTAGCTGGCAGGTAGGAATTATTACCAGAGATGCTCCTGCATTCTGAGTTTACCTATGGGATAAAATAAAAGCCAGTTCAAAGCTTTCCTTTCTATGCCTCTCTGAATTCTTCTTCTTTTTTTTTTCTTCTTTCTGTCCTAACATTAATCTGTCTGTTTTACCATCATCCATTTCCCTGCCTACGCTCTGTATCTGTTGAGCAGCAGTTGTGTTCGGAGAAGTCTATGTAGTATCATGATGAGAATTCAGAATGACCCAGAACTATTCTGCACTTTTCTTTTTTTCTCTCTCCATCCTGCTGCTTCTCCTTCATTAATTTCATGTTCCTTTTTTTCTTTCCTTCTGCTAATCTTTCTTTGCATCCAATTTTCCAATTTTCCATTTGCGTCATTTTGGTCCTGCTTTGAGCAGGGAGTTGGACCCAGTGACAATCTGTATCATTATGTTCACTGAAAAGCAGCCTTTAAATTGCAGAGTCTACCACCAGCATTGCTAATCATAATTTTTTTATGTGGAAATACCCACATTTTCATGTCACTGTATGGTGGTCCTATTAAAAGACAAAACCCCCCACACCCGGAATTTGTCTTGTACCTAGGTGGCATCTTAGATTAACAACAATAATGTTAGTCTGATGCTATGCATCAGTCTTTATATCATAGCAGCTTTTGTATGTCTCTGGTTAAAATTTAGGTCTTTGATGCATGATCGAGCTGAGTGCTAATGATAGTCTACACATACACTTATAATCCATGATATATTTGAGGTAACTCCGCTTCACTCAAAGTGAAGAATTCATATTTCTTGAAGTTACTGTTGCTGAAAGCACACAGGCAATGTCACAGCAGATGCACTGACAAGTAGTAACCATTTGAACCAACTTAATTTTATTGTGGACTGATACTTCAGGTCAGAAGTACTGGGTGATGTATTATGAATCGAGCAGGGTCAGGCTTTCAATAGCTGAATTTCGGTGGATAGATATTTTCTTTCTTATCTGCATTGAATACTGCTGTGTTCAGTTGGTGGCCCTGTTGATTTTTGTGATTTTGTTTCTAGTGTGAATTATTAATCTATGTGAAAAGGCATCAGAATCTGGTCTGACAAAAAGAAGACAGTAGAAAAGCTTCCCTTCTCCCTACACAACCCCCGGCCCTTGAGTTCAAGGCTGATGGCACTTTCCTTCAAAAGTAAAATATTTGCTGTGTTTAAGATTGCAGTTCTTCCAGAGGCTCATTGGTCAAACTGCTTGGTCTTGTTACCTTAAAGCCCTAAGCTACTTACTTATTACACATTCGTAGTGAAAAATCTACCTCTGAACACACTTAGCCTTGCACAGGAAGCTTTGAGAAACTTGCAGCAGTGAGCAGACATAGTTTGGAAGCTAGGTGACATGCTCCATGATCCCATCCCTTATACAACCTCAGTAAAAACATCCCAGTTGGATAATTGTGTTCACAAATTGCACTGCTGCTGCCAGACAAATATACTTTTCCCCAGCAGCCTTGTGCTTATTATCCTCTTTTTTTTAATTTATTTTTTTATCTGGGGGGGAGATAGGGGTGGGGCAGCAAGGGGGAAAGGTTGTAGCAGCGTTTCAGTCTGACATTCATGCAGCTCTAAGAACTGTGTTTTGTCAACTGCTTTATGAGCTCTGGTCTTTTTACATAACAGATTCTCAGGTTAAGAGAAGCTGGGGGAACAGAAGAGGGTTTCAATGATTAATATCGCTGCTGGGCACCAGAATGTCCGATTGCTGCTGCAAAAGAGATTAAAAAAAAAAAAAGGAGATTGAGCACAGTTGCTCACTGGATGCCCAAAGGAGAGAAAGCCAGGTTTTTAAAGGTGTTGAGGAACCAAAATACAAAGTAAGTATCTTTGTGTCTGTATGGATCTTTAGGTGCATAATTATTTTCAGATAAACAACCCCTTTTTACTCTTGAAAGATGCTTATTATCCTATAGTGATTACAGAGCTAAGTAATATGTTTGACTTCAAAGAAATCTGTTCCTTTTTTATGGTGAGGAATCAGCACAAAAATTCCTTCTCTATGGTGAGGAATCAGCAAGAAAAAAAATCCCTGCTATTGTAGAAGTAGGCAAAAAATCCTCAGGTCTGGACAAAGATTGTGAGGAGCTCAATCCCTAGTAATATGCACAACTGTGCGGTCTTGAAAGCAGCGATGCTCAGCTCTGAATTATTTGTGAAGGCTCTTGTGCACAACGCGAGGGAAATGATGAAGCATATTTAAAATGGTATCTTGCAGGAGTATGTCACCTGTGTTTTCAGAGTTTATCTGTGAGAGTGCAGATGACCAAGAGATGGAAAGGGGCTTGCATGCTCAAACCTTCTTCCTATTTCTTCCTTGTCCTGTACATTTTCTGCAGTATGAAGTGGGTAAAGAAGTTGGAAGTGACTTTTATTGATGTCTTCTATTTTTAGCAAGTAATCAGAACGAATTTATTCTCCTTGATAGGGTAATGTATAAGAAAGCAGAGAAGAGGAAGCCTAGGGGGATGTGAAGCATCTTATAAGGATGTTTCCCCTGATATCCTGAACATAATTCATTTAACTGTTTGTGGTAGTGTTTCTATTTCCTTTCCTTCATTTTGTTAAAGCCATCTATTAAATATTGCTACTGATCTGGATGCTGTTAGGATCAAAAGTATTGTAGGCTACAAGAATGTGATTACGACTCTAGTCCTCGAGTTGTGAAACTGTTCTCTACAGACTGCTGTTCCTGGGAAGTTGATCAAACTTTCAGGATAGGAAATCTTCTATGAAGGTGACAAACCCTCAAATGACTCTTCAAAGTGTTTATGTATGAGTTTGTATGCCTTCCAATTATATAATTAACCAGTGAACACCTGTAGACACCCTGGTGTTTTCTGGCCATTGGAAACTATTCATGGATGGGAGAAAGAAAATTGCTTGTACTGCAGTTCTGCATGGACCTGAAACTTGTGGGGCTGCTCAGCTCTCTAGAGGAAAGGCACTGCTCTCTGCTTCATTACATTCATTAAACTTCATTACAGACCTTAAGTGTCTGCAGCGATGCTAGGGAATCAATACTGCTCCGCTTTTCCTCTGCAAGAGTTGTTTTCTGAGCTCTAGTGCGCTCTACGGTACCACTGACCTAATCCAAAAAGGGTAAGAGATACTTAATCCAACAGCCGCTTTATCTTTGTTGCTCCCCACTAATCATGAAGGCCAAGTTCACTCTCAGGTTAAAGATTGAGCTTAAAGAAGATTTCTCTGGGAATCCAGCCATTGCAAAGAATTGATTTCACCTGCCCTTCCAGAGCCATGGGCTTTGCCAGGGCGCCAGCATCCTTCAACCCTGGCAGAATTCCTCCTCCTCTCCAGCCTCACCTCTCATTGTGAAGCTCTTTGTTTCTATGATAAATAACGCTGCCCACATGCTCAAGTTTTCCCCTGTCCATCTAATAAGCAATCACTTTGTGCTGATGACAGGAAACTGCCTACAGAAATCGATAGCTGACGTGTGGCAGCCCGCTTCAGGTGAAGGCAGCAGTGAATACTGATGAGGAGAGCAAGTCCCTTGTTATGAAGAGGATTTACAGACTGTATTCATGTGGCTAGAAAAGAAAGGGCTAAGGAAAGGGTGCATTGGGGGTGAAAAGATGGGATTGTGGATTTCAATGTCAGTAGATGTTAAGGGCTAAACAAATAAGGCAGTGTAGATTTGAATATGTAACCACCTAGCATGTGAGAGTTGATATTTAAGAAATTGTTACAGAGGAGTTGGTATCAGTCTTCTGCAGTGTGGGTGTATGTGAGAGTATGGTTTTGGGTAAGGATCCTGGGGCAAGCGCTGGAATGAATTTGAGAGGTGCCTTCTTAGCACAGCTGGCATGGTGTCTGTGGATGTGAACCTTGGAGAGCACAACACTCCTTGTTCCTGGCATTACACGTGAGTTCAGGTTTTGGGTGGTTGTAATGATCTGTTCTGATCATTAGAAATAAATCTCTGCATGCTCACTGAAATAACTGTTTAAGATACTGATCAGGTAGTGCAGAAGGGGAGGTGTTTCCCTTAGATATTGTTAGATTTTTTAGAATTGTTTTTATTGATACTTTGTTGCCATTGGATTATTTCCATCTGGTTGAATTCTTGTTATTGTTGTGGAGGGAAAAAACTTTGAATCTCCTCACAAAGATGCATTCAAGCCTGCTACTTTTTTTAGCTCACGCTAATATTCTCTTATTCCTCCAAACTGACCTTATAATGTTTAACATTGTTGGATTTTCTTTTCCCAATACTTTTTCTCTCTCCTCCTCTCTAAGCCATTTCCTCTCTACTTATCCTACTGTAAAACTTTATTGTTCCCTTAGGTTGTGATTGACTGTCTTGCAGCAAAGTGATTGACAATACTTTGCATTGAGCATGTTATATAAAAATTAATTGTATTCTGTTCTACAGTCTGGATTGGGTGGATGGTTTTTTTTTGTTAACTTCCAACTTTCCATTCTTCCTACACCTTCTAACCTATTCTATTCTGCAAAAATAAGTACTAGTATAAGTGCATGTTATCCACTTTGGATTAGATCTTGTGGACTTTTTTGTGGACTCTAGCAAACTATTTTTTTTGTTCTGTGCAGTGTGGATTGATTTTGTTCTTGCCTCCTAGATTTTTTTTTCTTGACTTAGGGATCAATCTAATCTCCCCTAGCTTTTCTGGTACTCCGTTCAGGTTTTCTCCTGTTCCCTGGTTAGATCTTACTGGGGCATTGCTCTACAGTGACACACTGTAATTTCATACTTCTTTTTTTATTTTTTTTTCTTTTCACGAGATACAGTGTAATCTCCTGTGAGGTCTTCACAGTGGTTGCCATGCTGTGAGGCAATAATTCAGCTGGAAATAAGAATGCCCTGGGGCTTCTTTAATGCATATGAATGCATATTTTAACCAATGCAAGGTCTCATGACGTATCAAGAGTTTCAATAAAATTTCATCAGGTCTATCTTTAGATTTTCATTTGTTCTTGTTGGTTAGAGAGATTGTCATGCAAATATTTTCAAGTCCCTTGAAAGCACTTTTCCTCTGTGATATTACCAAAAAATGTACTTTGTATTACCTTGCAGTAACTGGAAGCAGTTGGGACTGCTTTGTCAGATTGCACAGGCTCTTTAAAGGCTGTACTGCATAGTTTAAATACACGAGATCTTATACTTTACCTGGCTGTGCAGTTTCAGGGAATAGGGAAGATCACAATGACTGTATTTTACTTTATGCCCCATACCATTCATTTCACAGCTTCTCTGAGCAGCTTTTCCGATAGCATAAGGGAGCTAGAGCAGAAATATATTTCCTCTTTCTTTGGCCGTGCCTGGCTTTCATGTGGCAAAACAGGAGATATGGTGCAGATCCCTCTAAGTTGTCCTCCTGTCTTTTTCCTTTTTTAATTACAGGCAAAGTTTTGTCAAAAATGTTTTTTATTTTCTTTGTATTTGCTTAAAGCAGTGGGGTTTCATTCGTGGTTGGTCCTCAAGCACTATTGTAATGATCCTGATTATTAGGAATAGTAAGATCTAAAAGTTAAGCCTCATCAAAAGCCAGCTAAAGCAATTGGAAAGAAGCTGACTTAATTAGCTTTACAGCAGGCCCTTCTCCAAGTCTCCCTACCTACTAAGTAAGAAGTGGTAGGGAAAAGCACTTATATATTATTTTCTTCTTTTTTCTCTTCTCTTGTCTTCTCTTTTGTTTTGCCACCATTTGCAAGTCTCTGCCTGTCCCAACTGTTTTCTCATTGCCATTGCCATCTCCTTTCAGTACCGCACAAACTTGCAGGAGGTTTTCTTGCTGCCCGCTTCCCCCTCCCCCAGAACCCTGCAGGTCAAGACAATAGTAAACCACTATATTCTCCTTCCTTTACATGGCCCTTCCTAAGTGCACAGTGAATACTTCAAAGACAATTGTTCTCCTTCATTTAATTGATTTTTAATATATTTTAGAACTGCTGGAACAAGTGCATTAAGGTTTTCATCCTGGAAGTCAATAAAACTGGTGGTGTGCTTGCACACTTCCATAGAACCCGGAACTGTCAGGGCTGGTGAGAAAGCATCTTCTCTGCCAGCAGAAAGGAAGAATTCTGTTTCTTGCACTGGAGTCTCAAGAAAGTTATTTTGGCACCTAGTGTTGCACCACTGATTTCAAGGATTTCTTTTTCAAATGCTTCAGTGCATTTCAGTGCACAGTTACACATAGCCTTTAGATTCTGCTTTCCTGCACTTCAGGAATCATTTACACCTTTTAGTGCCTCACATCAACTAGTACAGTTCCCCTAAATAGTGAAAAAGGGCATGAGTGGGCATTTGGGGATCTTTACCAACTCTTGAGAACCTTATGATCTCACTTTAAATGAGCTAGGTTACCTTTTAATATCAGGCATTTTTTGGAGTAGGATTATTACAGGAGTTAGGCTCATTTGGTGGAGGTATAAATTTTGATGATTCCAGTGGGATGACATTTTTGTCTGGTGTGACAGTTTTGCTTACAAAATTATATTCCTAATGTCTTTGTTGTCAGAATTCAGCTAAGGAGTTGTCAGAAATTTGTAAGGCAGAAAGAAGATCCAGTTGCTGTGAGAGCACTATATTTAGCTGTGCATTAATGCATGTAATGAATGAAGACTTGTTTGCATCCGTGAAGTAAGTAGAGATACTCCGAAGATGTGCATGGAGCAAGCATATGGAATTGCTTGTCAAGAGTTAAGTCCTGTCATTTTCAATGAGGCTTATGCAATAAATTACCTGTCAGTGTAAAGCAGATTTTTTTGATCCTCCCAAAGCATGCTATGTGTCTTTCTAGATGTGAGAGTAGAAAAACAGAGCTCCAGGTGAACATCCTCCACACAAAACCAGACTGCCAAGTTTTTACTGTTGATAGCAAAATGACTATTCTCATCGATATTTTGCCTTTATTAGAGGAAAAATGTTTCCAATATTTCATATGGTGACCTCGTAGTGGATGTATATGCAGTCTCTCTATGTTGTTTGAATTGCTGTCATGACTGGTTCCTTAGGAAAAAGGATTTGAGAAAGAGCATCTAGTTGACATCAATAAGAGGAAGTATACTTTACAGTCCTACAGTGCTGCCTCTTGCAGTGTCTGTGGCTGCTTGAAGTAGCTATCATGCTATAATATCATGTAAAAAGGGTTTTCTACTCGCAGCTCTCACCATTTACAACACCCAAAATTAATCAGGCTGCATAAAACACTGTTGTAGGTGATTTGGGAAACAGCTGAATGAAACCAGAACTCTCTAGAAAGGCATGTATTAAGTTGCACAGGATCTGCTTCACCTTAGTGACTGCAGAGAGAGCATCCCTAACAGAAATGGGAAAAAAGTCTTTTAAGATTTTGGAACAGCAGGTTCAAAAGCATGACTTTGTAGGAGGTGATGGTGATATGCAACCCTGGAAGGCACTGAGCAAGAAGCAGCTTGTGCCAGGGCGTTGTGGACCACCATCTAGTACTTCAGCAGAAGGATGGCAAAGATCATTTTCACATGAAAGTAGCAAGCCTCATCCAACTGCTTTGAGACAAGAAATTGTGTTGCTTTCGGAGACTTACTGGTGGAATCTAATTAAACTACTGCAGAAAAGGAACTAAAAAATTCCCCTTAAGTGGATTTGTTTGCTGGCAATTTGATATGAAATCAGGGCACTAGGAACAGATGATTAGCTTTTTTTTTTTTTTTTTTGGTTTAGTTTTAAGAGATTAGGAACTACAAAATGCATAATACAGAGTTCTGGCATCATTAGCAATTCCTCCAGCTTTATTTTCCCTGTCACTCTGTAATGAGTAATGAACTAAGCTGGTATTAAAGCAAGCTTAACAAGCTATTGCTTTTTAAATTGCAAGTCTCCCAATATGTCTCTCTCCTTATTATTAATTTTAAATAACTCTCATTTTTGTTGCTGCCTTTCTGTTCCTCATGAATTTTGCATAACATTTGTATTCACATACCTCCAGTCCTCCCAGCAAAGATGCAGTGATTAGGCTCTCTATGTTACCAGCTTCCAGGACATAAGAACAAAGGATGTTCCTAGGCAATAGAAGGTCAGAAAAAATATGATCAAAGTCAGAAGTCTCCTTTAGAGGCAAAATAATCTGTGAAATTCAGTACTGCATTGAAGTTGACAAAATTCCTGAAAGGTGCTCAAAACTTCATGTCTATTAATAGCATTTGTAATTGATCTGCTGAAAATAGTGGTGAGAGTAAGCCTGAAGTTTATCTTTCTTGAAAGCTGTCTCTGGACACTTGGCTGTTAGGAGGCTGGGATTGAATCATTGGTCCTGTTCAACTGGCATTTCCATCCAGCTCAAAAAGGGTTTTATTGGTGAATAATGCAGATTATTGAGGTCAAAAGACATTTTGGCATGCAAAGAACTTATCACACCTTCTTCAAGACCAGGCTGGATGGGGCTTTGAGCAACCTGGTCTAGTGGGAGGTGTCCCCTGCCCATGGCAGGGGGGTTGGAACTCGATGATCTTTAAGGTCGCTTCCGACTAACCATTCTATGATTCTATGATCAAACTACGTTAAGTGTAGGACAGAATGATGAATGCAATCTCATGTGCTCCTATTTTCCATTTCCCATAAAATAAGAACAGATGATGTCCAGCAAAAGTGGAAGATCACTTTTTCAATGATAAAGGAAAATACTTGGAAATTAACCTACTCGCACTTGTTATCTTAATGAAGATAGAAAACCCATTTCTAAATGTGAAATTTGGGATCCTGTGTTCCTCTTCTTTTTCGAAAAACTTTGGCATTGAGGGTACTTAGGTTTCTTGATTCTCTTCAATTCCTAAGATTCCTGCACATAAGAATTTAAATCTTAAAGTGTTAAGAAGTAAAACACTTTTGGAGTTTGGAAGATAGTTTCTATGTGGAACATATTATTTCACTGTGTGCTCTAGAATTTATTTTGCCTTCTCTGAAGCATCTGTCCCTGGTAGAGGTAAGTTATAAGAATAGGTGAGTTGCTGATCTACTTTGAAATTTCGCTATCTAAAAGGATAGTAAATCTAATGGTGTGAAAAAAGTGTCTTTCCATAAATACAAATGAATTAAAGGCCAAGACTTTTAAAAACACAAGTGATTCTTGGATGCTTATGTTCTGTTGTGCTTAACCTGTGAGCTTCCTTTGAAGGGCATTGATGTCTGAAAAATAAGACACTTCTGTCTTGAATGTTGTGCAAAGTTCTGGTGCCTCTGATCTCAAAAAGGCTACAACAGCTTAAAAACATGCAGAGAAGGGAGATGGAAGGATCAGAGATAGGGAATGGCTTCTAGATGAGGGGTAGTTAGTAGAGTAGATCTCTTCAGTCCAGAAAATGGTTGGCTAAGGATGGACTTCACAGATTTTCTAAGTGTAAAATTAGGGTTTGCATGGAAAAGGGTGAATAAGGAATCATTTCTTGAAGAGTATGTGGCTAAGCCTGTGGATGTTGTTGCCACAGGACGTTCTGTGGGCAGCATAAGTTCAAAAATGAGAAAATCAGGAATAAAGCCTGTTAAAGGCTATATGAAATATGAAGACACTGCAGACTCAGGAAGTACCCACGAGCTGGAGCCTGAGGCACGGCTCTGGGGAAGTATTCCTGTATGCTGCCTCTGTCCTTGCACGTTTTCTTTCCTCTGGTGTAGGATGTGGTTAGAAATTCACCACTGTTCTGGGTGGAAGCCTGTTCTGACTTGATGCAACTATTTCTGAGTAAAATATAGTAAAATATTGGGCTCTCACCTCCTGAGAAAGAGGCTGTGTAAAACCATCTCCATTTAGGCACAAAAAAATAGATGGTTTCAAATTCCTCTTTGCACTTCAGGCCATAAAATGCTGGATTTCAGAGCATTAATTGTGAAGAATGTAAAGAATATCACTTTGCTCTGTGCGTGACCCCAGGAATATGGGATAGCTTGTAGATTAAGGTATTATTAGCTGCAGGCACAAGGATTGGAATTTAGCCATTATTTGAGCAAAAGAGAATATGCCAAGTGACAATATTAGGTGAGTGATGCCTTCTTATTTCTTGACGTGAGTGTAAGTGTAATCCCATCTAAATATGGTTCTACATGATAGAGCTTAACAATTTCAGAGAGGAGTCATTACAGATGATCAAGTAAATAGAATGTATTTAGAAAAAAAAAAGCCCATGAGCTTGAATAGTTATTTACCTGATGGCTTAGTGCATGTAGGCAGAGGAGTGGTTATCCTGTCAGGCTTCCTATGTACCTGTCAGAGTGTTTTCTGTTCCACAATATAC
Source organism: Numenius arquata (assembly GCF_964106895.1). Taxonomy (NCBI): domain Eukaryota; kingdom Metazoa; phylum Chordata; class Aves; order Charadriiformes; family Scolopacidae; genus Numenius; species Numenius arquata. Next base: position 14,561,393 of record NC_133581.1, read on the forward strand.
ATATTTATATCATCAGATTGAAGACTTAAATGCAAAGGAGCTGTTGCTGGCTGTGATATCTACGTGCTCTCTGATGACAGAAATAGAAAAGCAATTCCTTTAAAATATGCAAGGCACAAAACTTGTTTTGTCTTCACACGTTTAGGCAAACATGAAAAAGGAAGGGTGAAAAATGGAGAGGGAGGATTACCCTAGTTCTTCGTAGGAGAGTTCCCAGCTCTGTTCAGCCTAGTTTACCCTCAGGTTAATGGAGCTTTCCCTGCGTAGCACCCAACAGCCAAAATGCTTAGGAGAGTCAGCCTGCCAGTGACGCCTGCTCAGGACATGACCCTTGGATGGGCATCTTGCTTGAGATCTCTAGTTCTTTCAAATGTCACTTTTCAAGAAGGGCAGTGTAGCAGAAGGTGTTTCACGTGTTCCTGGGCATTTTGTATTGGGGTTTGGCTGTTGACCTTTTAACTCCGCAGGAGTGTTATGCCCATGCAGCGCAGTACCTGCTTGTGTCAGAAGCAGACTCCGCGCATGGAAGAGATTAGTTTAGAGTTGTTTTCTTTGTACATTGCAGCATCACTGAAGTGTCTCAGCCAAAATTGGGCTATGATGTGAAAGATACAGCATGAACACTTAGGAAGAGAATTTCTGCCCAGAAAAATGTTAAAAAGGCAAGAAAAATTAGACAGGTGGTTTCACTTGCAGGGAACTGAGCCCTGTGAGGTTAAATAACTTGCGTAAGCATCAAACAGGGAGAATGTTCCAAAGACAGCTTTAATACAAGATTTGAGTGCAATGAAAAGGCAAGTGCTTGTTTCATGTTTGCTTTTTGGTGTAGGCAAAGTAACCTCACTATAGCTGGACTGCTTACATTAGAGATCTAAGCACCAGCGTTGATCCCAAAGGCTCTAAGGAGTGCTTGGCCTGGCACCTCTCCTTGCATCATTTTCCTGCACTTTCCTTAGGTCATTTGACACCTTGATATGACTCATAGTCTAGGATCAGAAGAACCTGAAGTGGTAGGAAGAGTTGTGAATCTGCACTGAAGGCTGTATTTACAGCCCTGCATGAACACTTCTCCATGTTCTGCCTGGGTACAGCAGAGCACTTAAATTCATTCCCATAGAGAAAAATACGCAAATGGAAAAAAGAAGTATCTACTTATCCATAAATAAAATAAATGAGGATCATTAGTAATAACAAATTAGCATTGGAGTTGCTGTGATGCTGGCAGAGGCAACCTCTTAGTCTCCAACCTGGATCAGAGTGGATTCAAAGGCATGGGGCTGCACTGCAGGGTGGCAGTGACAGCAATCTGTTGTGTTGCTGCCTGGGCAGCATGGCTAATGAAGCAGCCTTAGAGGCCCACATGCTGGGTCCAAACTGGCTTCTGCCAGTTTTCCCACCTGCCACTGTTTCCTGTTATTGCAGGGTTGTGTTGATATTTGTGTTTATCGACATTCTGTCCAGATATTTAGATATTGGTACAGTCTCCCTTCAGTGCTGCTATCTCTGATGAGTTATGTGCTATATTTCAAAGATTTTTAAAGCCAGAGAATATATATTTTAAAGTGTGGTTTTGATCAGGGAAGTGACTAAGTAAAAATAACTTCATCCTTTTTCCAGAATGCTTCCCTAGTGTATTTTCAAGACATTTGATTATTTTGACGAATACAAGTCTTTATGCTGCTTCTCCCTGCAGACCTTGTAAAACTACGGAAGTGTGGCCTGCAGACTTTTCTGCCTAGAGCATCTGCTACTTTAACTCATAGGCACAGTCCTGAATATGCAATTCAGAGTCTTTCTTTATTACCTGTGCTGCTGTTAGAGACAGGAGAAATGTAGCATGTTTTTTCCAATCTCAAAATGAGATTTCTGAACTGTCAGGGGAGAAAAAGCCCATCACTGAGTTGTAAACTGAGCAATAACAGAATGAATGCAAGCTCCCTACTGTCACTTCTTTATAAACTGATTGCTCTGGTGGTGGGCCCATTGGTGCTCACAGGGTTCAGTGTGGGCCCACATCAGAAGATAAGGGTAAGAAGTGTGTCTTATCAGAGCAGAGCAGTGCATAAAATACGCAGCTGTGTTGAACAATTTGCTTCTTCCTCCATGTGTTATCTTCTTGCTTCTGTCACAGAGACTGCTGATTCTGCCACTTATGAAGTCTTGTGCTTCTGGAGAATGAGCATCTGTGTCCAGCGGTTATACTGACAGTAAGCAGAACAGGAGACTCTATACGGTGCTCTTTTTTCGCTCCTACCACATACTGCTCAGGCATGCTGCTGCATTGCTGATTCGAGATGGAGCTGAAATGTAAAATCTCAATTTCAGCTTGGATTTCAAGCTTCAGGAATTTGAGACTCCCTTGATGAAGGGTTTTGTTTCAGATCCTTGCACAGATGTGATACAGCTGTAATGCCCAAATGGCTTCTGGGTCTGAGTCTTGGCGTGATCCTTCTGCCTGTCTATGAGCAGGGAGGCAGTTGTTGGCTGTTGGCAGCAAACTTGGATCCAAAACTTCCTGAAATTAATAACAAGCGCTCATTTAATGTGTCTCTGGTAACAAGTTTGGGTTTTTTTCTCTAGTGGTTTAGCAAACTGCTTCTGAAAATTTTGCAGGGGCTGGGGGAAAGGCAAGGCTGTGAATCCTAGTATGGATCGAGCCAACTCAACGCTGTAACTGAAAGTGCAAACTAGGGGAAAATGATGTGAGGTAGATACAGGGAGGAGCTGTTTGTTTTAATTTTACCTACTGTGTTACCCCTAGACTCTGAACTATGAAGCTGGTTGGCAGCTTGTTCAACAGCATTTGGAGATAATATGGAAAGGATCCATGCATTTTGCACCACCTGAACCCGCTCTTAAGAAGTGTTTGCTAGAGATGGTCAGGAATGTGTTTTTGTTTTCATGAATAGTCTCAATATAGATAAAATGGGGTTTTATTTACATTTTCTTGCCTATGGTTTTCTTTGGGAAAATGTTTGGCTAAAGGATTTTTTTTTGTTTAAAAAAGGAAGCTTTTAGGTTTTGTTTAGACTTTGGCTTAGTGCTTTACTGTATTAAGATGCAAACTAGTAATGAAATATCCTATACAATTTTGCTACTTTCCTCATATAGAAGGACACTATTGTCCTGAGACTTGCAACGATATGATTGTGAACATAAATCCACTTCAGACAATTATAGAAACAGAAGTTCCATCAAGCTAAGATGCACACTCATTATTTAACAGATATTTAGTCCTTTAGGGACTCTGACTGCATCCTGATGCATGGATTTGGAAATCTTTTTCTGGCAGATGGTTTCTAGGTCTCAGCATCTGGATGACACTTAGTCCCTTGTAATCATTAGTGCTACCTCAGAGACATGACCTTACTGCTTTAAGCTGTGTTTAGGGAACAAACTTATGACAGGAGAAAGAAGAAAATAGAAGCCAGTATTTTCTAAAGAAGCCTCTGATTTGGGGTGCTTATGTTGCCATGATCATTAACAGCTGGTACATCTGCTGCTCACAGGTTCTTTTTTTTGTTAGAAAGTGTTGATTCTCTGGAGAAATCAAACAGAAGATAGTTTCACTTGTATCACTCAATAAATATTTAAAAGCAAAGGTAGAGAAAGAGTTAAAGGAAAGGGAAATGATGTTACATATTTGATTCTGTCACTGCTATTAGCTAGTCTATTTCTACTGATAGTTAAAGAGAGTCTTTGTGAGTGTTTTGACAGTTTCTGAAAATACCAGTCAGAAACAAAGACTCCTCAGACCAGGCTTTCTACACCTTTAACAGAAAATCAGTCCTTAACTCAAAAGAGTTTGAAGTCAAAGTGTCAGAGGAGAGACAACTGACAAAAATGACAAACAGATGGGAGGGTGTGCAAAGAAACAACAAGGCAATTAAGATTAGCATAATAAGCAATGCAATGAGGTTATTGTAATGTTCAGTAATTACACCCAAGTAAGAAACTGATGGGTGGTGAATTTCTTATTTTCTGCTTGAAAGTGATTGAGTTGTTTCCTGCTGTTCTCTACTGTCTGTGTGCAGAAGTGTGTGTATTTTCAAAGCCCCTTCCTACTTTTCGGGTGTGGGAGCGTCAATGTTTCCTTGGGCTGCTGGATACCCAGTTTCATGGAAGCTGTATCCAGAACCATGGGTGCTCTCAGCTTCTGGAAAGCAGTTCCCAGTATGATTTCAGACATTATTTGAGGCTTATGTTTCAATCTCTGCATATTTTGCCTACTTAGAAGTCAGTGTTAGTGAACATATGAAGAGTCTGCTACCATTGGGAGAGAAGTGAAATACCTAGAGTGATTCAGAGGTAAATGTTACCTACTTTGAATGCAACCCTCCCTTCAGGGTTGCATTTGGTGGTGTGATCTGTTAAAAAATGTTCTGCTGAAAAGGCAGCAGTTCCAAGAAGGGAAGTCTGTCCAGTAAATGAGGCTAGGCATGTGAGCGACTGCAATCAAAACATGCTCTTTACACCACAGACAGCAGGACAGATGGCACTGAAGTTTGTGAAATCAGGTAATAGGTTCTGGTGGAGAGAAGCATGTTAAACATGTCAGTCAACCACAACTTGGAAAGCCCCCAGTCAACTACTTGAATAATCAGAGCAGGTTCTCCCAGTGCTGACAAGTTGAAGGTCTGCCATCATTTCCTCCAGGGAGTATAAAATACATAGTAGTAATAAACTAAGAGGGCATGTTTTTGGGGGAGAAAATGAAAGTACCTCGATACTCCCTTTGATATGTATGGCAGTGGGATGAGTTCCCTTTTCTCTATATGCTCTGCTCTGTACCCAGCAAAGCCTGACTCCAGAAATCCAAGTTCCCACATTCAAGTTTTAAGTTGACCTTAGTTCCTTTGAAGTAAGCTTGACCTGCACTGGGTTAGAGTCTCTGAAGATCTGGTCCCTAGTTTCCTTGGCTATGCAAAATGTGCAGCTTGTAGCTGTGTGCTGGAAGAGCATTTTTTGAAAGAGGGAAGGCTGTTATCCTCTCTATTTTTGGTTGTATTTTTGTACAGCTGGCTAATGAGTCCCAGCTTGTGCAGTTATTATAACAGAGACCTGCACAGTTGGAACCTCTGTCAGCTGTGAAGCGACTCCTCTGCACAAAAAGGAACGTTTCCTAAAGTTCAGCAAAGTCTTAGAGACAACAGGAGTCTCTAAGGAAGCTCCATTGTCTCTGAGGGTGTGAGTAGTTTTCTCTTCTCTGGCAGTAGACTGTGTCGTGGCTTCAGGTAGCTGACTGCCTCCCTACTGACTCCCTGCATGCCAGAGAGGAGGGAGTGTTACAGGAGAGCTGCAGCACAGAAACTTCATAGGACAGAGTAATTTGAGCTCAATTTCCTTCTAGTGCAAAAATCACAGCATACTAGAGGTTTTCTTTCTCACCTTCTGCCATGTGAATGTTGATTTTATCCTGTTCTTTTTTAGCGCACCACTTGGTCTTCATTTGTTCATGTAATACATAAATTTAGGATATGTCATCTCTGACATGAATGTTGGGGTGCAGTGAAGGCCAGCTGTGCTCCTTAAGAGATGAGGGTCTGGCACCTGCGTACGATAATACGGCGGGCAGGGAAGGGGTCTGGCTGGGACAGGGGGCATCTCCACCCCAGCAAGGCAAGCAGGGCCAGGGTGGGGGTAGCAGTCAGCGTCAGCTGTGAGTCCAGATCATTAGAAATGTCTGTGGTAATGAGACTGGTCTGAAGTCAACGTGAGTATGTAAGTCAGGGTCAGGACGAAATTTCAGTGACACCAGACAGATCTGTAGTGGTGAGTAAGGTGGATCTGGGGTGAAGCTGGGAAGTCAATATGCAGAGCAGAGTCCAGATCAACAAGATCCCTTGCCAGGCGTAGGCAGGGCTGGAGCTGGAGACAGGGCTGAGCTTCGAGCTGGGCAAGAGGGGTTGGGGGGAGGTCCTTGGGAAGTCAGGGTGACTCAGACCTTGGCCTTGAACTTGCATTGCAGCAGTTTGTGTTAAAAAAGCTGTTTCCTGCTCTCTTTGCAACACTGTTAGGGAAGAAGAAATGTTCAAAGCAAATTGTGGGGCCTTTGCAGTTGGTACAAACTCCACAGTGGAGCAAATGAGAGGCAAATGCTACTCTTAGATAGGGAAGAGGAGGGGATCATTCCCTTAGCCTGTGGGCTGGCCATATCAGGGAATTGGAAGAGCTCTGCTAGCTGAGATGGACCTTGCATTGTCAACTGGAAATGGACATAAGTAAGCTCCTGCTTCTTTCATAGGAAAAAAAAAACCCCAACAACAAACACCTTCCAGTCTCTTCTCTTATAACCGTTGGGACTGTTGGGACTGACAGCTCTTGTCCAGCCAGTTGGGGTTTGAGCCTAGTTTTGAAGTGCCTTCACGTACTGCTGCAGCAGGAGTTTAAGTTGTTACTCCATTTCCATTCATCCTTTCCTCAAATGCAGGAGTAGTTCAGGCCCCACACTAGCAGCTGAAGCAGTATTTCTGGGATTCACTGCAGGGGAATTTGGTAGGCTGAATGAAAGTGTGTGTGTGAGCTGCTTGGTTAGGTATCTCCAGTAATTTCATGCTGCTTTAAATGCTGATGACTGTTTTGGCTGGCTCTGAAGGCTGATGGCTTTAGCTTGATGGTTTTTTTTAGAGCCATTCAATATCCTCATCCTGTTCAATCTCTAAGAAAGGGAAAACATGCACTCCAGATAAGTGGTGTGTGGCAGAGATAAATCAGCTATAAATTGCTTGATTTCCTTTCAGAGAGTAGCTGCTTTTGCGTAATTTTTTCAAAGAATCTTGGAGGGGCATGAGATGGCAGGGACTATACCACACTATTTCTGTAGCACAGAGACATATTGCCCTTTTTCAAGACTGAAATACTGACTTGCATTTTGTTGTGCATTGCTCAGGAGCTGTCTGCACAGGTTTTACAAGCCTCAGATGAAGGAAATCAAACTACAGTCAGAGAGATGACCTTGAAAGAGTCAATCAGTAGCAACTTCCTTTGTGCTACCTACAAGCCTGTGGCTGGACTACATTCACTACTCTTCATTCTTGAAAAAGTTACTCTTTCAGGTGTCCCCAAAAAATCTCATTTACTTTCAGCACTTTTTTGGATGTGATTCAAGGGGCAGTGGGCAGATAAAAGAGCTTAGGGAAAAGCGGTAGCCCGTTGCCTGTGAGCGACTGATGCACAGTGCCTTTGCTGAATCTGACCTGAGGGTTACCAAGGCAAGTCAGGTTTTGTTTATTTTATTTTATTTTATTTTATTTTATTTTATTTTATTTTATTTTATTTTATTTTATTTTATTTTATTTTATTTTATTTTATTTTATTTTATTTTATTTTATTTTATTTTATTTTATTGTAGGGAGTTGTCAGCTAGAAATGTGACCTGAACCAATAGTTAACTTCCCACAGTAGGTACTGCACAGCAGTTGGTATGCTAACTATCTGAGCCTGGTGCTGGAAGCTGAAAACAGAGAGTAACCCTCCATCTGCCAAGAATTCAAGAAGCGGAAAGGGAACCCAAAGATAAGCATCTGCTGACAGCTAATGCAGAGATGGAGAAGAAGGAAACAGGGTGGGATCCATAGGTGGATCTGAAAGATGTTTTCCTGAGTTTTACAGATTTATTTTTTTTGTTAAAAAAGTAAGTTTGCAATGAAGTCTACATTGTGTTAGCTCTGACCTGACGATGAATAATGTTTGGTAGTGCAGTCATGTTACAGGTACAGTCACAGGTCAGATTGCATTAGACATAAGAATCTCTATTCCAAGTCTAATTTAGCTATTCATTGGGAATAAAGAGCTAAACCCCCTTCCCTTTCCATAGCTATAATTTAAAATAAAATAACTATTCAAGAGGGAGGATCTTGAATAAGAACTGTACTTGCACCATCCCTATTCCTTCAGGGACTTGAGATCATTCTGGTTTAACTGAATAATTCTGCTGCGGTCCACTGCTTTTATCATTGGTTAGTGTTTTTAAATGGTTAACCATTACATGCCTGTTGGGCTTAATTCATGCCTGTTGCCTGCCCGATTCAGGATGGCAGGCAAGCTCTGCCTCTTTGCAGACCATCATGGGAAAAGTATGTTTCTGTGAATCAAAGTGGAGTCAACACTTTTTTTGTTTTGTTGATTACCTCAGGAGGAAATCCCAAGTACCTTTTACTTTACTAGTCAGTAAGACAGGGAAAGTTATTGGGATGTGACTGGGTATCCTAAAATGCGAAGGGTTAGACAGTAATGTTCTTTCAGTTTCTAAAACATAAGGTTATGTTAAAATTATTTGATACAAAATCTAAGAGGCAGGTCTCTGCTTTTTTTGGAATGGAAAGCTAGAGCTTATCAGCAGAAATAAAATGTCTTTTGGGAGAGGTTCTTTGATGCTTCAAAGGCATCCCAAACCACATTTTAGATACCAGCTGCTGTGTGTGGCTTTTCCTGCTTTATAGCACATGTCATTTGAATTGGATGCTGAATTTTTGGCTAGATGTATGGGAATGTTTTTCTGCACACAGCAGCAATATTGCTATCCCTTGGGAAAATAACTTTCCCTTCAAACGTTTGCTCCTGAGAAGGATGCTTGAGGCACTTAATGCTTCATATTTGGGAACGGCAGTTATACTCCTGGACTTCGGTTATTTTCTTTGGAGTTGGAAGCATTTTTAAAAGGAAAATGAAAAGGAAAAGCTGTAGCTGTGACCAATTCTGGTTGCAAAGCCTGAGAGATTAAAACTATGTGCTTCTGTTGATGGTATGCCAGAGTGAAAAGCTTCAGCCCAGAGGCATCTTGAGAAACCTGAAGGTGGTCCAAGGGAGACCCCTTAACAAGAACTGCAAAATTCTGCTCTTACACAGGGTTACTCTGCTCCATCTGTACAGGTTGGGAACAAAGTGGCTGGGTAGCAATCCCGCTGTGGGGGCCTTTCAAGTGATGAGGGATGTCAAGCTGAATATTGACCGACAGCACACTCTATATGTGAATAAGGTGAACTATATGCTGGGCTACGTAGAGAGGACTGTGGCTAGCAGATTGAAGGAAATTATCCCTCTCTGATACTGACGAGGCTTTGCTTGGTATGCTGAGTCTAGTTTTGGGTCTCCCACTTCACGAAGGATGTCAAGAAACTGAAGCAGGTCCCTCAAAGACCTGTTGGGATGGCTAAGGGCTGAGAGCACATGAATTACGCGCAGAGTTTGAGACAAATGGGTTTGTGTACTCGGGTGAGGGGAAGCAAAGAGGCCATCTGATAGCAACCGACAGTTACTTGAAGGGAGTAACAAAAATGAGAGAGCCAAACCCTTCCCAGTAATTGCAAGTGGTGTGCCAAGGGTGCTGTGGCCAGAGGTTGCAGCTTGGAAGCTTCAAACGACTTAGGAAGAGATTTTTCATTTGTTGGGTACTGCAGCTTTGTAATAAGGTACTTGAAGATGATGTATCTCCATCTTTGGACATTTTCAAGACTAAGAACAAAGCATGGCTGAGCTGTTCTAATGTTGGCAGTAGTCCTTCTTGGAGAATGACATTGGGCTAGAGACCTGCAGAGTGCACACCAGCATTTCTGCAGGTCTGTGTAAACCTTGACTCCTGGCCAGACAGGACTTAATCTAGAGAGCTACAGTGAAATGGGGACAACATCACTGAAGTGGTGCTTGACTTGGTCTTGGAGTCGTTGACTGAGTTGATAACAGGGCGAAGGTGTGTGTCTCTGTCTTGGCATTTCCTCCCAGTTTATTTGGCACAAGCCATGGTTGTTGCTGCGTCTGAATGAAACATTATTAAAAACCACTTAGCTAAAAATAGACTGTAGTGAACCAGACTCCCTGCTTTCACCTCTTACCATCAGCTGTCTCTTTTCTTTGAATTAAATTTGTGGTTTTTTCGTCTTTTTTAAAACCTTCCCTGGATTTTTAGTGCTTCTTGAAGCTTCCAAGAGACTGTATGGTTCAAGGATAGAGTTAACAGAATGCCTTGCCTTGCTTTAGTATTGTCACGCTCAAGTATTTAATGGTGCTTGTGACTAGCAATTTTCAGCTGAAGCAAAATGTGTAGTTGTCAGTTGGTTAGATTACTAATGCACTGTAAGACAAAGTGTATCTTTAACAAAAATAAATAGGACCATATTCTTAGCTTGGTTAAACTGCCATAACTTGGTTGATTTCAGTGAGGTCATGATGGTAAAAATCATATTTTCCTTTTAGGTCTTTTTAACTCTGTATTGCATGTTGGATAGCATTGAGGGGGAAAAAACCCAAATAAAAGTATCTGTATTATAGTGGAACAGCTGGTAGTGCACTTCAGACAAGACAACTTTCTACATTGTTATTAATTGGATTAAAAATTGTTGAGAGAAATGTAGGAAAGTGCTAATAAGCAGAAGCTTGGGTATGGCTTACATCTGTTGTCTTCCATGAAGTTTTGCTATTTTCTTAATAAATAATTTGTTATTTAATATCTAGAAGAGTATTATTTGGAAGTTCCATTAACTGTCTGGAAGAAGTCATAAGGAAAAGTTATGGGATCCCCTGAGTAGTAAGGAAGATAAAGAAATGTTTTAAAGATACTTGGAAAGCTGAATAGGGGTAGGAATAAGAATGAAATTCATTATGGTAGAAGACAAGAGAATATGCCTGATAAAATAATTTGCACTGACATTTGAAGGAAACAACTAATTTCAGAAGTGGATATATCAGACTGTACATGTCTACAGCATGGTATGGCAATAGAAAGCACAAGTAGAAGTGCAGGCTGGTTTTGTTGAATAAATTACGGCCCATAACAAAGAGGTGATGAAAACTCCTTTACCTGCCTTTTAAAATAAGATCTATCAAATCTTGTTCTGAATTCTCTGATACCACTGGAGGTTCTTATAGTGTATGTAAAATTATGGGAGAGGGATGGGAGGGTAAGAAAAAGTATGATGGTGATTGTGAGCAGCATAGTCTAAGAATCTGGCAGAATATGGTAAAGGAGAGCAAGTATGGTAACGTGGAGGGTAAAATGAGAGAGGAGGGAAAGGAATTCTCTAATAGTAAATGAATGAGTTTTAGAAAGGCCAAGTTACTGGGGGGAAAAAATCTTCTCATCTGTGGAAGTCTTGATGGTGCCACCAAAGTAACATGAAGCTGGATGACTAGGAGGTAAAATGTACTTAACAATTCTGCAGTGGCTGAGAAGTCACTTAGGGTGAATTAAATAGCTTGTGCAAAGTGAGTTCAACAGTAAAGTTCAAAATGAAAGCAGCAGTTAAGCCTCAGAGAAGAATAAACAAATCCAAGATGTGTACCTTGCTAACTACACATAAGAATTAGTTCTGAACTAAGTCTTTGTTTCTGACTTTGACTTGAGGGCTCTGGGTCTTGAATTTTCATGAAGAGGCAAAAATAATTGGAGGTCATTTTCCCCTCTGAAACACTGTGACCTACCTTCTATGGATCTGGTAACTTAAAATAACTCCCAGCTCATTCATTACATGCATGTTAGTGCTGTCCCAGTCTGAGAACACTTCTCATTCTCCACAAACTCCACTGAGGTACTCGATGCTATGTTAAAAATATCAAGTAGCGTTTGCATTTATCCTGAGTTCTAATGAATTTTCATGTACTGAAAAATGTCTAGGAGGTGTCACTCTACTGAAAGTATAAATATTTTTTAATAAAATCAGAAGATGTGTTACAGCTTTGCTTTAAGTAAACTCTTCCTCCACATTCCTTAGTCGGTGTGGTTCAGAATGAATGTGAAAGGAGCTAAGAGAATTTATTGCCTATTCTTTATAGTTTCTGTATTCACATTTTCGCGTTTTTTTGCACACACAGGAAGTTCAGAATCCTACACTTTTTGCTTTGTCAGACAAAATGTATATGTAAGAGGTTTGAAGTTTAGAGTCATAATTCAGGCACTATGTGTAAATTCTTTCATTTCACATGTTGGGCTTTGTTCTGTCTTATCTTTATGAGAACTTCAGATTTTGGTATTACTATTTTTGATTTGTGCACCTAATTTCTGAAAATGGTTTTGTTATGTTCTGTATCAGCAGGTTTCATAGTCTTTGCTATTCAGGGAACCAGATCTGTGTCCAGCTGAATTCTGTGTGAGGCTTTGAATGACTCCAGTAGAATCTGGCTTAAAGAATGGAGGCAACCTTAGGACCTTCATCAAAACAAATGACAGCTGCATTTCCTTGCTGAAGTAGCTGCTCTGAAGCTGGTTGCTTGAGGAAGAAGTGCTCTCAGCTGCCTTGGACTATAGAAGAGCAGTGTAAGATAATTGCAGAATGAGAATAATTTGGGTTCAGGACGGTCTTTGGTGATTATAGGACAGCTGTGAAACCAGGTCTTACTAGATCATGTTACTCATGTGCTTGTCCAGTCGAGTTTTGAATGTCTTCAAGGATGGAGACTCCTTGATCTCTCTGTGGAGCTCTTCCAGTGATTGACCGCTCTCGAACATGTTCATTTCTGTTTCTATTCAGTAAATCCATGACTACAAAAAGAATGATGCAATGGAAAAGCTCAGTCTGAGACATCTGAAAATCTAATGACAACAGAATGACTTTTCTTGCTCTCAACCTTCTTTGTTATAAACAAGTAGTAACAAGTTGGCTACGGGGCAGCGAGAAATGTCACAATACTCACAGTATCTTCACTAAGTAATTGCTGCAAATCGGTTTTTTTCTTCCATCACCATTAAATAGGATGGAAGAGTCGAGAAAAGGGCTTGGATGGTTTTTACAGTCAATATATTCTTTTCTCATCCATTCTATAGAATTACATATGTGGTTAAAAGAGGAGGAGAAAGCTCTTACAGCTTATACCAATGAGACAGAATGAGCAGAAGCAGAATATTCTCTTCTTTGCACTACAAGAACCTTCCACATGATTATGGGCAAATCACTTAACTTTTGATGTCTGAGTTTTTTCATGGGTATCACACTGTTTGGAGTTCCTTTGAAGCAATTGTCGATGGCTTCATATCTACTGAAGTAAAAAATGAACAGTGGATCATCTAATCTGATCTCCTGTATATCCCACCTTGAAGATTTTCACTAAGATAGTCTGGCTTTGAGCTTATGTTTATGTAAATTAGCTGTGAAGTACGTGGTGGGAAGCCTTCTAGGAGTTCCTCAGTGGCCCACAGGAACAGGGTGTGCCTCATCTAATATTCTCACTCACTTTCTTTTTTTATTGGTTTTGTTTAGCCATTTCAACAATTCACTTTCCTCTTGCTTCTGAGAATGTTGGGCAAATCCAGAAGTCTGTGGCTTTCCCTTGCATCTCCACTTTACGTAAAGTGGCTTTTCTTTTCACACAACTTAAAACATATCTGCTTTCAAACCTGTTTAATTTTATTGCCTGCTGAGTCTGATTAGCAGTATCTTTAGCTTATGGAATTACCGTTTTTTTGGTCTTATGTACAGCAAATTTATTAGCATGCAACTTTTTGTCTGAACTGACAATAATCCTGTGTTATCATGGAGAAGGATCCAATGTTGATTTTATGTGGGATCCTATGCAGCATAATCAGTGTTCCCAGTAAGATGGAGCCTAGAAACTCGCCACCAGAACTGAGAGATGAAAAAACTGATGATGAACCTTATCAATACTGGAAAATAACCTTTAGCAGCCAGCCTTCTTGCTGGCTGTTGGGAGGAGGAAAATGAACCATATGAATAGAAAAAATGAAGAATCTTTAGTTAAAGGCAATAACAAAACCAATCAAAAATCCTTGAGCAATTATCGCTGATTTCTAGATATACTTTCTCATATGCTTTCTCTTTATTTTGTTTCTAGGATTTCCCTACTGCCCTTACACTTCTGCGAGATTTTTTTCTTCCTCAGATTTGCATTTAGAATTTTACTTCCTTCTCCCATGTGCATTCAGGAAAGAAAACATTTTTATTGCTATAGCTGATGTTATCTGCTCATCAGTAGGATGTGAAAGGCCTTGCATATTTGGTTTGCTATTTTTTGTTTCCCCTGATACCTTTTCTCTGCGAATGTCAGACTTTCAGCTGCAGAGTGGGCTGGTGGAAGAAAGGCTGCTTGAGGGAGTTGTGATGTCAAGTAGGATTGAATTCTGCATGCTAAAAACTGACTATCTTACAGCCCCATGAACTGAAATCCGAGGTGGATTAGAGTTCTGGAGTCCGTCCCTTTCTCTACTGTCAAGGGTAGCACTGGAGGAGATGGCATAGCTGACAAAACCAAATGTGTTCTCCAACTCATATAGGGGTTTGAAATTGTATTTCTGTTCTGGAAAATAGCTGTGTAAAAGGTGTGTTGCTATACTTTTTGGACTGTATTGCTTGTGGCATCAGAATTTGAGGTGCTGAATTCAGAGACATTCTTTTCTTTTTACCCTTGTTATTCTTACAAGACCAAGGCAGTAAAATGACAGCATTGTCCTAGTGGAATTTTCCTATAGTACTTACAATATTTGCTATTTTTCCTAAGTTCCCAAATTTTATATTCCTGTTAATACTTCAGAATATTAGTTTTCATTTTTCTGTGAGCACATTTGTAACTTCATTTTTCCAGAGGAAAATGTGTCACTCAAATGTCACGCTTCCCAGAGTCGCTCAGATGTTCTGGAAGATTCAGACATTTAAAAAAAGAAACGTATCCTGCATTTTAATCCAGCTTCACAATTTTTGGAGTTTGACTCCTGATTTCTGTATGCATAAGATTAGCGGTATTAAACTGAGCTGGATTTCGTTCCTTTTGTATCTACAACACACTTCTTAAAGAAATACAGTGAGCTGACTCAACCTCAGTCGACTACAAATCAGAAGAAACTGTGGGAGGTAGTGGGGTTGCCCAAAGATCACTTAGGGCACAATCAGGTCTCTCTTGTTATTACTTTGGGTCAGCTACATGACTTATAATGTGAGGGATGATTGGAATGTGCTATTCCTTCTTAAACCTTTGAGGAGAAAATGTCCTGTCATCTGGAATAAATTGCAAACTGTTCTCTCAATTAAGAGAAGCTGAGACAAATGGCGGGGACATTGTGTCAGTTTTGCAACATCGTATTTCATGACCCAGTAGCAGGCTGACAAATCCCCATAGTAGGAGTTTGGTGATCAGTTCCTTCTTCAGCTATAACCTTTCCCAGATGTGGTCGCGGTTGCTATCAGAAGACAATAAATTCAAGGAAGCCCTTACTTTGCACTGAACTTAGGCATACTTAAGTGTTTTAAGTAGAGGACTGCATTGCACCTGGGTCTGAAGTCAAGTGATCAGGTGCTTTGCTGGGTGCGTACTTTACACTGGTTTTATGTTTCTCTAGCCACCTCGGATAAAATAATATAATAATTGTTGGCCTGCTTCTTTTCTTCCACCATGTGATCTCTAGCTTAGACTAAACTGTTGGAGAGATGTGTTTGATCTCCTCTGCAGTGGTTAGGATCCCTGAAAGTCATTATGACAAATTAATCTCTTGGATTACCCACATGCCTTGATGCTTTTGTCCTGCCTTGACTAACAAGTTTTGACAAGTAAATTATCAGGTCAATAGCCCTTGTCAGAGGAGGCTGATTGAGAAAACGGGAAGCAGCTTCAAAGCACAAATGGTTTATTGTCACAAGAACATAGCAGATCTTCAGGGATGTTGAACCCAATTATCCATATCCTCCTTGGATAATGCCAAGCTGCTTCAAACTAATTACCCAGAGTTTAGACCGATCTGGATATGAATTTCATCTAGTTCTAATGAACTTTCATTCTTTGGCTTTGCTCATTTCAACTGCAGTGAATTTCACTTTTGAGTTAATGTTGGTTTTGTTTTAATTACATTGCAGCAGACTAATTAGATGGCTCGGGACTAGATGCTTAATAACTTGATATTGCATATTATTAGTGCTGTCATTTAATATTAGAGGATGAAAGAAAGTTATTACTAAGTATAGAGGTTTTGGAGCTTATTCTTCCAGGAGAAGCAGATTGGATTTTTCCACTTCTTGTTTCAGTCTCCTTCGACTTAGTGATTGATAGAGCTCCTAGTAAGGTCTATAAAAAGATTCCCATTGATTTGAACGAAGCTTTTATAGATGCTGATTTAGGTCTCAATTTAGAAAAGTACTTTAGCAGGTGATTAAATAAGTTTCCCTATCAACAGAAATTAAGCACATGTTCAAAAAAAGTACTGAAGCATGAATCAAGACTTTAAAAGTAATTTATTCAGAAATGCTTACCTTCCGATTCACCGGAAGAAAATACTAAATCATTTTAAGGGAGGGCTAACCTTCTAGTATTCACCTTCTCTTTTAATTTTGACCTCATAGTCATGACTGATTTATCTTTCCTGTTTTTGCTTTGGCTAATTAGGGAGAAACCTCAAAAGCTTATTTCCAGTTTGTCTGCTACCTCATTCATCAACAGCTTGTATTTTTTCAAGTCTGTTTCTGGTCTCTCTTACTTTTTTTACTTCAGTTGAGTGGCATTTGATCTATCTAAACTGAAGGGGAGTATTACTGTGTAATTCACGCGGGTTGAAATTTGTACCCGCTAATTTCAGAGATGGCTTGTGTTAGACAGTTTACTGTGAGATCAGGATCGGGTCTTTGGGGTTCTGTGCCTCCATTTGGGCACTCAGTCTTGCATTCAGCAAAGCACTGGCAGTGAAGCGAACCTTTAGGAAGCCCCAGGGAAGTCAGCGGGACTGTTCACCTCCATTAAATTTAACATGCAAAGATGTTTTTGAAGATGATATTTTCTTTACAGAATGGGACTGTATTCAGTGCATGATCTTTGCATCTCCCAGATCATTTTGTCTTCACATGTTATTCCAGTATTTACTGCTTCTGGTAAAGCACATAATTATGTACCTAACTGTTCCGCTTGCTACTTCAGCATCTCTGTGGAAAGTGCAGGTGGTCCCAGGGAAGGAAGCAAGTGAGGAAACTAACAGTTGCATATCACTACTCTCTCATCTTTGTTTCTTTAAAATTTATGTGGAGCTTTTATGGTTTAAATTGAAATTCTTATATTAAAACCTATTTATTATAGTTGTTATATTAAAAATTATTTAGGTTTTAGAATGACTGTGTGCATTACTAGCAGTCATTAAGATATTGTTGGAAAACACATTTTTTTTAAAAATTGCTCTGCTGCTTTACTTTCTGCTTTTTTCTTATTCTAGAACCTAGTGCATCAGTTATGATTTTTGTGTTTCTTTTTAGATTGGTACAGTGCAATTTATTTGGGGTTCTGGAAATAGAAGGACTATGTATTTTGAAAAAACTCTAGTCTCTTCTGGAGAAAAAAATGTTAATGTTTCTAGTCATACAAACTTTAATAACCTTTCTCTTAAGTTCCAATCTGCAGCTTAAAACTTACAATATATGTTGAGACCCAAAGATACAGTAAGTGGAACTTTAAGGTACTTTTATACTTCTCTGCTTGATGAAATTTACATTTCAACAAGGCTGGTCTAAAGCTTGCTTTGCAGTTTCTTTGGCTTAGGGTGATAAGCAAAGGCTCAAATTGTTTGGGGAGTCAAATGTTCTGGTTTCTACCTAGAAAATTACGAGACTTTAAACAGACATCTAAATGCTTTTGTTCCCATCTTATTTTGTTAAGTTTTAAAAGTCTCATATTTGAAACCATGACTACGAGTAATTTTTGTTGTTAGCTCAGACTCTGAGGAAAACACTTAACAGATTGCAAATATTAACAATGCTGATAAACTGCAAGTACTTGTTTTATAAGTTATTAGAAACAGGGGGAGTTTGTATTTTGACACAGATAGTGCTATGCCATCCCTATATAGTCTGCGGATACCGTTATGTTGGAGTGACTTTATTATAACTGACTCTGTTGCTGTTACACCGCTTTCTGCTAGCGATGCCATCTGTGCCTAAGAGAGAATCTGAATCCATTTTTCTAGACCTAACTGAAATTATTGTTGTTTGAATGCAGTGACATAATGCGGAATGTGAAGAAGACATCCATTCAGACCCTTGCCTTTCGCTGTTTGGGTGCTGTTAGAATAAGAAAGATTTGCATATAGTGCCCAGAGCTGTGAAGGAATAGCAGATATGGCTATTTAACTGCCCCCTTAAGAAAAACAACCAAACAAAAAAAACCAACCTCACAGGCATAAGCAAGCTGGTGTAAATGAGATAAAATGCTGCACTGCAGACTTATTTCAAATAGGAGGAAATATGAAAGACTGAGATGTAATAATACATCACCAGAATGTTCTCTCGTAGAGATTCTTGGCAGGTAATGCACGGAATAGAATGCAAATAAATCTGTTTTAAACAGTAATCAATAGATTATTGTGTTGGTGTAGAACAAATTTACTATTTGGATCACAAATAGTGATTCTGCACTATGTACCCATTACTCTTTAGAAAACCTTCTACAAATGCCTACTTCAATGGGAAACCACAAGGGGTCTGCATGCAAATGCATATTGCAGTCACACCCAACATACAGCTAGACATACAGACATTTTGTAAATGATGTTTCCTATCGGTATGTCCTCAACTGTAGCTAATGTTGGAAAATCCTAGCTTTTTGAAATGGTCCCAGTTACTTCACACTTATCCCAACTCCTTTATGAAAGCAGCGTTGAAGATTTGATTTCAAAGGGGTTAAGAGCTGTGAACTGCTGTAGAAACACTCTTGTGCCAAAGAAGTTGCCGGACAGTGACTGAGGGTTTTCAGGAAGGCTGAGAGGCTGTACCCATGCTGTTTGACCCAAGTGAGCCAGTGCCATTTCCCTGCATTTTGATTTTGTAGGTGAGCTCTTTTGTGGGAGGTGGGAAGAGAGTGTAATCTAAGAGGTAGTTTGGTTAGCATTCATATATATAAGCTATATAGCTGCTCAGTAAGGATGAAAGAGGAATTGGGTAGGAGATAACTAATTAGAGTGATGGATGAAATTCTATATCCAACAAAGCAGTGGAAATCCATAACAGTCAATTATTGAGCCCTGGTTTTAATTTTTTCAGTCCCCAGGCCAGTTCTCTAACGACAAAATATTGTTAATGTCACCACAGCTAGTTTTATACTGGATAGACAATATTAGAAATTATTCTTGTGTAGCATTTTATATAACATGAGTAAGAGTGAAGCCTTTAAGACTTTTTTAAATATGCCTTTCAAAGCATAATGGGAGCAAGAATAATTTTCCTAGCAAGTGTAAATTCACTGCTGTTACTTTACATTTCTTTCAACACTTATTACTACTGAATTGGGGAGAGGGGGAGGAATCAAACCTTTTCTCTACTTCTTTTTCTTTTTACAGTACGAAGCAGCTGTAGCTATAAAATAGGTGCACTAGTATGAAAAAACGCCTCAATGTTTTAAACAGCTGGGAAGGAATCATAAACTGGAATGGAAGTTTTGTATTTCTGAGAAAGCAGTTATTGTAAATTAAGTCAGGTTTATTTATGAGACTTATTAATGGGAAATATAGAATCAGTGTTCTATGGGTTTCACAGACAGCTACTCTCTTAAGAGACAGAGTAATTATCGTCATAAATATTGTGTGTAATCCTGATGGTAGAAGGAAGGGAGGAAAGGTTGGAAAGGGCTGTGAACGGACTTTGAGGGGGCGTGCTGTTGCCAGCAGGGGTTAGCAGTCTGGCTGGAAACCTGTTCAGAAGTATGAATGCAAAAAAAATCTGCATCGCTAGCTATTGATTATTACAGATTTCTTCTTACTAAGTATTTGGAGTAGAAAAAGATGTTCAAAATGGGTCTGCTTCAGATGAAGTTAAGGTAAAAATTATGATGTTCTTCACAACTAAGTATCCTGGGCAAGCCAGGCGCCCACTGAAGGCTTGTGGAGCCCCTCTTGGGGATTGCCCAGCTGGAGGCTGAGGTGTAGTGTGGGTGCGGTGGCTGAGGCCTGATGCCCTGCAAATGGAATACAGTTTTCAGAAAAGCAGATAGGTTTGTTCTGACATGGCTGAAGGCAATAAGAATTACTGAGCCACTAATCCGATAACGTCAGTTCTGGTCCTGCTGCTGCACTTGTTGCCTGCTCTAAATGGAAAGCTCAAAATCATAACAACACCTTTCAGTGTGTGTGCAAAACATGCAGGAAGCATTTAAAATAACTCCCTGGCATATGCTGTATATACATTTTGAGACCAAAGCTGCTCCACTGTTCTGCTACACCTGTGCACAAGGCATTTGGGTGCATACAGAAGGCACCAGGAGGCCCTGCTGGCCTCCAGACTGGTTTTCGTACCTAGAAACTGGTTTTCCTGTATGGGCGTTGTTGGTAGCAGTCCCCCAGTCCTGCAGCATAGCCCGATGAGGTGCCCTGTCTTCAGCCCATCTGCTGCAGGTCTTGACTGGACTCCCTGAGCTGACCCTAAGCTTCTCTCATCAGCTCACCTCATTAGGGATGGCCAATAGCACCCGCTGGTGTCCCCAGCCTGCCCTGCCCACCCCACTGGGATGTGGTGGGATGGGACAGAGGGCAGTGGCTGTCTCCAGTCAGGTTGCCTGGGTCTTCTGGCCAGTACCAGATCATGTCGTGCACCACCCTGCTGCAGGGGGTGCAATACAAACTGCCTTCGTTGTGCTCAATAAATGTCATACTCAAGAAACACTGTCTCTGGGTGCATATCTATATTTGTACCCCTGAGGCTCTGACCTTTCAATGATCTCCAAATATGGGAGAGAGTTGTTGTGTTCAGGTGTTGCCTCAGGTACCTGTCAGTAATTAGCATCACTGTTACGGCATCAAAAGTTTGTCACTGAAAGCCTCCCTTTGTGCCTGTCATGTTGTTTAGCTGTACTTCCTGCTATGCAATAAAGGCACAGTTGTTTTCAGGGGATGCATTTTTCTACCCATTTTCCAGAAAAGTCTGATGACCATGTATTGGAGGGAATGGGGGTTACAAATACATAAGAGTAAAGCTATACAGGAGAAAGGGTGTTGTAAAATAGAAGTATTTCTGTGAGAAGTATTTCTGTGTATAATGGGAGCTGCTGTAAGTCAGACTTCTAAAAAGGAAAAAAAAGGGAATTTTTAGCAGCCCTTAAAGTTTCCTATGATAATGCCACCACCTTCAGAAGGAGGGTGGTTATTTCCCTTGTTCCGCTGGTGAGATAGCTTTGGTATAACTGGACCATGATGGTGTGATGGTCCCATGGGCTTTATCTCCTTGCATTAGTGCTACTTTTGGATGGGCGATAGCTAGCAGTAAATAAATGCTCCATACATATGACATTTCTACCAGGTTTCTTGTAAACTGCCAAATAACCTTCAGGGGATAGCAGAGACTTTCTGCTGCTTTAGACTGGGGATTTGGTTTGAACCAGTAACCCAAAGGTGAGTGGCTCCTGTTTTTATCTGCTTGGTTCATGCGTTTCCCCTAGGCTTTTCAAAAAGGTAGGGAAAGAGTAAAAGCCGCTAATTGACTGCCTCCAATTTCAGTTCATTGCTTCTCCAGCAATGGCTCATGTGATACCATTTTGTGTTGAATGTTTTTTCACAAAAGGTAAATGTGGTCAGTGCAGCACAGCAGGGTTATAATACAGAGTCACAGAATCATAGAATCGTGTAGATTGGAAGGGACCTTTAAGATCATTGAGTCCAACCGTTAACCTAGCACTGCAAAAGCCACCACTAAACCATGTCCCCAAGCGCTACATCTACCCATCTTTTAAATGCCTCCAGGGATGGTGACTCAACCACTTCCCAAGACAGCCTGTTATAATATTTGATAACTCTTTCTGTGAAGAAATTCTTCCTAATATCCAATTTAAACCTTCCCTGGTGCAACTTAAGGCCATTTCCTTTTGTTCTATCACTTGTTACTTGGCAGAAGAGACTGACCCCCACCTCACTACAACCTCCTTTTGGGTAGTTGTAGAGAGCAATAAGGTCTCCCCTCAGCCTCTTTTTCTCCAGGCTGAACAACCCCAGTTTCCTCAGCTGCTTCTCATGAGTCTTGTTCTCTAGACCCGTTCACCATCTTCAGCGCTCTTCTCTGGACATGGTCCAGCACCTCAATGTCTTTCTTGTAGTGAGCGGCCCAAGTTGAACACAGTATTCGAGGTGCAGCCTCATCAGTGCCAAGTACAGGGGGACAGTCACTTCCCTAGTCCTGCTGGCCACTCTATTCCTGATACAAGCCAGGATACTGTTGGCCTTCTTGGCCACTTGGGCACACTGCTGGCTCATATTCAGCTGGCTGTCGCCCAGTACCCCCGGGTCCTTTTCCAATGAGCAGCTTTCCAGCCACTCTTTCCCAAGCCTGTAGCGTTGCATGGGGTTGTTGTGATCCAAGTGCAGGATTCAGCACTTGCCTTTGGTGAACCTCATCCCATTGTCCTCATCCCATTGATCCAGCCTGTCCAGGTCCCTCTGTAGAGCCTTCCTACCCTCAAGCAGATCAGCACTTCTGCCTAACTTGGAGTCATCTGCAAACTTACTGAGGGTGCACTCGATCCCCTCGTCCAGGTTGTTGGTAAAGATCTTAAACAGAACTGGCCTCAGTACTGAGCCGTGGGGAACACCACTTGTGACTGGCTGCCACCTGGATTTAACTCCGTTCACCCCAACTCTTTGGGACCAGCCATCCAGCCAGTCTTTTTTACCCAGTGAAGCGTATGCCCATCCAAGTCATGAGCAGTCAGTTTCTCCAGGAGAATGCTGTGGGAAACAGTGTCATGTCAAAGGCTTTACTAAAGTCTGGGTAAACAACATCCACAGCCTTCCCCTTGTCTACTAAAGTGGGTCACTGCTTATGAGTAAATGGAGATCGGGGACCAATACTCTTTCTTGTGGTGCTTTCTGAGCACAGCCTGTCAGCAGAAATGTGCAACGAGGAACCTGCCACACAGCCATTCAAATCCCAAAAGGGAAACTTACTTCAGCCAGAAGAAAAAACTTCCCTAAGCCGCTGAGTGTGGTATTAATGGCACTGTCACCCAATGATGCAAACCTCTTTAAAAGTGCAAACCTTAGCACAATAAATACTTCAGGGCATAATCTGATTAATGGCTAGGATCAAGCTGAACTTTCCCACACAGGTTTGTATTACAGAGTACTGTTTGACATAAGGTAGTGCAATAGTGACTGACTCAGCACGCTGACGCTAGTGTGGGCAGGGATAAGGATGCAGAAATAAAGATGGCTGGAGCTCGTACACCTAGTAGATGGAGGAATAAAGCTGGGGTGGTGGTTCTGGTGATGATGAGGTGGGTATCTTGTCGGCTTTTTGCTCTGGCAATTACTATACATGTCTAGCAAGGGAATTATACGAAAAAGACGATGGGTAACAGATGCAAGGCCTGTTTTGTTAGCATGATCTTGCCTTGCATTCTGCCAAATACACCAAAAAATGGCAAATCCTGTTTAACTTGCCAAATTCGCCTGTACATTATATAGGTAGCATAATCACGTAGAACTGAATGGGCCTTGAGTGCCCCTGTGATGGTGTTTGTGGAATGGGTTATGGTGCCAACAGTTATCTTTCATCCTTTTCCTATCCCTTTTCTGTACCTACGAAGGGGTAGTTAAAATGCCACATCACCTCCAAAATGACTGTGGGTAGCAATTTCAAGTAAGCCACGACTTTCTGAGGATAGAAAGCTTGATAGAACATGGATCTAAACATTGCACAACTGAAAGTTCTCTGTGATATAAAAATTTCAGGTATGTATTTTAATCAATGTGGCATCAAGCTTATGACCTTTAAACACTTGTGAGAACTAACAGAGGTCAAGAAATGTTTAGGAGCATCATCGTGAAAGAGACAGCAGAAGCTCTCTGTTCTCTACATTTAGGAGTAATCATAGGCTGCCTCTGGGTGGAATCTGGGTAGCTCTTAGGAACTTCTACTTAATGCTGAAAGATCTTGTGCTATTAGGAGTGTGGGGAGTGGAAAAGATGTGTTGCTGGCTTGGGGAGCTGGCATCTCTCTGCTTGCCCATGGGAAATATGTAGTATTGTTTTCCTCTCTGAAATCAGCACTTGAATGTTTCATTAGGAACACCCCAGCTTGCCACACATGCGGTAGCTGCCCACAGCTGCTGCTGGTTCCCGAGCTGCATGAACTTGACTGCATGTCACTGTTGCAGGTTTGTACATACCAAGTCAGTTGGTACCTGAGAGAAATTCATATACGTGCGTGGAACAAGAAGGGAAGGATCTACCTAATGCACACAGAAAAGCGTGTCTCAATGAGTGGCGGCGCATGGACAGTTCAGAAGAGGAAGATTTGAGTGTCACAGTTTCACTAAGATTTGTCTTCTGCAGTCCAGGGCAACTATCTGATCATAATTTTTCCATGTGAGTGTTAGTATTTGTTTACATGGATCAATGTTGATATAAGTCATTAATGTGGTTTGATCTTCTATAGATGACCTGCTGACTTCTATCTGAACTTGGTGCCTTGATGTGTCCATATACATTTGATTAGCATCTAAATAGCAACTCTCCAAACTTCACTGGAGTCGTTCACATTCCAGAAAATTGTGACTTTCTTAAAAAAAAAAAAAAAAAATACAGGAAAAGGGCAAATTGCTCTCCTTACATATGACTTCAGGGTTGCCTTTGAAATTAAATAAGGGAATTAGCTGTGATTAGAGCTGGGCAAAATTTGAAGTTTTCATCATAGTGGGAATGCCTGTATTTGAATATCTGGGTTTGTTCCAGGTTGGTACTAAAATGTGAAATAGGACATTTTAACATAGTGGGAATTCCAAAACACTTAATTTGATTTTCTTTTGTCAAAATGAGATATTTTAACACTTTTCAGGTTGAAAATGCTTGATTTCTATTATTGATTGGCTCTGCAGTATTTCATTTTGAGCCTGTTTAGTATTTAAGCTACACACAAGATGAGGATTGCAGTTAAGACACATGATGTGTTTTGCATTCTCCCTCTTGGGTTGGCCTGCTTTTCTGGACTACATCTCCAGGGATTATTCAGAATTATGCAGTTTCTATAATATATCATACAGATCCCTCAGAGGAAGATGTGCATTGCATTATAGGAAATGTAATCTTCTGGGCCATTCAGTTCATGTTAGAAAATGTGGGCCCATACTTCAATTTACATGAATCAACATGCTGTAAGGGAAATACAGTTTAATAATTTCTTAATTCAAGTTCAAGGAAACATTTGGGTTAGTTCATGCTAAAAAAAGCCTACAAACATCTTTGGGGCAAGGAGTGCTATAATGACATATTGCAGCTAAATTTTTTTTAGACGGTGATAGTTATAGTATTTAGTATTTTTCAGCAAATCGGTTTTCCAGTGGAAAATATTGTTTTTGTGAAGTTGCATACTTGGTTAGCAAGCTCTGGTATTCTAAAATTTGTATTTCTACAAGTTTTATTCAGTGACTGAGGTCTTCCCTCTGCTGATGGCTGTACAATGTACCAGTCAGACCCTATGAAATTTTGCTGTAGAGCTTCTTTAAGTGCTATCCAGTTTCCCACTGCCTTCAGAAATTTACAGGCCATTAAGATTGAATAATGGCTTGTTTTACAATTGTCAAATCAAGAAAGAAGAAATCTAAAAAACCTGCTGAACAGGGTGCTAGGATAGTGAGGGTAGTCCTAACCCTCCATCTCTGCACTGGACAGGATTTCAAAGTAATAAATGCCCAGAGTCAGATTGATTATGGAAAAGGCTGGCAAAACCAGCTACCAGCTGATTAGGTTTCTGGTATTATCTTTCCTGTTAACCTTGTTAAGCAGCTTAGCATAGGTATTAGGACAGTCAATCCTATGGATGTATCATAGGAAGTATTCGGGGATTTCTTTAAAATTTTTGTACTTCTTTTGTAGGTGCTACTTTTGAGTTGTCTCTTTAAGCAAGGCACTGGCCCCCACACACACAGGGGATTTTTTTTATTTTGGATTAAAAAAATGCTAACAGCTTTTCAGAGTAAGTAATTGGGATGAGATTTCACTTAACTAGCTGCTGTCCAGTATTTTCTGTTTAAAGTTGTCTTTGAGTGTTGTGCTGACACCAGTTTTCAGATGAGATTAAAAGAGGGCTTTAATTTGAAATGACGTGTGGTTGTCACTGCCTGTGTTGACAGAGGATTTCCTTCTTGTTCAGTTTTTTCTGTCTTCTGAAAGCATTAAGTCTGAGGAATTTCTTGCCATTACCATTATGTCACAAGTATGCTTGGACTTGCACATAGTTACTTTTTTTGAAGGTTGGCCAAGGTCACTACTCTCACAAGGCAAACAAAAATTTACTGTTTCTCTCTCTGTGTTTTGAGAAGAATGAGGGATGCTTTGAAAGCTTCGTTATGTTAGGAGCATAACAGGAAACAATACTCTGTTAATGCAGACTTTGCCATATTGAATTAGCTCATTACCTCCTGTGGCGTATCAACACACCGCCTGTAACAGCGATGGATCTGAATCAAGGTGACCTGCAGCTACTTTCAGTAATTTATCTAATCAACTGTGCAGTAATTTATTTAAGGTTGAAAAGGCAGAGGAGTTACTTCATGACCTTTTGTATCTGTCAGTTCATACTCCTAAGTGTGATTCTTTTACTACCCATTTTATGTGAAGTTGCATAATGATAACACTGGGTCCTTCTTAAAATTCATTACCTGCACCTGTCTTTAATGAATTCTAGCAATTATGTATTCCATGAACTCCCTCTCTGTTGCCTTAAGAAGTCTGCCTTTGTATTGATTTTTAATTCACTGCCCTTTAGCTTTATTGATGAACCTAAATATTTCAAAATATAGAAATGCAGATTGTACCACCCAAGCATACATAAACCTTACGGCAGTGCCTGAGAGCGCTCTTGTGTCAAATTTATTCAGACACAATAAACAAGTGTAACTCTCAGTGACTACAAAAGCTGGGCCTGACAATTGCATTAAAGTCATCTTAATGCACAGAAATGCGTAGTCCTGAAAGAAGGACCTGTTTAACTAATTCTTCACCTTAGAATTAGCAAAATTATAATTTTCCGGACTTCGTTAAGATTCCACATGCCACCACTTGTACAGTTGTCATTAATCAGAAAGCTAGTGTATCTACCTGGACAAATTTTCAAGGCCCAGTTTATTAAATTAAGGGCAGTTCATGAAGGGAATAAAAGGTTGGTGTAATGATGAAACATGTATTAGAAATACAGAGATGAAAGCAGTATTTTACACTTCACGAAGTATTTTATAATTCATAGCCTACTTCATAGCTTACACTTATCAAAATCTAAAGTCCAGTCTCAAACTGCACCTGGCAGGCAGGCATTCCAGGAACACACCCGTCAGAGAAGTCCACCATCACCCACTGCTGGTAGTGCCTGTGTAGACCTTTCACCCGAGGGCTCGGTGGCCACAGCTCTTGCTCGAAGTTCACTTATCTTCTGAATCCCAAGGGCTTTGGATGTGCCAGTTCCTGTGCTATGGCTTGCTGGTTTTATAAGAAAGGGCTACTAGAAACTCATCTTTAGGGTACTAGGGTGCTAGTTACTTCACTGCAACTTAAGTCCTCTTGTTTCTAATGAGGAACAATGTTTCAGCTGTACTTAGCATTTCTCATTGATTGGGCTGTGTACTTTCTACTTAGCATCCAGTCCGATTGTGAAGTGGTTAGGTTTCATGGTAAGTAGGTGAGCACAAAGTAGCATGTGGACCCTGCAAGCAAATACATGCCTAAGAACCAGTGTCCCTTCTGACCGTGTGTTAGGTAATGTGATAAACCATGTATATACGCTTGAGAAAACATTCCTCACAGTGTGAAGTATTAAACCTGTATGTTTATCTACTCCATCCCACGAAGTAGAAAAACCTGGTAATAAGACAAAATAGTCTCATTTTGAGATAGTTCTTTAAAAGTAGTTACAGGTACCATCTAAGTAAAGAAAGACTGGGCTCCTGGCAATAGTGTATCGTCTTGTAAGGAGTCATACACACTCGCTGGAGAGGGCAAAGCAAAACAGCATACATTCAGAGATCTTGTGTTCCCTCAGAAGCACAACTATTACAAGGCATCATTCAAAGTTCTTCAGAAGTGCAGAGGGTCTTGGTCTGGTGCAGATCTGTCAGCTCAGGTCCTCTATTGGCTGGCAGACAGGACACAGTTAGGTTTCACCCCCTTAATCGATTTAGCATTACAATGCTAGGCTAGTCTAAACAGAAATAAAAGTTGACCAGTGAAGACGCTGTCCAAGCTTTGATAAAAGAGCCATTTTACATACTTGGAATGTTTTAAGAGTGTTATTCTGCCTCTCTAATCTCTCCTTACATTCCTGTCCAAAGGGGAGTGGCTGTGGACCTATGTATAAATACAGGTGATGGGACACTTAAAAACTAGTGGTGGGTGAGAAGAGAGTATACATCTTGGTTCTGTATTGCTGAAGAGGGCCGAGACATTTGAGGCTTGGGAAATGCTGTTAACCACAGCTCCTAAGCTTTTCATTAGCTTTGTTCCCTACAATTACAATATATGAAACGAAAATGGGAAACAAAGTTGGTAAGTAAGAGCATGCCTTTGTTACAAAGTGCGTCTCTGCCTTCTGACTGTATTTCCTACAACCTTGCCACACAATTGTCCCATTAATATGAAAGCTTTTACTTTATAGTTTTTCAGAGGGTACAGATAGCTGCCATAACCACAAAGAGCCATGCATGGGCAGTCGTGCCATGTTTCTATTTCTGAGTTTCTCAGAGGCACCAGGCAGTCTCTGACATTGATGTAGTGTGGTACATCCTTTAACGCCTTCATTTTCACTTCAGACACGCTCCCAGTGTCCCATTATGGCTGGCTCCAGTGGTTTTTGTTATGATCAGCATTAGCACCTCATTTCCTCCTGCCCTCTCAACCTCCCTTCAAAGCTTCATAAAATCCATCTCATCTCTGGTACCTGACAAATATTTCTGGACACCTTGAAGCACTGTTTTGTGAGGAGGGAAGCAAGGCTCAGGTGCGGCTGCCTCTGTAAGCCTTTTAAGGACAGAATTAACTCAATATAAACCCTGTGAATGTGGTATCCATCTCTCTCTCCCTCCTCTTCTCCGTTTGTTGTCTTCATTCAGTCCTTCCCTTTCTCTTATTGCTAATGTTTTTTCCTTGCTTATAGAGCCTAAGATGCAAACTGAGCTGGGCCTCTGTGCATTCACAGAAGCTAAGCAGATCCTTTCTAATCTCCTTGGATTTGATTTGTCTCTGACAGTGATGGGGACCAATGTCCTTAGCAGTAGGGAAGGTGTTAGTTGGATATGACTATCACTGCTGTCATGAAGAGGAACTGCTCAGACTATTTCAAGGTCTGAACATATGTTCCTATTAGATTTTAGGCACTGTCTCTTGCAGATGTTTGTAAATAAAAGATTCCTGCCTGTGTAGGTAGGTAGTGGTTAAGATAGTAATGAAAGCAATATTTAAAGGTGTGTAGAAGGCAGGAAAACTTCACTTTAACTGAACTTGCACTTACTGTTTTTCTAACTGTTATTTTCCTCTTAAGAGGTTTCTCTGCTATGCAGTCAGCAGGTGGCTGAGCCTTTGCTGCAGAACTTTCTAGCACTCTTCCTGCACATCTATCTCAGCTTATTCCCTTGCTGCTGTTCCAAAAACCTCTGTATTATTTCTGTAATTACTTATTTTTATGGTGTTAGTGGCTGCACGTCTGCAGATAGTGTCATATCAGGCTACGAACGTTAGGCAGACATGGGTTTGAAAATTGAGTGTGTGTTTCTACCCAATGAGGCTTGCAAACTGATACATTTTAAGACTAATGTTTAGTATTGTAGCCTATGAAGTTGCTTTGTACTTGGGATGTGCTTCCTTCTGCTCGCTGTAAGACCCATCAGGAGCAGTAACGATTGTATATTTATGGTGGCCATAGTTTGTCTCTCCATCACTTTATAAGTGTTTGATAGCAACTAAAATCCCCATCAGTTGCTTCATCCTCTTATGCAAGATGTTATCGATAGGGTTAATTTTCTGCTGAGACTGAAAGTATGGATGGTCTGGAGATGGGACAGGCTTGAAAGCAAAGAGGTGGGAATGGTCATGGAGCCTATGCCTTGTTATTTTAATGCTGTACATACTATGTATGGGAGAGGAGACAGCAGGTGAGCAAAGGAATACAGAGAAGGAAGGGAGGAGGCTCACATAAAGATTAAATTATACAATAAAATTATGTCTAGGCTTGTGACATTAGCCTGTTGACTTCTAGTGTTCAGAGTAGACAGCTCAAACACTGCTCAGCACCTGCTTTTGGCTGATATTGCAGAAACCTGAGCTGTTTTGGAGAAAGTGCACTATTCCATTACTCATAGGGTGCAAGAAAGGCTGCTGCAGACCCAGCCTCTGGTAGAGAGAAAGTTGCTCTAACAGACATCTCTTTCTGCTGAAGTCTGACTTGAGGGGAAAGGAGGTCTTTCTTGCTCTGGTTTCTTTTCATTTGAAAGTACAGTAAGCTCATCAAATCCATTTAGCTCTTCAGATGCAAATTTGGTTGTTATCCATTTTGTTGAACTGTTCTAGCAAGCAGATTTACATTTTGCTTTCCCAGTTTCAGATGAAGAAGTGGAATTCTCTGTATATGATGTGGTGGGTCTGTGTTAAATCTTTGATTGAACAAGTTGCTATGTACAGGTACCTTCTGGATTTAGTACTGGAGGAAGGTTGAAGTGGTTCCATCATCCTAAATTAGATTTGAAAATGTGTAAATGCTGTTTAAAGTATTTACACTTTAAAGTAGGATAAGACTGTCTGGCTTCCTTCAGTTGTCTGGATCGCTCAGGGCAAGGAGCCTCCAGCAGCCAATTTAGAGCAGTAAATCAAAGTATGTTTGGAGGTTTGAAATTTGCCATTGTCTGCTGTGATGTATGTCTGGGAAAGAGTAAAGTGTCTATGGTCAAGAAACACAATTTAGTGTAAGTATAAGTGAGAAAATTTCCATTCTTCTGTTATGTTAGCACCTTAGCCATATTGTGTGTGAAAAAAATGTGGCTTTCTCTTATGCTATTGTTTTAAATCTGGCCTTGTCAACTAATCTCAAGAAAATTAGGAGTGCAGCTTCTACAGAAAACCAGTAACATGTGGACACTTAGTTCCCTTCATCCACTTTGGAAATCTCAGCTGAATGCAAAGGCATTTTGCCAAGTCTTCTATACTATACCTTGAGGGATGTTTCAATGATTAATGCCTCTTTGGGGATTTTAGTTGGGGATTTTGTTCCTAGGGATTCAGATAATTGTGCATTGTGTGAGGTACATTTGCTATAAACTGAATTTCAGAATTAGGATAGTTTATAGGGTAGCAGATTAGGTGCATGCCTTTCTATGAGTGACCTTTTAAAAAGCAGCCAAGCATCCAACCCACCCTCCTAGTGCCACACATGAATCATGAAAAATATATTTTTTTTAATGCATTTTTTTAATGCTGAAAACCTAATTGTCTTCTGTGTCCTTAACCAGACCTACAGAAAAAGACATATAACTTAAGCAATTTACTTTGCAGAATGAGGCATTAGCAATTTACTTGATGAACGACATGTACTAGCTTTTGCTCTGAATTTGAAATACCAGAAAAATCATTTGACCTCTTTTTACAATTAGCTCTGCAGTGAAAAAGGACGCCAAGCCAGAAAAATGTGTGTGGTGTTCCTGAGGGTGCCAAGGGCTCCAAGGAAGCTTCCTGTTTCTGCACGAGATAGCTCATGAGTCCCGTTGAGACAGGCATATTTCTGCTCTGTGGTTGTCTTTCATATTATGCTTTCTTTTAAGATCATAATTGTCTTAGCCATTTCAAAAACAAAGTTTAGATGTTGTTTGGATTTGTCTTCATTAATTAGGTCTGCGACAAAGTAGTGCCTGAAAGAGTGCTATTTTATCTGTTACTAAGCTCATGTTTGAGCATGCTGTTTTGTGACAGAAACTTCATAATCTAGTTATTGAATAGAAACAGAGCAAAAGTATTATTTTAAGTTAATTAACAGGAAGCTAAAAATAAATATAAATGAAAAATGAAAATGAATGGTCCAGAAGAGTGAGGTTTTGCTCTGTGGAGGTTTTCAAGGACTCCTGATTAACAGTTTGGACCAGCAGTTGAGAGCCACAGTTTGGCTGGTGGGCTGATATGCGATACAGGACAGACTGTATCATGCTCTGGACTTCTGCCCTTTTCTTCAGTTAAGGAGTGTGTAGGTCCTGAATTGAAGAAGGCTGCTCTAAAAGAAAATAGCTTGATTTTATGTAAACAGATCATGAAGACAAAAAAACTATCTCAGTTTTTCAGAAAGAATGTTGTTGGAGCAATTATGCGTCGAGGCAGAGAGGAAGGTCTATAAGGCCCAGTCCTCCTTGCTAAGGAAATAACAGTTTCCAGATCTTTCTGCTTTTTTTTTTCCCCCAAAATTCTGACTTCTTTGTTATCTGCTTTATGGCTACCTTCTGACAGGCATATTTCCACCTATGAATTTGTTTATTTCAGCATATTGGCTCTAACTTAAGTAATTCAATTAATAAGGTGATATTTCATATTCATTATGCCATACTTAATTGGGGTAGGTCTGGAATGAAGATACTAGAACACCAGTTTTAGAATTTTATTTGGTTTAGTTGTCTTTGAAGTGCTAGAGTACCTTCCAGCTGGGAAGTCACATGAGCCTTGTGCTCTGCCTAATTTTTCTGTATCAATAAAAACAAAATTGATAAGGAAAGCCCTGTAAAAGTAGTAGTCAATAAGGGAAGAGTTTTAATACCAGGTAACTATGTATCCTCCGAAACTTCAACCGTGGCTGAGATTTGTAGGGGTGGATTTTTTGTGTCATTCATTTTAATGACAAAATGTCCTTTCAGTAAAGTAAGGAGAACTAAGTGCCTCCACTTGGAAAATCAATAGCAAATCTCAAATCCCATCAGCAAGTGCACAAGAGGCTGCTGTTGCTCAAATCCCTTTTATTTTCACCTTTAATGAGGTAGAAAGTCATTCAATTGATATATTGTGCCCTGGCCTTTTCCCAGTAATTGACCTAGACTGCTGGGCTGTGCCTTAATGAATCTGTTGTTTGAAGGGAGGGAGTGAAGAGAAGAGGACCAGTGAGTTTGGTCTAGACTTGTCTTATAGCTCTAGGTTTCCTCATTAGTAATTTCAAGGATCCTTCTTGTCTGAACAAGTTTGCTATCATAGCATAAAACTGACCAAAGTACAATCTGATTTGACATCTGGAGTATAGTTTTGCTTTTACTGAAATTGCTGTATATGCAGGGCAGCAGTTAAGGTCTTCTTGATGATACAGTGAAGACCCTTGTCCTTTCTGATGACAGCTATTTATGGCAAAGGACTGTTGTCTGTCTTCTCTTTAATTTCTCTTTATATATAGGGTAGAAAGTCATAAAGCTTTTTCCATGCTTACAGTTATCCACATTTCAGGCTAGAGGACTGTTTACAGGAAAGGTGGGATTTGTCCATACACTTTCAACCAACTACCTAACTGGATTGGCAATGGACACTGCTTTACCGCCTTCCTCCCTGGAGGTCAGGTGTCTCTTTGTGGTTCCAGTTGTGATCTCAAGCTCTGGATGAAACCATAATTGATTCAGTTGCCAAATTTGTCCTAGTTAACATTGTTCATTGGGGAACACCAAAAAAACCCAGGGGAATTTCTCCTGTCCTTCAACAGTGAGTAATGTTTCTTCTCGAACTTGACCGTTAGTCAACTCTAGGTGTCTTTCCATAGTAAATGAACTGCTGTAAAACCAGAGGTTTTGGCGTGAGCTTTTGGATGTTGATTCCATTTGAAAACCAAGTCAGCTGTACTCACATACCAATGCAGAGACTACAAAGCATAACTTAAGCACGCTAGGGAAGTGCTTTCAAAAACGTGTTTGTAACTGAACCACTTTGATAATTGATATTCCTTTGAATATTATGTACTCTATTTTGAAGATCTTTGTTAAAGCATCTTGTTTGAACGCTTAAGATAGGAACAGCATTTAATCCAGCCTCTCTGTTTCAAAATAAGCAATGTCTACATTATAAAATATTAGTAAGTAGCTGCATAGGTACATGCAAGCACTGAATTGACAGTGTACTTGCAAGTGTTCATATACACATGTGGAACCATAGAAGTACTTAGAACTGCTAAGAGCTGCCTCAAGATTGGAAGTGTTTTAGAGGGGACTTGCACTTCAAGTCTCTCTAAAAGTTAGTGAATTGATAAAATAGGTTTTTTTTTTTAACTAATGCATAAACAGCAATTTCAGAATTGTTTTTGTGACATTGTTACTGTTTCACACCTCCTGCTCTTAAGGCTTTCAGCAGCTGCATCTTTCACATTAGATCTAGGTGTAAAAACAGTAAATGTTTGAGTACATGTGGCTGGCACACTTGAGGAATTGGGTGCCAGACACCAGCAGCTGAGCTGGAGATAAATCAGAGGTAGCCAGTTTTCCCATTTTGTAAATACTTAAGGAAAAACACTAAGATTTTCTAGGTCCCAAAACCAGTTTTGGTTTGATGCTTCAGTCCTTTAGTTGGTTCATTTCCTGTCCTTTGAATTGGAATGACACCATTTTTTGTGAATGTTCCCTGTCTCAGAAAAAGGCGAACAGAATGCTTTCATTATCATCATAAAACTGTGCATAAATACCACCAATCTCCATGTGTATTTATGTGCCAAAAAAAAATTTCCAAAAGGAATCTAAATAAAACTGTTAAGTTCTTTAAAATTAGAAAACACCAGAATTGGAGTAACCTATGTAGGATTACTTTGACATTTCTGCGTTAGATGATTTATGGTAAAGATTTAGTACTTACATCTTATAATAATGGAAATCCTATCATGTATTAGTAAGGAAAATGCTTCATGCTCACCTACCAGTTTTCTACCAGTTTTGTTAATGGAGTAACTGAAATAATGGTAGGTAGGTAGGTAGTAGTAGGTAGCTAGGTAATAGTAGGTTTTTAATGGAAATAGGAGTAGGACATACATTTTCAAATGTGTTACATAGCTATTTCCTAACAGGAAAGGTATTTCTGAAATGTTGAGATTCAAATTTTAGATTCCATTCCAGGCTTTGGAGATCCAATGCTCTCTTTTAGCATGTAAAAGTGTTTCCTTATCTCATCTTCATAAACTTGGATGCTTCTCTGCTTTCCATGCTGACCAACTTCTTGTGCCATTTCTTACACCTTTACACCTTCTGGGGTTCTTTCTCCACCCTGCCAGAGCCTGGGGAGAAACAAGAAACTGTTTAGGTGCTTTTAATGGTGAAGCTGAGTGAGGAATCTGCATTTGTAGAAAAACCTTGGCTGGCCTCCTGCAACACTGGCTGCAGCCTGCTGAGGGTGATTGGAGTTTTCAGCAAAGTGAGCTGCAAGAAACTTGAATATCTTTGCTAAGAAGGACTTGGCTCCCATTTTTCTAACGGCTTATGAGTTGTTATTCTTGGAAAGCTATTTCCTTGCCAAGTTGGACTTCCACACTGCAAATCTAGAG
This sequence comes from Numenius arquata, assembly GCF_964106895.1. Lineage (NCBI taxonomy): Eukaryota > Metazoa > Chordata > Aves > Charadriiformes > Scolopacidae > Numenius > Numenius arquata. The sequence goes on from NC_133581.1 coordinate 14,596,789, forward strand.
CTTCTTAAAGAAAATATTTTTTCTTTTGTTTTAAAACATGAGCAAACCAATGTATTTTTCTCTAACCTCCTTCTGGGAAATGTCTGAACTGTTGAGACTGAAATTTTCCAAACCAGCCTAGCCAGAGGCATGCTCCTAGTATGTTAAAGTGTCTCGGATTTGAATGTTTTCTGCTTTGATGCTAAAACAGTCCTGTCCTGCGCATGTTAGCCTTATAAATCCTTTCAGCATCAGTACCTCTGATCTTGCTGCTGCTGCCAGTCTCTGCCAGAAGTCAACTTGATGGGGCAGACATAGTTCAATAAAGCAAATTTTGTTTAAAGTTGTTATTCATGCTACTGTATACCTTTCTAAATACGTAAGTCAAAATATGACATTGGCCTTTTACAGAAAACTATCATTTTGGCCTTTATCGGTTCTCTATTCCCTGAGACATTTATTGTTTGCCTGACAGCTCAGAGGTCTTGCAGAGGGTGAAAGCGGTCAGTCTGGAATTAAAAAGTAACTTCCTGACCAGAGTATGCAATTCACAGTGAAATCAAGAGATGTTATTAGATAAAGAAGCTGTAAGTTAGAGAAAGGACAGTTATAAATATTCAGAAATAATGTCACATTTCCATCATCCTTACCTGTGTTGGTTCTACTTAAGTTTTTCAGCATTGCGTTGTGTTTAGTTTGTAGACATTCTCTTCCGTGTCTTTTCTACTTGAATTCTTCAGCTTCACCATTTACTTGGGGTCTGAAAATTCTTCTGTTTTACAGAGCGACAGTGCTTACTTTTAGCTTAGGATTTTTAGGGTTGATTTTTTTCTTGATCGTATCAGTATTGTTTCTCATATGTGAGATAGAAAATGTACTTTTTCTTATAAAATATTCTAAGGCTTTCCTTTGAAAGGAACTACTGGATAAGTGAGGAGTTGTGCTTGTGGGAGCATTCAGAATAAGAAAGTTTTAATGATGATTATACTCTAGGAACACACTCCATTTTCATTCCCGTCTTTCCAACAGAATCCTGTGTATCTCTCTGTGTGGCATTTATTACCCAAGAATTAAGAGTGACACTAAAGTTTTCTTCTGCCCATCTCTGATTATATAGTTGTATATTTAACATTTTGTGGAATGCATTAAGAAAGTAAAATAACAATATAAGTGTCATCCTGCCAGTCTTTATCCATTCAATGAAACAAATTGTAATGTCAATAGATCAGTTTCAATAGAAACTCCATTAAATTTGGCTGAGTAAAATATACTTGTGTTTAGTAATTACAGATCTGCCTCCAACTTTATCTGTTCAATAATAACCTACAAAGGAAAAGAATTTGTATGAACACCTAAAAAGATACTTAATTTGTTCCATAAATGCATTTTGAAATACATTACTCTGAAGTTTCAATGGAGCACTGTCAACTAAAATAAAGTTTAATTGTGTTCCACAGACAGGAATGGATTCACAGAAGGACAGATTGCCCATAACTTGTGCCTGCTGTGGTGGCCTTAGTATTTACTTTGCTAAATGTTTTTCTCAGTGCTGTCTTTCTGAGATTTCCCTAAATGTAAGGCATCAATTCTGTGCAGCACTAGTTTCTTCTGGTTTTAGGGGAGGGTTTTGTCCTTTTCATCACATCTGTACCTGCCATCAAAGTGATGTGCAAATGTGTATAGTGATAGCAACAAAAAACTCTGTGCGTTAAAAGGTAAAATAGATTAATAAATTGGGAATAACTTTCTAAATTTTGTTATGTGTAAGAAGCTGAAGCTGGATATTAGAACTTATTGGTAGTTATTAGATCATTTTTGATCCAGTGTTCTCTCGTGCTGCTGTGGAAATGCGGTCATTCTTGGTCAAGCATTACAGTAGTTATCCCTCATTGAATCTGGAGTAAAAAGAACTCTTACTTCTTCCAAAGGCCTCTAAAATTGAAAATTGTCCTTATGATTTTTCTGAATCCCATCTGATGAGGTTAACTGGCATGCCTAGGTGGAAGGCCAAACTACAGTCTCTATTTGCCTTGCGTACTCAAAACCCAGTATAATTTGGGACTTTGGTTGCTTTTAAATTTTGTGGTGACTATTCTGTATTCATTTATAAGTGCATTGTTAGTTTTGTAGAGAAACAGAACGAGTGTGGTAAATAAACATATACATCTGTAACTATCCTGTATTCAGAGTTTAATCTACCTCTTACCATTGGCTCCTGCTTGTGGGAATTGGTATTATGAGAAATACTAATATGGACTTGTGCTGTTTAACATCTTTGCTGGCAACAAGGACAGTGAGACTGAGTGCACCCTCAGCAAGTTTGCCAATGATGCCAAGCTCTTTGGTGTGGTCGACCCACTGGAGGGAAGGGATGCCATCCAGAGGGACCTGGACAGGCTTGAGAAGTGGGCCCATGTGAACCTCATGAAGTTCAAGCAGGCCAAGTGCAGCGTCCTGCACCTGGGACATGGCAATCCCAAGCACAAATACAGGCTGGGTGAAGAATGGATTGAGAGCAGCCCTGGGGAGAAGGACTTGGGGATGTTGGTGGATGAGAAGCTCAACATGAGCTGGGAATCTGCGCTTGCAGCCCAGAAAGCCAACCACATCCTGGGCTGCATCAAAAGAAGTGTCGCCAGCAGGTCACGGGAGGTGATTCTGCCCCTCTACTGTGGTCTAGTGAGACCTAACCTGGAGTAATGCATCCAGCTCTGGGACCCCCAACATAAGAAGGACATGGACCTGTTGGAACGGGTCCAGAGGAGGGCCACAAAGATGATCAGAGGGCCAGAGCACCTCTCCTGTGAAGAGAGGCTGAGAGTTGGGATTTTTCAGCCTGGAGAAAGAAGGCTCTGGGGAGACCTTATTGCAGCCTTTCAGTACCTGAAGGGGGCCTATAGGAAAGACAGGGAGGGACTTTTTACAAGGGTGTGTAGCATAGGATGAGGGGCAATGGTTTTAAATGAAAGAGAACAGATTTAGATTAGATATCAGGAAGAAATTCTTTACTGTGAGGATGGTGAGACACTGGAACAGGCTGCCCAGAGAAGTTGTGGATGCCCCATCCCTGGAGGTGTTCAAAGCCAGGCTGGATGGGGCTTTGAGCAACCTGGTCTAGTGGGAGGTGTCTCTGGCCATGGCAGGGGGGTTGGAAGTAGGTGATCTCTAAGGTCCCTTCCAACCCAAACCATTCTATGATTCTATGTTTTTGTAAATGTAGCTGACCACCTACTGGTCTTCAGGCATATTCCACCTAATAGGAGGAAGCTCCTAAATCGCCATTATCTTTTTAATCCATACTCAAGATTTATTTTAGTAATGTTTTTTTAACATAAGGATTACTCTGTGATTTTGTTACTTCCTTTTTTAACTTTTCTCTATTACCTGAGAATTCAAGATAATACTAGTTAGGGGACTGGATTCTCAGTGTACCACATGCTTGCAGCCAGTTGGAAGAAAGTCTATTGATTATTTGCTGAATAATAGCACAAAGACTGTTTTGTTTCAATGAAGATAGTTTTACCTTACAAACTCCTATGAAGGCTGTCTTCCCGTACATTATGTGAGTCACCTACATAGTCAGAGTTGGGGTTTGGCCATTCTAGAATGATGTGAATATTTTCGTAAAAATTCATGGATTTGGGGTGAGAGATAGTGTGGTGGGTTAACCTTGTCTAACAGCCAAGCTCCCACCCAGCCACTCAGTCACACCTCTTCCTCAGCAGGAGGGCAAGAAAATAGGAAGAATAGGAACAAGAAAGCTTGTGGATTGAGGTAAAGTTAGGGAGATTGCTTATTAGTCACTGTTGTGGGCAAAACACCTCAACTTGTGGAAAATTAATTTATTGCCAATTCAAAATAAACCTGGGTACTGAGAATTAAAAAGGCAAACAGTAAAACATCTTTCCTCCCCGCACTCCCAGGCTCAACTTCACTCCAGACTCTACCCCCTCCCTGTCAAATAGCACAGGGAGGTATTGGGGAGAGCATGGTTAATGCATGGTGGTTTCTCTCTGCCGTTCCTTCCTCCTCCTCACACTTTTCCTCTGCTCCAGCATGGGCTTTCCATAGGCTGTGGATCCTGTCAGGAAACTCTGCTCCAGTACAGGTTCTCTACAGGCTGTCAGGAATGTCTGCTCCGCCATGGAGCTCTTTCTTCAGCCTTGGTGCTCCCTTTGCTGCTTCCCACTCCTCTCCCCATGTGCCATTTTCTGCCCTTTCCTAAATGTGTTTTCCCAGAGGTGCCACCTCCTTGGCTGATGGGCTCGGCTATGCCCTGCGGTGGGTCCATTGTGGAGCCAGCTGGAACTGGCCATGTCTGGCATGGACCAGCCCTGGCCTGTCCTCCCAGTGGCTACTCTGTACCCTCCCACTGCCAGCACCTTGCCAGGGACACCCAGTGCACATGCAGGTGACTTTTGAAAATGGACCTAAAAGCTTAAAATATTTAGGACCCCAGTCACTTATTCTTACAACCAATAGTTGATGTTTTATACCATCTGCATTTATATGATTTCTGAGCATTAGTGATTTAGCAAATAAAATTTTGGAGTGATTTTATATATGCTAAGTAAATCTCCATGCAGCACCTGCCTGCCCGTCAAATGGATCGGTTGTGTGTGTGTGTGAGAACCAGGCTGGAGGGCAGCAGAAGGCTCTGCCCTGTCTCAAGAGACCACATCTGATAAAATTCAGAGCTAAATGCATACTTTTTGGCTATCCAGTGTGTGCATTATAGGGAATACTGATCAGTTGCTGCCAAAAAGATGAACTTATGGCTGTTTTTCGTTCCTTTCCTGCCGTGTCACCGCAGGTATAACTTTCTTTCCTCTTAGCAGCTGTAGGTATTTACAAAACTTACAGGAACTTTATTGTCTTGGAAACAGCTACACTTGCTGTCTGAATTTAACAGACAGAAAGCTCAGAAAGTGAATGGATTTAGAAATTGCTGGGGAGGAGGAACAGATACAGGGATGGACAGGTAGATAGTGTGGATACTGCATAAGCCCCATCTTCTTAGGAAGCCAAGCTGACAAAACTGTGGTAATTTAATGACAAAGTGGTTTGTAAATCAAATGTTTTTCATCTCCTGACCTTAAGGATTTTCACTTTGCGATTCTGACATCTTCTAAATGTATGTAAAACATACTTTATTCTGGTCATAGATTACATTGTGCTGTTGTGTCAAGCCTCCTCTTGGGTATCTACCTGGTTAGGCTAAAACAATATTTTACATTAAGTTTTGCTTTCATATAGAAAATTTTACAACCCAATCTCTACTGGTGTATTTTAAACCACAAAGAGTTGCTTTAGTTTACTGAGCTTCTTTCAGATATCCTTTGCCTTTGTTTTAGTACAGATCTTGGTTAGAATATATGAAGTCTTTAGAGATGACTACCTCAGTGTGTCTGGTTTACTTACCTTAATGTCACTTTCTAGAAGAAATTAGCTCATATAGATTAATCCTCATGTTTGTTTGATTAAAAAAATGCCTTTTATTTGCAAATGTATACATCCAGAGATCACAACTATACCATTAAACAGAACTAGGACACTGATAGTTGCATTTCACTTTGATGTCACCTTTCAAGGTGGTGAATAAACAGTGTCTTTGGAAGTGAAAACAGTGGAATTGCCTGTTTCAAGTCATTTATTCTTCAAATGGAGAGTTTTAGACTTTTGAAAAGCTGATCAGGTTTACAACCGGTCATTCTTTCCCCGCATTAGGTTCTTTTCCTAATGTGCAATTCCCAATGTTTGTGAAGCTATATAAAGGCCATCTTGTAAGAGCCATGTTTGTACTTCAGCATCTTGTGCCTGGCTCTGGATCCCCACTGGTTAAAAAGTGCTCTGGATTATATGATAAGAAACTTCTGTTGTCAAATCTATGCAACTTTTGTGACAGAGAGGAATGGGTGGGCCAATGTGTTTCACACCAGTTGGAGTCAGTGGTAGTAGTTCACCATCTTCCCCAAACCACCAATTTCCTTCCTGACACACTTGGGGAATTGCTTATTTCTAGCCCTGTAGAAAAGGTCCAGCCATCTGACATATGCAACCAAATTAAAACAGAAGAAAATTGTTTCTATCCTAGAGCATAGTTACCTCAACATATGTTGTCCCTTCTGTCCTTCATCTGCCAGGATACTTTTTTTCCTGTTTCTTACACCCTGCCTCTTTGGCAATAAATACGTCATCATTTCTGAATGACCATAACCTTGTCTGACTGATAAGGACAGAACTGCTTAATATTTTCTCCTCCTTGGATGCTCCAGCCTAACATTTACTGAAAGCATAGCTCACAGGGAAGAAAACCAAGATGCTTCTATGTTGAGGAAATCTTATTCTAATGGTAGGGAAATCTTGTTCTAACGGAGCTGCATCAGCACTTCTAGTGCATTAATATTTTTATTGGACTATATAGTGAAGTACTGGGAAGTAAGTGCATTAGTGTGGATCAGCATTTCTGAGCTAGGTTGTGTTTTATAGAGGTTATCAACAAGACAGTGCATTTGAAAGCTTTCTTGATCTGGATCAGCAATTCAGTCCGTTAGTGATTCATGCAAATGCTTAGGCCCTGGGACCCAGGGAGAACAGGGACGTGTTGCTGTGTGTCACTAATGCAAATACTATTATTAGCCTTTTGCTTGAAGCTGAAGTTCAGAATTTGATGGATATTGATTGTCAGATGAAAACTTTCTTTTTGTTGAATTTATTTTATAGTGAAAATGGGGGAATGTACATGGCAGTGAGTGATTATTTTTGCCTTTGAAATTGAGTTTATTAAACAGGGAATCGTTTTGGAGGAAGGTAAAATTCAATTCTAATAGTAGCTGTAAAAATCCACTCAGCTTTTAATGACTGTATATGGCATGCTATCAAGTGGAAACAGAACCAAAAATTCAAAAAGAAATGTTTCCATGATATTGAAACAGCAATATAGACCTGATGTAATCTCTGGGTTTCCATGACTTGTCCCTGTGCCCACTTTTTGGCTCTTCTGGTTGTCCATCTGAGGCAGTTCAGTCCTTCCAGTTGCTTGCTTTCTCTTGCCTTGACTCTTCCTGACCTGATGGGTTTTCCATATCTCCCTGGTCATCGTTGCATTTGGGTTATAACTACATTGGAGCTAGAAGAGGGATAAGCATCAGGAATAGAGACCAGGGCCTCCACTGGGAGCCCAAAGTTGGGCTTTGGTCTTGAAAAGGGAAGAAAAGTGATAAAGCAGCACAGGTAAGTGGAAGAAGATACCTGAAGTGAGTGAGACAGAAAATTGTTAAGATCTGAATTTGGGGGACAGGTGAACTGGGTCTCATTTGTCTAGGGTTAGAGACAAGATGCAGGAGGAAAATCTCAGTAAACAACAGAGTATAGGGGAGGAGACAGAGGTAAATCCTATCCAAAAAGAGTCTGGCTTTAATTCACACATACAGTATGATTGTTTACATCTAGTGATAAATATGTTATAAAGTTACAATCTTTTTTTCTTTCAGTTCTTACAAAGAAATATGTGGTCTTACAGGAATGGGTACTTGAGACCAAGAGAAACTCAAGTCATTTCTGTTTTCTGATAAAAGAGATGCAGTGCAGTGTTAGGGATTCAAGGATGCATAGTAATGAATTATTTTCCCAGAATGGACATGAAGGTCCCATTAACAGGGATATTTTTGTTCATATCCAAAACCCGTTTACAGATTTTTAAGTAGTGCAGTATTTTGTTCTGCTTTTGCTAATGGCTTTGACATATTCAGTCCCAATGAGCATCGCATTGGCAGAATGTGATGTGCAAAAGAATAAAGTCCACTGAGGGTGAGTGCTAAAGATCCTTCACTCTTTGCCTACCCAAATGAGAGAGGAGGCACTCACAATTTCAGTACAGGTTTTCAACACAGGAGGGGAAAAAAGAGGGAATATTTTCCATTTCATTTTATTCTCCTTGTTTCAGACAGCTAGTGGTAACATTGCTATATTCTGTGATTTCTTCAGAGTTGCAATACAGTTTCACCTACACCCCATTTCAGCTTGTGTTAAAGTCCCACGGGACTTCAGTATGAGTTTTAATTTAAACATGCTCACAGTGTTTGCTCTCATTCCCTTTATTGACTCTCTTCCTCAATAGCTGCCTAATACCTAATTTCTGTCCTTCGTTCAACACCCAGGCAAAAAACAAAGTATGTTGACTTTTAGTTTGTCCCTATTCTGGTACTATAAACAGGTGCACAAGCTATATATTCTTTTAAAACTTTTAAGTTCTTGTGACACAGTGGAAATAAAAATGTGTAGGCTCTATAAAGAGGACAACTGGGCAATCAGGTAGGCTGGATCTTGAAGTGGTTGCATTGCTACTGCTAATTTCACTCTCAGTCTGATCCTTGCAGATACAGATTAACTTTGTGGGTCATGATCTAAAGAGGTACCTAAGGATTGGCAAGTTACTAGTGGAGGTTTTGGAAAGTGCTCTCCCAGATGCTCATTCTGGGTCACAGAAATTTAGATGTATTGCTGCTTTGTGGAAAACAGAGAGCTGATCTGACAGTCTTGGCTCTAAAGCAGCTGTTATCTGTGTGTGCTTTTTCTTTTCATATCACCAGTCAGAGTAAGCAGCAGCAGTGGCAGCACTGTCACTCAGTCTTTTTCTTTCTCTTGAGCTCCTTTTACTGTGCTTTTGGGATATCATTTTCAGATACATGTTGGATATTCGGAGAAAGATTATACTGCTGTTGGCATGCTGTTTAAAAAGGTAGAATGAACCAATGCACTTGCCTTTGTGTGTCTGTATCAGCATGTTGCCTGCCTCTGTTGTCAAGCCCTGAACAAAATAAAGAGTGTCGTTCTCTAGTTCTTTTTTGCAGCCACATGGAAGTGTCTGGTTGTGATGCTTATCATTTTAATGCGCTAGCAAATTGCTTCTACAGACTGAGAGACTCTCTGTAACCCTCTCTGTACTGGGTCACTTCTGTTTTGGCATCTCTGACTGTGTGCAGAGAGACTGTGCAAGCATGATATATGCAATAATTTATTGACTAAGGCATATAGTAGTCAGCTAGGACAAAAGTGCTACCAGGCTAGCAGAACATTAATGCGTTCTCCATTCCAGATGCAAGGACATAGTGGGCGGAGGGTTAATTGCCAGTTAGTCAGGTGAGAAAGGGCTCACCTCTACTGCTCCTTCAGTCAAGCTGATCCTTGACCATTCTTTTTGAATTGCTGTGATTCTCCATTTCTTTCTTAGTGCTTTGTAGCTTCTTGTGTCCATGGTTTACTCTTGAGTCACTCACTGGTGCTATGTCAACAGTTTCATTTCTGTCTGCATTTCTGTCTTGCTTGGCTTTAGCTTACAAATTGTCTCATAACTCAATAACCATATTTTTATTTTTTTTTTACAATAAAGCTGATCCAGATTCTCATGGCTGTCCTGCAGCACACCAGGTATTGCGTCTCAGACAACTGAACCACAGAGAATGTGGTTGGTCTTTGGGAAAGTGCTGATAATCACCTATGATGGTGCTCCTCTCCTCTGGAAAGGGAAGAGACAAGTGGGCTAGAACTTGTTTTGGTAGAATGGAGATAAAACTCTTTTCTGAAACCAGAGGTGTGCGTGAACTGATCTATTGGTGTTGTGCACGCCTGTGCAAACCTGTGCAAAACGCAACTTCTCTGCAACTTGACTAACAAATCTTCTGACTGTGTACTTGCTACCTCTGTCTCATAGCATTGAAATTTTACAAATGTCCTTTTTTTCTATTTGTTTCTTCACGCGATGTATTTGGGGGCTAGAGTTTTCTTTTGCCCATTGACATGATTTCCTGGTAAGTGTGTCCTTGTTCTCATTCTAAGTGAACCTGATGGTTTTTGTGGAAGATCAAGACTGACTCTCCACTGTGAGCAAACAGGTGGAGGTATAAATGGCATGAATATCAATAATGGGAATGAAGGAGTGAAGTTTAGCAGAGATCATGGGCAGACATGGAAAGGGGTGCTTTAAAGTGGGCGGTGGAACTGCAGCATCTCAGCAAGATTCACTGGCAGCGCTCAAAGACTTGAGAAAGGAAAAAACTTAGGGTCCCATTCTTGTAGGAGGGAGGTTGTCCCAGGTGAAAAGTCTGAGTGAAGGCCTCCGAATACAGAAATCAGAATCAAACCTTGAATCTCCCAGGCTTTGCATCTCATATCTGCTGTTGTACTTTAAGAATGAAAAAATACAATGTCGTGTGGCCAGAGGTGACCCTGAATAGTTAAGCTCTTTAGCATTCTAGTTAATCTTTGCCATCACCCATACCTTGTGTTTTTTTTCCCAGATTCATTTTTATTGAAGCAGGATTTGCATCTTTTGAGCAAGGATTCCATGAAAAACTGTTTGTCTTTTCTTTTTAGTCTCTATACTGTGCCAGTGATGAGTGTAGCCTGCTCTTCCACACTGTGGAAATGTCAGCTTTGCAAAGGCAGCTCTCTGGGGTCTCCATAGGTGAAGAGCGTTCCTGATGCTGCCATACTTCTTAGGAGAAATGCTGCCAGTCAGTCAGTCACAAGGGAAATGATGACACAGAATAATCTCCTGATAAGAACCCATATCAGGAAAGCTTGGCAGCTCCAGAAGGCGTATATGAGAGACACTGAGATGCTGAATGAAAAATAAAGATGGAACCCTTAGTTTGTACAGCCTGGTTTGGGCTGCACTTTGCCTGGCTGTGATAGCTTTGAACTTATCATTTGGCTCGGTGTGAACTGTAATGCTGTAGCCAAGAGCCCGAAGCTCATGTACATACATGTAGGCACAGCCACAAATACATGTGTGTGTACACAAATGCACTAATTGATGTGAGAGGATTTTATATGGGCAGACTGGAGTTAATCACGGCGGATATACATGATTACAAGACTAAACTTCAGCACTTGCGTGCATAAAGCCAGGCAGTGTAAACAACCCTGCAGGTAGACCAGAAACATCACAGTGTTTCAGTCTGTAGGCCATGAGTATGACTTATGAGAAAAAAGAGACTGTCAGCCCACAGAAACAGATATACCTTCCGGACTTGTGTTATTGGTACAGCAGATCTGAGTAACTGTTCCTTGCTCTTCCTACACAGTTTGTTAATACAGGGAACAAACAAAATACCCAAAAGGAAGTGGGTAAATTGAATTGTGAAACAGTGATTCTACTCAGCCCGATTGGTTGTCTTTTTTTCATGCTGTCAGTATAGTAAGTTGAGTGTTATTTACATGCTCAAGAGCACTAAAGGAAAAAGAGACAATAAATATTATGGTAAATAATTTTGTACTCAGATACTCAATCAGTTTTCCCTATACTAAGCCCAAAGACCAGATAGTCTGAGGAGCTGCTTTTCTCAGGACATTAAACTATGCTCCTGGCAGAGAGCGGCAGAGACGGGAAACGTATTAATTGAAATATGTCCACATGATTCTAGCAGGCAAGCTATGCACCGTGCAAGGGAGATAGGCAAAAAAAAAATAATCCCTTGAGGCCCTCAGAAAATTCCTTTTCAATTTCCCATCAAGTGATCTGCATGCTCTTGAGCATCTAAGTAACACTCACCAGCAGCCCTAAAGAAAAAGGACTCTTTTGTATAGCACAGCAGTAACCCTCCATCCAATGCCTGCAACATTAGCTACAGCTCCTCTGATGCCTTGGGGAAGGAAGAAATATTCAGACAAGGGAAAGCCACAGTGTGCCTGGCCAAGCATGCATTGGTGGAAAAATCCTTCCTGATTCTGGCCACAGAGCACCCAGGGCTCCACAGTGAGGTTTGACTTTACCCATGATGCAATACAGAACTACAAGATGAGGACAGTGGAAGTAAACTTGGTCCACTTTTAGGAGAGGATTTATAGACGTCAAGGCCAGGAGGCTTCTCCCGGAACCTTTAAGCCAATTTCCGTCTCTTCTTTCCCAACTGTCTAGGCCATAAAATTTCTCCTAGAAACAGCATTAAGATATATATTTTAAAGTCTCCAGATCTGGGCAAGCCTATCACCTCTCCTGGTAATCAGTTTTAATACTTAATTATGCTTTCCCTAAGAAATTTTCCTTGTTTCAAGATTAAATCTGTCTCACTTTAGCTTCCAGTCCGTGGATCTTGCTATGCTATTATCAGCAGGATTAGACTAGCTACTATATTCATCTCGTTTCATAGAAAAAAGATCTTAGAAAAAAATTCATAGAAAATAGATCCTCATAGAAAAAAAAAACACCTCTAGGTTTACTCTTCAGTATCCTAAACACATCAAAAGCTTCTTGGTCCTTACATTGTCAGGATGAATTTGTCAGTTCCTAGGACACTTCTATGATCCTCCTTTGCACTTGCTTTAAGATGCCCACAGCCACCTTGATATTTATAGACCAGAACTGCACACACCAGTCTAATAATTGTCTTTTCAATGCTGCACACACAGAGCCAGGAATTCCTTCCCTGGGTCTTACCCTCTTTAGGGCTGAAGTTGCCATTTTTTTAAGTTTGCAGTCCTCACAGGTTGTTGTCTAATAATTACCTATTAAAACCACCACGTTCTTTAGAATCATAGAATCATCTAGGTTGGAAAAGACCCTTGGGATCATCGAGTCCAACCATCTACCCTACTCTACAAAGTTTTTCCCTACACCATATCCCCCAACACCACATCTAAACAACTCTTAAACTCATCCAAGGATGGTGACTCAACTACCTCCCTGGGCAGCCTGTTCCAGTGTCTGATCACTCTCACTGTGAAGAATTTCCTCCTAATGTCTAGTCTAAACCTACCCTGTTGCAACTCGAAGCCATTCCCTCTTGTTCTATTGCTATTTGCTTGTGAGAAGAGACCGGCACCAACCTCTCTACAATGTCCTTTCAAGTAGTTATAGAGAGTGATGAGGTCACCTCTCAGTCTCCTCTTCCTCAGACTAAACAGTCCCAGCTCCCTCAATCGTTCTTCATACGACTTATTCTCCAGGCCCTTCACCAGCTTCGTTGCCCTCCTCTGTACCCGCTCCAGCACCTCGATATCTCTTTTGTATTGAGGTGCCCAAAACTGGACACAATACTCCAGGTGTGGCCTCACCAGTGCTGAGTACAGGGGGAAAATCACCTCCCTACTTCTGCTGGTCACACTATTTCTAATACAAGCCAGGATGGCATTGGCTTTCTTGGCCACCTGGGCACACTACTGGCTCATATTCAGCCACTTGTCAATTAGAACTCCCAAGTCCTTTTCCGATGAGCAGCTTTCCAGCCACACTTCCCCAAACCTGTACCGATGCATGGGGTTGTTGTGGCCCAAGTGCAGGACCTGGCACTTGGTCTTGTTGAAGTTCATACCTTTAATGTTGGCCCATCAATCCAACCTATCTAGGTCTCTCTGTAGAGCCTCCCTGTCCTCATGCAGATACTTACTTTACTTAGTTACTATCTCTGCATGCAGTCTCTCATGATATTAGTTGTATCTGTTGTTCTCATCTGCACAATCTTCCTGGAGGGCGTTCACTTTATTCATGTTGAGTAGTGACCATTTGTTTAGGTTAGGGCCAACTCAAGGCTGTCAGCAATCTGGCCAAAATTACTGCCCCAAGAAGGTGGCCTATGCTGAGCTTGAGAGTGAAGGGAAGCATGGAGAAATGGAGCCAGAAGACCTCACTAGGAGTGAGGGTGGGAGGCCTATCTGCTTTCCTCTATGCCTACAGCAAGGCTTCCTAGCAGATGGCTTGGGTCGGGCTTTAACTGGTTGTTCTGTGTTTCTTCTAGGGCAAACGTAGTGAATAAAATATTGTAAGGGTAGAAATACAAAGCAACACACATAAACATAAACTGCACTTGCATGATGCTTGGGAAGGCTGTCTTCCAGACTATATGTATAACTTATTAAAAAATAGGTGAAATAATGGGGAAGATAGTTGGGATGAAAAGTCATACCTATTTGCAAATCAAATATTTAAACGTTTAGCAAATAGGAAAACTAATCACTGCTCAAATTGACTTACCCAAAACTGTAAGCATCATTTATGCAATGATAACACGTGGTTAAAATCAGCGATGAGGCAGAGCCGTAGTTTGCCAGATTTAATACAAACATTGAGCAAAAAATTTCCATGCTAAGAATTTTTTGATCTCTTCATTATGTGATAGTGGGAAAGAATGGTCACAGGTCTAGAGTAAAGCACTAGCTGAGATAGTTCATACTCATCTCTGAATTTTTCCAGGCACTATATGGTTATTGCTAAACCTACACATCCTCATGTGTTTACATTCAACGTTTGTGGGTTTCTAAAGAAATGTAGAAAACTGTAGGATAGCGCTTCTGTAAATCTAGTGAGGATATTTCATAAATTATTAGCTAGGAAAATATGCTTGCTTTGCTTTTTTCACAAGTGGCAGTTGTTGAAGACATTAATAGGTGAAGCCCCCCTATGTAGTAGACACAGGAATTCTGGTTCATTGTCTTTGCAGTCTTAACTCACCCTCCTTGTGCTCATGCACTATGATATAGTCTTTAATTAGATGCTCACATGCTATTTTGTTCTACGAAGTGCCTTCCTCATACAGGGCACACGGGAAAGTTGCAAGGCTGTGCAGGGAACGAGTCTGATCTCTGTAGAGGCCTTACCTCGTTTGGAAACTATGCAGTGAATATGGCCAGGGATTGCTGACAGGCAATGGATAAGACTATGCAATGCCAAAATACTCTGAGCTGCAGTTTGCACATTCCTAATTTTGTGGGTATTTGGTAGGATGTACGTTAGGCCAGATTTGCATAAGTGCTGAGCATTCCCAGCTGTAAGCGGACCGCTTGGATCTGTGCTCTGCATGTATGGGGTGCTATAAAAATGGTAAGTACTTTGGAAAATCACACTCTGGGGATCTTAAGTTTGTTCCTTTAACGTAGAGTTTTAGCTGCTTTGGCTTTATTCACTGTTAGTTTTAGTTTCATGTCTGCCCAAAGGAGATTGTAATAATGGCAATTGTTGTAGGAAAGTGGAGGCAAAATGAGAAATTTTCTGATGCTCATTAGTGTAACAAAGCAAGGCCTGGAAGTGTGATGCAATCAGTATAAGGTTTATGGGTGTACTGAAATAAGATGTGATTCAACATCCTGAATGTTGAGGTTGAGAAGAAGTACCAAGTAACCACAGAGTCACTAAATGAGCCATAAGTCCCATGGAAATATGATTTTTGGCAGTGCGTTCCAATGCACGTGCACTGGAGAGAGACCTGAAGTGCAACAGGCAACCCGTTACTGTCAGGCTTTGCAGTCCTAGCTTTGATGTGCTGGAGGGTCTTCTGGTTTGTTTTAATTTAATAAAAATATGTCACTGCACTTCACTGGCTATTTGTTTGACAGGAAATAAAGACATCTGAGCCATTAATGCCTCAGGCAGGCCAGGTGCAGCTATGTAAGAAGGTCATATTTCTCTGTGAGCCTAATGAGTCATTCAGGGAGATTACTGTACACAGTGTCATTCAACATCACTGCTGACGCCTGATGGAATTAATAATGCTATTTATATCAATAAGATTAGCAGCAGATAGGTTCAATGTTAATAATAGTATAATTAGCAACTATGAATTTGTATCGATGTTGTGTGGTACCTTCTGCATTAGCACGTCATAAAAGCTATCACTGTTAGGAAGTAGATGGCAGGTGCTGAGTCAATGAAACACCTGCTTACAGATAATTGTAATTTAAGCAGCCACATTTAGTTCGGTGAACATAATATTTTCTCTGTCCAGGGCTTACCCTAATGTCACAGATATCAAAAGTATTGACAAACAAAGAGGGACTGATGAAGGGCATTAAGGTTGGGGGCAGCCTTGGCTGTAGTGATCATGAAAAGATAGAGTTCAGGATCATGGGTAGTGTGCACAAAACAACAAGTAGGATCGCAACCTTGGATTTCAGGAGGGCTAACTTTGACCTCTTCAAGAAACTGCTTGAAGAAATCCCATGGGCTAGGGCTCTGGAAGGTAGGGGGACTCAAGAGAGCTGGTTGATATTAAATACCACTTTCTCCAAGCTCAGGATTGGTGCATTCCTAAGAGCAAGAAATCAGGCAAGGGAAGCAGGAGACCTGCAAAACTGAGCAGGGAGCTTCTGAAAAAGCTCAAGTGGAAGAAGGAAGTTTACAGTGCGTGGAAGAAGGGACTGACCACTTGGGAAGATTAGAAGAGTGCTGTCAGAGTATGCAGGGATGAAATGAGGAAAGCCAAGGCCTCCGTGGAATTAAACCTGGCAAGGGATGACAAGGTGGACCAGAAGGGTTTCTTCAAGTATATCGGAGGCAAAAAGAAAGCTAAAGAAAATGTGGGCCTGCTGTTAAATGAGATAGGTGCCATGGGATACACCAGTGAGTGCTGAGGGAGGTGGCAGAAGTCATTGCTGGGCCACTCTCCATCATCTTTGAAAGGTCCTGGAAAACAGGTGAGGTGCCCGAGGACTGGAGGAAAGCCAGTGTCAATCCAGTCTTCAAAAAGGGCAAGAAGGAGGACCCGGGAAGCTACAGGCGAGTCAGCCTCACCTCCATCCCTGGAAAGATGATGGAACAGCTCGTTCTGGGTGTCATCTCAAAGCATGTGGAGGAAAAAAAAGCTACAAGAAGTAGTCAACACAGGTTCACCAAGGGGAAATCATGTCTGACTAATCTGATAGCCTTCTGCTGTGGCATGACTGGATGGATAGATGAGGGGAGGGTGGTGAATGTTGTCTACCTTGACTTCAGCAAGGCTTTCGACACTGTTTCCCACAGCATCCTCCTATGTAAGCTTAGGAATTGTGAGTTAGATGAATGGACAGTGGGGTGGATTGAAAACTGGCTGAAAGGCAGAGCTCAGAGGATTGTGATTTAGTGGCACAGAATCTAGTTGGAGGTCCGTAACAAGTGGCGTTCCCCAGGGGTCAGGACTGGGTCCAGTCCTCTTCAATATATTCATCAGTGGCCTGGATGAAGGGATAGAGTGTACCCTCAGCAAGTTTGCTGATGATACAAAACCGTGAGGGGTGGCTGATGCACCAGAAGGCTGTGCCGCCATGGACCGAGACCTGGACAGTCTGGAGAGCTGGGCAGAGAGGAACCTGATGAAATTCAACAAGGGCAAGTGCAGGGTGCTGCACCTGGGGAGGAATAACCCCATGCACCAGTACAGGTTGGGGGCTGACCTGCTGGAGAGGAGCTCTGTGGAAAAAGACCTGGGAGTCCTGGTGGACAACAGGATGACCATGAGCCAGCAATGTGCCTTTGTAGCCAAGAAGGCCAACAGCATCCTGGGCTGCATCAAGAAGAGGGTGGCCTGCAGGTCGAGGGAGGTCATCCTCCCCCTCTACTCTACCCTGGTGAGGCTGCATCTGGAGTACCGTGTCCAGTTCTGGGCTCCCCAGTCCAAGAAGGACAGGGAACTGATGGAGAAGGTACAGCAAAAGGCTACAAAGATGATTAGGGGACTAGAACATCTCTCTTATGAGAAAAGGCTGAGGGACTTGGGTCTTTTTAGCCTGGAGAAGAGAAGACTGAGGGGGAGATCTTATCAATGCTTATAAATACTTAAAGGGTGGGTGTCAGGAGGATGGGGCTAGTCTTTTTTCAGTGGTGCCCAGTGACAGGACAAGAGGTAATGGCCACAAACTTGACCCTAGGAAGTTCCATCTAAACATGAGGAGGAACTTCGTTACTTTGAGGGTGGCAGAGCCCTGGAACAGGCTGCCCAGAGAGGTGGTAGAGTCTCCGTCTCTGGAGACATTCAAAACCAGCCTGGACACCATCCTGTGCAACCTGCTCTAGGTGGACCTGCTCTGGCAGGGGGGTTGGACTCAGAGGTCCCTTCCAACCCCTATCATTCTGTGAAAAGTAGCACTAGAAAAGACACTTTAGAAACCTGTAGTCTAGCTCCAGGAATCTTGCAGGTCTGTTCAGTGCATCTTTCCCACTAGTATCTGATATTGCTTGTTCTTGAATATTTCCAGTAATGGTTCCTGGCTAGCTTCTCTGGAGACACAATTTCTTTACCAATTTTTCTTCTTCTAAACTTATACTGCCAACTTACCTACCAACTTCTGAGATAGAGTAATTCCCATCTTTCGTTTATACATTTTATGTTATTGCCTTGAAGATATTTATAGACTGTGATTGTGATCCCCTTGTGTCATCTCTTTTCTAAACTATTAGTTCCTCCAGCTTTTCTGTATGTGTGACCTGTTTGTCTAATTTTCTGGGTCACTAATGGAGAAGGGGAACTGCCTACAGTACTTAAATGGAGTATGGGTCAAAAGAGAGGAGACTATCATAATTCTTGTAAGTATGAGATACCTGAACTTCCTATCTCAAACCCTTTTTTTTTCAGTCCCTGCTGAAACTCATGTAAACTTAACTTGGTAACTCCTGGTTCACACTCTAGGTTCTCAACATAGCAAAGTTAAACATTAGGTGAACCTCAGTCATTTCAGTTCTTCTTTATTGAAACAGGTGTCCATAGCCATACTGAATTCAGTGAAATGGAGTACTGGGGAAAAAAAAATAAATTACCTTATCCCCTGCTCAGGACTCTAATTCAAGAGTTAACTTTGAACGTATACCTGTTCTGTTAAGGCTGTTTTTACATTACAAAACCAGTGTAGTATAGCTGGTGAGTACCTTATTAGTTAGCTTGGGTGCCTACTGCAATGCATCTCAGCATGACTGAATTATTCTAGAGTGAAGGTATATTATACGTATATATATGTACATGCACACTATATTGTAACTAACTTTGATGTTAGCACAGAGCATTTTGCTGAAAATAAATGCTAGATAATAAATGCTAAGTAATATAGACATACAGAGGGAGAGGGCAATATCTATTTGCCTTGTAAAAAGCAAATTTTAAGTGCACATATTTTAGTGTTTCAGGATATACTAATTTACTCTGGCTTCATTGTGTCTTCACTGTATGCATTCACTATGTTCCAAATAAGATCAAAGCAAAGCAAACCTCTATCATCCTTCAGTTAAATAAATATTTAATTTCAAAAGAATAGGACAAGCGGTGCGTTAAGCATGTCACTCAGTCTGAATCTGATGACCTGACCTAGTTCGTTGTTTGCACAAAAGTCCTACTTACAGAGCATCCTAAATTACAAATATTCTTTACTTCAGGAAAACTTCAGCAGCACTATAACGTCAAGTACGATAAAATAATATGATAGCTCATATGAGATGATACTGTCTTCAGGGGACTCATAGAGCAATGTCTGCCATAACATTGATGTATTTTATACACCGCCTGTTCTTTTAGTTCTAATCTGCTCTTGCAATAGCCTACTGGAAGATCAAGTGGTTGTTTACCAGCCAAATATTAAGTCACAACCTCTATTTACAGATGGCTCTTTCAAAATGGCTGCTTCAGCTCATGCAACTTTATCTTAGAAGATTCTCCAAATGACATTTTCTTCATAGTTATAGCAGAGTATGAAGTAACTTTTCCAACCATGGCTGTATAAAACATTTCGTGCATGGTAAAAAAGCTGTCTCACTTGTGCAATAATATACATTGAGCATTACAGAGTGTCATAATCCTGGTACTTGTGGCGTTCCTCAGGCAGAAACAGCCATTGCTGTCAAAACTATTCTGAATCTGCAACACATATATAGATAACAAAATGGCTGGTAAATGCCCCAATAAATTTTATGGTGATTGTCTTTATGGTTGCAATTTAACGTACAGGCAAAAGCTCAAGATACTGGAATCAACAGTATTGTGTTTTGTCAATTACTTATTCCATCACTTGGTAGATCTTCAATATTGTTTCTAGGCAAGCTTTTGCTTCAGTCTGGTGTCCTGCAGAGGTGAACCTCACCCGGATTCTGGCTTGCATGTAGACTTTACAATTGGTATTTCTTAATCACTAGTGGAAGAGTCCTGTGAGGGTAATGTCAGTGTGGGGATGGTGTTTGTGATTCATTGAGGGGAGCTTCAGGGAATAGAGAAGTGCTTAGTGGAACAGCAGTGTAACTAGAGAAACTTTCAATTCATTAATCAATGTACTACCAATCTCCACTTCCAGACAGGTGAGATACTGAAATATGGAGCTGAGAAAATTAATCTGCATCACCAGAACACTTTCATAAATAAAATGCTGCAAAGAGCAATTAGACTTTAGACTCTCTTGATGAATCTTGTATGGAGTTCACTTTTAAATGAAGCATTGATCTTCATTTCTTTTGGGATGAATTGTTGCAGCCTA
This sequence comes from Numenius arquata, assembly GCF_964106895.1. NCBI lineage: Eukaryota > Metazoa > Chordata > Aves > Charadriiformes > Scolopacidae > Numenius > Numenius arquata. The sequence continues at coordinate 14,616,967 of NC_133581.1, forward strand.
AAAGTGTTTGTAAGCATCAACACTATTATTATCATCAGTGTGTATAATGAAATGCAAAACGTATGTTAAAAAAAAAAAAAAGCTGTGTACATCCTCCAGATTTTACCTGCTGTGTATTAACTTATTTTGCCCATTAATGCTATTTGTTTCCTGATTATGAGTGCAACTTTATAGTGATTCTTCCATAGGTTAGGATCAGTGAGTAAGAAAACTCCACAGAAAAACTCCTCACAACACCACACAAAATGATAACAAGCTTCCCCCACCCTCAGAGCAAGAGTAACATCATAAAGCATAGTCTGCTTCTATGGATGTTATTCATAGAAAAATATCACAACTCTTCACACTGTTATTTTCTGTGTATGAAAACATACCTATTTTAATTTAGATTCTCTTCTCCTCTTTCCATCAAAGGAAAACTAAATTTTTTGAGAGCCTCTTCTTTTTACCTACTTATTAAAATACATTAGCAAACTTTAACACTGTTATAAACAAACACATTTAAGTCTGTCCTCCCCTGATAAGGATTAACACATGCCAAGCATTCTTTCTCTGTTCAGAGCTGCCTGAGAAAATTGTCTTTGTGGCAATCCTGTGAAACAGTGACTCAGGCTGCAGCGTGCAGCCTGCATTATCTGGGAGTCTAGCCTGTAAACCCATTCCTGCTTCTGCAGAACTATAGCAGGGGAGAATCATCTTTAAAGTTTTCATGAACAAGGTGGGTATATCAGCAGCCCAAGCCAACAGAAGAATTATTGAACAAATGAATCCAAGCAGAGCACAATTATCTGGAAGGCAGCACAGAACCTGGGACCTGAAGACTCTGGATCAGGAGACTCTGCAGAAACACTAACAGGTGGCTTCCCTTTCAATGAGGTGAAATTCTTGAATGGCCTTCATGTACAGCACATTGCAATGGTTATTCCAGTCAATCGTTGACCTTGTCAGTGCTGCAAACATAATGGTGGTGTGGATGCAAGGGGTGACAAGGCTGCTAGGGAGTACCTGGGCATGTGGCAGTATCTGAGCATCTCAGGAAACACTACTTGTGCATTAAAATGTGACAGGGGACTAAGTATGTGATAAGTTGATGGTTTAGAAAAGACTGCAATTATTAGCACTCTTAAAACATAGTTAATCCCTTCAGACCATTGGTTTCCTTTGGCATAGCAGAGGGCTCCTTGTATTCAGTGTCTTCTCTGGGGGAAGCTGCAAAGGGGCTAGGATCATTAAAAAAGCCTGAAAGCCTCATGCACAGACTGAGGGGAAAAGAGCATGGAGGCCACCCAAAGGAAGCATCGCTGGCAGCATTCAACAACATGGCTCCTATGAATGCAAGGCTTCCTTGCTCACTGTGTCGGCAGCTCATAGCAGAAGGAATAAATTGAGGCATGAAAGTCTCTTTATTCAGTGAGCAGATGGAAATGTTTGGCCACTTTGTGGATTTCTTCTTGCTGTCTGGACTGGAATTGCCCTTGTTTTCATACCATCCAGCATTAACGTTTCCCAGAGTTGCCCCTTAAACAGCAAAACCACTCTACAGCATATTAACAACACGAGCATGTCACAGTAAATGGCTTTATACATAATACAACATGGTCATTAGCCAGCTGTGCACATAAAGCACCGAGTGAAGGCAGCAGGATGTAAACCAGGCTCTCCAACTCAGAAGGCATTAGTCTCCGCACAGAGGGCTAACAGAACTATTCTGGCTTGCGTGTTGCAGTGGAGAGCGCTTCTCTACCAGCAGTAGTCATCCTTCTCTAGGGTGTTTTGAAACTGCCTGTAAGCCATGGACTAGCTGGGTGAGAACAAACTAATTACACAGCAGGCAAGAGCTGCTGTGTGGTAATCATAGTTCTGTTGACCATGATAATTTTTAAACCTTCCTAACTTACTGCCAGTCAGATTTGGACAGGTTTATATCTTGTGATTTACTGCGGTTAGAAGCATCTCATACTGGCCTAATGTCTGTATCTACCTATTCATCATATTACTGCAATTCTATATAATTAGAGAAAGAGAAAATATTTGATGCTATAGCATAGAAGGTTTTTATTAGCAAAAGTTTATGGCCACAAGTTTTATTGGTTAAAGTTTTACATCCACATCAAGTTATGTATGTCATCCTTAACAAGTGCCAATAAAGTTTTTATATTGTGCCACATACACCCTCATGTATTCAGAACATACCTCAGAAACACCCTTCTGTTTTAGCATCTGCATTGCCTCTTCAACAGTTTAAACACAAGAAGTGGGTCTGATGGTCCTGAAAGCTTCCCCTGTGGGCTCTTCTGCAGAGCTGACATACCTCCACTGGTGAAAACCAGAGGAAGTCACTGGTGTGGGTTTCACATTCTCTTTGCCACCCATGCACCGTGAAGGTCTGAGAAGTAAATGGTAAGGGCTAGTATATTCCATATAACAGTGAGGCTGAACACTGAAGATGTGGCTGGCTGGTTTCTGAAACGTGAAATTGTATTTTCTGTTACCCAGTAGGAGGATGGAACTAGGCAGGTAGAAAAGACACAAATTAGGATATCTGATAGACAGATTTTTCAGCAATGTTTTTGCTTGGTCAGTTATTGCTTAGAGTTGAATTGCAAAGAGTCAAGGAGAGATTTTTTTGAAAGCTCAGTGTAAATTCAGTGAGCGGATAAATAGCAGAAGCAGATAAATATCTTTAAAGGACAAAAATGTTTCCTGATAAATACTGTAAACAATAAGAGTGGGCCAGTTTTCTGTAAGGCCTGACCTTAGCTACTGTAAAGGAAACGAAGCAAAAGCTTTTTGTGGTTGTTTCATTTAAAGAGGTCAAGTGATTTGCCCCTCTCACTTTACAGCATCAGAGCTTGCGCAGTGCAAATTAGAGAGGAGATTCAGATTTCTGGAGCCTCCGAATCCTAGACTTTGCTCTAGTTTGAAACAAAGATAGAATTTCCTAACCCTCTGATATGGAGGTGCACTTGCTTTGACACCTAAACTGCAGGGGAGTTAAGTTGGATGGAATATTTAAGTTCATGTCAAGGAAAGGCCTCTCTTTGTCTTGGGGGGAAAAATCCCCTTGGAACTGCCGTTCCACGCTACAGCCTCCGAGATACCCATGCTGTATGAGATCACTGTAAGAGAGAGAAGAAAACAAAACAGGAGCTGACTGACAGAGATTCAGCAAAAAAACAGCAAGCTGCCAAATGATCATTTTAGTGCTGCAGTGTTTGTCTCTGCAAAATTTCAAGGACACCTATCAGAAAAGCTTTCTGAGAAAAATTCCTTTTAAAAAGGGGCATTCTGTGATGGCAGTTTCACTTTGGAAGAGCTGTGTTTTGAGACAGTGCAGTATTTTTTATAGGAGAAAAAAATGCAGATTTTGTTATAAGCAATCCCTGTATTTAGTCTGTTACTATTACATCATGTTTTATATAGCACTACCATTTAGGGTTATCTCATACTTCTATGTGCCTAGTAGCTCTATAGGAGCCTGAGATGACATTTACTATGTATTCACTGTATTTTTGTGTCAATTCTCTCTTCCCTTGAAAACATGCAGACAACAGTCAGTGGCTTTACAATAGGAAAGCCGTTGTGCTTTCTCATTGTAATGACAGCAGAGGAAAAACAATCAAGAAGGATAAAAAAAATAGCCCTTTTTGTTTAAAGGGCAGTGAATGCATTCCCCTTTATCAGTGGTAACAGGCATTGCTTAGAAAGAGGGTTTCGAGTTTGAATGGTTTGTTTCCAAAGGACATGAGTACAACGAAGTTGTAAGCAAGTGCTCCCTGAAAACTCCTTTCAGCCCACAGGGTTTGTATTACTGTTCTTGCTGTTTTGTCCTATAATACCTCCCCTTTTCCCAAGATTTATTGACTGTTATGTTCCTATGTACCAGCACCCCCTCAAAGGCTGAAGTCATCTGATCAAAGCATGTATTTGTGGCAGAACTCTTTCATTTCAAAGAATTCGTACTCACTGTTGTAATTCAGCCCTGCTTCACTTGTGCTTTGGCTGAGATAAGGACTTTTCTCAAAACACCAAGTCTTGAAATTAACTTGGCTTCCCTCAGTCCTGCTCTTTTCGGGTATTTGTTCTGATGCTGTCACCTCTGCATTAGTCAGTGAATGCTGAGATAAAGCAGAACTAATGTGTGCTTTACTGTGACAACTTTACATGTAAATAATTCAGAACTGGAGAGGTCGTTACCTGACATTACACATTCAGTTGTATGATAAATATATGCTCTTGAACACCTTTCTACAGCAGTCCCAGTTGGAAAGAGTAGGAGGATGATATTTTTTTGTTTTGTTTTGTTTTTTCTTTAGCTATGGAATTTGCACTATAGGACAGAGTAGTTTTTCAGATACCGAGACTACATGTTCTTGAGTTTGATTACATTTGCGGGAAGGGCATTTGCAGATTCTGGGGCCAAAGACTAGAAAAGATTTGGTTTGTGTTGCAAGAGTCAATAGACGTTGGCACAAAGTCCTTGTTGGCAAACTAAGAGAATATAAAAACTCTGCTTTCTTAATTAAAGTACTGCATTGGGTTAATTCTGCTTAGGACCATTGGGTGAAAACTCATGATCAATTGTCTTGTAAACCCATCATTGCAAAGTACAGACATTGGCTTGGTACTGATAAACTGGTTAATCATAGATGAGTAAGAGTCTGGGTAAGTCAGCTTCCAGAGGACACTGTCATCCTATTTTATACAACTACGGACTTCTCCCGATGCTGGGGAAGGAACGAAGACTTGCTGAGCACCAAGAGAATCACCTGCTTTGCTATAAGTTCTGGGACTTTTGCTATTCAGACCGTGTCTGTGCCCTATCACAGTACCCCCATTTTTCTCTATCACAAGGCTTGTTTTTGCCTGGGTGGCTACTTCAACGTGCAGTAGCTGTCTCCATTCTGCTGTTTTACCAGTCAGCATAACCAAACTTCTCCTCATACCTAATTCTGCCTTTCAGGACTCAGGAGCTGCTGCTGAAATACCCTTTCTTAATTTTTGATATCCTCTTATTACATCCCACTGTACTAACAGTACAGCCTGGGGTTTTTGCATACTGAGCTTGCTGAGATACCAAAAGCAGAGAATATGGGGGACCATGTGGCAGTGACAGCAGTAGTGGCAGCAAATAGTTTTTGACTCTGTATCAGGCCATGTACAGAGACAGATGGCTAGTTGTTCAGGCAATAGCCACTCTTCTCAAGAGAAAAAGATGGTCATCCTGATTCCTGTTTGTGTACTGTAGCTTGGGAACCTTTCACATAGCCGCAAGCACAAACAACTCATCACAGGTCCTAGAGACCTAGATTGGCAGTGGCTGGAATTTGCAGAAGGAGTATTACAACTTGTCTCCAAAAATCTTGCCTTGGTAAGTCAGTGATTACGGTATATTACATTTTACAGAACTTTGCAGACACAATACTGTATTATTGAAAATATCCCAGAACAGTTATATTTTATGTCTCTCCACCCTTCCTCTCAGCTCCTATTTGGTATAGGCATGGGCTGCTAATTCATTAGCATTACTGCCAGATCTGTGCTGGCCCAGAGTAATCAGTGATGAGGGTGTAAAACAAAGCAGTCAGGCAAATTTCAAATTCTGTTTTGGGGGAGTAAAAAAAGCAAAGCATGTGGCTTTTTTCTTCCTCCATTACGTATGTTTATTTTACATAAACTTTCATTACTCTCTTTGCTTTTTTGCCACATCAAGTTCAATAATGTGGTAGAGATGGGTACCAGGCCCAGTATGTCGCAGTGAAAGGGATGGCATTATTAGCAAAATAAATTAACTAAAGTTTCTAGTCATTGGAACAACTGCTATTATAACCAGACTGAAAACTCTGAAGTAACATCTTTCTAAATAATTCTAAACTATCTTGAAGTGCTCAAAAATATCCTTTGCCTGAGATGAAGTTCTTTGTACTTGATGGAAGATTGAATCAAGATGGACAGTGCTCATGTCTTATTTCTTTTGCTTGCTTTCAAAGTAAACTTTAATCTCATTTATCCAGACCATTTATAGTTTGCTCAGAAGTGTGCTTGGCTGACCCTTGGCAATTCCTTGTTTGGCAGCAGCACTTATTAAATCAAGTGTGTGTCTATTAGAATCACAATATTTGGACAAAACAGCCCTTGTCATTAATGTTGCTGTTCATATGCAGCCTACTTACTAATTTTGATTGAATGAGTAAATGTTCATTTTTAAAATTACTATCATTAGTCTTTTTCTGTATTCTTCTCCTGGTATGGGGCTAGTGAGGAGAAGATGGGCATTATTTTCTGTGCTTGTAAAAGAATTTTTGTAGATGCAGAGAAAATGGTGCACTGTTGCTGTTTTTAACTTGACCTATTGGAAATGAGAGGCATTATAGAATCATAGAATAGTTTGGGTTGGAAGGGACCTTTAAAGGTCATCTAGTCCAACCCCCCTGCAATGAGCAGGGATACCTTCAAGTAGATCAGGTTGCTCAGAGCCCCGTGCAACCTGACCTTCATTGTTTCCGGGGATGGGACATCTACCACCTCTCTGGGTAACCTCTTCCAGTGTTTCACCACACTGGGTTGAAGTCCCTCAGCTGGACAAGAACCTGTGAGCGTGATGCCTCCTGTAGCTGCATTAAGGAGGCTTCGTCAATAGGCTCCCCCTTATCAGGCAGCCTGTAGTGGCATAAACCACAAGGTGCCCTTTGTTGCCTTTGTCTCCAGTTCTTACACATAAGCTTTCAACTGGCTCGTGGCTCTTCTTCAGAGACAGCTTTTCACAATCTATCCATTTCTTGACATAGAGGGCAACCCCTCCACCTCTCCTTCCTCACCTGTCCCTTCTTTTGCCACAGCCTTTGCCTGTAGCTGTGGTTAGCCAAACTCCAATCACAGGATTCCTCCCACCAGGTTTCAGTAATGGCAACTGGGTTGCAATTTTCTAGCAGCACAGTGGTTTCCAACTCCTCCAGTTTGTGGTCCATGCTTCGTGCCTTGGTGTAGAGGCACTTCAGCTGGGCTGTTTGCCATGTCATCTTCTGAGAGGAACACACCTTAATTCCTTTGAGGTATTTCAGTGGTGTATCCCCCTTAGCTCCTAATACCTCAGGAGTCCCTGGCTCCTCTCTGTAAGACTTCAAGTGTGCGCCAGTGTAGCCAGTACGTCTCAGAGCAACAGGCTGCAGGCCCTCACTAGCACCCCGTCCCTCTAACTGTTGCCTGTTGTCTCATGACTTGTATCAGGCAAGCCTGATATTGTCCCCCTCCCCTCTCAAGTCTAGTTTAAAGCTCTGTCAGTGAGCCCTGCTAGCTCATGAGCCAAATACCCCTTTCAGAAAGGTGAACTGTTGTGTTAATAGCATGAACGTTACTCCTTTGAATAACATTTAATGTTGCAAGCACCAGCATGTGGTCTCATTGCAGCATGCAAGCAGACATTGGCATGCAAGAATACTGTTTTTGAAGAGGAATTGCCTAGAAAGCCCAAGGTTGTCCTTGTAGGTTTACTGGGACACATGGTTGACCAACATTGCATGAATATTTAAAATTACTTATATGGAATCCCTTACAAGCTTCACTGAGTCTGCAGATGGGGAGAAAAGCAGTTTTGGATTATATATGCTAACCTACTCAGTATTACATACCTTTCTACCACTGAGAAAATATCATACCTGAAGTCAACAGATTTTCTCACCTGGTCAGGCAATAGGGTTTGCTTCTATGACTGAGCCTAGCACAGTGCTTGGAGGTTCTCCTTTTCCTTCCTAGTAATTCAGAATTAAGATACTGCTGTGATTTAAGCATTCTCACCTGTTTATCTTATCACTTCTGTTCAGATCCTTGCCCTGCTTAAATGCTTTCTTGCATCAAAGGAGACATGTATCTTGCAAAACCAATCATGTTGTAACAACGTCATCATTTTCACAGAAGAAAAGGCTTCTCTGCTTCTTTCATTGCCCCATGTAAGGCTTCTTGCATGCTGAGATGCACAACAAGGGCAATTTACTCCTCTCCTCCTTGGCCTCATGAGAAGAGTGAGGTTTCAATGTGAGATTGCTTTTTTAGTCTCACGAAGTCGCACCTGGCTGCTGTTCCATGCAGTGGCCTCCACGTGCTGGCCATAGCTAGTCAGCAGGGCCCATCAGCAACCCTGGTGCAGGATATCTAGTAGTAGAGCACAGCACTGGGCTCTCATTTTCTAGGCACCACGTAACAGAGCCTCAGAAAATGTGGGAGTTTCCAAGCCTGGAAGAAACATGTTCATCCCAGATAGGCCTGCAGTACAGCTAGAGGGGTTCAAAAGTGCAGTCTGTCATTGCTTTGGTCTTTTAGTCCTGTGGCTGCAATCTCCTTGTATCCATACATGCTCTGCAGATATAAGTTTCCATGTTGGTTGCCAGCAGCACAATCTATTACTGCCATAAATTGCAGAGCTGTTAAACAAGTGGAGAAGGTCATGGTGATGAGCTCAAAGCAGTGCTCATGGGGAATAAAGTTGTCATAGGCTATACCAAATTATTAAAAATGAAGACATCAGATGACAACATATTCAGATCCCATGGGTTACATTTGTTAGGATTTTCACTGTATTCCTATTTGCAGAAAAAACCCTTGAATGCTGTGTGCTGCACAGCACACTTTTGACAGTTGTTTAAAAGAAACAGGCAAGATTTTCCATTAATTTCCTGGGATAACAGCCTGGCGATCATGCTTTGTGACAGGCTGTGCGTTTGACCTGTGCAGCCTCAACTATTTTGCTCATGTTCCTATAAATTGGATGGTTGAGTCAGGGGAATCCTTTGGGCGCGAGGTGGGGCAGAGGGTGGGGGGGTGCAGAAATCACACCTTCTCTGGACACCAGCTGAGAAGGAGCAAGGAAAGGGATTTTCAGAGATATTGAATATGGGAGGCGGGAGAGTCTTAAGCACGATGTTCCTTAGGGACTTCATAAAAATTGGGCACAGTTTGCTGCAGAGGGTGACTGATGGCACGAATAAAGCCTGAGGGCAAGGACCTGCTTGCAAGGAGACCATGGGTGAAATAACTATCAGTTATAACCTGTTTTCATTTCTATTTTCTCTGCAATAGCCTTTTTTTGAGTTTTTTTTTCTTTAATTAAAATGTTAACTAGTCTATTTTCTACTTCAGCAAAGCCTGGCTATTTTAGTTTAAAAAACAAAAGAATTGTCTATAAAGAGAAGGATTTGGATTTTTTCACACTTTAAATATAAGTTAATCCTTATCTCCTTCCCTGCCTTATGCCACATGGAAGTACTAGAAGGCAAGGTTGAAAGGGGTAAAGGTCCCTATGCTGCAAAAAGCGAAATGGCTTTGGCTTTATGCTCGGTAGTTCTCCTAAGCATGTGGACTGCAGCCCAAAACACAAAAATCAGCAAAGCTATTAGGAGTGCACAAGGGGTAAGGATCAAGCAGACCCAGTGAGGACAGAGAAATTCAAAATGGTGTTCAGTGCTTAAGGACCTGTTAAGCCCCAGCAGCCCTGTGCTACTGGAAGTGTGCATTTCAGGAGCTGGGCAGGGCTCTCTGATTTAAATGCCATCCCATTTGTTTAATGGCTATTCTACACCCTATACAAAGCACCAGGTATGCACAAGGTTGCATATGGATGTCTATATGACTGCAAATACATTACATGCTAAATCCATTCAGTTAGTTTTTGCAGTTGTTTGGAAATGTTAAGAGAGAGTTTAACAAAAGGCAAGATCGATATTACCAAAGCATTGCATTTTCTTCTTGTTATCCTTGTCACCTTAAAAAGCTGCAGACCCCAAGTTTCTATGTTCTGTTAGATCTCAGAAAGGTGTAAGTGTTTGCAAGAGACAAGGCAAAGCGCTGACGTTGTAAAGTTGTGCTGTTTTAATTTGAGGAGGCAGAGAGCCAAGTTAGATGGACAATTTAAGTACCAACAAAATAATAAACTAAATGCAGATTCTGTGTCCAAGTCTCTTCTGCTTTCAGTTCCCACTGGGACACTGTTCCAGTGCCCTTGTTCCATTCAGCTTTCTTGCAGAGGAATTGGAGAGTATCCAACTTTTAAAATTACCTCAGCTTTAATTTATTCTGCTTTTGATCATAGCGCCATGTATCTAGTGGTCCCCAAATCTTTTCCTTAGTCTCTGAGGCTATAATTTACCTGCCCAATGTCTCAAGGGCAGATACCACTTACTTTAAAAGTTACATATAATTTTAATATCCATGTGTTTATATAATATATGGAGTTTGTGGGGTGAGTGAGAAAGTGGAATGATTTATGCTTCATGAACATTTCCAGTCATTTAAAAGACAGATGAATTTCAGTTTTACTGAGGCATCTTAGCAGAAACCTACACAAAAAAACAAACAATCTATTCTCCCTTAGGACTTAGTACCAACCTCACAGAACTAGGCATGATCTAGCTAAATGTATTCCTTTTCCATGATGGAGTTTTTTAAAGAAGAACACTGAGACTGGGGGATATGGGAAAAAGGCATGTGAATTAAGACGCACCAAATTTTATATGTCAGGATTTAGAAACAGGGAGCTCAATTCCAGTTTCCACCGAGACACCTCTATGTAACCTGGAAATCCAAAGGGAAATCAGTGAAACAAAGCTGTAGCACATGTTAAGGCTCCTTTTTAGAAGAGGTTAAATTTAGATAAAACTCAGGTCCAAAGCCTTGTTTCTCATGTGATTGCAGGGCTGTTAGGAATGGGAGCTATATATGTTGGTAGAAGAGAATTATGGTGAGAATTAAATTCTGAAGACTGGCCACGTAAGGGCACAGGATGGCTCAGGATAGCAAATCTGAGCAAGATGTCCTATGATTGCATCTCAGCTGGTGAAAGCGAGCTCCAGTCCAAAGTGAGCACTGATTCCAGAGCCCTGCAGATGCTCACCTGCTGACTGCCACATCCCCTCTCACGGCTCCCTGTGGCTGGCCAGGGCAGAGCATAGATATTGATTTCCTCCTGCATCTAAGCCTGCTATGATCTTTGTGCACTCTTGCTGCTCTCTTGGCATTACAGAGATCAGACGTGGTGGAAAAGGAGATTAGCCAATTCGCTGCAAAGCAAGTTAATACATCTTTTGTCACACATCTACTAGTTTCAAAGGTATCATCTCCTTTTATTTTCACCTGTGCATATACACTCAGGCAGAGCCAAATGCTCATGTGGTTTGTGTTGGTGTAACTTTCTTATAATCTGGTGGATGCAAAGAGAAATATAGAGATCAGGAACCTTATCTGACCTTACGAATTCTGATTTGAATAGAGAGGCAATGAGTGTAACTTAGCATCCATTAGCAACAGAAACATAACTCCTCCTTAGAATCGGATGAATATCTCTATTTCAGTCTATGGCTGAAGCAGCTGGTCAGGCTTGTAAAACAGGTAACTTTTCTTACTGTCCAAAATTGACTTTTTTAATGGAAAGAGGGGATTCAAAGACACTGCCTGAATCATGCCTGCGCTCTCCAATAAGTCATCCTAAACAACTTAAAATGTTGTCTTGTGTCTTTCTAACAAGCTGCTTGTTCCTTTTTCTTGCTCCTTTTTGCTCCATAGGTGATGAAATAGATTGGCTCCAGCTCTCCCCTCCTGGCATGCCATATGTGCTGCATGATGCCCTTCTTTGCTAGATTGTTCCAGCCTTTGAGGAGGTGGGAATTTATTCCTGGAATCACTCCAGTGTCCAGATCACTTTCATTGTTTTATTAGTATGGACTGCAGCCCATCATCATTGAGGAGAGCAGTTGGTAGGGAGCATATGAGATAATTGCCTAAAATGAACTCTACCTCCATGGGGCATAAAAATCACTCAGTGGCATTACAGCTTTCTTATTTCAGCTTAAGTCACCTTCCTCCCTCTAAGCAGTAGCTGGTTCTTACATATGTTATGGGGACCATATGCTCAGCCTAGACCCAGTCCCAGGCTTAGAAAGTTTGCCTGTGAAGCAATACACGTTCTCTCCTGCAGACCTTTCTAGGTGGCATCCCTATCCTTCAGGTGCATGGTGGCTGGCAGCAAAAGAAATCAGCTTTTCTGTGTGCTCACTAACTGAGCAAAGCTCCATGGTTCCAAAGGGTCAAACTCTTCCAATCTGCTCATTCTGAAGCCTGGCACAGCTCTGTGCAGTAGGGGCAGCTTCTCCAACATTGCTGCACCTCATAAAAAGGTTATGTCTTTCTTGTCAGCTCAAAACAGAGCACTGCACTATTTCATGTGGGCTTTAGGCTGGTGATGGGTCATAGCTGTGTAAGTATGGTCTAAATCTCTGAAGGTTCCCCTTCCTGTATTTGTCATAAGATGAACCATATCCCAGTGTTGTTTTCTCTGCTGGGCTTATTGAACAGACAGCATGGTGTATTGTAAATGGTTAAGGATGGGTTTGCCAGGAGAAATCTGGAGGTGCAGGTTTTGGAGTTTCAGACTGAGAGGAACTGTGCAAGGAAAAATGTAAGAAGGGGAGGAGGGGCTATAAAACCAGTTAGGAAGATTCACATGGGATGAGTAGGAGCATTGGGGCTTAATGCATGTTGCCGGGGTGGAGGCTAGAGGAGGGGCTGAGCTTCCCATTCCCTGCAGAAGGGGGAAAAGTAGCCCTGGAGGCAAATAAGCAGCAGAAAAGGGAAAAGTCCAGTGCACATTTATATGGTATGGGATTTTGTTGTTTGGAAAAGGAAGAGACCCTGCTGTACCCAGGCAGAAAGGTCATGTCTGCCTAGTATAATGCTTAGATTTCTCCAAGACTGAGGCACAGGGAATAGTAAGGCTGTGGTAATAAAATACTTCTTCTGGGTAACTTTGCTTTCCTAAAAAGTTGGCTATGTTAGCCTGATTGAAATGCTGTAGCAGTGTGTAGCAGGCTTCCTATCCCTGTGTTGTCTTACTGAAAGTTAGCTTTGCTGAATTGTGCCATGTAACTATGTACAGGGTGCTGAGGGGAATATATTGCATCAGTGGGCACAATGGGCACTTTGTATCATCTGTCTTGTAATGACTTACACCACATCAGTGGTTTTGAAATCTCTTGTCAAGTGGAGTTTTCACTTGAGGTTCCTTCTTGGTACCAATATGGCTTAAGCAAAGATGAGAAGCAAGGACTCTCCTCTCAGAAGTAGCACAACCCCACAGCTCTTCTCTGCCTTGGGACAGCTGTATTCCGTTACAGCTAAGTGTCCTGTCCCCTCTAAGGTGAAGAGACCTCGGCTCTTTGTTAAGCTCCTGTCTGCCCTGTCACACTTGAATTTCTTGGGTTGGCATGAAGGGGAAAAGGCAGTAAGCTCTAGCATTCAACCCACCCTGGACATAAAACTAAACTGTAACCATGGCCTGAATTAGAAGTCTCAGGACAAGAGCAAAACCTCACAACCAGTGAACTTTTACAGCCTGCTGTAAGCATTTTTTTTCCCTTCTAAAGGGAAATAGCTACATGTTTCTAAAGGGAAATAGCTACAAAGTGGCTCTTTGCCACTTCAGCGAGCAGGAAGCTTTATTAGAAATGTCTCCTGATGTTTGTATCCTACTTGGTTTGCTTGGTTCTTATTAGTTACTAATTGTTTTATTACTGTAGAAATAGATGTCATGTTACTTTTTCATGTTGGTGGCGGGTTTTTGTCTACCCTATTGTTGTGTGAACGTTTCTTACAGTTATTTGCTGCAGGGAAAATGTGAAAAGGTTTCTATAACAGTAGACAGAAACTGAGAAATTGCCTTAGCTTTGGAATAGCCTTGCTTCTTGCCCTCATCTGGAATCAAATAACCATCAATATTAATCTCAGGTGTGAGCCAAAATGACCCAGCTTTACAATTACAAAGGAAGGGGCGGGGGGAGGTTGAACCAGGGCAGATTAAGAGACTGGAGGTTTGCACAGCTGAAAGTGCACCAGTTTTTAGTTGTAACTAGTTGAATCAGGGAGGAGTGGAAGGCCTGGTGTGTTTTATGGGGTCCTTTACTCCATTTACACCTTTACTCTCTCAATTGCTAGTGGTTTCTGATCCATGGATCTCCAGCAGCAATCATCTTTGACTCTTGGTCCTGCCTCTGTAACAGGGTGTCATGAGAAGGCAGTATCAATGGGTATGTGAGTCTAATGTTGTTTACGGAGTGGTGTCTGTGCTACTAGATTTTAGCAGCTGAAAGAGACTGGTATTAGCAGCTAGTCTGTCCAGCTGTGTACCAGAGGCTATAGATCCCAGCCAGGAATGCCTTTCTGCCAGTAGCCCCAACTGTAGTGCTGGTAAGACACATGTGATATTACTAATGGTGAATAATAGAATACTAAATAGTTTAATATATTGTGTGCTGATCCTAGAGTGATGGAGAATTAAAGGTGTGGGGTGGGCGTTAGAGAGGACTTAGCAAAGCTGTCCCTTCTTTATCACCCTACAACCTCATATTTTCTGTAGCAACTGGGAGGAGAGAGAGAGAATATTTAGGGCATTTGGAGGAAATTTATTTGAAGGAGAGATATACAAGAGGTGTTGGATGAAGAACAAGAAGAAGCTCCAGGCTTTTTCAGTTGAAGAGAATGGGTAGACTGTGTGTATGTGAGGGTAGACGTGAAGATTGTGTGCTGGGATGAAACAGGTGAGTAGACGGAAACAGTTAGAAATTGTCAGTTGGCTGCATAGGTGGTTAGCAAGCATCAAAAAGGAATTTCATACTCTACCAAAGGGTAAAAATAGTTAAAAGTTTGTGGGGGTCTTTATGTGCGTAGTACTATCGTGCAGTAACTGCATGACAATATTGTTTCACTGGAGCCTTTGGGAAAACAGAGCATGCTGCCAGGAGTGTATTGCTCTCTCCTTTGCCCTGTGTATCTTCACAGCAAAGGGTTTCAGGCTTAGAGCTTTTATGAAGGATTGTTTTTGAACATTATTAAGTGCCAGGCAGTACAGCTACAGCTGTATTTCCTATGGCAGAGCTCAGTCTTGCATCCCTGTGACCTTCTGTAGCTCGTCCCATCCTGGACCTTGTGGTCATGGGGACACTGCTGATGCTTTTGTTTTTATGGTAAATTAAAGAAGCCAACAGGCATTTTGAAATTCAGGTGCCCTCTTAATATTTCAGGCAGGGATTCGATGGACACTTTTTTCCCACAGATAACTTTAATGCAGAGAAAAGAGCTGCAGAGGAGAGCTTTGCACATTAAGGAACTTGATGAATTATGCATGAAGCACAGCAGTTTGGTATCAGCAGTGCCTGCTTTATGAGAGGAAGGGAGTGATAGTAACAATTTACTCCACACACTATTGTTTTTCATACTGAAGCAGTAATACGGGCTGCTGGGCTGTGAATGTGTAGCATGGTCCTCCTTTGAGCCCCTGGGGGCTGAGAAAGGTTATTTGGCAGCAGGGAGAAAAGGACCTGTTTTGAGCAAAGTGCGGGAAAAGGGAAGAGAAGGCGGGGAGGACACGTCAGCCCCGCAAGCTGCTTGGCAGAGTGATGCTGAAGAGCGGTGGAGTCACCACCGGGTTGACAGACCCAGCGTGCGCGCATTAAACTCTGCCCTGTAATGGGACAGTAAGACTGACACTGAAAGCATTGTATCAGGCGATCTGTGCTGCTTGGGCTCGCTGTCCTGTGAAGCAAAGGTGGAAAGAGAAAGAGGAAGCAGTGGTTAAAAAAAATCTCATTAAGGGTAAAGGTTGACTGCAGAAAAATAAAGGGATAATACTCCACAGTACTTTAATGTGAGGTCTGTTGCTGTACATGACAGCAGACTTGCAGAGCGTGAGAAGCTGTGGAGGTAATGCTCCACAGGTAACTAGTTCAAGCGATCTGCCAAGAAATGAAGTACCCTAGAAGTTCTCCAGGCCTTTGTGATTCAATGGCAAAGATAAATTTCTGCACTTGCTGGCGAGTTGCCACTGCATATTTATCAGGCAGCTTCTTCTTTAGTAGTGCCAGTAGTAGGAACTTGGGTTTCCTTGTAACTGTGGTTCTCTCTCAACCAGATCTGCATCTTCTGTTGTGCTCTTTTGGTGTCTTTTTTGGACATTCATGATTTTGAACCCTTTATTAGGAAGAAGCAGTCCCTAGAGGTGTTGAGAGTGGGTGGTATTGCTATGAGTTATCTGGATAGCAATAATGATGATTTTTCTTTTTTATGGTGTTGGTTATTCTCCCCTTTCAAAAGAGCTTTATAAACAGCAAGGAAGCTGTATGCTACTCCAGGATGGGAGAATATATTCATGCTCAGTTTGCAGATGGAGAGACTGACACAGAGAGAAGTACAGTCCAGCATTTTCAAAAGTATGTTGTATTAGGTGGCAGACGTTTCCCAAGATTTTCAGAAATGCTGATCATGTACAGCCTCTCTGGACATCAACTAAAACACTTGGCATTTACAAAACTGGAAAGCATTTGATACCGGTCAAAATCTGAGGCTACTCTGAAAAACATTGACCTGAGAGACTTCTTTGGGCCAAAGGGTTCAGTAGGAATCCTGGGCATTGCTGCCATTCCTACTGCTCTGCTCTGCTGCTCTACCATAGACTGCTCTTTATATTTGTTATTCTTTAGATGGTGACTGTTTGCCTTGCCCTCCTCTTCCCAGTCTTTGTCAGAATCCTTTATGTGATGAAGTTTTATATTGGAGTCTCACATTTTGTAGTTGTTGTGCTGACTAGCTTCAACCATGAGTACCACAAAGAGATTTTGGATTACTTCAGCCTCTCATAGGACACTCAGATGCAGAAGACAGGAGAAACCCTGGCGCTCTCAGAGAGATTTCTTTGCCCTTGTCTGGGTTCCTGCAGAATTTCAATTGACAGCCATCCTTAATGTTAAAAATGTTGATTTAACTGTTTAACCGTCTTGCCAATGAACTGGCAAAGCTTTCATTATGACTATACAACATCTCTGGTACGCAGGTGACGTTGTAGTATCTTGTTACTGTATTTCCAAGCAGGATTCATTGAATTGTTCTATTTTGTGTTTACTGGTGTGGGTATACACAAAAAATGAAACCACCCTTCCTAACTGTAAGCAGTAAAATATGTATTGTGCTTTAATTGTTTTCATTTTTGGTGGAGCTACTTTATAATACAATTATGTTTGTACCCAGGGGCATGGGGGATTGAATTACTGGGTATCCACCTTCCAGCACTGACTTTCTTTCAGACATCCAATGCTTAAATTATATGAATCCTTCAGGAACCAGGCAATTATATAAGTGTTAGTTGGTAAAAATCATCTGAAGTTGCATACAAACATGCTTCTCCCCAGAGCCATTTTGTAGATAACTTTCTTTTTATTAATCTAAGTTCTTTGAATATGGGATTTAGATTTCTGCTTAAGCGACTTCTTATGAAGATGTTCTACATGCTAGGACATAAGACATCTGGGAAAAATTGTGAATCACCTGCTCTGGCCAAGCATGAAAAAAGCCAAAGGGGAAAAAAAATAAGTCTTTTGGGAAAAATAAGTCTATTAGCTGAAGTGCAAGCTCTGGTAATCCTTATTCAGACAAGGCTTTTGTTAATATTCCACAAATAATCTTCTCTGTTTGCCTATGCTTTTTTGTGTTTTTTTTTTAATTTTTTCAACACGTTATAGAAGATGAGGTGTGTCTGACATTTTCACAAAGGTGCCTAGGCAGGAGCTACTTGTTGCTGGGGAAGAAATGAAGGCCAGTATCATATGCAACTTGCGTCAGTTTGGCTAAACTTCTTTTTTTTAAAGTACTCATAATTAAGCAGGAGCAAATTTTGCATGGCCATTCTCATCCTGACTTGTCCTGATTTCTCAGATGTGCTATAAACTGTTTAAACTGAAGTAAGTGCGTGCACAAAGGCGTTTACAGTAAGTTAAACAGAATGACTTTGAGCCGGCAATAGTATGAATTTACTCTGTATAAATTTACAGTAGTAACTTGTGAATAGGGGCAATACAAAATGGTTTGACGAAAGTTCTGGTATCTATAACCTCAGATAAGTTGATTGATGCAGGTGTTTTACCATGCAAAGACTTTGTTTGAAATCTGATCCAAAACCATAGATCTGTGTTCCACCTCCTTTACTGTTGTAAATTGTTGAAGAATGTTCAAGGGAACAGCGAATAGATATCCAAATTTCTACAAGGGAGATATACATATATCTCCATATATATCTGTGTCTGTAGAAATCTCTTCTTCTAATTGAATAGAGTCATGGATGCTGTTTCTCAGCTGGACCTTCAGATTCATTTTGTGTGACTGCCTAGCAGGTTACTCCATTGTTTCTTATCAACTTTCAAAGATCTTAGTTCCTCTGTTTTAAATGTAAAACACCCTTACTCTATGAATGTTTAGAGTATGCTTCTGATTACTAAATAGTATCTGTTTCTTCATAAGCCATGCTGATATTTCAATCTTAAGATTTGTTCATGTCTTGGGCAGAATTTTTCCCTTCTGGTGCTGGTCCAGTCTGAGTTTCTATGGCTGGATCTTTGCTTATACACAGAAGTGTGCTTGTGATTGCTGAAATTACATATGGGTATTTACCTAAGGATAATAATACGCACTATGTGTAACCTCTTTCCCTGACTTTTATTTGAATACGAAGAGGAGATAAATGGTCTGCCGAAATAGGTTTCCTTTGTGTTCCCCGTCTCACCCACCTCTCTCTTTCAGAGGGAAAAAAAAACTCCAACCAACTGCCGTGTTCTCTAGCTAAAACCCATTCAAACAAAAGAAGTCCTAAATCCATATTAATCATCACCACCTTTAATTTTTCAATCACTGCTTGATTAAATTGCTGCCTGGATTCGTCCTTTCAGTGATAGGGCCTGGTGAGCGCTCTGCAGTGAACTCAGAGAAGTAATAAAGTGCTTTCTGTCATAGGCACTCCCCAAAGCACCAGACACAACACAAGTTATTAAAAAAATATCAAAGAGTGAGCTGCTATAAACTGTGTGGAGAGGAAAAAAAATGATTGTCCAGGGAAAGAGAAGAAGATTTTAATTTCGCATCTGCAATTATGAAGGCAAATACATCTGTATAGAGGGTATTTCAAAGTCAAAAAGACTGAGTAAACTCAAATGGTTTGGCCTGTGTCATGAGCTAGGTTTGTAATGGTTTTAGCACTGTCAAAAGGCAAGCACATTTTTTTTGTTTTGCTTTCAATATAATTGTCAGCATAGAGCATATCTATCGGTTCTTAAACTCACATTGATCTACAGCCACCTGCTTTTAAATCTTCCCACCAGGAATGCAGATGTTCCATCTCCAGACATGCTCTGATTTCCAGTGATGGTAGGGTTCTGCTTAAGCCATCTTACATGGATGCATAACCCTCTTCTGATGCTCCACAACCATTATAAAAATAGTTTGTGTTGCTATAGGACTCAACAGGACACCTGTGGCTCTTGAGCTACCTTCTACTAGTGAGCAGTCAAGATGCTGTTCCCATGCTGGGTTGTTGTTCAGAGTCTAGCATTGGCACCAAGGTTGCTGTATTGCCTGACGTGAGCCAAACAGGTCTTTCCTGGCCACTGTCCTCACTCTGGAAGTGATTTATAAAGTTGACTTTAGTCATGTTATGATATCCATATCCAGTTATGATACAACTGGACTTCAGGAGAGCAGACTTTGACCTCTTGAGGGATCTGTTTGGTAAAGTACCATGGGATAGAGCCCTGGAGGGAAGAGGGGCCTGAGGCAGCTGATTAATATTCAATGATTACTCAGGAGTGATGCATCCCACCAAAGAGGAAGTCACGCAAATACGTCAGGAGGCCTACATGGATGAACAAGGAGCTCCTGGACAAGCTCAACATGGCTTCACTAAGGGCAAGTCATGCCTGACAAATTTGGTGGTCTTCCATGCTGGGGTTACAGCATTGGTGGATAAGGGGAGAGCAACAGACATCATCTGTGTGGACTTGTGCAAAGTGTTTGACACTGTCCCCCATGACATCCTGGTCTCTAAATTGGAAAGGCATGGATTTGATGGATGAACCACTGAGTGGATCAGAAACTGGCTGGATGGCCACACTCAAAGGGTTGCAGTCAATGGCTCAATGTCCATGCAGAAACCAGTGACAAGTGGCATTCCTCAGGGGTCAATACTGGGGCCAGTGCTGTCTAACATCTTTGTTGGAGACATGGACAGTGGGATTGAGTGTGCCCTCAGCAAGTTTTCTTATGGCACCAAGCTGTGTGGCACGGGCGACATGCTGGAGGGAAGGGATGCCATACAGAGGGACCTGGACAGGCTTGAGAAGTGGGCCCATGCGAACCTCATGAAGTTCAAGCAGGCCAAGTGCAGCGTCCTGCACCTGGGTCATGGGAGTCCTAAGCACTGAGACAGGTTTGGTGGAGAATGGATTGAGAGCAGCCCTGAGGAGAAGGACTTGGGGGTGTTGGTGGATGAGAACCTCAGCATGAGCCATCAACGTGCACTTGAAACCCAGAATGCCAACCACATCCTGGGCTGCATCAAAAGAAGCATGGCCAGCAGGTCACAGGAGGTGATTCTGCCCCTCTACTCTGCTCTAGTGAGACTCCACCTGAGTACTGTGTCCAGCTCTGTAGTCCTCAGCACAGGAAGGACACAGACCTGTTGGAGCAAGTCCAGAGGAGGGCCACAAAGATGATCAGAGGGCCGGAGCACCTCTCCTGTGAAGACAGGCTGAGAGAGTTGGGGTTATTCAGCCTGGAGAAGAGAAGCGAAGGCTCTGGGGTGACCCTTTAGCGGCCTTCCAGTACCTAAAGGGGGCCTACAGGAGAGATGGGGAGGGACCCTTTATCAGGGAGTGTAGTGATAGGACAAGGGGTAACAGTTTTAAATTGAAAGAGGGTAGATTTAGATTAGATATCAGGAAGAAATTCTTTACTGTGAGGGTGGTGAGGCACTGGTACAAATTGCCCAGAGAAGTTGTGGAGGCCACATCCCTGGAAGTGTTCAAGACGAGGCTGGATGGGGCTTTGAGCAACCTGGTCTAGTGGGAGGTGTCCCTGGCCATGGCAGGGGGGTTGGAACTAGATGATCTCTAAGGTCCCTTCCAACTCTAACCATTCTATGATTCTATAACTGCCATTAAAAGCACAGGAAGTTGGTGTAAGCATGTCCTGGTGGCTTAGCAGTTTAGGATATGGCCAAACACTTGGAAACAGAGTAGGGTATTTTAAGAAGCGCCCGCCAGCCCAAACACTGATTATCTAGTAAGTACAGAATAAAATGAACAAACCAAAGCAAACAGCTGGGGCTGAGAGTGCACAGATTTGTCTTCCCTGCCTCAGCTGAGAAGTAACTTCCAGATGAAACGGGTTATTTTCTTTTAAATGCAGTCTATGAATCTTGGCTTTACATCTTGTCTTTGACAAATTTGCAAACCTTAATGTCGATGAGAGCATATATTGGACAACCCTGTTATTCTTGTTAGGATGTTTCACAGCAGACATTGCTGCGTTCTGACACGGAGGACTTTTTTTTTTTTTTCTTACTGTGGCCACAATCAGAGTCAATAAAGAATCAACATAAGCTAAATCATTATAAGTCAATTTTAAACCAATTCAGGCATGTCCACACTGGGGTTTGTGTGGACAACAATTTAGTGAAATCAATTGAAAAATCAATGTCATCTCTGTCCATTTAACTAGCTTCCTTCCCATTCAGTTCCCAGCCAGCTAATAGCTGGCAAAAAAGTGCAACATAACGTTATTTTAGGCTTACACAATCTTCATTGGCAAAAGGATTTTAGAGGTTGAACTTGCTCCCTTAAGTTTGTATTGTGCAGATCACCCAGCTAAGGCAGTGATGGAGATAGCCAGTTTCATGCTGAACAAGCCTGTAGCTACAGCTTTTTGAGAGCAGAGCAGCCTTATAGATGAGATAACAGAGTAGGATTCAAGAGAACTGAGTGCTCATTACTACCAGTTCTACTTTGTCTTTCTATCTTTTCCCTGCCCCAAGTGGCTTCAATAATACAAATCTTGCATGTGGTGTATGGAGCTTATTTTCACTGATATGTTCTTGGGAAGCTTTTCAAGAGTCAGTGATTACAAAAGTAATAAGAATACACTGATGATTGTAGACACTGGATATTTGGCGTAGTGCTGGCACATTAGGAGTATTCTGCTTTCATGCCTGCTTGTGTTGGCATGCTCTGATGAAAACCTGGGGCTGCCGTTGCAGTGATGAGGCTTGTCTCCTGAAGAAATCTGTCATCACACAAAGCTTCATATAATTATTTAGCAAGTACCTTTGAAATTTCAGAGCTAAGCATGGATTCCTTCTGGTTAATAAGGATGTGATTCTGTGGAAGATACATTTCTTCCCTTAGTTTTCTTGTACTGTCAAAGGTGTCCTGTGGTTGCAGTGCTGACCATGGTTGCAGAAGCAGCATTGCCTCCATTAGAGTTGCAAACTTGAAACAGGCTTACAATATTAAAATTCCTGCTTTCTGCTGCTTACCTGTTAAAAGATTCAGGAGTGGGGTATATTTCTATACTGTGGTACCCTTACATATTCATTGGTTGCCCTACATTAGGCTTCGCGGCCCTCAGCTAAAGTTACTGCCAGTGTCTGTAGTATAGAGACAGGGAGCTTGGGTGGGTAATTGCTGTGATATCTTACTGTATAGCAATGTATGTACCCTGTGCCTCTCCTGAATAAACACTTCTCATACTGCTCTGCAGGAAAATGCAATCATCCCACAATGAGCAATAACGATTCAAAACCATTTCATAAACATTTTCTTTTTAAAAAACAAAACCACAAGACAACAGTGGTATTTCATTTTCACAAAATGAATTTGAGAGCTCCTTGTGGGCTGTAGTAGAAATATTATTGGAGCAGTGAGTCTGAGACTTTCCTTCCCTGCTATCTTTCCATTTAGCGTCAAAATACATTTGGGCTTCCTTCTCTGCTATAATAATATTGTTCGCAAACCTGTGTTTCTCGTTCATGTTCTGAAAGCCTTACTGAGACGGCTTGTGCTGTTAGCTGCCCATTTGGGAAAAGGATTCAGGGTTGAACCCTTCCACAAGGCGATAGGTTGTATGTTGAAAACATCAGCCAGGATATCTGTATGCTTACCTCTGTTTTTCAGAAAGCATAATCACAGTTTTTAATTTCTGCAAGTCCCTGGGGGAATCCTATTAGAAAGAGCTGATAAGGGAAATTACTTCTAATTCTGCAGCATTCTCAATCCTTTTTACTGATCTAGTTGTTATTGTATTATGCCAACAGTCTTGTTGACACATGTTCATTGCTCCCTTGTCCCATCATGCACAACAATTACTTTAGATATTTCACTAGAGTAATATAACCACAATCGTCATTTCCTGGAGGTGTAACATCTTGGGATACTGAGGTTTTTAGGCAGCCATGGGGTTAACTTTTGTATCCACTGTAACTATGTCAGCTAGTGGGAATTTTTACAAGACCTGAGACAGGAGCTTCAGAACAGACAAGCACCTGTTAGCAGCACTTTTGAACCTCTTGGGCTTATCCGAAGCAATCAAGTATCTTATAGCCAAATGACAGATGTCCGCTTTGTCAGTGAGTTGCTAGTTTAGCAGGGAGATGGTATCATAACACATATGATTTCTTTACCGTATGAGCAGAACAACTTCTAATTTAGATAGGTGAATGATTAATAGAAAAGGAGCTTTAATAGAAGTAAGGTCATTTGTTTGAGTTATAGCATGGGTCAAGAAGGGCACAGCACACAGAAAAGTATGGATGTGCTGATCCTTCAGGCTTAGGTTGATTTACCTCTTTGCTCTCCTGACCTTCCTGTTGAACAGTTTTCTCTGAGATAAATTCAGACAGATGAAACTATTAGAAATAGAGAAACTTGCAGAGCAAGAAAAGAGGGATCTGAAGATTTTCATCACGAGCACGCTCGCCTGTCAAATGCTGAAATAGCAAGTTATATAGCATGACCAGACTGTTGGTAGAACAACTCTGCTGTGATCTCTTGAGTTATGTGGCTATCTGCAAGTGGCCTTTTGGGCAGCACAAGGGGGTCTATAGAGAAGTGCTTTATCATGATATAGCATTGGCCAGCTGCAGTGGGTTGATCGCTCCGAGTTCCCAGAAATGACTTGCATCATATATGACTTCCCTTACATCATATATGATGACTATGAAGAGCAGGAGTTACATGACAGAGTCTTCACTGAGTAACAGGACAAAGGGATTTTAAGAAGAATAATGACAAGTAAACATCTATCTTTGGTAGACTGTTGTTAAAATCCTTTGAGAAGACAATTCATATGAAGGGTGTAATCAGTTTTGAGAATTGTTGGTGTCCAGAATGAGGAAGGCTGCATATGATTTTTAGTGAGTAAGGCAATTAAATAAGTTGCAAGGGTTTGGATTTTTTTGCTCTCCCCCCCCTTTTTTTTTTTCTCTTTTCCCAACAGCGGAGAAGAAGCTGAGCAGTGCTGTAAGGAAGATGCAGGCAGGGTGAAAGAATCAGACAGGATGCAGAACAGCCAAGAGGTAACAGTTATATTTGCAGAGGGTAGGGAAACAGCCAAGGAGATGACAGGGGAAGCTCATTTGTACAGCTGGGAACTGCTTACTTAGATGGACCAGGGAAAAAGTAGGGGTCTGGAACGGAAACCTTTAGTGAAGGGGAGCTGATAAACGATAGTGCCAGACCTAAATTTGATGAAGTCCATAGAGCTGTGTGATTTATACCTGTGGAAGATCTCGCCTGTTATGTATATCTTTTTCTTTTGCCTGTTTGCACACATATAAAGTTCAGGGGTTTGGTTTTGATGTCATACAGGTTTTCTCTTACTTGTCCCCATTAAATTTGATTTTTTTTTTTTCTGTATTTGCATGTAGTTAAGTGTTGGAGGATATCACAGTTATTTCTGGCTTGCTGGTTTCCATAATACACCATCAGAGGGTTTTTTGATAGTGTGGCATTTACTGAATGGCAGAGAGCTTTTCTGAGGCTGTGAAAAGACCTTTGACTCACTCAGCTGTTATCTTTCTTCATGTAAAGCCGCACACTTTGGAGTTCACAGCTCAGTGACACTGATATATGCCTTTAGGTTGCAAAACTTGGGTACACAGAGAAAAGCTGCACCTCAGCTCTAATTTTAGTGAATTCTGTTGCTGTTTTATTTTCATGTAATATTCTGTGAGCTGCCAGTTTTGGTGTTGGGGTTTTTTTATGATTTTTTTTTACATGCCATTGTTGTGGCAACAAAATGAAGAGAGCCCTTCTGCCCTTCCTTACTGAATTTTACTTTTTCCAGAAGAGGTTATAAAATAAGTATTAGAAGCAGAATCAACAATAGCAAAAATACAAGATAGGAATAAAACTGCATGAGTGTTTCCTTTTTCTCTCCCTCAACAAAAAGAGGAGTTGAAGCAAGGGTGAACAGACTGTGCCCTGCTGTGGGGAGGCATGGCAGCCTTCTGGGTCCATCGGCTTTTATAGCAACTGGTAAATAGTCATAAAGTGCTTGAACATGACATATTTATGTGCAAGTAGATTCTGTATTCAAAAATGACAAGAATTTGTATGGTGATGAGTGTACTCATCATAAAAAACTTCAGAGGAGCCTGACTATTCAGTTATCTGGAGACATTTCTGTATCTGAAAAAACAGCCCTACCAGTTGAAAATGTCTACAATGGTGGGGGAAGAAAGAAAGGCCTTCAAGCAGTTTTCTTCAGAATGGTTAAGGCGTTTGTTTTCAGTATCACCCTTTTATTTTTAAACAGGTTGCTTTGAAAATACTACATAGTGGTATTAGCGCCACAAATCATTGCTAAGGTTAAATGACTGGGAACCTGAACCAGAACTCTTTGAAATAAGAGGCAGTTAGCGAATGGCTTGTGGCCATGAAGAGGGCAGAGAGTATGGCACTGGGTAAGAAGGACACACACTTGCACAAAAAGTATGCTCTTAGCATTCCTCTTTAAAAAACATGTGTTTAATTTCAGTAATAAAATTTTACAGTCAGAATTTCTGTGGGTGTGTCACTTTTGCTGGTCAAAACTAAGGCCTCTGCTACAAAGTTTTGCAGCATGATGCAAAAGAGACCTGAAAGTGGCAATGTTGCCTTTTCTTGCCTGCCTCTCTTTGTAATTCAGTAATTCAGTTAGAGGCACAATTGGTGAAAAGCACCAAAAAGGTTTGTTCATACTTGCTCTCCCTGGCCAGCTCAGATACGCTATTTGTCTGTGTGTCGGTTTTTCACACCTGCTTTGGAACAGCAAGGGAGGATAATCTGAGAGAAGAGAGCGAGCTGCCTTATTGTTTCCTTTTATATAAATGCTTGGGCTAATCCAAGCAGGAGTCTTCCAAAAGGCAAAACTTTATCAAGAGCCAGCCTTGCTGTCGCTTTTACACGCAGCCTCTGTTTTGGGTTAATATTCTTCATGAACAAATTCAGAAAGTGGAATTTAAAAACAAAAAAAGGGATTCAATTATTTTAGCTTCATTACACTTCATGCTGCTGCTGCTCATCCCCCTGGAGAGCACTGGAGAGATTCTCTTGCTGTTTCAGACTTCTCATTTACAGAGCGCGATTGTGTAAGTTGACCAAATTTTCCAAACCACTGATCTTGCTGCAGATGCTCTGCTGTCTGGTTTCTGGCTTATGTGCAGAAAGTTAGCGAGTTGTATGGAATTGCCAATAGTTCTTTTAATTGAAGACAGTTAAGGGGTCTGTATTTTGCTTTTCTACATTACTAGCCACTATGTTCCCTACGTATCAGGTAGATGGAGGATATACACCATATGGGAAAAGGTTCTGCATGTTTGTATAGCTGCTTACAAGTCTGTGGGTCTGTGCGATTTTGTAGGAGCTAGATTTGGCTGTGTCACGTGACTCATGCTTTAAGGCAATTGAAATACTTTAAATTACATCAGAGATCTGGCCAGTGAATAACCCATTAGAAGTATGTTTTATATATCATGTCCATGTGAATAGGCATGAGGGCATGCAGCTTGTTCTTTTTTTTTTTTTTTTTTTGGTAGTAATTCTTTTTCCTTTCCCTTAAAGCCACATGTGATACAACAGGAGTTATCTGATGCATTCTGCACACAGATTGTCTGCAGACAGACAAACTAGTTTATTTCTTTCTCTGTCATCTGCTCTGCCTGACTGAAGGTTTACCCCATTATAACATGGACAGCAGAGACTTATTGGTAGCAAATTAGGATTGGACAAATTTTCCTGGCACGTTAGAATCCTATCACATACCCATTATACAGCAGCTGCAGACCCAGGGAAGAGGCATTTCGTCGATCAAAGTCTGCCTAGCAAGCTCTAAACCTTGTGGTCTGTATATATGTTAATGCCACCGCATTGGCAGCTTTTCACTAAATCTAAGCAGGAAACAGGGTGTGTGGAAACAAAAAGTCTTTCACAAACTCCCCATCTGCAGTCAGTCCAGAGAAGAGACCATGGGGGCAGAAGGCATGAGCAACACCTGTGTGGAATTTAGCTGTGAATACCGCACTTGTAAAATAAGCTCTGACTTCAGAAAGTTAGATGGCATGTCTTGGTGAAGACCATTATGTGTAAGTGGTTATTCCCACTCTCTGTGCTCATCTGGCATCACACAGAAACCACCTCCTCGGAGCTGAACCTGTTGAAGTGTCTGAGATGGGCCAGATGAGGCTGGAATTGCTGCAGACTCCCTCTGTCTGCTGCCTGGCTGATACTTTTTCCTCAGTTGATGCCAGAAAGACTTTGGCTGCCCTTGCATCAATCTGTTTGCTGGGGGACAGGTGGTGGTAAGCCATTCTGGCCTCCAAGTGTAAGCTTTGCTCTATCCAGTGCCATCAGGAACAGACTATAGTGAGCATTTGTGGAGGTACAATTCAGTGGTTTGGGCTGGATATTGCACAGGATGCAGTGGAACAGTCTTGTAATGTCCCCAAAGCATCTCAGGGATAATAACCTTAAGGCCTGAGGACAGGCAACAAGCACCCTTTGGTCAGTGCTCCAGCTGCAGAGCTGGGACAGCCTCCTACTTCCCTATGGCCATCGCTTCACAAAGGGTGATGCCTGGGGTTTGCAAAAGGGTTTGGCAGCTGTTTAACACACATCCAAATGCTTCTGCCTTAGAAGAGGAGCTGTTGTTTATGCAGGTACTTTGAGAGTCACCTGGAGAAATGTTTGACTTTTCCTGCTAGAGCCGTGGAGTGTCTATTTTACAAAGGAGAGGAATAGGGGTGTGATGTAAAGAGAGGAGAACCATTTCTCATTGGCAATGCTGAGCATTTCTCCTTTTCATACAAATATTGCCACTATTTAATTCTGCAGTTTGAGTTGGCAACAGCAATAAAGTCAGCAAGCAGATGCTTTGCAGAGAGAAATTATCTCTCTGCTGTTGGTTTTCTTGCCCTGTAGCGAAGTTTTATTGTGAGTCAGTTGTGCTTGTAGTAAGTCTGGCTTTCTGAGAGCCGCTCTTGGGTAGGAGATAGGAGAGCTTCACTGTGAGCCTCTTGTCCCCTGTGTCAGAGTTCATTTCCCAATCTTAGCTAGCTTTAAGGTAATGGTATGCTTGTTTTGTCAATTTAATAGTGAGGGAGGCTGAAAGTTTTACTTGTCAAAAGACCTTTTAGGGGAAAGCCCTGAAGTGTGTTCAGTATGCTAAGTGCCAAGTGCTGTTGTGCCATCAGCATCACTGATGTTTGGGGATGTTCTAGCTACTTGTAGCCATTGCAGGCTCACTGTATGCTTTGCACTGGATTGTATTTGTTTAAAGAGAAAGGACCTGACTTTGAATGTATTTAGAGTAAAACAAAGCAGTAGGATTCCTGCCTGAGCCAGGGGTTTTCCACTTCAGTCTGAAAAATGTTATATTGCCTTGAAGCCTCTGCTGGACTCTCTGCTGAGTGAAAGTAAGTGTGATAGAATCAGTCCTCTACCAAACAAGAACTTCTTTCAATGGGAGCAATGGCTGGGGAAACCACTTCTGAAGAAGAGGGTCTCACTGCAGGGCAAGCCGTTTCCACTGTTTCTCTAAAATTTCTTCTACCCTGCCTCTTCTAACATATGAGTTTGTGCAAGTGTGTGGAACATGCATAATTGTATTTACAAAGCTGGCAGGGTAAGTGCTTTCATTGGGCTTGGGAGAGCAGAATGATATTTTACATAGAAAGCCCGAAGAGAGCTGACTTTGGTGCAGCATTGAGCTTGCTGAAAACAGTGTCATACTTTGATCACAGCTCCTTGGAGGTCCTGACAGGAGAATTTATTTAAGTATTTCAGAAACTAGCTCTAGCTGCTTGCACCAGCCATACCTATTAAAGATTACAACTGGGGATAATTATTCTTTGTAAGAACTAGGTTTTATCAGAGAGGACAAATACACAGCCCTGGTAGCGCAGTGCATGTCTTGGAAGTGCTAAAGCACTACCTCATAATCATTCACACTAATGCTGCCCAACTGAGCAAATCCTATGGCCATTTCATCTAGATAAAATGGAGAAGATGGATGAGCTTTTCACTGCCCCTGGAAGGCTGACAACAAATCTCAGATTCATCAGACCAAGGAGGAAGCAATTACGCAGACAGCAGCTTGCCAATAGCAACTTTCTCCCTTAAAATAAAGGGGCACGATGACATCATATTTTCATCAGCTCTCCCTGAGCTGCTGCAGTAAAGGGAAGGCAGAGACTTGGTCTGAGAAAGCTGCCTCTTCCTCCAGAGCTTTCTTCTCACTTCTCTCCTTCTAAACCTCTGCTTTCTTTGTTTCTGTATGTCCTTCTGCCTTGAATGCACTTTATTGCCTGCCACCTTGTACCAGAACAACAGAAAAGAGACTTTTAATTTCATGCTACTTTGGGCAAATTCATCTGCACTGACACTTACACTTTGTTTCC
Organism: Numenius arquata; assembly: GCF_964106895.1. Lineage (NCBI taxonomy): Eukaryota > Metazoa > Chordata > Aves > Charadriiformes > Scolopacidae > Numenius > Numenius arquata. Next base: position 14,646,752 of record NC_133581.1, read on the forward strand.
TGCTCCGTCCTAGCAACATGCTGCTATGTTAAAATCCAGCATGGAACAGCTCAGAAACAGGATATAGATTATGCAAGTGGCATTTGAGGGAAGTCTTTTGGGAAGGGAAGAGAGGTACCTGATGAAAAATGAGACTATGCATCCAACATATGGTCACTCAGAGTTAATGTACCTGAACCCAAAGAGAGAGCAGCGGCATGTCAGCAAACTGGTAGAGAGTACATTTCCCCCAACAGTTGTGATGTGGATGAGACAGATAAGACAACTATTAGCAGCTCTGTTTGTCTTGTGAGCTGTGTGAGCAAAGTAGAAGGATATATTCCAGATCATAACATGTTTTTGGATGTGTAGTATCCAATAGTTTGGATTGCAAAAGCCCACAGAAGTGTAAGTGGGAAATGCCTTCTAGTCTCATGTTCCTTTAAATAGTCTGGAAGTTTTGGAGCTTTCTGGTTTGAGGGGAGGGAGATACCTTTCAGTTGGTTTTCTCTACCAAGTGTGCGAAAATGGTTTATTTGAGTTTCATTTCCCCTCCATAAGCAAATTGGAGACCGCAGTCGTTGAGCAGAAAGGAGTTTTGGTTCAGCGAACAAAGAAAGCCTTCAAATTAGGGATGAATGCAGAGCTCCTGTAGAATAGCAAAAATTGCTGAGATAGCGTATCTCAGGATGAAGGTGAAGGATGGAGAGGGAACATTCATCCAGATCACTGAGTCTGGAGGGAACTAGTTAAGGAAGCTACTAGTAAGGCTATTTATTCAAAAGGATTTCCCTTCATGTTTCTCTGCTTTATCTTTCCACTTTCATTTGAGGACTCTCATTCGTCCTGCTATGCTTTCTTCCCTTGCAGTATTTCAGCTGTGTACTTTTGATACCTGTCTTTCTCTTTTGTGAGAGAGCATCTTCTTAATGGCAAGTCACATTCTTAGAGAACCATGGGAAAGTGAAGAAGTGGACTGAAAATGGAATGCGTTGTTGTAGTCCTGGCAAAAGCCCATTGAATTAGAATAGTTCTCAAGATATGCCACAGGCCAGGTAAAATCTCATCATTCTAGACTAAGCACCAAGCATTGCTGTTACTTGATAGGCAAAGCTCGCTCGCCCTTGGCAGAGCAAGAGACCATGTTGGGACTGAAATAACAGAAAAAATACTGAAGTGAATGCCTCTTGGGGATTCACTTCGTCGCCTGAAGGTAAGCTGTTAAAGGCAGGCTCCGACAATGAGAGCTTTCTGTCCCTTTGATTGTGTTTTAGCTGTTAAATGGTTAATGGAATGGGAATCCAGACTGCTGAAGTCATCTTGAGAGTTCTCTTGTTACTGAGATGCTCGTTTACAATTTGAAATCAGTCATTTAGCTTTAAGTGGCTACGGGTCATTAATTATGAGCAGGTTCTCTACGGTACAGCTGCAGACTCTAAGTGGCCTCATGATGAGTTATTAAAGAAGACTTTTCCCTTGGTTCAGAAATATGATTTTTAGCCTGAACTTAACTGAGTGATTTCATACTGAGAGTCTCGTGGCTCCCTCTGCCCTCCTGTCCAGAGAAGCTAATTTTGTAGTTAACCCAAGAATATGGTTCACTATGCAAAATAGCCTGATGTTCTTGTTTGGATAAAGTTATGCTTCTCAGTGTTTGACTTCCTTTTGTATCCCACTCCCATGTCTCTCTCTGATTTTATTCTCTAGTCAGACCTGTCACACCCAGCACAGAGACATTGCAGCAGTCTCTGCCCTGAAGCTCATTTATTCTCTTGCCTATTAAATTTGCATCAAATTCCACTGTTTTGTTTTGGGGGACATCCTAGAATTAGTACGCAGCCTCGTGTCACAAGGCCATTCTCCACATTTCCTCTCTTTGCTGAAGGCTGTAACATTTATATTTGAAAGCTTTTTATTTTTCCACCTGTGGCATTTGAATTGTAATGCACCCTGCGGACATTTCAGCTTTGTCAGCTTGACTGTTATTAAGCTGTAATAATTTGTCATCATTGGCAATGATTTTATGTCTGGGTTTTTTTTTTTTTTTTAGCAGGTATTGTAGAACACTTATTGGTAAACTGCTGTGAGCATGCAAAGACTTAAGATATATAATTTATAAAGCCATATTTATGTAGCATTTATGATGGAAGGATGTGCTGAGAAAGTGTTTGAGATGGGTTATTTTTAGATGAGCCAGAAGTCTTTGTTTCCATCTCATTTCAGGCCCAAGCACAGAATAACTGAGGATCTCCAGAAACCCAAAAGCTTTCTCCCCTCTAATGGCAAGAGAGAGTATGTAAATAAAACTGACAAACGTGAAAATGTAATAAACTACAACTGTTTCATGAATTTATAACAGGAAGGGGGCAAAGTAATAGAAAAGCTATAAATTGTGTCACTCATACTCCTTTATTAAGAGATACTAAGCAACACACATAACAGGCAGTGCAAGAATGTTAGTGTAGCTGAATGCTTTCCATGAGCACTGATTGGAAGGGACTTGCTAAACTGAGACAATTTGATTTCTCATGCTCTCTGTGTGTATTTACACACACATGGAGTTTTAATACCTATGTGATAGCATGTTTTTATCATAAGGAAGAAAAAAGTAACATGTAATTTTAATTAATAAGGGTAATTGAGTTGATTTCCAAATTACTTTAGGGAGGATTGTGAAGTTTTATGACCTGACATTTGGAGAGAGAATCTGTCTTTCAGGTAACAGGGCGAGGGAGGGATTTTATGTTTAAGTCTATACTGTTTGCTCTGGATACCCTACAATCACTGCATAGAGTAGGTTTCCCAAAGGGTGATTTGTCTTGGATGCATATTCTAGGATAGGCTGGAATGACCTTTGGGGATGCCTGTTTCTTTCCAATGTCAAAGGAAGGAGAGTTGGGACAGATAAATTTGAGCTGGGATCCGGGTTGCCCTAACTCTAGGTGTCTGGGCTGCTGTTGTGGTCAGGGAAATTCTGGTCAATGCCATTAATGGTGTTTAGGGAGCTATTCAGCTGACCAAAGGCAGGCTTAGACTATGGTGAGCTACACTGATTTCTAGATACCACTGATAGCACTGACATCTAAAGTTAGGTACCTGAATCCCACTCTAGATGTCTAAAAGCTGCTCATAGAGACCTGAAGTTAGAAGAAATAGTTGCAGTCTTTCTGTGTTATATCCTGTAGCATTTCACAAAAAAAAGGATGGAGCTTAGTCCAGAAATCTTCTGCAGTTCAGAAGTTTCAATGGTACTTATATAACTAGTGTAACTGTAGGTAGCCCTACAGGTTGCAATGAGGTAAGCTCATTGTTTGGACAGTCCCAGTGGGAATGTTTATACTCATTTTTACTTTGCACTCATTTCTGCACTCATAGTCTTTGCACTCACTTCTGCAGATCCCTGAAACAGAAAAAGCAAAATAAAATGTGAAAGCAAGGGATTCTGTGGCCTCTCCTATCTGTATGTTGTAATGAAGCTGCTGATCACAGAACTGTTTAACTAAATGTGTTTATTCCAAAGCATCTGAAATGCTTCCATAGCAGATATTTGGTTGGTGATAAGAAACGACTGTAACATTTCCTTTGGGCATAACTACCACAGAAAAAAAAGATTTGAGGTGGCATTCATTACTGATGGCATACTGCCCGTGCTTGGAAGTGGCTTGGGATACAGGCAATTATATATAAATAGAACTAGTAAGAGCACAGAAAAGCCTCAGATGTGCTATTGTATAGCAAAGCCTAATATAAATAATCATTAAAAATTGCTAACATAAAACAAGGGAATAATCTTTGCTTTCCCTTGTACTCCCACCCAATTAGAATAGCTTTGACAAGGCATTTGAACTATTGAAGTGAGAGATGCTATTCCAGTCATAACACTGGTTTTGTTACGAGGGATTGCATACATGGTATCGTTAGGCAATTGCGATGGTAGTTAATACTTTGTTTGCCTGTACAAATATTATTAACAATCCATTAAAAAGAATCCATAAAAGATTCAGAATGCATTTTGCTCAGCTTTCTGATGGTATTCAGTGAAAGAAGATGAGCTTTGTGATGTGAGGCTGCTTGTTATTAGGGTGTGATTATTGCTTACAAGTCTGTTATTGATCAGGGGATCAATACTGAATGTAGTAGAAACCCTTCCTATGACCATGTGAGCTGCTTATTGATGGAATTGTTAAAAAAAAAGACTTCTCATTAAAAGCCAGATGTGGTGTACAAGTTTGGTCATTCTCCCCATCTCCGCGGAAAGCTGAACATCAGAAAAGGAAGGTCTTGCTACACCTTAATGTATTTCACATTTTGTCATTAGTGTTGCTATTGCTGGTATACTTAGCTGTCCTCCATGGAGCTATGTTTGCATTTGCATCTTGAACACTAGTTGGTTTTGGTGTATCTTGGTTTGTTTTAATACAGGAAAGAATATTAAGATGGTGAGTGTTCGTTTTACATATGAGCCCTTATGTCAGTCAAGGGGTTAAGTTGCATCTTAGAGAGTAATAGGTTTTCACTGTGAAATGTGGCAGAGAGGCTGGCAGTGGGAAGGGAAAATAAAGATAAAAGGAGAGGGTGGGAAATTGTGTTGGAGTGATCTGAACCAGTCTTTCATTGCGGAATTTTCTTTTATTTGTGAGGCCTTAACCTCCCCTGACACCTTGTCCTCTAGTTGTTATCTAGTTTGTTTTATTCCCAACCTCACACCTTATGTTATTTCCATTGATTGATGCTGTACTGTTGTTATTATATGGACTGGAATGTGTTTTTAGCTTTACTGGAAGCATAAATGTGAAGAAGCCTCTTAATAAATAGCAATTAAAAGGGAAGGTTTTCGTGCCTATGACTTGTTCTGATGGGAGGGTTGTGCTGGAGTATGTCCCACAGCTTTCTAGAAGCTGAGATACTGTGTAAAAGTCCTACTGCTTCCCAAAACCTTCCTGTCCCTTCTGGGGATTGGCTCGATTCTTGAGCAGGGCTTGATCCCCTTGAGGAGAGAGTTGGGTGTGCCAGGAATCAGACCAAGAGTCCTCTGCTTTTTTTTTTTTGCTTTTTTTTTTTTTGCCGGGGGGAAGGGTTGTGCTTGGAGAATAGTGAGAAGGGACTTTCTGCAATACAGAAAATTTCTCTGCCCTTGAAAGGACTCCAGGTGTTGCCAGCACCTGGTCAGAGAGAGCAGGTTGCAGGCACAGTATCTATGGTGGGAGTGAGGGAAGGGAGTGCTATATTGTTAGTGTTCCCACTGACCCTCACCTCCAGCCCTCTCCTGTCAGCTGGTGGGTTTAGGAGCAGTCTTTGATGGTTGCACTCTTGCTGGCTAATGAGTGAACTTCAGAAAGGTGAATGGGAGGGGAAAATGTGGCATAGCTGCGTTGCTACTGGAGGAACTGGAGAAGACCTGTTCTATCATGTAGACTGTATGTTTGCAGAGAAAACCAATTTCTCTTTGAAAAGGTCTCCATCAGGAAAATAAACCGTAATCACAGTGGAATACATCAGCACCATCTGGGACCTGGGAGAAGGACGCTCTTAAAATCAGCTTTGAGATGTAAAGAGCCAAATGTGTTAATAAAAGCCACCTGCCCATCATTCCGGGACTGAACCCTGAGACTCTTTTTGTGATCTGACTCAACTTCCAGAACTAAGCTCTATTTCTGCCAGGGTGCATTGCAAGAGATTCTTTATTCAAACTATTTAATCAAATGTTGGTTTATATAGTCAAGACTCATATTTTTTGAAAGCTTTTGTGAGGGAGAATATCAGCTTTAGCTGTCGTCATTTTTTTTCACTGTATCAGCAGTTTTTTTTTTTTAGATACACAACTAATTTTCCATTTCAACTATAGTGTCTATATTCACTCTGGATGTTTCTATAGCAACCAGCCTTGTGCTATCTACATACCTCTATGAATTGATTAAGCATACAACATAAAAATGTTTTTCATTTTATTTTTCTGCAGACTGTGTCTGTTAGTGCATGTTTTAAAAACTTCTTGAGTAATGTGAAATAGAAAGACTATCTCTGTCGTCTTTGTACTCCTTAAGAAACCTCTTTATCGTTGTTTTTTATATGACTCCTATCATCCTATTATGTCACTACCTCTTACTCTAAACCCATCCAATGCCTCTAAGGGACAGAAAAGCACTAAAGACACCAAATAACCTGAATTTTACCCAGTGCAAGAAATCTGTGGTAGACTAGGGAACTGAGCTGTAGCCCCTGGAGTTGTTATTTAATGCTCATTATCCTGAGTTTCTCTCAGCATCTGACCAAATGGTTTAGGTAAAATTCTCTGTCAACAATTTCCTTTACAGAAATCACAGGTTTTGTGTTGCGTAAAAGACCAAACTTTACCATTTCAGTTGTTTCTATTGTGTTCAGTATTTAGTGCGATGTATGTTACAACAGATGACCAAAATTTCATCTAGAGCTCCAGATCTGGTCTTTTGCCAGTTTATGCTACAAAGTCATTTAAAAAGTTGTGTATTATTTTAAAGGTGATACAGAATGGGGGCTCCAGAGCACACCCAGTTTTCTTCCATTTCTGCTTCTTTTTTAAAAGATTTAACTTAATTTGATGGATTCTGATTCCAGACCTCACGCATGTATTCCTGTTTACAACTGTATTGATTACATTGCAGTCATCCCATGGCATTTGAGGAGCAGATGAAAAAGCTTTAACACTTTCTATATGGCAGCAGCTAAAACTAGAATGTGAAAAGATACACAAAACCTGAAAGAATATGTATTCATCCCTTTTCCTCTTCTAACTCATGCTCTGCGTTTCAGTGAGTTATTAATTTAGTACTCTACTCGTAATCCTTAATTTGAATTACAGTTTAGGCACATTTCCAAATCAGATGCTTGTGACAGTGACAATCACCATTTTTTAATATTCTATGATCATGTTTAATCTTTTATCAACAATGCTGCCTTAATAGGTCATCCTTACCTGTTCTATTTCTGCCAATTTTTGCATCCTCAGTGATATGACTTTGCAGTATGGGAAAATTAAGTGCACTACAGAAGTGCCTAATTAAAGTCAGTGGCAGTTAAGCATGTTTTAAATGCTTTGCTGGGTAAGAGTGCACTTCAGCACACGTTTAAGTCTTTCAATGAATTTTGAGCCTGTGAAGGGAAAACATCATATTTAGATTGGTGTATTAACTCATAAATGTTGTAGTTCTGTTCTTTAGTAACTGTAGTTGATAGATAACTATGATTTAGAGGAGCAAGTGTGTAGGAGAATGCTGCCTATAAAACAGCAGGGATTAACTGAATGACTTTTTATTTACTTTTCCATTAGCAGGGTGTCAGCATGATATTCTGTCTTTGACATCTTCAGTTGTCCCCAAATTTACTTTAGTTGTATGGGACTGCAATTCAGTGGTGGAACTCAATTGGGGAAGAATAATAAATTTCTTAAGGCTTAAGCTCTTGAGACTCAATCCTGACCAGGGTAACTGAAAAGGCAGCATTTTCAGTGTCAATAATGAAAACATAAAATTAATGCCCTCCTTGTGATGTTTCTTTGCCCACATAGAGCTCCAAAGTCCTGTTTGTGGACTTTATAGTCTTAATAAAAACACTCTTTGTATTTGTCAGGCTCACACACTGGGTGGAATATCCTAAAACAAAGCCTATTTATAGGACAGAAGTGTCTGAAAGGAAGGAAAGCAATAACATGAGCAGCTGAATCATGTTTCTTCGAACCTGTGACAAGACTACAGCGCAGTGGAGGGCAGTGAGGGTACACGTCCCAGTTTGTCATGCTGGCAGGCAGGACACGGGTTAGGATTGTAGCCCTCAGCTGCCTGTGTGTGTGAAACAGTTGCTTGCCTGACATGCAGGATATCAGGTTCAGGCCCATGGAAGATGATGTGTCACGTGGACTTTGAAATAATGCTGAGCACTGTACACTGTGTTGCACCACTGACAAGACAGTGGCTTGTAAAGGAGAGGCAGACAAGCATGTTAATCAATTCATAAAAAAAAGTCTAGTATGACAATCCAGCCACATCCTTAGCTGTTGTTGATCAGGGTACTGACTGATCAGTCATGCGGGTTGACACCAGTGGGGAATGTAGGCTGCAACTCTTGGAGGAGTTTGGCTGCTTCTCGTGTACATAGCGCCCATATTGCAAGATGAGATTTTTGTATTTGAAACTCATTTTTAAGTAAAATGAAAAGAATATGGGATGGCAAGGCCAAACAAGTAGTTTCATAGAGCTTTAAATTTTTAACCGCTTATCTGCAGAGCTGAAGAGATTGGCATTTGAAATGCTTTGTGCTTTACTCAGTTGCTCTCCTTTAAAGCATCTTCCTGTAAGTCACAGAGACATTAGTGAGAGAATTCAAAAGTGGAATTAAATGACACCAGAGCAAAATAAAATTTTGGCTTGAGAGAAGATACCCCAGTGAGTAGATGTTGTTCTAAAATAAAGTGTAGAGTCTGGGAGTAGAGCAGCATCTGTTTGTGATGTGTAATTTATGTAGGATGAGGTCTATCCATTGGGTGGAGCTGGTGCTCATTAGGAGATCAGAAGTGTCTGTCTGAGAAGCAACTGAAAGCCCATCTGAATTAGGTGAGGAAAGGATTTCCTGAGTTTTCCCGTTTACAGAGGGGCTTTGCAGACTGCAAGCTTGGGGTTTATTTTTTTCTTTTTTTTTTTTTTTTTCTTCTGTACAAACCTCATGATGTGCACTACTAATTAAATCCCAAGTCTCAACAGACTTTTGGGGTCTATCCCAAGACTCAATGAACTGGAGACTTTTCTGCCCTTATGCTTCTCTGAAAAGACTTCTTCAGGGGACTGTGTTGACTCAGCCAGCCTGACAATCAAGCTAAAGATGTGTGGGTGGAGTATGAGGTGGAAAGGACTTGCTAAGCTTTAAAAGGATACTTAGTCCCTACAGTGGGAAATCAAGGAGACTTTTTAGAATAGAATCATAGAATCGCTTAGGTTGGAAAGGACCTTTAAGATCATTGAGTCCAACCATTAGCCTAAAACTGCCAAGTCCACCACTAAACCATCTCCCTAAACGCCACTTCTGCACGTCTTTTAAATACCTCTAGGGATGCTGACTGGGAAGCCTGTTCCACTTTTTGGCAACCCTTTTGGTAAAGGCTGTTTCCTCTTGTTCTATCACTTGTTACTTGGAAGAAGAGACTGATACCCACCTCGCTACAACCTCCTTTCAGGTAGTTGTAGAGAGCGATAAGGTCTCCCCTGAGCCTCCTTTGATCTAGAGGATACATAAGCCCAGTTCTCATTGATTTTTTTGATGCAAATTATGAGACAGCTCAAATGCTTTGGAGTGACAACAGCTGAGAATTTGCTGGCAGCTGCCCAAATTCCATAAGCAGTACTGAAAACCTGGGCCGTGACTGCAAAGACCAGAAGGCAGCACCACAGAGGAGAAGCAAGTGCATGTCTACAAAGAGCTGAAGCAGAGGTATCTTTACTCTGCTTCAGAAAAGCAGCTACATAATTTTGTCTGGTTTGTTTTTTTTTAATGTACAATAGCATAAGAACTTTGTTGTTTCTAATTTAGCTATTGATTGCAACAACACAAGACTGTGTTACATGTGGACGTAAGTTCTAGGATTTCCCTGCAACTATTCTATATCAAACCACAAAAAAAATCTAGTGGACTGGGTGTATAGAGGTTAGCTGGTCTTACTCAAGATTTGCTAAGGTTTAGAGAGAGGAGTCTGGATATGATCCCTATGCCCATTGGAACAGAAACACAGTTTTTATAGGTCCAATGGATCTGAGGGGGAGAAAGAGATTTTGAATTAGTTACTAATTACACAACAGATTTCTAAGTTTTGGATTGAAATAAGATATGCTTTCATTGAATCAAAAACAAGAGTATGACATGTACGTAAGGAGAAACAAGGACTTAACTCTTTGGTTGTTGTCTGTGTCTATAAACCTGTCTCTAAAAACAGGCTGATTCCAAGGAAAGCAAGCAAGCAAAAAAAAATAAAAAAATCAAGCCAAACTGTAAGTGAACATTAAAACTAGGGAGGGGAAGAGGGTGAATTAAGGAAAACATACAAATGTCCATAATGTTGAGAAAGTTTCATCTAGCCGAGTAGCCTATTTTTAATCATGGTCGCTCAAGGATGCTTAGAAAGAATATACGAAAAAAGGAGAAGATAACAAAAAACGTTTTAACCAGCTGCTGCAATTGATGGTTTAAGTCTTTCCCTGCAAGAGCTGCATGCAAAATATCATTTTTAATAAATGCTAGGATACCTTGCCCTCCTTTGATTTGTGTAATCCCTTTTTGAACCTGCTTGTATTTTGACATCCACAAAACTCTGTGGCAATGAATCCCAGAATTTAATTAAATGTTTTGTGAAAAAGTACTTGCTTTTATTGGTTTTCAACCTGCAGACTAAATAACTTCTAGCTTTTTTTATCTCAAGAAAAATGAGTAATGATCCTCTATTCACCTTTTCCATCCCACGTTGGCATTTATGGACTGCTACTGTTCCAGTCTCTTCACTCCCAGGAATGTGTTCCCTACTAACTGATCCTTTTTTCAAGTATTTTTTCCTAGTTCATTTGAAATTGTTGCTAAAAGGACACAGCTCAGATCATGGCCATTTTGGATGAGGTTTACGCATGTCCTTTAGATCTGCACTGCAGAGCTCTAGAGCCTCAGTACGATAAAGGTAGAAAAGTGCTTCTGTTCCCCATTTACTACTCTGTTTAACTTTCCAAAGTCAGAGGTACAAAGGGATTAAATTTTATAACATCCTTTATTTGTTAGATTTCCATATACCATCCCATATCTGTTAAATTTCAGACCCCTGACTAGCAAAAGAAATGCGGCTTGTGCTACACTCAAGTGGTACTACCAGTATGTGTCACATGAGCTCTGCTAAAGTGTTCATCCATGTGATGGGGTTGCCATCTGCAAATTCAGTCATCCTGCATACTGGCAGTTGGTAGTGATAGTGTGGTGCAGGTGGATGTCTACGAGGTCTTCACTAGTCCAGTTGCCATGGACTGCCGGCTTGAAGGTGTTTTCCAGCAGGGTGATTTCCACTCCTTCCTCCAAGATAGGCAGCAGCTACACTGTCAGGTTGTTTGCATGTGTTTGTATAGAAAGCCATGGTCCCTGCATTAGCACGCACACTTCTGCTTTTTCCATGCAAGAGTCTTGATTCATTTGATCCTGTCAATGTATATATGTATGCCATTTCTACCTCCTCTATGTGTCTAGCTGAAAGGAACAGTATTTAAGTATGCCTTACATTATAAGAACATTTGCTGGATAATGTTCACATCACTACTATTAATACTTTGATGTTGATATTTCCATTGTATACTCTTACTCCATAGTTAGAGTGGGAAGCATATTCACACTGGAGGGACTGGATAGCAAGTGGGATTGAGAAAGCCCTTCTAGTTTAAATATGTGGAGACTGGGAGAGGAAAAACCCTCTATGTGAGTTAGTTTAACTACAGAACAACTGGTCCTACTTGCATTCTGTTATCAGTGTATTTTTTTAATACACGAGGAATTTTTTTTTATATCTAAAAGAGGAAGTATGATGGGTAGATCCTAGTCAGATACAATATGAGAAGCCTCAATTAGATGCATTTTCTGTGTAATAAAACCAATAAAAAACCCACTTAAAGACACCAACACCATTATCATGAACAATGAAGCTATTTCTCCTGCAGTATTTTAAGTGCGTAGCTGTAACTTCAGAATGATTTTCTCCAACAACATGCATATATCTGGGGCTGTTTGGGATTACATTGTTTACCATACTGTAAGATCAATTCTAAATGTATGCACTGAAGTCTGAATAATTTATTTTCTAGCCCATTAGAACAATTTGGAGGATCTAATTCTGTAGGCAGCTTTTCTGCCAAGAGAGGGAGTGCACACGTGTCTCTGTATCTCTTGGGAAAGGAGAGACAGACTGAATCTATGCTTTTAGAGTAAGCCACCCGCTTTACTGCTTAATTCGGCTGTATAAGTGTCTATGAGCAATTTGTCTTGAGCAGAATAAACTGTTCCTCCCATAGCCAATTGCAAACTCCGGGGCTTGCAAAGAACCTGCTACTCGTGTCTTTGTATTCATGATTCTGCAATTGAGGCACAGACATACTAAACATTCTGTTCCAGATTTACACTGAGTTCTGTCCTGGAACAAACACTTAACTCAGAGCTCCTAAGTCCTAGGGCTGTGATGCTAGCCCTTCTGATGTCCCACTGTTTTGGCTTAGAATTAAAGATTTTACAAAAAAATGCAACATTTACTAAAAAAAAAAAAAAGAGAAGAAGCTGCATTTCGTTTCAGATTTTGTCATGAGCTGACTTGCTTGCAAAAGAGTGGATTATCGTGAACAATTTGACAAATAATGCGTTAAACATTTCACAATGGAATTAAAAAAATGCCATTGTCAGTAGCCTGACATTTTTGAGGGAGATTTGTGTTGGTTTTTTTAAATATGTCAACCCTGCACTCACCACATGGAGTCAATACAGACTCATATTTGGCTGCCAATAGATCAGGTTCAAGCTGTAGACTTCTCGCTAACCTTTTGGTTTTAATGTTTTCTCTTTTAACTATGGCAGCTACACTATTTTCTTGGAAGCCCCAAATTGTCAAGAGTGGCCCTGTTAATGGTTTTGGTTTTGTTTAATTTCACATCTTGGCAAGCCCTGAAAGCTGTCAGGAATTATCATCTCATCACTCTTCTTTTGACTGTTAGGCATAAACAGGGACTGGGGGTTGGGTATGGGTCAGGGAGGGAAAAAGTGGAGGAACGGGAACATCGTAAATAACTAAGTAAAATTATCTGTAACTTGACAGCTCCTTAGATACCAAGACAAAGAAATCAAAACAGACAGGCAGCATAGGACCAGCTACAACAGTTTCCTCTTCACTCAGATCCAGAATAAATAAACATGATCCTTCTGATCTTAGACTGGGAATGACACTGCTGTTCAGTTCAGAGTGAGGTGGGAAAAGAGCTTTTTGAATGTTTGGGAGCAGAAAATATTCTGCTGTTGTTGGAAAGGCTCCTGTGGCTGTCTTGGTGGGTCTTGGTTCCTGTAAGCGTTTCCTTAACCAGGTGCTTGAGTGTTATTATGGTCCTTGGACAGAGACTTACAGGTGTGCTTCACGCCTTGGCAGAACAGGGCCTTTAAAGAGCAGTTTAGACTAGAGTTAAGGGCAGCCTGTTTCCCAGGGCCTGGTGTGACAGCTTAGTGACTTTATTCAAGGATCGTGAGGGGATGTTCTGGTGTGGGAAAAGGAACAGGGCTGAACTAAGGTGGAGCAGCCCTCAGTAGTGTGTGCTGACATTTCCTAAGCTGCGTTTCATGAAATCTAGTTTGCGCCAGATGATTTAATACTCAAAGGATCCCTTTGTGCATTTCAGGGTTTGGTTAATCCACCTAAAGAAGAGCTATGCATTAGCTTTTCAAAAATGGGAAGGTAATGAGCTGCTGGAGAGCCTGGTGTCTATTAGAGTATCTCTGAATCAGGGCAATATAGTGAGATATACTCCTCCGGACCACCTCACCTGAAATATTGAGCCCTGATCTAAATGGGTACATCTGTAGTTGCAGTGTTTTGCACAAACCATCTCCTGGTTTTGTGATGTTTTATCCACTGGTGAGTTCCCAGTTTTTACAGACAAGTGAATTTGAAGGGAGAAAATGCTGGCATCAAATGTCCGAAGGGCAATGATGTCTCAAGCATTATGCATTGTACATCATAAAGAATTTAATGGGCGATGGAGGAGCAGACAAGCAGGTCTTGATTTTACTGAACACAGCAGCATCCTCAGCTAGACCCACCTCCCATAATAGTTGTAGGTGTGAATATCACTCAGAGCAGTGTAGCAACATGGAGAGCATGACAAGTGATGAAATAAGCTGCCTCTTATTGGTGCCATTGAATTGCTTCCGAACAAAGAACTGAAGATAATAGCGAAATGTATTGCAAGGTGATGCCTCTGCTGCTGCTGGGCATCTGCCTTAGTTAGGCTTAATTGGGCCATTTGTGCAGCCTCATTGTACCTGCAGCTCTAAGGCTGGTTTCGAGGCAGAATGCCCACCAGGCTGCAGAGTCAGAAGCCCAGCTATGCTTTCCGTCCTGCTCCTTGACCAGTTTAGTGCTATTCTTGACTATATTTCAGTATTCTGACCAGTTCAGTTTTAACTTGGGTTCCTGCCACCTCTCCTTTGCTATTCTATAGCCCAGTAGACCTTCAGACTTCTATTCCTTTTATAGGAAACTTATTCCTTTTTTTCTTTTCTCCCATTTTTTCCCTTGGGCCATGTTGGTAGCTTTTGTTTATATCCCCTCAGCTACCCTAAATGATTTTCTGTGGGTTACCTTCTTTAAGTATTCTTCCGTCTTCTCTCCCATGGTTATTCTTCAATCATTTTAGACTGTGTTAAAGAACATGGTCCATAAGTGGGCATAAAGGGGAGGTATTTCCAGTGTATATGGTCAGGGCATGGACTGTCCCTCCACGGTGTTTGTAGAGGCTATTTTTTGAAATGGTGGATATGGTGATATGGGATGCCTGTATGTGAAAAGGTTGCTGAATGAAATTATTTGAGTCCCTGTGTCCCAAAGTCTGCCTTCTCTCAGTGGAGACACACAGGTTGATGCAGCTGAGGTACGTTACAATGAGGTATAGTTTGGCTCCTTAGATCTGTACAAAATAGACTGATTTGCAACTGGGGTGAGGAGTCCTGCCTTGAGACACAGCCTCCTTTATTGTCTCTTGTTGAGGGAGAATTCAGTGGCATGCAGAGGCAACCTTAGTAATTAGTACTGAGAAATTGCTTTGGCTTTTGTGTTTCTCTTCTGTGTTTTATTTCTGAGGCTTAGCTCTGCCCCAGGATTAGCTCTGTCTTTTTTCCTTCCCTGGTTCATGAGCTGTCTTATGTTCATCCACTTTATGCAGACATTTAATTGATATGCTCCTATGTCTGGCTTACTACTCTATGAACACAATTTCTTTCCTAGCCTTTAATTGACTTGGATAATAAAGTGCAATTATAAAACTCAATAAAAATTATAAAACTCAATAAAAAGGGAGAGCAGGAAAGAAAGAAACCTAAGTGATACTCTGCTGTGTGACTTTATAATAATACAAAATCCCCTTTGGTTTAATTCTGTTTAATTGCTCAGCTTTACTCAGATTGTTACAATTCTGTAGGCTTTCTCACAATTATAAGCAGCATGCTTATAAATGTTTGCATTTTTTAAAAGTTCCTTGTGTATATAATAATTGTAAATTTTATGTCTCTGTGGTGGCTGCTACCTGCACTGGCATCCTCCCTTCTCCTTGCTCACATGCCTGGGGAGCCTGTACTACTGCTCCCCTCTCAAACTTTTCCTAAACCAGACAAGGACTTGTCCAGTGGCCACATAAGGAGTAAACATCTGTTTGATTTTTTTTTTTAATGTTACAGGAGGATTCTCCCTCTTTCTCTGGCCCCTTTATACTCTAAATGTTCTCTTGCTTCCAAGGGGGGCTAGGCCATGGACAGAAACTAAATAAGAAGAGGTGTGAGATGTGCTACCAGGGGATGCTCTGGCAAGATTTATGGCATGTGCCAGGAATGGGAGACAGTGTATTGGGATGAGAAGAACAGGGGATCAAAACCGCTTCAGCAATTCTGGGCAGCTCTCTGAGGTACCTAAATAAGATATGGATTTTTCAGTCTCTTAGATATCTGAATCTCTGGGAATTGCTGTTTTACTCAGTGTCAGTTTTTTCTCTAGAGAGGAAGGGACCTGTTGTTTGAAGTTGTGTCTTGGATTTAGGAAGTCTGGGTCTTTTTCTTGAGTGTTACATCTTACTGATGAGTTCCCCCTCTATAATTTTTTTTTCTTTCTCCCTTGCCTGCTTTCCCTACTTAAAGTACCATAAGGAGGGATCATTTTTCATTAGATGTGACTGCTGGGTTTACCCCAGCAGAGCCATTCTACTGCTCCCATATTGTCACGGATTAATATCTGTGGTTGCTTGGGTACGATAACTGAGTTTCTTTGTTTCTCTTTGTTTTCCCAGTTGGGAGGCTGTGGAATCCTCGGAGTAGGCATCTGGCTGGCTGTTACCCAAGGGAACTTTGCCACCCTCTCCCCTACTTTCCCGTCCCTGTCAGCTGCCAACATACTGATCGTCACAGGGACATTCATCATGATCATTGGCTTCGTGGGCTGCATAGGCGCCATCAAAGAAAACAAGTGCCTCCTGCTGAGTGTGAGTATTAAGCTTCTATGGCATTGCAGTGTTTTCTGTCTTAAGGTGCTGGTGCTATTCCAATGCATGTTACAGTGTCGTGTATTTCAACAGAAGTTGCCCACTTGACATGGATGAGATGTGAGTCATGTTTGAATCAGTCTTTGATAGGTCTAAGAACTGCTAGATCATTTCTGACCATGCTTTTAACCTTTCCTTGGAGGATAAGTCCTGCAAGAAGGGAAGAGTTAGCAGTGGTGTGGGTTTCCTTGAACTCTTCAGAGAAGAGGGAGGTTTGTGATGACATCTTTTGCAGTATACCCTTGAATTACTTTTTACTCAGCTTTAGTAGCTATATACTCCAAATGTCTACCTTGGCAGGACTGATGATCTAAAGTCCTGGCCAGAAAGATCAATGTAGGCAGGAACCATTGAAAAAAGGTTGATTTTGGTTTAAATTGGAAAGGAAGTCCTTCAGATTTGGCAATGCTGGTTTTGCCAATCATTAACTCTCAAAAGGCTGCGATGTCAGGAAGCAAAGGTGGCAGTATAAGGAGACTGCTGTGAAATCAAAGATTAATAAGGTGCTAGCTGTCCATGACTTAACAGAGGCTTGAGCCACATTCCAAATGTATTTTATCAAAATGTAATTTGATGCCACTCCAAGCTGGACTTTGCAAGTAGTGACTGCCTGCTGTAGTTGGTGTTTGTGTATATTTTGAGTCCCATTCAGCTGAAGATCAGGAATTGAGGTGATCTTGCTGCTCAAGTCCTCTGAGGTTCAGCAAACCTCAGAGTGAAGTGAAGCTGGGGTTTAGTTTGGTGAGCTGGTGATTCCTTTGTAAAAGACTGTTCCTCACCGGGCTTCACATATTCATTTTACTCCCCTGAGAACTACAGAAAGTCGAGGCACACAGCCCACAAGAAAAATTTATCTGGTAAAAATTTTTAAGTGTCTGTGAGATTCCAAGCCTCAATAGAGGACTCTTTCCAGACCTCTGCCTTATACAGTTGGGTTTGCTGATTTTTTCACCAGTAAGAGTCAGGACTAGTCAGTCTAGGCTACTAAGGGCTGCTTATGTGGCAGATAGGTGGTTTGAAACTAAAATGAACAACATAAATTGAAATTAAGGCAATTTTGTGAGTGGAAATTTACATTGGGAAGGCTGAAGTCAGAATCTGAGGCTGAAAGTCTTCAACAATTTTAATAGTCTATAAATTCCTGCTTTGTGGAGGAAGTGTCTGGCCAGCCAGATGTAATTACTGGATTACAGCTTCAGTGCCAATGCAGGAGGAGTCCACAGGGTGCTGAGTCTACCTTGGTGGTAGTCTTTAGACCTGCAAGGACTGGAAAGACAAATATCCCATGCAACAGGAGCACCTCTTGTTCTGCTTCCTAAAAGCAGAAGAAAGAGGAAAGGATGTGGCAGCTACAAGTTAGGGAAAGATGTAGTTGGGAGGATGTGCTGCTGTTATTAGGATGGATGGTTTGGAGGAAGATATTGGAAATATTACAGGAGGCATGGAGACCACTGGGATCTTAAAATGGACTGGGAGTGAGGAGGGCAGGAGGAACTACTAGTTCAACCTACCTGTGTTCAAGAAACAGAGTTTTATGTAGTGTTGGACACAGCAGAATGTTTGTGTATGGTCTTGCCTTACGAATAGTGCTACTTTTCGATGATGTGATAAGGGATGAGATTTCCTAAGGAGTCTGCTTAATGATACTTCTCAATGAGAAATGATCAGTATCAAAGAGACATTTAAATCTATTTATATTTCATACACTAGGTTGCACAGCAGATGAGACTCTGATCCTGTATCTTTGTGTTCTCCGCATATGACATTTTTATTGGGTTGGCAGAGCAAACCTGTAAGCTCTTTGGTATTAGGCTGCTATGATGTTAGGTGTAAATGATAATAATGGCTTACCTCTGGCATTTGTCAATGACTTTTGAAAGAAAAGAGGACAGCTGAAGTGTTTTAAGTAGCAGAAGACAGGTGGAGAAAGGAGGTCAAAAGCAGAACTGAAGTTTAATTTGTAAATGAGATTTTTGCATAGCTACGTGCAACAGTCAGGAACGATCCACATTAACTCTCTGATTAGAGTGTATAGATAGCCCAAAGCTTCACTCTTTTACTGACCTGAAAGGATTTACCTGGTGTCCACCAACTTAGAAGCTGGCAGATATTCTTTACTCAGTGGCAATGTATAGCCAGGACAATGCCTAACTAATCTCTTGAGAGAGAAACAGGCCCATTCCTATTTCTCCACATTCAGAGGAAGAGAATAATATGAAAATCTAAAATAGAGCATGAAAAAAAAATATAAAAGGAGACCTCAGCCATCCTATGTGTTCTGCAAAAATACGCAGATGGGGTGAGTTGTGCAGCTGTCATTCTAAGATCTCTGTCAACAAAGAATGGATATTTACGATGATTCTTATTTGCTCAAGCTACAACATGAAAGAAGATAAACTTTCCATCATTAGATTTCCCTAGGGAAATCAGAGCAACTAGCATTTCTTGAAATAAGTATACAACCTGGTGTACATAATCTTGCATCTGAATGTAGATGCAAATTGATGAGTGAAGCAGGCAAACAATACTTTCTTGCTTTAGTAAGATTCCTTTGACATTTCTGCTATTCTTGTTGCTCAAGATGGTATAACAGAGGTCCCTCTGCTACAAGCTCATCTGTAATTAGAAAATGGCAACTTTGTTCTGATGGGTTGGGTCACTGTCCTGAACAGGTGACAGAGGTTATAAACTAAGAGTCTAACTTGAGAACGTTAGTTTATTGACTTCCATTGGGTTTTTTTGATAGGTATTTGTTCCTGTGCTGCAGAATCATCTAGCTATACTGCAAATCTCTATAGGCTATCTTGAAACAAAATTAGGAATCTGGTTTTTCTCCCTCTTTGCAAATGTGTATGTATAATGTCTGTCAGAGCTATCAACTGTATCCATCATCTTAATGAATTTTAGCAAAATGTTTAGCTTGAGTGCTCTTAACCCCATTGCAATGCTTTTCAGCTGAGGGCAGGTCCTTGCAGAAGGTGAGGCACCAGCTTGCTGTACCACTCTAGCACAATCAGTTGTGATGACTTGATTGTAGTGCTGACTTTAGGCGGGTGCTGTATGTACACGTGCACATGCCATTGCTGTATGCTGAAGAAATTTATTGCTGATTAAGTACTTTTTTTCTCTTTCATGTCCAAATGTTGACCTAGCTGATCCTTAAGTGTCTGTGTAAACATTTTCTAAAATTTAATTAATTGCTTAAGATCTATGTTTGAGGAGGTAAATTGCCTGAATTCTCTGCCTTTCATACATGTTTAGAAGAGACCTATATTTCATAGAATCATAGAATACTAGGTTGAACGGGACCTCAAGGATCATTTGGTCCAACCTTTCTTGGCAAAAGCCTGGTCTATACAAAATGGCCTAGCACGCTGTCCAGCTGAATCTTGAAATTGTCCAATATTGGGGAATCCACCACTTCCCTGGGGAGATTATTCCAAAGGCTGATTGTTCTCATTGTGAAAAGTTTTCCTCTTGTGTCCAGTTGGAATCTCCCCTGGAGCAACTTGTTATCCCTCATCTTTTCCATGTGACTTCTCTTTATAGACACCGTTTAAATACCGGAACATGGTGATAAGGTCTCCCCACAAAACTTTCTTTTATCAAAGCTGAAAAAACCTGATTCTCTCAGCCTTTCCTCATATGTCAGGCTTCCCAGTCCTTTGATCCTTTGTGGCCCATTTCTGGACCCTCTCCAGCCTGTCCACATCTTTTTTGCATAGTGGGGACCAAAACTGAACACAGTATTCCAGGTGTGGCCTGACAAGCACCAAGTGGAGTGGGATAATGACTTCTTTATCTCTGCTGGTGATGCCCTTGTTGATGCTACCCAGCATTCTGTTGCAGCACACTGTTCACTCATACTGAGTTTGTTGTCTACCAAGACCACAGGTCCGTTTCCACAGAACTGCTTCACAGCTGGGTAGATCCCAGCCTGTGCTGCACTCCTGGATTATGTTTTCCCAGGTGCAAGACTTTACACTTGTCCTTGTTGAACTTCATAAAGTTCTTGCTAGCCCACTCTTCAAACCTATCCAGGTCTTCCTGCAGGGTGGTTCTTCATTCTGAAGTGTCCGCTTCCTCACTCAGTTTGGTGTCATCAGCAAAGTTCATCAGAGTACACTTGATCCCATGACCCAGATCATTTATGAAAATGCAAAGCAACCTTGGGCCCAGTATCAGTCCCTGGGGGACCCCACTTGTGACAGGTTGCCAGTCTGAAAAGGAGCTATTTACTACCACCCTCCGAGCGCGGCCTGTCAGCCAGTTCTCCACCTATGACACACAACTTGTCTATAAGCATCAGTTTCTGTAGGAGGAGGCTGTGGGGAACTGTGTCGAAAGCCTTGGAGAAATCCAGGCAGACAATGTCCACCGCTCACCCAACATCAACCGAGTAGATTACTTTGTCATAGAAAGCAATCAGGTTTGTCAAAAATTTGGTGAATTCCCAGTCACATGCTTCATTTGACTTGTGATAGGCCCCAGGAGCATTCATTCCATAACTTTCCCAGGGACTGAAGTAAAATTGATGGGCTTATAATTTCGTGGGTCCTCCTTTAAGCCCTTCTTGTAGATGAGGGTGACATTAGCCTTCTTCCAGTCTTCTGGAATGTCTCCGGATCTCCACGACTTCTCAAAAATTATGGAAAGCAACCGCATGACAGCATCAGCCAGCTCTCTTAACACCCTCAGGTGGATAACATCAGGACTCATCCATTTGTATGGCTCAAGCTCCTGTAACAGTTCGAATACCCACTCTTTCTTCGCTGGCAGTGGGTCTGTGTTTGCATCAACCTGGATTTCTGTTCTCAAGGCCTGAGGCCCAACAGTGGTGGTAAAGACAGAGGTGAAGAAGGTGTTGAGAACCTCTGCCTTTTCAGCCTTGTTGGTGACTAATTCACCTCTCCTGTTTAACAGCGGGACAATATTTTCCTTCTGTTTCTGCTTGTTGTTTATGGACCTGAAGAACCCTTTGGTGTACTTTTTAACATCTCTGGCCAATTTCAATTCAAGCTGAGCTTTTGCTTTTCTAGCTGCATCTCTGCGCACCCTGGCAATGCCCTTGTAGTTCTCAACAGGTGTTCGTTTGCTGTTCCATCTCTGGTACGCTTCTCTTTTGCTTTTGAGCAGACTCAGAACCTTGCTGTTAAATCGAGGAGTCTCTTGCTCCACCTATTTCCCTTACCTTTAAAGGGGATGAACTGTTTTTGTGCTTCCAGGAGAGCTTTCTTGAAAAATTCCCAGCACCCGCTAGCCCCTTTATCCTCCATGGAAGCTTCCCACGGAATCCCTCCCAACTGAGCTCAGAGTGAGCTGAAGTTTGCGCTTCTCAAATCTAAAACCTTTGTCTTAGCACCAACCTTCAGCGTGCTCAGCGGGATCCCAAACTCCACAATATTGTGAGCTTGCACTGTATGCTCACACTGAAAAATGTCATTATTCCACGGATAGTCCAGGTTAAAAATCTCAGCTCTAGACATCCAATCATAATGGATTAAGTTATTTATTATCTCTATTACAGTGTCCCCTGCAGGCAGCCCATGAGATCAGGATGCTCATTCTGTATAAAACTCTTGGCAAGAGGAGGTCCCTGACCAGTAGGGCTTACCATCTAAATAGATAAGACAAATGGAAAGTATAATTATCCTCATTAGACAGATGGGGAGCTGCAGCTCAGTGAAACTCAGTGCCTTGCATAGGCTGCACTGGGAGATTGTGGGAGACCTATGAAGCAAACCCAATATGTCTAAATCGCAACTGAATGCCTTTGTCATCTTTCTTCGACTACTGTAGCGTATGTCTACATGTCCTGTGTGCTACAATGACCTTTAAGAAGTATTTGGTCCATGTTTCCTTGATAGTAATGACAAATTTGTTTTCTTTCATCAAGTGTATTATGTCCAAATGATAAATAAATATGGCAAAGCAAAATTAGTTTTCAATTTTTGTCTTGTTGAAAGTGTCTAATTGGCACAATTAGCTGGTTTCCATGAGGTCCACTGCAGGCTGTACCAGCTGGGCCAATCAGCTTAATTGCAACCTTACTTTCAGTTAAATGGGGAACAGGACATTTAGAGAAGCTGCCAGAAAGGACATGTAAACATGGTCTAAACCAAATTTTTTGCAAATAGGAACTTACTTTTGGTCCAGGAAATCATAGTCAGGTAAAGACCAGTATCGGGCCCTTTGTGAAGGAAGGATTTTTATGTCTGCTGGTTGTTACAGCACATATGTATAGATACCATGTTTCCAGATATGTGCAACTTAATAACCCGTGTCCTGGAAAGAAGTAAGATCCATAGGTAGTTCTTTATTTTGTGACACTTTTTTTTTTTCTCCAATGATTTGGCATAAAGAACACATTCTTCTGCTCCTGGGTGGGATATGCAATATCGCCAATAATCCAATCAAAAGAGGTAGAGGATGAATCTTGCCTGTGTAGACTTTAAGGCCTAAAAAGGCCTTAAGTTGACATAGGTGATTGTTCAGCACATATTGCCCATACAGGAATATATTAGAAAGAGGAGAGGGCTTGAAGTAGACAAAATGCTGACTCATATCTGGTTACCCAAAGCAGCTGCCTTCTTATAAAGCACCAAGGTTGGATATGTTCCATCAGATCAAGGATTAGATAATTTAGAAGATGGTTTAGATACACCCTTTTCCCCCTGATTTGTCAATAAGCCTGATTATTTTTTTTTTCTGTAGAAAACCTGAAACAATAATTAATTAGAAGGGGAAAGAAAATAATTAACAGACAGATCTATGTGTTCAGCTTAATTTAAATGAGAACCTCACGTTAATAAGCGAGGAGGTCATCACAGTTGCTGGAATGAATAAGATCAGAATTAAACCTTGATATTAGGTCAGGACCAGCCATGGAAAGAGCTGATACTGTATATGTGTCTGAATGACTATCCAGACATCAAAAGGCTCTTACTTATGGAATAGTCCAAGGGGAAAATGAGTGCCCGTGATGTTTTGTACTATGCTGTTGAGAGTTTCCTGAACTTCAGCCAGCTCATCTGTAAGTGAAATAGCAATAAAGAAAATGAGGAAAAAGTTAATGAGTGGAAAGAAAAGGAGAGTAAAAAAACCCTACTGTTTTCAGTAGTGCCAGTGGATCCAATCAGAGCTGACAGCTGAAACTCCACTGGTGACGGGGAATATATTTCAAAACAACTAAATGGGAAAGAAATAGCCCGTGAATGACTTCATCTCAGTAATTTAATGCTACAGACCAAACAGTAGATTCTCATTACAGTTTAGGACACGTGCTTGTGTTCTTTTAGCAATCTGAGTAGCGAAATCAGGGAAATTGTGGCTGCAGCCACATCAGCAAGCAAGTGATGCAAAGACCAGGAAGATACCATAGACACAGCCTGAGAACATTATACACCATGTGTAACACTGCTCTGTGTAGTGCTGTCTTGCATATGAAAGCCTTGACTTGCTGCCTGTTTGGACTGTAAGTACTGAGCACCAAACTCTCCTAGTTTTGTTGCCTCTCCTTTGTTATTAAGAATCTGTTTCTCATCGCCTTTCAGTTTTTAGCTCCTTCCGCTTGGCTGATACTGAAACTCAGGAGTGGATGGGATCTGTCTGAGTCCTCTTCTTTCTCCTTTCTTTTCTTCAGCTCTGGTAGCAGTTAATCAAAGAACCTGGGAACAGAGGAGAGAAAACAATAAAGCTGTTTTCATTCCCCCTTGTTTTTAGACTTGAGCCTAGGCTCAGTGTGTCGGAAGGCTTACCTCATAGGGTAGTATTTCTTTTTCTAATATAGACTTATGCAATATCACTAGTGCTTGATATGCTTTGAATCATAGAATATCTCAAGTTGGAAGAGACAATCATTGAGTCCAACTCCCTGCTCCTTGCAGAACTACCTAAAATGAAACCATATGATTAAGAGCGTCGTCCAGATGCTCCTTAAATTCTGACAGGCTTGGTGCTGTGACCAGTTCCCTGGGGAGCCTGTTCCAGTGACCAACCACCCTTTCAGTGACAAACCTTTTCCTAATGTCCCCATTCCTTCTTGTTTGCCAAGATGCTGCTTTGTGGCAGTCAAACAGTGTGACAGTACCATGTGCAGGAGTCAGTGGAGCTATACTAATTTATATCATGGCTTATCTGTTTGTCTAAATGGCTATCAGTGTTTCCAAGTTCCAAACTCCTGGTTGATTAATCTATTAACTAGTAGTTGTTAACCACGTATTAGCAGCAACAGCTTCTCTGACAGTCTACACAGGCTTAAGATCCTCTATCGCTTAGAAAGCCTCCCTCACCCCATCTTTTGTCTCAGCATTCAACCAATTCTCACGTTCCTTGAAAAGAAACCTGGCTCTGAGCCATTTCAAAAGGGGACCCATAAATCAAGCCTTATCTTGCCCTACTAAAAGATTTGAGGTGGGTCACAGATACCTCACTGCCAATCAAATTACTAGGACAATTAAGTAATCCAATGAACCTCATGGTGGAAGAGCAGAGCATAAGACTACATGGTGGTAAGGAAAACCCTGTCAAGGAAGCCTGTTTTCTATCAGAGCTTGCAGTCTCCGGGCGGATGTGTTCATTGTCTGATCTATAAGACTGACCTCTGCTGATTTTGATGGGCTTTTGCTCCAGACCTAGGGTCACCTGCAAGATCTAGTAGGCAACAGAATTACTCCCATTTCAAAAGAAAACGACAGGTAACCTGGGTGCTCGTTGCCAGCCCAGACATTCATGTCACTTTTGAGCATAACATTTGTTTTATTTTTTTTCCTAACAATAAAATTATCTCCTCAGATAGAAAGCCATAGGCTTACCAAAGCAGCATGTGTGCTTAAATTCCCAATCATTCACTTGCTATTTTAGTCACCTTAACACTGCTTCTTAAAATAGAGAGCAACATTGGCTTTTTTCTTTATGGATTAGAATTATCTGAACCTCAGAAAAATCTGTCTCTGGAGGTAAAGAAATAGAGGCTAATTTGTGTAAATCAGTGATGCCTACACAAGGTGTAGCCAGATCTAATTTGATAGATATTCCAGTTCCCCAGTAGGAGAATATCACCAGCTAAAAGGCAGAATTAGGTAAACCAAACTACCTTGCTGTTCATTTTCTAAGCTACTGCAAGACTGACCGATATGCATCTGATGCAGCAGCTTCTGTGTAGCACATTTGGTAACAACAAACTGGGGAGAAAACCAGTAGCAGAATCTAAATACAGGCAAAATACTCAAGCTTGCCCTTTTCTCTCTTCTTGATCATCTGCTTCTCACCATTTCATTCATTTATGCATTCAGTGTAGTTTCCAGATGCTATTTTGAGACTCCTAGAAATAAGGAAAATTTTCTACTGTTATAATTAGTAGGTGAAGTTCCATTGCAATCTTAGCTCAGGGTTTGCAAATACATGTAAAGGGAGAACTGCAGAATTTCAGAGTAGTTTTTTCCCCCTTCATCTCATCGTAAGTCAGCTGAGCAGCACGGTCATGTCATTTGCCCTTATCATCTTGAGGGAGCTTCTGTCAGTCTGCCCAGCACTTGGGGTCAGCTCAGTGTGAAGCCGACCCTGCTGACTCACTCGCTCCCCAAGCAGGGTGTGGGGGGAACACACACTGCTGCTGACCTCCTCTTGGGGCATGAAGCTGTCCGATCACATTTCATGCTGGAACTGCAGATGACAAGAAATATCCTGGGGATGGTAGATTTAGAGAAGAAGCTCCATTACTATGTACACAGGTGATGCTAAAGTCTGAGTAAAAGGCGTAAGTTTAGACACTAATTAACTTACAAGTCTTTGCCATAGATGGAGAATACTGGATTAACCCCAAGACAGAGCCTTTTAGTTGTATTTGCTGTTTCCGTGTAGCTATGTTAGATGGACTCAAGCAACTGCTTTGTTATTAATGGAGTGACACAGGGACTTGTAAGAGCTAGTCTAATGTTTTAGTTCTTCTTCAGCCACATCGTACTTCACAAGTAGGATGAGTTTCTGTCTTGACTAGTGTAAAGATTGACATCAGATCATGTCATACCTTTGCATTATGTTTGCAGAAGAGGTGAAGCAACCCTTAAAGAGAGTCAAAGGCCATTGAGGCCTTTATTTGTGTTAAAGAATAATAATCTGTGATCTGTTAAATGGGCCTATAACTACCTCCTGTTCTGATGTGAGAGTGATACTTGGCTAATATTTTATGACACTTCATTGATTTTGAGTCAGTTTTTGGAGAAGATGGAAAATTACTAGAAGAACCACGAAATGCCAGTTAAAATCCTGTGACACGTATGGGAATGTCAAGTCTCTCAACCCTCACTTACTAACGCAGTAAGACTAAATGATTCCAACTGAAAGCAGTAATGAGACTAAAATGAAACACTGTTAATGTGTTTAAACTGCATATGTTGTATATCTTCCTAGAAATAATTACTGCAGATTTCTTTCAGCCTTATTGATCAGCAGGAGTTTTTGCACATTCATAACAAATACAGTCCAAACATAAACAGAGCTCTACTATATATCCAGCAGGCATAAAGCATGCACGACTTTGTCACAATCACAATGAATTAACTATTAAGGCTTTTAGAGAATAATAGCTGATGAACCAAATTTAGATACATGCCATTTACATAATGGAGTTTCTGTTCATAAGTTTGCTCATATACATTACTGCCTTTTTACAGTTTATGAGCAAACGTATCATTTTTATGCTGGGGAAAAAAAAAGATCAGGAGGCTAAAGAGATTTACTTCCAAGGAAGTATTAAAAGAGCTAAATATGCACAGCATGGCGGAGAGAGGGCTCAGGTGGGATATAAGTGTACATATATTCAAGGAATCTAAATACTATGGGCAGAAAGGAAGCAGGCGTGGTGGTAGGAGCAATGGTATGGAACTGACAAAAGGAGAATTCAAACAGTGTCAGCAAAACTTTGGTACTGAGATGTAGAATTGGAATCCACTGTGATGGAAATTGATGGAAGCAAGCTGCCCTTTCCCTTTTGTTATGAACTTCATGTGGTAGATCAATACAATGGGATTTTATTGACTGTAATCCCAGTTATTGTTACTGTCTGGGCACTGTTCTGTCATTTCTCATTCGTTCCTCCGTCTTTCTATGCAATTCTTCCAGGCTGCAGAAGAAGTCATTTCTAAGATGCAAGTACAATTCCCATTGCACTTTTTGTTCTGTTCTCCTCTCCTTGCTCAGTTCCTTGGAGAAGAAAGTAAAATAAAATTTTTAAAAACTAAACAGCCTTTCATAATTTTCCAAGTCCCCATTAATAGATCAAAATGCCTTTGGGGAATTATGTGAAATGAAAATTCTTGTGAGAACCAGACATACATTAAACACTTTTGCTTTCAATAGTGGAAGAAAGTTACAAATTTTTTTTCTTTTTTTTGAGTGCTGATAAAATCTGTACCATATCTGTTTTTATTCTGTGAAAGTAATGTACCAGTATGTAATAAAAAAAGCTACTCTGGGAAACCTTTATCATGCCTGGGATAATCTTTGTATTGCTGTGCTTAGAAAGCCAGAGCCAACACTGGCGAGTGCTGGTACCTGATATCAGGTACAGGACTGTTACAAAGAGACAGTTGTTCTCCAGTACCTGGAGTTCTCTTTTCCAGTACCTCAGTGGGAATTCTTGCATTAATTTCGACTTTTCATAGATGGATTGATTTTTTCCAAAGTGTGGAATATGTAGTAAATTTGGCAGTAGTTTATAGCTTTCAGGACCTCTGACCAGGTGTGTTACCCCTTTTGGTGCTCGACTTTATGCATCTAAGTTTGTTGATGCATTTGTTTTAATTTAGGCATGGGGATGCTACACTTCTTCAGGGAAGACATAAGATTTTGACAATGCCATAGTAATATTACCATTAATATTACCAGACATTGCCATAGTAATAAGGCAGCTCTACTCAGTCTGGTAGATAATATTTCAATATAAATAATATAATTTATGATAAGATAACAGGACAATTACAAAGCATATTAAATGCAATAAAAGTTCTTAATTTTCAGACAGCTTGGTAAAGTGTGGCTGCTATAAAATCCATTAAGTTCTTTTGACTTTAATGGAACTCTGAATTTATAGATAGATGTTTGACTTTATTTATTCAAAAAAGAGAGATACTGTTTACACCTTCAGTATTAAAGATGAGATGCTATCCCTGGAGAAAAGGTTATGTGCAGAATGTGATGTAATTCTTGATAGTATTTCTGTTCATATCAAATTATAATCTAAAAAATCAATTTTAAAAAATTCTTTTTGGCAGATAGTTTAGGCCTAAAGCACAGTAATGCAGTCTGATAATTCCCCTTTTAACTCACAGGACCTTCTCCTTTTGATCAGAACAAGTAGAGATCTTTCAAATGTGTGGAGAGCCTGCACTTTAATATATGTCTTTGTTTTAAATGAGAATTAAAAGATAAATGTAATAATTGGGTAGTTGTGTGCCGTGCCAAGCCCCACATTCCCTTACATTTCTTGACACTGGGAAAGAATAACACCTTCTTCCAGAATAAGGTAAGGATACCTCTGGAGTGCTTAGCCCAATTTGGGGCTCCCCTGTTGAAGAGGCATGTACATACCAGAGGGAAAGGAGTCCAATGAAGGGCCACCATGATGATTATGGGGCACTTGGTGGGCAAGGACAGACTGAGAGAGCTGGATGTGTTCTGCCCTAAGAAACTAAAGGCAGGAGGAAATTTTATTCCTATCTTCAACTACCTGCAGTAGAGTTTAAAGAA
This sequence comes from Numenius arquata, assembly GCF_964106895.1. NCBI lineage: Eukaryota > Metazoa > Chordata > Aves > Charadriiformes > Scolopacidae > Numenius > Numenius arquata. The sequence goes on from NC_133581.1 coordinate 14,675,803, forward strand.
AATACAGCTTTTGGAAGGATTCACAGGGACTGGACAAGAGGTAACAGACACAAGTTACAAGAAAGGAAATTCCAATGAGAGATATGGAATATTTTTGTTGTTATGATGATGGTCAAGTATTGGAAAAAGGTGTCCAGTGAGGCTGTGGATGGCTGTCCATCTTCATACTTGGAGATGGTCAGAAGGTGACTGGACACAGCTCTGCACACCTTCATCTAGTTGACTGCACTGTTAGCAAGGGGTTGGACCAGATGATCTCCAAAGGTCATTGCCAACCTATATTTTCCTGTGATTCTGAGACTCTGTCTTCTAACAGCCAGAGCTGGACTATTCTTGAAGACCAACGTTATATATGAACATGCTAGGACCAGGCAGACAAATTAAAATCCCTCGCAGTCTATGAAGTTAGAGTTCTATTGGCAGACCAACAATTTTAGCCCAATGAATTCTCTGTAATTTCTTCTACCTGAGGTGCTTATTAATTAATAGAAGTGAAGTGTAATACTGGTAATTTAGCCTAATTAAAGGGCAAAATGTTTGACTGTATCAAACTTGCAGTTGGTGTTACAGAGGAAGGATTGCCTGTAAGTTTGCTATCTTTTGCCTCTTCATCCTGGGAGCTGCTGCAGGTCAGGAGCAGTTAACTTGCTGGAGCACTTTCACAGGAGCAACCTACCTGCTCGTGTGTTTTACTTCATATTGACTCTTTCAGAATAGAAGCTAACTGTACCCTTGCAGACATATTGTGTGATGGAACACAGCACAGGCTGGCTGTTGAAGTTATTTATCCAGTTTCATTTTTAGGCTGTTTGATCTAAACAAGTTATTTGATAAGACGTGAACTTTAAAACTGTTTTGGAATGTGTCACTATTCTAAAGAGACAACTGGCTTTTGGGTCTTCCTACTGCTTTCTTGCTGTTTGTTGAAGAGGATTTGAATAATGCTTTGCAAGAAACTTTTGTCTCCCGTCATTAGCTAAGTTGAGGAGAGAGTTTGGCACGCTGAGATCTTCTGAGAGTTCCTATCAAACTAAAAACATTACTTCAGGCATCAGTCTAAACACAGCGTTCTCGATCTTGCTATCAGTTGTATCACATTTAGTCTCATAGCAAAATGTTAGGAGACTAACAAGACAATCACAGATTGGTTTTCATTGTACTTGGTCACTTTTGTCTTTGGGAGACTGTGAGAAGATCAGCTACTCCTGACATGGAGAGATGGGCAATTTGAGCAACATGATGGAACTATTGCAAAGATTTGGAAAGGAGAGGCAGTGGGGAAGCAAAAGACCCAATGCTGTGTATTAGTGTGTGATGCTCAATCATCATGCAGAGAGGCAAGTGTCTGTAATACCTGAGAAACCAGAGATTCTAGGTTTTTTGGGGGAAGAAAATATAATTAACTTGTTGCTCTGTGCCTTTGTGAGTTACGATAGAGATGTGCTTTAAGTAATGTATATAGGGAACAGTTCTTGATTCTCCCACTGATATTAAAAGGCTGGATGAAGGGAACCGGAATTAGTGGGTCAAAAGCCTAGTACAGCTCCAATGGGGATGGAGTTGCAAGTTTGGACCTCCTCTTCTCTAATGCATTTTTCTCTTTCTGACATCAGAAGGGTGATGCATAGCTGTGAGGCAGGCTTGATAGCAACTGCCTACTTCCTTTACTCCTTTATTAGGAATCTGTGGGAAAGTCATGGGCTTTATAGAATAAGAAAGTAAGTGCTGGGAAACTGGCCTTAGATTTCTTAAGGGTTGGAAATCAGCAGTGGTAGCTAGACAGAAAGGCATCACCTTACCTCCCTTCTTATCAAAACTTCTGTGGGGTTATTTCAGGTGTAATTTATGAAAAGCTGTGCAGTAGGTACCTCTCCAGTGAACCTCTACTACGTTGCATCCCACTATTTGACAAGTAGTGTGGTAAAGCATCTCCCTGTACAAGGTCAGATTAATCTTTTTTTTATAGAGTTTTACATGAATGCTTTGCTTTGGGATTGTTGTTTCTCCATGCATAAATCTTTGTTATACCAACAGCCTGCAGCCCCAGTGAACCAAAGCAAAACTCATTTTTATTCTTCTCAGTATTTGTCACCACAGTGAGAGAACTCATTTGAAAAGGAGCTGTGAGAATTTCCAGCAGAGTGGTGGGGGTTTGAGTGCCGTGAGCCTTCAGTGGGTTTATGTTTCTCCCTTTTAAATTTGAATGGGAATATGCCAACTGGGCGTCATTCCCTTTGGGACGATACTGGGGATAGAACGGAAAGTGAACTTTTGCTGGAAGGTGCTATGGGAATAGAGGAGTAGGCTGTGCAAGCATCCATGCATGCAGTTTAGTCTGGTGGATCCGATGTGCTGATGTGTGCAGGCTATGCTTTGCAGCCAGCTCAGTCTGAAACCCCAATTTTTACTTTCTGGCATGTTGGTTTGGGTTCAGGTAGGATTCTTTAGACGGGGATGATAAATGTGCTGACATGTAAGTGCTTGTAGCTTTTACCAGGTGGTGAATTTGAGGCCTCCACCTTGAGGTTGACCTCACCTTATTTATCTTTGCGATTAAGATACAGTACGTGTCTCTACTGTCTGCACACAGTGTCATTACTAGTATGTGTTAGTTATCTGTGATATAGCAATGTACTTTTGTCAATGAATGCAAATAGTAACAAAGATAAAACTAGAGGTTTTATTTTAAAATAATATTTTTCTATGGAGAAAATGCATAATCGTACTTATCTAGGTTTTGACTTTGTGAACCATCTATATTAATTTTGGTTCACTGTATGGCTTCCAAAATCTGTGGTGCATGAAACCCAATTCCCACCAGTAATAGCTTGGAGTAACCTCTGAGCCTGTGTAGGGAAAAACTTAGACATGGTACATAACCATCACTGCGAGAACTTTTGTTCTGAAACCTCCTAAATTTTGAGTGCTTGACTTCACAATTTTAGCATCTTTTACAATGGCAATGTCCTACCTATTTCTCTAGTATGAACGGAAGAAGGCAGGAGCACCGTCATGGTCTCACCAGGAGATCCAGCCTGCGGGCTTCTGCTGCTGGACACAGTGGCATAGCTGGCAAGAGCAGCTGCCTGCTCCAGTCCTAAAATTATTTTAGCAGAGTTGTATGACTTGATGTTGCAGCAAAAAGCACTCTCAAGTCATGAAATTTCACTTAATTTATTGCTAATTATTATAAACTTATTGAGAAGTAATGACAATTACATGCTTGAGAAAACACCTTATCTTCCCTCCAGACAGCTTTCCTCCCTCCCTTGCCAGTCTCCAGCCCACTCCCCACACATTATACTCAGCCATGGGGGTCAGTGTGGGGTCCTTTCCTTTTTCTGCCACTCTTTGTTTCTTGCTCTCTTTTTTCCATGGTTCCAGCATGGGGTCCTCCATGGGCCGCCATCCTCTCAAAGGCGTAGCTCCTCCTGGGTGTCCCTGTGTGCAGGCATCTCCAGCTGCTGCGCAGGCTTTGCCTTTTTCTCTGGCATCTCCTGCCCTCATCAGCTACTGCCAGTAGGTCCAGTTTCTCTAAAACTGGCAGCTAGGTCATATCCTAAACCAAACTATTCCCCGTCTGCTGTTAAAAACATTCTTCTTCCCCTTTCTCCTGCAAAGTCATTCCCTGGCTTCATCTATACTGTTTCTGTGCTGGTGAGTGCAGAGAAGGGAGGAAACCGTTCTTCAGAGCACAGGAAAAACACGTCCCTGGCCCATTCCTGGCCATGCCCACTGTTCCGGGTGATGTCCTGTGAAGGGGGACTGGAGGTCATTGGCTCTTAGGGGATGGCAGAAAGGCATTGCGCAGGAGCAGGGAAAATCCTCTGTGGGATGGTTTGTGAGTTGTCTGGTCCCATGCAAGCTGCTGGAAGGATGTGAGTAGGCTTTTTTTGGTTGCAGACTTTGAAGGTTTTAACTGCTGAGCCTTCTCATCTCTACTGGATGTGTGAAATGCAGTTTTTTGAAGGCTAGTAACTTTCCCACAAAAATCCACTCATAGTTGGGTAAGACTGCACGTGTCTGAAATGGAGCTGCACTTTGTTTCAGGTCCCTGCTCTAAATACCAGCACATGAGAGGATTTCAGACTAAGCCACCAGAAATTTAACCTGGGCAGAATAATACACTTTGCTCTGCTTCATTCTTAGAAGTAATTGAAGTGCTATTTTTGAAGTTCTTCCAAAAATTTTTATCCTTTAGACAGAAGCAAGCTCAGAATATATAAGCATAGACAATTAAGGTTTGGTAAAATGATAAGCTGATGAAATTGGAGTCCTGTGGTAGGAAATGCTGATCACTGTTTGTAATGGGTATGAGTCCTTCCTTTGTTCTAGAAATTGCATAATGTAATCCAGGCTATGCCAGTGGATTTCACAGGGAGACACTGATATTCACATGCATATTTTGGAAAAGCCATGCTCTATGGATGAACAAAAAAGTATTCCACAGCCAAATAAAATACAGCAAAAGAGCGATGTCCTTTGTCCTGTTTCAATTAATGCTATGCAGCAGGCTAAAATCATAAATGTAAAAAATAAGGAAGCTGCACCAAGGCTGGTTTGCAAAGCCATACTGAAGGTCAGTGTTAGATGGTAATGATATGGAGATCAGCTTGGACCATGAGTGTGAATGAGTTCTGTGATTCAAAACTGGGCAGTAATAGGATCCAGTATTAGGGTCAGGCAGGTGTGAAGTGATGAAGACTTGAAAATAAAGTTTAATTTAAAACTCACGGGGCAAAATGCAATGAGTTCTGTAGATAGTGTAATTGTACTAGTGGAGAAAGGTATTTTCCCCTTCTTCACCTTTTGCCCTCCATTCAGTCACAGAAATCCATAGGTTCAAAGGTTTGGTTTTGACTTACCAGGCAGTGAAGAAGCTCTGATAAGGCTTTGCAGCTATTAAACTTTTATAGGCTTGCAGCCTTGTGGTTAAAGCTAAAGAGACAGTAACTGTTTTTTTCTCTTGGGGATGGGATTTCAATTAAGTCAGTGTTGCTCAGTATTAGGATTCCAACCTTGCAGGCTAATAAGTGTATGGAGTTTGTGTTACAGGGAGCAGGACCTTTGCCTGAGCCTAACAAGTTTCCAAAGTTACTCTGTCTCCTAATCTTAGCAAAATTCAGTTTCATTTGATGCTCTGATAGTGCTTGTTCTAAAGTCTGTGCAACTGCCATGTTGATGCTGCTGCAGACCCACCAAACATTTTAACAAAAAGCAGGGAATATGGTTTTTCGGAAGTGTTTGGCATTGGCAACAATTCCTCTCTCTGAAGTCGATCAGAGATGAGGTCTTCAGACAATCTACCTGAAATCCCTGTGTTAAAAGTTTTTTATCCACTCCTTTGGGCTTTTGACTACTGGGTTTTAGACAGTTCCATGGCTCACGAGGAGAAAAAGAGATGGAAGCAATGTTGCTTTAATGTCTTCAGTACAAATCAGTCCCTTTCAGTTGAAATCCATGGGTGATTTGTGTACCTACCTGAAACTGCTCATAAAGTGAATTTGATATACAAGCATTTTTGGTGTGCCTTTCACTCCTCCCACAATTCCTCTTGAAAGGAGCTATGACTTTATGGTTTATGGACCAGGCTACCATCTCTTGCAATGGGAAGTCTACGCTGTGGATTTTGCTAATATCTTTTTAATTGGAAAGATCTAATGGGGGGGAAAAATAAAGAAAACCTAACTTGGGAAGAGTTCTCAAGGGTTACTGTTAAATAGAGCATTGGCCTGCTGGGGGGACAGATCTTTGTGGGGTTTTATGCTGCTCTACTGAAATCAGTGATACACGTATCACTGATCACAGTCACATCAGCCATATGTATACCTGGATACTGCTGTGTTTTCCTGACTAGTCCTTTACTTGCTCTTTCAGTTGCTGGATGTTGTGTGCCTTCTGTTCTGCTGTAAGACAGCAGCTTTGCATCTTGCTGCCTGTATGACTCCCACTCCCCATTCTGCATGATCTGCTGAATGTACTTTCTGTGCATCCAGAAAAAGCTGAAATAGATGTTGATGGTTTTTGCTTTTTGTTTTTTTTCCCCTGTCCCTTCTTCTCTCGACAGTTTTTTATCATGCTGTTAATTATATTTGTGTTGGAGCTCATTGTTGTGACTCTGTTCTTCCTCTACTCCGATAAGGTAAGTCAGATTTTTCATTTTTCTTTCCCCTTGAGCAAATTTTTATGCCCGTTTTCCCTATAAATAAATCATGAAGCACTTGGCTTGGTATGCACATCATGCTTCTGACTTCCTTGAGACACCCCTCTCAGAAGGAGCTCACTCAGAATGCATAAACAGCCTTGCAGGACTGCGCTCTCTTGCTTGCTCATGTGTACAACTCAAGGTCACAGATATTGCCACGTGCATCTGCCATTTAAAAAAAACCAACAAGACCAAACCAAACACACAAACACCCTCCACAAAAAGCAAAGAAGCCAACAGAGTCTTACTAGGAACATGTAAGAAGAGACACCCATCAGAATGAACAGGATTTTTAAAAAATACTTTTATAATTTAAAAGCCACAATTAATGTTACAGGGGTGACCTTAGCACAGGCAAAGGAACACAATTCATTATCTTTCCAAGTTGCTCTTTGCAGCACACGTGTACTTAGATTCTAATGGAAAGCCAAGGTAAATGTATAAAAATTTAATAAACAAAGCTTTTGTTTGTGGTTTCAAATTTTATTACTTTTGTTCCTGTGCTTACTTGGTATTTCTGTTGTAATAGCAAGATTGCCTATCTGACACCTTAAAATAATTTTTCTAAAAAAATATCTTACTTGAATAAACCCTAAACAAGTGTATAATTGTGCATAACCTGCCTATTCAATTAAAGGGAGCTTGAAAATCACAGGGTAGGTGGCCAAATTTTGCCATGAATTAATAGTCATCAGGTATATGACCAATAAACAGCTGCTTCTGGAATGGAAAGACAAAAGAGCAAAAAATAAATAGAAATTAAAAATAATTACACAAAATATTAAAATAAAATTAACAGTAGACCTAGTTATATTTAGTATGTTTAACAATAATCTGGACAAGGAGTGGATAAGATGTCAACATTACTTTCCTGAAAGGCTCCGAATTAATTAATGAACAGTGTGAGTGATTATCAGGTGCACTTCTGAAGGACTGAAAAGAGCTAGGTTGCTGGACAGCATGCTATAGCTGCAACATGGAATTAACTTGCAAGGTAATTAAAGTAGAAGGGGCAATTTAAGATTACTTGTATGCATTATTGGATTCTGAATTACTTGTTAACCTCTTGGGAGAAAGATCCACATGTCATACATGACAGCTTAATAAAGGCGCTTACTTAATATGCAGTGGGCCTCCAAAATCCAAATACAACACTTGGCATATGTTTAGAAAAGGAATCAGAAAATATTATCATGTCATTGTATAACTTGATGGACTCTCCTCACTGTGAATTTAATATTGAATTTTGGTTACTTCATTTCAGTGAAGGGTAACAGAAATTATTAGAAGCGCTAGAGAGGTGGGAGAGAGCAGTCATGAAGAGGTATTATGGAGACTACCCTGATTCAATTTGGGAAAGGAAAGAGATCCTCTGCTTAAGAGCTCTTAAGAAGATAAATGATAGCAGTTTCGAAAATAATGACATACTAAAGACCTGTCCTAAACACAGAAGGAATACTTGAAATTATTAAGGGGTAGGTTTAAGAAGTAAATGCTTCTTCTGCTCCATGTCATCATCTTGTAGAATTCTCTGTTGTTGGCTGTTGTGGAGTCTGATAGTTCGATAAATGTGTGGGTATGGAGGAAAGAAAAAAAACAATGAAACATTATTCATAAAGCAATCAACGCTTTTATGTTGACAAGCGTGTCACAGAGAATGCTGTCCTCACTGTTCAGAGGCAAAAATAGTGAAAAAGTGTCAGGAAGGATTCCCTTCCTCCTTCAGCCTGTTGGTTTGCAGTGGTTTTTGTTTGTTCTTAATAAAAAAATCAGGAAATTTAACTTTCCTCTGGGTCACGTACTGTATGTTGATGCAGGAGGTACGCTACAGTTGTCTGTAAGATCAAAACAGAGTATGAAATATGGGCTCCAGTTCAAGTGCGGTTTTACTCAGTTAAGAAATTGCTGTAGTTTGTGTATTGTGGATGATCAAATTTAAGGCTCTTAACGTTCCTGTATGACTTCAAATCCATGGTCTTATACTGAGGAAATCAACAGTTTGTCTCTGTGTTACACTTGAAGTCCTGCCTACAGAATAAATAAAACAGCAGCAGCCTAAAATTATTATTTTTGTACAGCATGCTTAGAATTTGCCTGCTGGCTTTCCCGGTGTGTATTGCCACGCGCGCTGGTATGGGGAAGTAGCTAACCCAGGCAAGTCCACCACAGTAATTCAGTTAATGTAGTTCCTTGGAAAATCAGTGAAGGAACAATCTACGCTAACAATGGCACATCAGAAGAAAGTAACATTCATTTTGTGTGCAAAAGCAGAAGAGGACTCTGCAGATTAGAGTCTTTGAAGGCTCCTGTATCGTTCATATATATATATATTTAAAATTATCATATGTATATATATAATTGTCAGCTTTTTCAATACCTGGTAGCCTTCTGATAATTAGAAATGTGTGCATGTTTAAAATTCTTCCCAGGATAAAATGGGGGCCAATCATTATTTTCTGTTTCTGGCTTGAGAAGAGGTTGAATAACGGATTCTCTGGCAGTTTCCATTTACTCCTGCTTTGTCAAGTGGAAGGACTTTGGAGTGGATACTTCACCCCTTGCTGCAGAGTTTAATCAATACTTTCCTCTTCCCGTGAAGCAGGACAGTGTTATTATCCCATTTAGGTGGAGAGGCAGAAGCTGAGAGAGTTGCCCAAGACTCCGCAGGCAGGTGGGGACAATTCTGAATTCAGAGCTTTTGGTGTTTTGGCAAGGGATTTGAGAGACAGCTTGTGCCAATGGCAGGGCTGTGTGTTGCAGCTGACTTAATAGCACTTGTCCAGGGAATGATGTCCATTTGGATCCTTCTGCTGTAGAATGGGCACAGGAGCAAGCTGGTGCTTGCACTGCAGTATCGGCCACAGGGTGAGAGCATATCCAGGTGCATCTGGACACAGCACACGGGTTCCCAAGCTGTGAGGCAGTCTCTCTGTATCCATTGCTCAGACTGTTACTTTAGTAGCTTATTAATTATTAAAGAGCATCAAGACAAAAGCTCTTTACAGCCATTCACAGGTTTTTGGCAGAGCACTTTTATTCTTTTGCTGTGGAAGGGTGTGCAGCTGTGGAGGTGAACAGGACAGGCTGCTGGGACTCAAGACAGCCTAGACTGACCCATTCTCATCCATCAGCTTGGTAGAACCCCAAACATTGCCTCTACCTCTCGTTCTACTGAATTGGCAGCAGCCTCTATGAGCTTTTAGGCAGTCAATTTGCTCCCATGCCCTAGAATGTCATTTTCCCTTTTCTTGGTGGAGAAATGTTTGCTTTGATCTCATGAGATGAATACCACCCTGGACTTTACAAGTCTTTCTCTGAACTGACTATGTGGTCTGATGTTGTAAAGAGAGAGGGGCTTGGAGAAAGCTCAGGAGTACATAGTATAGGAAGGAAAAGGCGTAATGCCTTGCTTCTTGGAGGTGCACTGTGGATCTCTTTGGCAGGACAAGAGCTCACACCTTGTTCACTGTTCCTCCAACTGTCCTGGCTGCTTACATTGCAAAATATGAATCCCTTGAGTTCTGCAGAAGTGGAATGTGGGCTGTGTGGGAGTAGGATGAGGAAACGCATTCCTACGGGATGGTTGTTGGAAAAAATATATAGCACTTTTATTTTGTCCTGGCTCTTCCCAAAGCAGCAAAGTGACTAGTTCATAGGCTGTCTCCAGCTCAAAGTGGCCACACGAGGAACTTGGGAGCTCCTGTTGGTGTTTGTGCATGTTCATATGCAGGTTCCCAAAATGTAGCTTTTTATTTTTTGAGGGCAGAAATTTCAGCCCAAGAGATGTGGGTATCGAATGGAGTTTGTGTGATTATGAGAACTAAGGCAGGTTGTTAGCACTATTTTTTCAGGATAAATTTATGTCCCCATTTAAAGCAGTCCAAATTCCAGAGTCATGTGAATGGTTTTGTGAATGGCCGCTGATCTATAGTTTGAATATTCTCTTTTATATGTTTTATTTTTGTTCCATTTGTATAGAGCAGCATTTGACATTTTTATAAGTTGATCATTTCTATGTGAGGCTTTATTTGTATTTATAAGAGATCTGTGCAGTACTCATAGGGTTAACTTTAATTTTATTGTGGTAAAGAGAAAGCAGTAGGGCCCTATCCTGTCAGAGGCTGGATACTCTATATTTCTCAACACTAGATTGGACCCTGTTAGAATATAAATTATGCTAATAAAATGGATAGTCTTGTACCAGTTCTAACTTGTGGTTACGTCCTTCTGGTTCTAGCATCTGTATTTATTTTTACTGTGATGATTCTCCTGGAGGCACAGAATAAAAATGTCCATATTTACTTTTTTCCAGCTGTAATACATGATTTTTTTCAGTAGGTTTGTTTTTTCAGATGTTTGCATTTTTTCTGATTTATAGGCATAGCTATGGTGCCACTATTTAATGCCTGCAAATGGAAGAATATAGCTAAACTGCCATAATGTGGGGTTTTTTTTTTCCCTTTTCTTTTTGAAGTGTCAAACTGAGTAATACAACCCAGTTTAAGGAACAAAAGCACTGAAGGATCACTGACTATGATATCTGATTATGGCAGCAGTTACTGCTATTGGCAACTCAAAGTTAAGACCAGAATTTTCAATAAAGACTGGGCCATTAACTCACTTGGGGTCCCTGTGAAAATTACAGCCTAAATTCCAAGCCTGCTTAGCTGTGTTGAAAATGGCCCATAGAATGGTAGAGGATTGAAAAATTATGGCTACTTCTGGTTTTCATGAGATGTGTGAAAATGCTCTTGTTTTCCGTGTCGCAGTAAATTGTAATGAGTTCCTCTATAGCTTTTACTGCTAGCTTATAAAAAAATATGGTCGGTAGATTGATGCATTTCTTGCTTTGTTTCTCAAAACATTTTACAGATTATTGTAATTCCTGATTGATATTTTGCCTGGTTACGTACAGATTATAGGCAGCAGACTGGAATGTAGTGGGTATGATTTCAAGTATAGCTCAGTCCTCACAACCACTTTAACATTTGACTTTAAAGACAAAGTGGAAAAACTGGATCTCTTCCACCTTCTGCACTCAGGAGCAGTTTGCTCACAGAAATGATCTGGTGCTGCTGAGCCACTCGCCAATATGAGGAAGGGGTTCACAATCAAACTGAAGAAATTATTCATACAGAAAGTTTAGTTCAAACCTACTGCAGAAACTGACGCTCTCATTGAGCGTCTGACCAGAGAGCTTAAAAGTTTTCCATGTTTGTCTTTGACAGAGCTTCAGTGGAGCAGGATGTCTGCTCAGGTAGCAGAATGCCTCGTGTTCCTAGTCAGCCTAGCACACAGGGCTGTCTAAGGTTCACACAGAGAAGATGGTAATCTTTTTGAAAATGAAGAAGTGGAGGCTAAAACGAAAGGACAGGCTCATCCAAATTGTATGCAGTTTACAGATGGTTTTAAGTTATTGGAAAACCTAAGGCTTTTGAAGGTCCTGCAAAACTGGCAGGGTGGCCACTCTGTACCACTCTTAAGTCAGATGGCCTGCCTTTTCTACCAGTGTTTTTTCATCAGCATTTGACTTTGCCTACACCGTCCCTTTGTCACGTGTTTTAAAACTTCTTACTGTTGAAACTTACGCATGGTGGTAGAAGTATTGGGTCCCTGTATCCCTCTTTGCCACAGTGAACATAGCTGTTCCTGCTGCTGTGCAAGGCCAGGAGAATTTCAGAACAGTATCCGTGTGGGTAGTATCTGCGTTTGTAAGCATGCAGAAGGCTCTCAAGAGGACAAGGCCATTTTTAACAGTGGTATTTCTGCAGGGATATGCTGCATTAACATAACATGCTTCAGAGCGTGCAAGTTCTGGTATGTGTATGCAATGGTTTCTGAGCAGCCTGTGTGTTAATGCTTTATTTTTCAGTTAGAGCTCCATTTGTTTAATTTTTAAAAGAGTTCTCCACACATTGAGCAGTTCCTGGCATGTAGCATCTCTCTGGCAGTGTTCTGGAGTTAGGGTTTTGCAAAAGTGCTGATAGAGCTAAAAGCTGTTTCTCAGATAAACAGGAGTAGCTTTGTAGGCGGATGTGGAGGAATCTATAGATTGTCGCCTGGATTGCAATGCACGGCAATTACTGCTCTGTGAGGGTGATACATTAGCCCTGATCAAGTATTTTATTTCTCTAATGCAAAATAATGTTATATAAATGGTGATATAAAATAAGATGAGACAGAAGTGTCTCTGTGGTTTATTTTACTTGGTAATAAGCTTAATTTTAACTAGTTTATTAGCATTTCAGTACTGGTGTCACACAATAGGGAGTTGCAGATATTTCATCAAAAGAATTTAATTATAACCAATTCGTTTTGGCTTCTTTTCAGCAAAGCATTCAGGCATAGGTTTAAATATATCCTAATTCAGCAGATAACTTAAGTGCATGCTTAAGTCCATGTGACTGACTTAATCATATACTGAAGTCTTGTCAAAGTTGAAATGCACCTTTCGTGTCTTTCCTTTAAAAGAAATACTGCTAGGGAAATGCTAATGACAGTGAAAAATTCTGGAGATTGTAAAGATGCATCACATCTTTCACTCCATAGGAAATTCAATGAAAAATAATGAATGTTTGCTTTAAAGCATTATTGGTTATCTTTTTCTATTTGTTCTGAACAGCTTTCCATTTAGTATCTTGAACTCCAACACATCACTTTAACCTTTTTTTAGACAGGAGGAGGTGAGGGGGATGGAATTTATTTGCCTGTGTAGCTGAAAAAAGCAAACGCCAAAGGAAATCCCAGTAGTTTCACCAATTCATTTGTCAAAAGAGGATTTTGTTGAAAGTGCACCTCCAAAATGCTATTAACAGGCTTGTTGAAGGATAGCAAAGTATTGATGAAAAGAATTAAGTGCATGCTCAGAAATAGGTGTTATTTAGGAACGATAACTGCAGATAAAATGCATTATGACTCCCCACTGGGAGCTCTTGATCAATGGTTGATCAAGGCCTAATTGATTCCTTGAATAACATGTTAGCAGGCGAATGGGTGCAGGGAAAGGAAAATCAAACTTTCCTAAATTAAGCTCCATGCCTAACACAAATATACTTTGTAAAGATTAGATAATGCAGCAGCCTGTCAGCTCTTTATGCCGCATATCTTCCTATTTTGGCTGAGTTCAGAAATGAAGATGAATGTAGGCGTCTCATATGGATTTTTGTTCATATTACAATTTTTCATATTGTCCTGCTGCACAGTTTGGAGTAGTGCTTTTTCTCAGGAGAAAGCCAGTTCTGACCTCCAGCCTGGCTGACTGGGAGATTAATTCCCAGACCTGTATAGATGAATCGAACACAGCTGCTGCTGCCGTTATGCCTGGCATAAAGCCAGACAGATCTATCTTTTATTTCCTGACATCACTAAATTCATCTGAGGGTCTCATGATAAATATTTGGCAATGAATCAGTTAGCCTCCAACAGAGAGAGATGTATCTGGGCTTCCTTCTTGCTGGTTTTTAATCCCTAATTAGAGGTTAAATCATAATCTCAGGAGCATGTCAGGGTATATCTTTGTTGTGGGATCACTTTTATGATGATTTGTTTCCTATGCCCATGTCTCAAGTTTCAGGTTTTCTAGTAGACAAAATATGAGTGGTGCAGGTCTTTAGCCAGCCTCTCCAAAGTAAAACTTTAGAATACAGGAATGGTGGGTAATAACTGCACGCTTTTTGTCCAAGCATCTTAAAGCATGTTACAAGTGGTGAGTAAGCAGTTCAGCTCTGCTTTTGCTGACCGGTAGAAGTGATGTTGAAGGCTAAATCCTGAAGGTGCAGTGTCTCCTGAGAAATACTTAGTGCTTTCATGTCTGAATGAACATAATGGGACCTTACTATTCCAGAGGACAGGTTTTTACATGACTCATCTGTGGCCAAATAAGAAGCCATTTCAACATCTAGGTGGATCAGGAACTGAATGTGTGCTGGTATTCAGTGCTGATAGAACTCACGTGCATGGTAGTGGTTTACATACAGCTAATCAACACTAGTTGTAGCTGGTGACTGATCCCTGGTTTTGCATCTGCTCTAACTGCTGGTACATGTTTTATACAATTTTATTTGAAAAAGGGAGGAATGGCAGAAAGAGAAAAGAATGTTTTAGAAAGGTGATAAAATTAATAATTAAGCTTTAGACATTTCAATACAGGTAACATCAAATGCAGAGGAATGACTGAGGTAGTATATTGAAACAGACAGCACGTTTTTTATTCATTCTCCGAACATTTTTGATGTGTCACAACGTATTTCAGACAACATTAGAAAATGACAGTAAACTAAATGTTTAACATTTTTTACATATACAAAAAGAGAAGGGAAGATGACTTTTTGTGTTATCAGACTGTAAGCAGGCCAATAGCATACAGTCCTCGTCTTGGATTTGTCAGCTGCAATTGAAGAATAATGTACTGGGTAGACCACTTTATTAGGCATAATTTGCAGCTGAAGTTCTTTCAACTCCTTCCTTTTATTTAACTTAGCAATGATATACACAGAATGACAGATCCCTTGATCAGCAGCTCTAAACCATTACTAGTTCTGCGTTCTCTTAGGGTGGAGTGTGTTAACTTTAAGGCCACAAATCATGTTCAGGTGCTTTATGTTACCCAAACTCCGTCATACATACGAGGCATCCACTGTATAGCATAGCTTCTCATGGAAAATATTGCTGCACTGCAACATGGTGTTGTCTTTCCAGCTGATAATTGTGGGTTGAGTCCTTGCTGTGAAGTTTAAGTGCAGAAAGGAGGTTCAGCAAGTGTTCTAGACACCAGCTGTTTTACCTTTTGAAATATATTCCCAAACTTACAAAACCAACATAATCAACAGTAATTACCAATCAATGGTAATCAATACCTGATTGCTGCTTTACTATCAATGCCAGTAAAACAACAAACAGGTATATCTCTAATCTTCTTTAATAAGGACTAATTATCTTTAATCATTTGGGATCTTGGACTCCCTAAGTCTTTTTACAAATGAACACCAAAATTAGTGGTTGGTTTGACAATAGGAAATAAATGAGCTGGAAGAGAGAGAAGTAGATTTTGTGTAAAGGGATATATCTTAACAGGAAGCAGAGAGTGTTTTATTTTACAGTTTGTGAGTGCACACATTTCCTACTTGGACCTTTCAGTACCTCTGAAAATTTGGATGATGGTGGTATAACACAATTTTGCTTCAGTGTTCTGGCATTAGCAGTGAATGAGGCATGTACAAAGATTTTTTAAACTATGGCACAATCTTAATTCACTTTGTTGTACTGCAATTATTTTGTGGACCCTTTCCTATGCCTTTAAAATGCAGGAGAAGCTCTCTTGAGAACAGAGAATTCTCATGTAGGTTCAGTTCTTTCGTATTGAAACCCATTCATCTAGTTACACTTCCCCTCCTGCTGCAAATTGTCTTTGATACAATTTCTTAATGAGTTTTTTCTGTGATTATTGAACTATTATCAACAATCTATGTTTTTATTTTCTTGCTTGCTCCATTTTGCACTTTACCACCTTAAGTCAAGGATGTTGTTGCTCTGGCAGACGTTTTTGCCATCTGCATCTTGCCCCTCTGAACCACAGGAAGCAGAACAATACATGTCATCATCTTCAACTGTGCTGATGTTGCCTCTGTTGACAAAGCCCTAACCTCAGCATTTAGGAAACCTTTTCAGAGGTCACCTTGAAGGGCATATTGAAGTGCAAACTGCATTGCATGTTAAAAATAGGTAAATTATGTAAATGAAGCAAAATGGAAAAGATTCAAAAGATCATTTAAAGATACTTAACAAAACAACTAAATAGTCTTTCTCTAGAGAATAACGAAAGTGGAAAGTCATGAAGCATGTGAGAGAAAAAGATTTTGATTCAAAACACAATGTTTGTTAGATATATCACACAAGACATTTAGTTTTTCTTTTGAAAATTCAGGACCAAAGGAATTGCAATAAGATTTCAAGTAATCAAAACTGTTGAAGGGGTATTTAAAAGCTTGAAGAGAATCAACATTACTGTCTATACAACAGCACGCCACAGAAAACATCCTGCACATTTCTTTCAAGTCCACCTTTTTCTTGATGAATAGGGAATGCATTGTAGTTAGCAGAATAGCAGCTGAATATTCAAACAAAGAGAAGCAATGGTTTTTTCAAGGTCAGGTAGCTTGGGAAAAAGAAAGAAATGGATTTTCTTTTGGGGACTGTGAAGAAAGCAGGAGGAGAGTGTGTTGCATACCTTGAAGTGTGTTGAGATCAGACTGGTATTTAAGTAAATGTCAGTGAAGTGCCCTTGCTGCTATCACCACCACTGGTGGCCATTCTGTGGCCAGGTGTGGCTTGCCATAGCTGAGCGTTCTCAATGGGAACCCAGTTGGTGCTCTCTTTGACACTGATTTATGTACAAATGGCAGAGGCAGCTCTTTCATAATGACTGTTGTTATCCAGAAGAGCACTGAGCAATGAAGATTGCTTTTCCGAGTGCCTATCATAAGCTTTCTCTCTTTCAACTCTATTGATGTGTCAGTTTTCGTGTAAGAGCATCAGTGAGAGACTATTAGATGAGTAAGACTAGGACACTGCAGTGGTGCTCTGCTGCTGGGTATCACAGGTTTGCCGTATCTATTTTAAGCCATTTTGGGGTTTAGTTACCTGATACAGTATCAGGTGTCAGCACTGAATGAATACACAAGTTGCCACTTTCTGTGTGGTAAAATCCTGGCCCCAGTGAAGGCAGTGAGAGCTGTGTGTTGTCTTCCATGGAGCCAAGCTATTATCCTTCATTTTAGGATGTTTGAAATCTCCTTCCCGCTTCCCTACATGGTGATCCAAATAATGCTTACTTGAGTGTGTGAGGTGGTGTATTACAGTGCTATAGGAGATTCCACTGCATTGCAACTGCAATAATCGGGGAGTTTTGTTCTCTAGCATAATGTCTTAATCTTGCAAAGCAGACTGTGTGGGATGCTGCTGCCTGCTAAGAAATTGGTTGAACTTTGGCTGCAGAAAAATCACGGATTTTCAAGAGAAATTAAATTAATGAAAGCTAGATTCCTGTGGATACTCGTTTCCTAATCTCTGCTGTGTTAACTTGGCTTCTTCATCTGTATTCTCAATGACTGTCCAACTTTCCTTTGCTATGGTACAGAATTGCAGAATTGTTTAGGTTAGAAGGGACCTCCTGAGATCAGGTAGTCCATCCCCGTCCTCAAGCAGGAACAACTAGAGCAGGCTGCCCAGGACTGTGTCCAGTTGGATTTTGAGTATGTCCACACATGGATGGAGACTCCACAATCTCTCTGGGCAACCTGTTGCAGTGTTTGACCACCCTCACAGTAAAAAAGTGTTTTCTTGTGTTTGGATTGAATATCTTGCTTTTTAATTTGTGCCCGTTGTCTCTTGTGATCTCAGTGGGCGCTACTGAGAAGAGTCTGTCTCCCTCTTCTTTGTTCCTTCCCATCAGTTATTTATACACAGTGATAATAACCCCTCTGAATCTTCTTTTTTCCAAGGCTGAGCAGTCCCATCTGTCTTGGTCCCTCCTCATATGAAAGATGTTCCAGACAAATCATCTTTTGAGCCCTGTGCAGACCTTGCCCCAGTAATTGCATTTCTTTCTTGTACTAGGGAGCCTAGAATTTGACACAGATATGGCCTCACCTCTGAGTAGAGGGGAAGGATCATGTCCTGTGACACACTAGAAGTGCTTCTCCTAATGCAGTCCAGGATACTGTTGGCTTTCTTTGCTACAAGAGTGCATTTTTCGCTCATGGTTAACTTAATGTCCACCAAGACCCCAAGGTCTTCTCTGCAGAGCTACAGATGTCAAAAGCCAAACAAGGCAAGGTAAACAACATCCTCTGCTCTCCCCTCATCCACAGAGCCAGTTACCATATTGTAGAAAGTTACCGTGTTAGGCATGATTCCCCCGTCGTAAATCCATTCATACTGCTCCATCTTCTCATCCTTCATGTGTTTGGAAATTATTTCCATGATTTGTGACTCCATCACCTTCCCACGGATTAAGGTGAGAATCACAGGCCTGTAGTTCCTGGATCTTCCTTATTGCTCATGTTGAAGATAGGAGTGGTATTTCCTCTCTTCCAGTGTTCAAGAATTCACTGTCCTCTACTGGGACAAAGAGTGCTCTCTTGTCTTGTATGGTATTGCCATTTCTTGTCCTGTACTTCCAAACACCGTGCTGGCAAAAAACCAGCCCAAGTACTGACTGGCAGGGCACTATATATTCTAGAGCAGATGAAGCGTCTATCTGTTACATGACCATTTCTGCCTTTTTATCTCATTTTGGGTACTAATTTTGGGTATCCACTGCAGTTAGTAACCAGTTTTCACAAAAGTTATGGAAATTGACTGTGTCTGAAATCTGTGTGTCTACCAACCATTTGACTTCATTTTTTTACTTTATAATAATTTGTTGAAGGCATATAATGGCAAGAACTTTCCAATGACAAAATGCTCCCACTGGTGCAAGCCATACGTTTGCAGTGATTAAACAAAAGGAGAATATTTGAATTAAAGGCGAATATACGAGTTAAAGCTTTTTCTCAGTAATACTTATTGGAAAGAGAGCTTTTTCAATTAGCCTTTCACTTTCATTTATTTGAAATTACTTTTTTTGAATACTTACTTTGAATTCCTGGAATGTGCTTGATATCAAACTGCGAAGGGGGCAGCAGGGAGAGGTGTTGTTCCACATTGAGCTGGACTTTTTGAGGATTTAGTGTCCTTTTTCCACTTGCACATTTCTTAGATTTTTTGGTTGGGTATGATGGTTATATTTTCGTATTCATCCCGTAAGGACCAGCTAGCGCTATGTATGGTAAAATGGAGAATATGGCTTTTTGCTTCCACATCTTTGGTGCTGCTGTGCAGATTCCATAGGAGTTGGATTCTGGATTCCTTGGGCTCCTCGCTCCTGATCCAGGGGCAGCTCCTAGCATGCTTCTTAGATACCACAGAACTGTCAACATTACTGTGTAGCTCTTTGAGGAGATTAGATCAGGCTCTGAGATGCAAAACTGCTCTCCTGCTTGATCTAGGAAATACAAAGGCACTTTTCTGATCTGAAGGCCTTCATCCACCCATTGCAGACATGTTTTGAGCAATGTTCTGCTGGAGGTACTGGCCATTTGGAATAGAACTGTTACTGTGTGCCTGGAAGAGCTATAGTCTTCCCTGTGAGGCTGCAGTGACACTGTAGAGAGGCTCATGGAATGTTCTGGTGTAAATTTGCCTGTATGTGGTCCCTGATTATGTCCTGTTTAGCAGATAGATGCTAACAGCCAGATTTAGAGATTCACAAACGAACCCTTTCCATGGGTCCTTATGAAACAATTTCAATGCAAATGAGCAACATGATATTTTAAATCACTGTTTCATAGACTGTGTGTGTTTATTTCTGGTCTCAGTAGGATGCCATGCAGAGTTAGAGCCTGTAAGGGTCACTCAGTAAGTCCTTGTCTGTTCCACAGCTTTTACATTTAAAGTCGATACATCTCATTAATCTTTTTTTTTTTTAATAGTATATTAAATTCAAGATTCCAATATCATTCTCTCTCAAGATTTTTCAATGTGAACCTTTCTAGAGGAGATTAATTTATCAGAGAAGGGTTAAGAAGTCCTGTTCTGTATGGATTTTTGTGAAAAGTGGCACATATGGGGACTGAGAAAACAAATCTGATGGGGGTGTAAAATGCACTACTTGCAGCATACTTCTTCAGTCACATAATTACTCTCTTTCTTCTCAAAGACTGCCTTGTTCAGTTTAACATCATGAATCCACAATTAAAATAGTGTGAATTAAGAAGATCAAGTTTCTGATCTCTGAAAGCTTGCAATACCCTTGTTACTCTAACCTTCCAAGAGAAGAGGACATTGAGATGTCCCTGTGTCAGTTCTGACTTGCTGTTCGCTTCGCCTTCTGTCCTTGAAACAATTATCCAGTGGGAATTTTAGGTTGCACGCAGACAACTTGTGTTCTGATTGAACAGAGTTAAATGGAGTTAAGTAGGCAAGAACTTGACACTTATTACGGAGGTTGTTCTTATGCAACTTTTAGGTGCTCTTTTAAGTGGTGGTGGTGGAATCTGATAAAGAGAAAAATTAGTGCTAAAGGAAAGTGAGATTTAACAGACAGTTAACTACATCCTGCATAATTAAAATGTGTTTTTAAGCCCAGAGTGATTTGGGTGTTTCTCCCTTGTTGACCCACTGTGAGATAATTCAGAGAGGCTTGAATTTTGACACTCGATGAAAATTAGACATGTGAAGTGGGGTGCCCCGAATCCCCTCTCATGTCTGCAAGTCAACTCTGAGGCAGAGTGACACTGAACAGCAGTACCAGTAGTGGGATGTGGTTCAGTGCACTGCCTGCCACAGCAACATACTTTACAAGGGAAGATCTCTTATGAATCTTAACATTCCCTTTTTTGTGTCCTGTGACCACAGAGCTGAGCCTCTCGTATTCCCTTTGGAATATGGTTATGCATGGAGGGTAAAGATGCATTCATATTAATAAGCATATAGGTTTGGATCAGTTCCTTTAGTTTATCAGAAGCTAGCAGCTCAACTGGTCCTCCATTTCAAGCTGAAATGGAAGAATAAATTCAACAAGTCTTTTATCTCTGCAGATTTTTATAAAAGTGAGTGGGAAATAAAAGGTGAATTGCATTTTATAAAGTAGGAAATGAAATTGTCCTTCTACCCTCTAACTCAAAAATCCAGGAAATTCAGGAAATGTTCTTCGCTTTCTGGATGTACCAATATCCCTCCCCAGATCTGGGCTGTCTCAGAACATGCAGGGCAGATTTGGGAAGGGTGGCTGGGTAGGTCTTTTCCTGCATATAAAACTATTTCTTGTAAGAAGTATGTATGGCATCTGAAAGTGAATTTGTTGATTTGCAACAAGAGAAGAAACTCCTAGATTGATCCCACAGTGCTCTGTGGCTTCATCTCACCCACAGGTCTTCCTTTATGATCCTTATCAGGGACAAGTTCCCTTTTCTGACCTCTACAGTCAGCAGCTCTGGACAGCAGGATTAGGTGGGGGGAAAGCAAACTTTTTATGCTGCTGCTATTTTCTCAGGGAGCACAGGATTCTTCACCTTCCCACACCGTACCTGGATCGAAGATTGGAGTTGCTGATGAGGGAATTGAGTGAGAGACTGTACTCTTTGCCAGAGATGAATATGAATATGATTGGTCTGCAAGCTGGGAGTAATGTTTATTACTAACCATTACACAAATTGTGGGAGAAATGGCTGTTCAGGATTCTCCTGGCAGCATTTGTTCTCCAGCTGTCCCTCTATCCTAAGGAATGCAGTCCAACGGTATGAGTAATTTAATGCGATTAAAAGCTAGCCCCCAGTAAAGGGAATGATGAGGGAGATTCTTTAGTTATTCCTCATTAGTCCTGAGCAGGCTTGCTTATGAATCCTGTAACCTTGGCAGCAAGAGAACCTCCTTTTGCTTTTCTATCTGTGAGGAAATGAATTACACATAGAAATTCATGAACACTGAACACTGCAATTAATTTTGTTAAAGTCTCTTTATACATTTAGTTTGGGAAGGAGAAGCTTATCACCAGCTATGAGTCTGAAGCCACAAATCTTGCACAGCTTTCACTTTGAGATAAAAATGAATCTATAAGGAATCCAAAACCCCTTTGTTTACTTTATATATTGTAAGAATGAGAAAAGATGAAGGCAGTAATGTAAAGTAGTGTTAACATCATAATCCCCATATTGAATTGATTGACATGGAGAAAACACATTAATAGCTTTTTTATTACTAGTGTGAAAACTTTATAATGGCATTTATTGGAACAGAACTGAAATGTGAATGGCAGATCTTTATAAATCTTGGCTTGTGCGTGGTGGCCTAAACACTGTCTGAAAATGTTTTTCACAAAAGAGTCCAGACTTTGAACCTTACCGTTTTTTTCCCATTTAATCTTTCATTTGTACATATTAGGCAGGCAATCATATTGCAGAGAAGTTGGATGTAAAGCTGGATGTATTGGATGTGCAAATTTTCTCTCTTTATGGCCAAAACAGCTGCATGCAAATGTTTCATCAGCACACCCATTAAGTTCCCAGTGGTAAATTTAGCCACAAGCATTTGTGAGGTGCTTACTTTGCGTTTAATTTAGATCTAAAAAAAGAAGTAGCAGGTTTATTTAAAATGCATTACATTCAGCTTATTTAATATTCTTATTCTCATATATACATAATGAATAAGCATATATATATAAATAAATGAGAAAGTCACAGAAATACCCTTACTGCTCAAAGTGATGGGGGTAGTTGTTCTAAAATAGGTAAAATCTGGTTTAGTGACCAGCCAGTCATTTCAGGAACTTTGTTTGAGTGAACTCAGAAATAACCTCACTGAAGTCAGAGAGCTTCTCCCAGACAGAGCAGCCCCTTTATCCTGTCTTTTTAAGTTGCACTGAATATTCCTTATTTTTTGTGCTGCTGCATAGTGCTAGCACTGTAGGGAGTTGTGGTTCTTTTTCATCTTTTTTTTCTTATCCTTTCTTGTGGGCAGTGTCAATAAACTTGCATGTTGCAACACGCTCACATCTGATTGCAGTGGAGGTTTCTTTGCCACATACTTACAGATGTTACAGTGTTAAGTCTTGCTGTAGCAAAGCCTCACTCTGCCATGGGTAAGAAGATGCAGGGACTTCTGCTTGTGCATCACCCACCTTTCATGACAAAAGTGCTTTGCACCACAAAGGACAGGTAGCCTTGGAGGAATACAGAGAAATTGTCCAAGCAGCCGGGGATCAAATCATGTTAGGAAAGCTAAAGCCCTGGTAGAATTAAATCTGGCCAGGGACATCAAGGGCAAAAAGAAAAGCTTCTACAGGTACGTCATTGGTAAAAGGAAGACTAGGGAAAATGTGGGCCCTCTCCAGAAGGAAATAGGAGACCTGGTTACCTAGGACATAGACAATGCTGAGGTACTCAATGACTTTTTTGCTGTAGTCTTCACTGGCAAGGGCTGTAGCCCAAGGACACTGCCCAAGTCACAGAAGGCAAAGGCAGGGACTGGGAGAAGGAAGAACTGCCCACTGTAGAAGATCAAGTTTGAGACTGTCCAAGGAACCTGAAGGTGCACAAATCCATGGGACCTGATGAGATCCATCCACAGCTCCTGAGGGAACTGGCTGATGAAGTTGCTAAGCCTCTTTCCATCATATTTGAGAACTCGTGGCAGTCTGGTGAAATTCCCGCTGACTGGAAAAGGGGAAACATAACCATTATTTTAAAAAGGGGGAGAAAGGAAGACCTGGGGAACTACAGGCCGGTCAGTCTCACCTCTGTGCCTGGCAAGGTCACGGAGCAGATCCTCCTGGAAACTATGCTAAGGCACATGGAAAATGATGACATGATTGGTGACAACCAACATGGCTTCACTAAAGGCAAATCGTGTCTGACAAAGTTGGTGGCCTTCTACAATAGGGCCACAGTGTTGGTGGATAAGGGAAGAGCAACTGATATGATCTACCAGGGCTTGTGCAAGGCATTTGACACTGTCCTGCACGACATCCTTGTCTAAATTGGAGAGCCATGGATTTGACAGATGGACCACTCAGTGGATAAGGAACTGGCTGGATGGTTGCACTCAAAGGGTTATGGTCAACATCTTGATGTCCAAGTGGAGACTGGTGATGAGTGGCATTCCTCAGAGATCGATATTGGGACTGGTGTGTTTAACATCTTTGACAGCGACATGAACAGTGGGATTGAGTGCACCCTCAGGAAATCTACTGACAACACCAAGCTGTGTGGAATGGTCAACATGCTGGAGGGAAGGAATGCCATCCAGGGGTACCTAGACAGGCTTGAGAGGTGGGCCCATGCCAAATTCATGCAATTCAACAAGGCCAGGTGCAAGGTCCTGCATGTGGGTCAGCACAATCCCAAGCACAAATACAGGCTGGGTGGAGAATGGATTGAGAGCAACCCCAAGGAGAAGGACTTGGGGTTGTTGGTGGATGAGAAGCTCAACATGAGCTGGCAATGTGCAGTTGAAACCCAGAAGGCCAACCATATCCTGGGCTACATGAAGAGAAGTGTGGCCAGCAAGTCTAGGGAGGTGATGTTGCTCCTCTGCTCTGGTGAGACCCCACCTGGAATATTGTGTCCAGCTCTGGAGCCCCCAACATAAGAAGGACACGGACGTGTTGGAGTGGGTCTAGAGGAGGCCACAAAGATGATGAGAGAGCTGCAGCACCTTTCCTGTGACGACAGGCTGAGAGAGTTGGGGTTGTTCAGCCTGGAAAAGAGAAGGCTCTGGGGAGACCTTATAGCAGCCTTCCTGCATCTGAAGGGGGCCTACAGGAAAAATGGAGAGGAGCTTTTTACAAGGGAGTGTAGCGACTGGATGAGAGGTAAAGGTTTTAAATGAAAGAGGGGAGATTTAGATTAGATGTTAGGAATAAATTCTTGACTGTGAGGGTGGTGAGACACTGGAACAGGTTGCCCAAGGAAGTTGTGAATGCCCCATCCCTGGAAGTGTTCAAGGCCAGGCTGGAAGGGGCTTTGAGCAACCTGGTCAAGTGGGAGGTGTCTCTGGCCATGGCAGGGGGGTTGGAACTAGATGATCTTTAAGGTCCCTTCCAACCCAAACCATTCTGTGATAGGATGATTGCGATATGATTAGGAGTTGTGTTTCTTTGGGAGTTATATTGAAGTCACTTAATATGTGAAATGTATTTTTTGTCACCTGTTCAAAATGGATGGCCAGAATCCGTAATTGCTGGATGAGGGGAATGATGGTATGATAAATTATGTATAGTAAATAAAACTGCTATCTGGAATTAAAAAGAAATATATTTCTGTCTTCTGGCAAGTTGCACCGAAGGGAGATGGCTACATAGCATGGAGGAGATTTTTCGTGGTAGGATCAGATATATACAGGCCTCTGAGTATATAATGAGCCTCTGAGAAGTGTACTTGAATGCCGTTTGTTTGAAAACTATCTACTTGGTAAAGTGGTAAAGTTTGGACTAAATTCTTATATATCAATCAAAATGCAATCAATCATCCTTCTACTGTTTCAACATGTCCTCAGCCAGAATCGAGGGATTGAGCATGGTGAGGGATTAAACTGATAACAAATATCTGGGCTTGTGTTGTATTTCACTTGCTTTGGCATGCTTTTGTTTATTCCCTCCTTTTTCAGAGGATGAAGTTTTACTGTACTCAATCCTTACAATATCTCTGTAAATAAGAAGAAAACAGAAAAGTTACTACTTACACTTGTTCTTGAGTTTAGCTTGTGTCTTCTTACCCCCAAGTTTTATAAGATAATTTTAACTACTTCAAAAAATCTTCTTAAATTTACTGTTAGGGGATGGGGGGAAAGAAAAACTACTTTTTTTCCCTGTCTGATATTTTTGTTCCTGACAAAATGGTCTTTTGTGGCAGAAGGGAACACATTTTTCCACCCTCATCCCTTCCTATCTTGTTTCATCACGTCACACTCCATTAGAGTCCTAATGTTTCTATCAATAAATGATGGATTTGCCAATGGTGATTTAAGTTTAAAATTACTTGCGAAAACTTAATGAAGCCTGCAAATCACGAATTAGATTTCAAAGAAATTGTATCTGACAGTTAAAAACTACAGGGCCAAAGTAATTTCAAGGGTGGCATTTTTCCCCTGTATAAATTATGTATTAGATCAAAACAGAGGTGGTTCTATAGGAATTATTATTATTATTATTATTATTTAAAGCAGATAGCAGTTGGTTTCTTGCTGCAGTAGCTTTCTCATATTGGTGTGTAGCGGGGTGGATGACTCGCTCCTGCAGAAAAAAAATTGTCTCTGCTGCAGCCAGCCTTTTTGAGCGCCAGTCTGCTTCTGATCTATATTTTCCATTGGTTTGAACATCAGTTTCTAATCCTGCTTCCCAAACTTGTGCTGTCGTTTCTAGGCTGCTCAGCCTGCTTGTCTGCTATGGACGGAAATGACACTCTGAGGCTCTCAGCCATTGTATTTCTAAATGGGGTTATATTTTTATAACCCCAAGTGTTCTCTGCAGGTTTAAACTGTCCCTTTCGGCAACCACTTTGCCTGTGTAGGAGAGGACACCTGATGCTGGTTTGCAGTTTCATGAGCAAGAGAATCCCTTTACTCAAAAGTGCACATGGGGAATTTGCTGTTGCTTGGAGCATATTCATTTAGTTAATTAGATTTGTGGAAGGTAATGAGAAACTTCCTGTCCTAAATTCAGAATGTTTAATGCAATTTGGAAACAGTTGTAAATCTCTCTAAAATAGCCAGAAGAACTGTAGTTATCCTATTGATTCTCTCCTTTCTTTTCTCCCAAATTCAAGGAGATAAGAGTAGTCAAAACTATTTCAACCCCCTGCCCCAAAAAAGGTGTTGGGGGGGAGGGGAGAGAGGAGGAGAAAGGGTTGGAGAGTACTTCTAATGCTTTAATAATTGTGCGTATAGACTTTATTTAGATTTGGTGATTTCGTCTGAGCTGTGTGGTAACGGAGTGGTATTCGGCATGTTTCTGAGTGCTGTTGGTGTCTCGTTTGGTGACAGGACCTACAATTTTATAGACTTAAACTTAAAAGCTTTCTAATACAGCTAAGAAAGAAGCAGGAGTGACACACATTGTTTAGATGCTGCATAAATAGATAATACAAATTCTTCTCCTCTCTCTTAATTTTGTTTGAATTGACCCTGCAAATGCACCTTTTTTGCATCAAACTTTTGGTGCATTTTTTTCCATTATTACCATTTATATTGGTTATTTCAGAAATTGGGGGGGGGTTTAAGCCCTCACATAGTTTTGGTGAAACAGTCATTCTGTGAATACCCAGCTTTCACAGTGTTCCAGTATTTTTTCCTAATTTGTTAAATTATTTAAATTTTTTTTTCCGCATGTGTCTGCATAAGCTGTGTTGGTGGAAGGAAATTCAGCCCTGACTGATTAGTGTAAGCATTTCTTTTGTCCTGTTTATGTTGTAGAAAAAGGTGAGTGCAATAGGTTTAGTAATTGAAACTTTTTTCAATCCTCTCAGTTAAGGATGACAGGACTCATTTACTCTGTGTATGCTGGGTGTCATTTTTCATCTGCGAAGCTGCTTTATGCAAAACCTGAATATCCATTGCTTTTGATTTGCATGGTTTCAACTCTTTTTCCAAGATTAGATTGTCTGTGGCACATTTATCTGTCAACAATTTGTTTGTCTATGTAATGAGACATTCCCTTTTGCAAGATGGATACTGTTCTTCATAGCTCAGCCTCCAGCTTACAGCACTTGTGATTCTTGACTGAGTGCTTCTCCTACAGACTTCTGTGTGAAGTTGGCTGTAAGGTCAGTTGGTATCATTAATGTGAGGTTAGCAAAGATATCGTTGCTGCTCAGTGAAATCTGTTTATGGGGATGTGGCCTTGCAGTTTCAGAACAATTGGAATCTGTGTCTCAATACTTTCTGTAGTGCTATTGTGGTCCTTCTCATTTTAGCTGTGCAAACAAATCTCTTAGTGGTGCTAATGAGCTCTAAAGGACCCTTGTGTGTGTTGGCAGCAGAGACCACTGTCATTTTGCCTTCAGTGGCGCGTATTTTGCTAGCACGTTTGCATGTGGTGATCACATAGCCAGTTTCTCAAAGCTTTTCACCCTTCAAGTACACTCTGCCTTCTATGGTACTGAGGTCCCAGATTCTGTCTCAGCGATTTCTGCAGTTTTCCTCCTGTCAAAGTTGTTGCCACCTTGGTCTTTTGACACAACACGGTTTGAGAGTTGTGGCTTTTTTTTTTTGCATTGCTAATATGCTGCAGTGCTTCCAGTAACACTGACTGTGTTTCACTGTTGTTAGTTCTCTTGATGACTTCCAAATCTTCAAAAATCTGGAGATATGGACTCAGACCACTGACCTGAGTAGCACTTAGAAGAGTATTTAATGTATTTATGTCCCAAAGAAATACTAGATTGGATGGAGTCTTCTGAAACAACAGTCAACATGTTTTCTGTGTTAATTAGAAAGTGGAGCCACTGGCTTTCTTTTTTGTTCCATTTGTCTTCACAGATATGATGGCAAATATCTCAGCAACAATATGTCAAGAAGTTTAGTAGTAGGGGAGAGCAACTGATACTGCAACTTTCTTTTCTGTTTTGAAAAAGATATCACAGATAAAGAAACTCTAATCATTTTTTGATTATTGCATTTGACAGCAGTCAAGCCCAAGAAAGGTGAAAGTTGGCATAGCAAAGACTTCCCCAACTCTTGTTGTCAGACAGTGTTGCGTAGTCAAGCGGTTCTTGTGCGACCACTGGAGAGCTGGCTTCTGCTGGTCACAGAGGTACACAGCTGAGAGAATGTGGTTGCTGCCTCTTGTAAAAGTGATCATGCTTTGTAGAAAAATGAGATTTAAATAGGATCCAATTGGAAAAAAAATAAATTGTCACAGGTGTGATATTGTGTACCATAATAAGAAGGAAGTGGTCTTTAGTAATTATTATAAGTGCATTTTGATGCTCAAGTGAAGACACTGTATATCCAGTACCGGTTATTTTGTTAGATTCTGCACTAGTATGAGTAGTCTAAATAGCTATGGCATCTATTAAGTAGTCATATCATCAGCCCATGGAGGTATGCCAGAGCTCTACCAGAGTTGAGAAGCTGCCAGCATTCAGTGTATGAAATCATGCAAGATAACATTGGTGGTCAGGCAGAATGACAAATACAGCCCTTTCTTCTTACGAAGTTGGGGAGGAAGGGAGGTTGCCTTTTGCTTTTAAGTATCTTCAAACTTTTAGCAAAAGCTATGAGTCCTCAACATTTTATAATAAACCCTTTTTTAATAAAAGCAAAAATTCTCAACTATAGCTGCTGGATTCCGTAGCTGGAGTATCATATAAACACCCATGCAAGTACTGTGTGACTTCTCAAAGTATTCCAAACGCTGGCAATATTGGTAAAAGTACAAGGTTGCTTCTTTGGATTAGTGACTCATGTGCAGACTAATCCCAGCCTGCAGTTTTTTTAATGCCACTGGTTTAATTTGGGTTTTTTGGTTTTGTTTTTTTTTTAGTTTTGTTACCTACAGATTTTTCAAAAAGCATTCTCTTATTCTCTTGACTCTTTGCTATTTAATATTTAGGTAGTGCAGTTTGCCATCCTGGCCAAATAGGGCGTTCGGAATTCTCCTGACAGAATAAGGAAAATGTATTAGAGGGAAATGATCAGAAGTGAATAATGAATAAACAGCAGAACAAGTCTCAGGCAGATTTTCATTCTTGCTAAAACTGCCTTTTCCAGCATTTATAAACATTGTTACGAACTCCTCACAGCCTTTCAGTACCTCAAAAAAACTTCACAAGGCACAAAAAAACTGCACTTTGCACTTCTCTGTGTATAAATCTTATCTTCACTGCATCAACACCTGAGGGCCTCCGCTGTTGTTTTTAGGCCTATAGGATCATGAAAGGAAAATTGTGATCCCAGCTCCAAACATCTTTGAATCCCACAGGAGATTTATTGCTATTGATCCAGGTCTATCTATATTAAGTTCTGAAATAAGTACGAAAGCGTGTCACAGTCACATCTGAGTGAATGTGAGCTTTTACTGTATTTTGGGTCGTGAATGGCAGGTGGTGTCACCACGCCTAATCACGGTACAGTGTTTTCTCAAATGGTTACAGTTTAGAGGGTGGAAGTTTTTCAGATAAAAAGTTAATGGGATTCTGAAGACCCCTGAAGAACAGTGTCTTTCTCTAGAAGCAAAACTAAAGCACGGTCATGAGTGACTGCAGCACGGTGTCTGTGGCTGTAAGTGGCCTTTGCTGCTGCGCTCTGTGTAGATTGGGATTCAAGCCAGATGCCCTGATTTTATGAGTATTAATTGGGTATAGACTGGAGATGGTCCTGGTGATACCAAACCCTGCCAAGCCAGTGCTGTAGTATCTCAGGGAAGTACCCGGGAGGACAGGTAAGGGACAGAGGCGGTGTTACTACTAACGAAATCAAAGGAACTGGAAGGACTCAACTGTTTGGACCGAGAGAATAATCATGTTGAAAGTTACATTGAAGGCACTCTTTGCTGTTTGCCTAGGAATCCTGACTTAATGCCAGAGGATATAAAATGTGTTTGCCTGTACCAAGGGAGTTAAGGCAGCACAGCTTAGAGCTGCTCACCTGTGAATCCTTAGGTTTGGCCTCTCCCGTGCAGCCACAGTACAGGGTGATGACTGCCTGCAGGCTCTCACACTGCCTTGTGAAGCCAGGTAAGAGCAGCCTCTAAGGTGAATACTTTGAATGTGCTGCAGGGCAAATGAGCCTGTGTTTGGATGGTGACTGTGGAGTAGCTGGCCTCAGCAAGTTGGTTGATGCATTTCCCAGAGGATGCCTGCTCTGTCACAGCCAGCAGCAGCCCGTGCAATACTGGGAGCAGCACTTCTGAGTGTTGGCACGGGCGAGGAAATGTGGGTTTGGCAGAGAGCAAGCTTTTTCAGAGAACTTGGGCTGTGATCTAGGAGAATTTGTGCCCCAAAATCACCAGTGCCAGTTTAAAAGGAGCAATGCCTTAGTCTCCAAGATAGGGTGCGCTATATAGACTGATACGTTTTATGTCAACTTTTCTTTCAGGATGAATTTGAAGCAAAGTCAAGGTGGAGGGCATAGGTGACATAATCTGGCATGAATAACAAAGTCCTTATCCTTGGAAAACCTTGTAGCCTTCTGGAAAGATTTATAAATTTTAAGACCAGATGAAATGGTTAAGGTCATCTGTGGTCCATAGCATTTCAGTCAGTATTCTTGTCATTAAACTAATTACACCTGACTTTCTTGAGCTGTGATTTAAAGACATCATTGACTGCACCTTATTCCTCAGTAATTTGTTCCAATGATTATTTTTTTTTCTTCACAGTTAAAATTATGCATTGTTTCTATCTTGTATTTGTCTAGTTTAAACTTCTAACCATTAACTCTCATTATGTCCTTTTCTGGTAGATTAAAGTGCTGTCTACTGTTGCGAATTGCTTCTCCATGTAGGTACCTGAAGACCGCAATTAGGCTGCTTTTTAACCTTGTCGCTCTATTTAGTTTATCCAAGAGTGTTAGTCATGTGAAGTAAAGCATGCTTCTCTGGGATTGGCTTTTTCTTGTAGGTCTTCTCTAAAATCTTTTCAAATTTTCAGTAGATTTTTGAAAACACAGATACCAATTCTGCGGCGTAGAGATAATGATGCAACTCAGTCTTTATACAGCTTAAGTTGAATATACCCATGACTCTGCTTCCTCTGTAAGTTGGAAGTGTTGCCGTCAGAGCATGTACATCTGCATTTCTTCAGTCCTTCCACAGATTTCCTGCTATCCAGAATATTGTTCTTGCAGCGTGACCTCTTGTCTTTGTTCCTAAATGTCTGTTCTGGTGTTTGGCTGGGTAAGCCACAGGACTCTGTAATGAAGGAGGCCAAGTGATATTAGCAGATTATTTAATGCACAGCAAGTTTTGTGTGTTATCTACAAAATTTCATTAGCAGTGATTTTTACTTCCTTCCCTGGCAATGAGAAAAATACCAAATAACCCAAATAGCCTTGGGTCAAGAACCCACTGAGCTCCCCTGTTTTTAATAATGTTCCTTATTTATAAATTTTACATTTTAAAATACATTCAATGTGGCTGCACTGACTTTTCTTTCTCTTGTGCCCCCTTAAATGTGATAGCAAATTTCAGTCAAATTTCAGAGCTCTTCAGAGTTGTCAAAAGCAGTAAGTTTAGATAGGTGGAGAGACCCAGATGAATGCCCCTTGGAGAAAAAGGTGTCAGAGCTAGCTCAACCAGTATTATTAGACATCACAGAATCCAAGGGGGATGAGAGGGAGAACACAGTTTCCAGCTTTAAGAAGAGACTTGGGATCAATACTTCTCTTTGGCAAAAAGTCAATCTCTTAATTAGGAAAGACGGGCTCATTTTGAAAGGTAGAAGCATGCGCAATAAATACAAAACTAGAGGAGCATCCTCAGAGGTGTTCTTGAGACGATTGTCATACGTGAAAGGTTAAATCTACCTTTCACTTTGGTTTCTGCTCATCTCCGAGGGATAACTCACCTTTCTGACAGAGACTGTTTTTGAATAAACTAGATCATCATTGGCAGTTGCTCACTCTGCCTGGATTACTTCCAGGACCCTGATGCCATTTCTAGAAGGGGCGCTTGCATATGGCAGAAACTTGTTTCAGGTTCTTGACTCAAACGCTACCTTTTTGAAACAACAGTGCCTCTTCTAGAAGGCTTGTTATATTGGGTGAAGTCAATTGCATGAACGCAGTGTAGGTGTAAACTACAATCAAAATTTAATAAATAAATAAATCGATAAATAAATAAAGCAGTGGGGTTTTTTTCCTGACAGAAAGCTTTTAAGACTTCAGTTTTTTTGGAAGAGAGAGAAGGGAGATGGATTAGCATAGCAGGTTGGTAACAGGATACAGCCAATACCATAGGCTTGTACTGACTATGGGGGGTGGGTTTAGCTGTAGTTGATTAACAATAAGCTGCAGATGGTTTGCACATTTTTAAAGGCAATTCTGGACATGTTTGAGCCAAGCTGATATTACTGCAGTTTGATCTCAGAGGCAAACCAGAGGTGTTTGGAGATTGTCCAAACTAACCTTTACAAATGTGTCAGTGACTTCTAGGTGAATGGCAGTCAATTAAGTCAAGGTGAAATTATCCGGTAGAGATAAGCCCTTTAAGGATCCTGGTTAAGATGCAGCTTGTGCTTAGAACTGATTAAAAGTGACTGCCATCTGAAGGAGATGATGGTGTGGCTAGCAGTTATTGGATTGAGTCTGGATTATTGTAGACAGCTCTCTATACACTTTTAGATGTGACCTTTTTCAGTTCCTGTGAGGGAGGCAGGCTGAGAGGGACCAATTCTGCAAATTTCCTTCCATGTTCGTAAGCAGTGGCTCCTTTAGATTTGGAATGGGACTCATCTCTGTCATGACATGGGTTCCCCTTTCATTGGGTAGTTTGCTTACCTCTAGTATAGCTACCTGTGGCATGTGACCTTCAAATGCTTACTAGTATCTTGGTTTTTATAGAGTTAGGAGAGGGTAGCTCAAACCATAATCTCTCCTGGGTCCCTCGCTGCTTACAAGAACAGTATGTGCATTTTTATTCTGCCTTTTGTTGACTTTTCCAGTTGGCACCCTTGAGTGTCCTTTCCCTTCTTTCAGGACCTTCAGGTAGTTCAGGAACTGAGATTGCTTGGTCTCTCCTGACTCCACAAACTGTCGATGGGGAGTGGATGGCCACTGATATCTAGATATACAGACTGTGTGTCACCATTTACATGATGATGCAATTACAAAAGAAGATGGTATGTGCCTTTGGTGGTTTGAAACACTGCAGCTGCCACAGACCAGCAGCGCTGTTGCTGTCCTCCACTGCTCACCCCGATGAGGTCTGGGAGGGGAGCCAAACCTCTTGCCCAATTTGCAGCTGGGTTTGGCAGCTGGGATGTGCACGTATCACGTCCTGGGATATAGGAGGGCTTCCCAAGTAGCAGCAATTTGAGGTGAACCTTTAAGAAAGTTTTTGTTGTGGTTTTTTTTTTTTTTCTTTCATCCAACTTTGCTGCCACTTCGGAGGATGTCTGCTGTTCATTTGGTAAATACCACTTTTAATGTGAAAAAACAGCAAACGTAATTCTGTTCTGTATGGAAATACTGCAGTCCTCCAGCACCTTGTTCAGTGAAGGTACTGCCACTTATCTCTGTTTAACGTATGGGGAAACAAGCATGTTTCTTTCTCCATTCAACCTATATGACTTCCAATGAGAAATGTGGCTTTTTTCTGACATTAATAGAAGTAAAGAGGATGTTGGAAACCTGTGTTTTGTGCTATATAAGTGTGACTGGCAGTTTGTTTATTTGCTTGTCTTCTGTTATTAGGGAAAGCAATCTCCATGTAGTTTATTCATTTGCAGTGACTGAGTCCCAAATTATTCCATTCATGATAGAAATCTGTTTTCGATGAAGTGCAGTGAAGAGCTGCAATTGTTTGTTTCATTAAAACAAGGGAGGCATTTAATAGCGGTTATTTACTTCTGTTGCTTTTGTTACCAACTAGCTTTCCAAGATATTTTATTTACCAGTTTATAATATGTCCACTGAAAAGCTTACCCGAGGATTAAAAACAGCAATTCCAGTTGCTGAAGGTCAGAACTCCTATTGTGGCAGAGATGTTGTTTTGGAGAGGGACTGGTTTACAAGTTTGCATGTACCCTAATAGCAGCATGGGTTTGTGCCACTGGAGACAACATGTGACAATGCCCAGTTGCAAGAAATGTGAGCAACTCCATTGCTTTTGGTGGAGTGGGGCAGATTTCTGCTATCTGAGGAGCTGGCATTTAGCATAACCTGTGATTCTTGCAGGTAAACACGTCTGTGTGATTGAACAAAATAACATATTTTGAAGGAAGAAAATATAGGTAATGAGATAATTACCTTCTCCGTTGTTTAGCCAGGGGTTTATTGAGATTCCTGTTCCATTTTCTTCAAAATAAAGCCAGGCAACTTTTCCAGGGGTCTTGGTGAGTTTCTGCGAAGTAGCCAGAGGTTCATCCAAAGCCCTGTGTCTCTCCCTGGATCTACGATTTGTGCTGCCCTCTCTCTCTGGGGGTGCATTCTGCGCTTCTCCCACATTCAGGCTGAGCAGGGATCACGCCACAGTAGGCATAAAGCTTGCTGTAGCGAGCCTGACTTCGCCTGCTGCTCTGTTCTCTCCAGGGACAATAGTACTTCTCCTCACAGCATTATTTCTCTAAAATGAGTTCATTTCAGAGAAAGCGTATCTTAAGAATAATAAAGCAGGCTGTGTGCAAATCTCCCTCTTCCCCTAAGGATTAACGTTCCCTGCATCTAGGAAGACACAGCTTCTTCAATCCTATTCCACAGAATTGCCCTTTGCAGACAAGTTTCTCCAGGCAGAGTAACAGATTTTAACCCTTCAGTGGGCTGGTTTGGTTTGGGTTTTAATGGGTCTTCTAGTTCTAGCACAGAAAAAGATGCTTTATCAGCAGACATTTGTTCCCCTTGTTCTGAGAAATCAGGAAAATTTCTTCCCCTGAGAACAGGATTTAACCAGCCCTCTCCCTCACTTGCTTTACAGCTTACGGGGGTTGTTACTAGTTGCTGGTGGAGCTGACAAGACTGTGTTCAGCAGAGCAGCTCTGCCACCAAGAGGTGGCAACGCCAATGCCTGTGATTAACCATGGGGAGCTTGTGTGTCTTTCCCGTGGCCCTCAGCAAGGTTCAGGTTCCACCAGAGGCCTGATCTAGTTAGGGTGTAATTGTTTAGGACTCTTGCAGAGATGTATTTACTTTACGGCAGTGCACCAATTCTGTATTTTGGCTTATATTTTCATACCACAGTACTGAATTTAAGAGAAAATGAACATTAGTTACTTGGATAACTGGATTTGCAGATAGCCCACACTTATGTGGTTTGTAGGACATGTTCATCTTCTCTTACCATGGTGGAAGCATAGGGTATGGTTTGCCTTTGCTATCCCTCCTCTGATGTTTTAGTAGTGCTCTCTCTTATTTGAAAGCTCTCTCATTCACCTTTAAGCTAAGTAAATGAGTATTGTAAATAATTGAAGCAAAGATTGATCCTGTGGGAGGGCTGTAACAAATGGCTTAGTGGGCAAATGGCCAAGTCCTTCATTTCTGTGAATAAACCGCTGGCTTCCCCTTTCCCAGCTCACAGCATCTGCGAAGGATTCTGTGTCCAATGTCACTGTTCCGCCTAATATATAATCACAAAATGGTCATTAGTTCCTACAAGGAAAGTGGGTTGTCTCTCTGCTTTGATTTGCCTCTGCGTCCTGAAGCCTTTGTGGCAGCTAATTGGATCTCAAGCTCTATTGACATGTGCATCCCTAGGTGGTTCCGGGGGGAGGGCCGTTGCCTTTTTTTTTTTGTTTTTTCAGTCTGTATAGATGGAGATAACAGGTTGTTAGCACTTGAAACACAAATGCAACCCACCTTTCATGTCTCTTGGCAAACAAAGGCTCAACAGCATGTATCGTGTTAATTAGCATCCTTCCCAATTTTCTTATCTGTGGTTATATTGATGTTTGTTGAGGACAAGTGAAAGTGATTATATTTAAAAAAAAAAAAAAAAAAATAAAGAGGCTGAATACAGGTATCCTGGGAATATTCTCAACATAAGCATAGGTTTTGAAGGGATGGGCATTTCTCTTTTCTGCTGGCCTGGATTCAGTGTACATGGGATTTCAATACACAAGCATAGCTCAGAGGTGTATTTATACCCTGGCACAGGTGTGATCCTGTAGCCACTAGAGATCAAGGCAAAATTACCATTTACTGGGACATGCAGGAAAGGAATGACTTACAGTACCAGGTCTGGGGAAAGTCGATTTGAGTGAGTAGGAGGGTGGCACAGGAAAGAAATGAGGGCTTTGAGGATAGGTTGTGAGATCTGTGGTATATGAGGCTGATGTGTGAAGACAGAGGAGCATTGCTGAGAGCAGCAGTTGGTGGGATACATAACTGGAGAAAGGGGATAGAAGCTCTTTTGTGTGAGTCATCTTTGGAGCAAGTATATGGAGAAAACCTACTACAAAGGAAGTTTCATTCTGGAAAAGAAATGGCAATCTTAGGTCACAATGCACCCAACTTTGCTGATGTTAGTATCATTTTTTCCCGACCATCTTAATAATCTGAAGAAGAGTGTATTTATATGAAAACAAAAGGTTCCTTCTATGGAATCAGCATAAAAAGTATCTTGAATGCTGTGTAAATAATTAGGTATGTCACAAAAAACATGCACTTCAGTGTTCACTCACCTGAAATTCCTCCAACGTGCTGGTGAGGTTTTTGTCACTCAAAATGCATAATGCCCAAGAAGAATTGACTTAATATCCTGGTAATTAATTTTCAGTGTCAGCCTTTTGTGTATATAATTGATTTGATTTACCTGCCTAGTTTTATGAAGCCCTTTCCCTATTCTGGAGCATTTCCTGGAGCATTCAAACTCCTTTGAAATAAGAAGCAGCAAGCCAAGAATTCATGTTTAAAGTTTTTATTCCTAGGTTCACTATAAAGAAACAAGATTTTTTTTTTTTTTTTTTTTTTAAGGAGGTCTAGGACTATCTCAATGGGAAGTGCCCATGCACAGGGTGCCATACAAGACAGAGAGCTGGATGTACTCATCCTCAAAATAAATGGTCAGCTGTGCTATTGCCTTCATTCTGTTTGCAAGCAAAGGATGTATATAGCGCAGCTTAACATTTTGAGCCTGTATCTCTGAGCTAGTTATGATGTACTTTATTTAAACCAGCTCGGTGACTGGATGCACAAGTTATTCTGCTGTTGCTGTGCATAAGAACAGATTAGGTGGCAGTGGCTTCGCTGGCTACAGAAAAGTGTACTTTCCCCTTATATCAGCAATGATAGAAGCTAAACGTTCACTTTATATGGAACAATGACAAAATGCCTGTTTCTCCCTTGGACTTGAATCATTTGGACGAAATCAGGTGCAGTTTGCTGAAAATATTTGAATTTGCTCTTGCATGAAAAATTTTGAATTGCAGAGCTTAGTTACTTGTCATACTTGTTATCTTTTGTTTAAAATGAAGTGGCACTAAAGCTGCTGTTGGGACTTCTTGGCATTCTAATAGTATGAATAGTATGGGAATGTTTCACTGGCTCCTTTCTTGCAGCCTCAGCTGTCTGCCACATCAGGTGCCTCAACGCCTGGTTTTGAGCACAAGCAGGTGCTTGTGGGTGGAAAGACAGTGACTGAAACTGCAATTAATTGTACGCAAAAGCCATGGATGCAGGAAAAACTGATTTGAAAAACCCAAGTTGACTTTCTTACTAGCTTTTTGTTATAAAAATTATTACAACTTCTTGGCTCTTGTCAGAGCACACAGTAGGAGACCTTTTCTGTTATAGTTTCACCAGCTGCCTGCTCCAGGCAATGCAAGATGTATTTGTCCTTCCCTTTGCTTCCTGATGAACCTCAGTTTTACCCTCTCAGTGCCAGGAGGGTTAGTGACCCTCTTGGGTTAGTATCTCCATTCCTTGTCTCCGATTCAGTACAGGGCTTCATGTCCCAGGTTGGTTTTGGTACTCAAATACCTGCTCCAAATTATATTATTAATTTTATAGCATCAGTGGAGTCAGGTTGTTCTGTTTAACAAATAGCAAACTGAAACACAAGAGATACAGTGACTTTTCAAGACTACGTAGGAAGCCTATGGCACAGCTGAAAGGTCTCACCTCAGTTGACCCAAGCCAGCATGCTTCAGAAATGTTCATTCTTCTTCCCACTCCCAGACCATTTCTAGATCTTCTGTTCCTGTATTCTCTGCTTTTCCTCTGAAGTTACACAGCCAGTGCCAGTGCATCTCTCTTGGTATCAAACACTGCTAGAGCCAATAAGCATTTCAAGTAACTTATTGAAGTTTGGAAGATCCGTAAAATATTGGACTCCTGTCGCAGGCTTTTGCAGTCAATCTAAGAAAAGAGAATTCACCAAGCAAGGGGTTTGCTGTGTTTAAGAAAGTGATTACAAAAAAAAATGTTAAGTCCTGGAGTTGTTTCGCACTTGAGGAGGAAGTGAAGAAGAGGGAATCCCACAGAGCTGAGCAAAGTGTCGTGGAGATGCTGTGTAACACTGATAAGAAATTAGTATATTGTCCCTTAACTGCCAAACTTCAGCAAAATCCCTGCAATGTCTCTTACTAAAAATCTTAGAAGATTTCTATTTACAGGCAGGTGGTTTAAGAAAGATTCAGTGGTGAGGAGAGCAAGTACTTCTCTCAGCTTCTTATAGACAGGCTTGGGGATATCTCATTTAAAACAAGCCTTACCTGTTGGTACAATCAATCTCATCTTTTCTTAGCAGGCAAGAGGGCTCCCACAAATGACCTTATAGATTAGGCACTTTCTATTTACATTCGATTTCCCACTCCCTGCTATTTGTAGAGAATGATTATCAAGGCATTTAATTAAAAGTTTTGCCCAGTGGGAAACTATTGGATATTTTTTCATTTCTTTACAGCCTCTCCTGTTCTGGTGGAGAGGCAGAGAGGCACGGGAAACAATCACCAGAAAGGTCAGGAATATTTACTTAGCTATATTGAGATGCTGCTTTCTGCAAAGCCTCTTGGCTTTGTCCAGTTTAGGGGCCTTGTTGGGTGGAATTTTTGTTTATGATGTGGTAGGGAAGCACTGAAGCTTGAAACTAAAAGTCTCCATTTACCTGCAGGTTAGAAAGCTGGGGACACCGGTGGCACCCTCTGGCCTTTGCCTAAAGGCTATGCCAGAATCTAAGTGACATCTCACACTGTCAGCAAGTTGAAAAGCAGTTAATAAGGATCTCTGCAAGAGCCTTCTTTTGGCCTTTCTTCCAGTGTATTACATCAAAGCCACCTTCCAGTTTACTAGAACAGTGGAGGGAGTTTGGCTCTTCAGTATTGGTAGAGCTTCAGTTTAATCAAAGTCTTGCATCATATTATCTGTAAATATTGATAATACCCGTGTTCTGCACAGATGACGGCTTTCTTGTTTGCCCAAGAAGTTTTGCTCCAAAGCACTTCCTCCTCCTTATCAGAAGCAAAATTACAGGACTGGGCTTCTCAGGAAGCAGTACTTGTCTTATGTTTCATGCCTTAACTGTGAATAGGTAAACTCCAAAGCCTTTCATTTAGACAGAGAGTGAGAGATCTGTCAAACCGTCCCCAGGAACTGAGGCGACTACTGCAGTCCCCCATCTGCAATACAGAGATGGAAATAATTATGAGCCTCACTTTGTTCAGCACAGAACATTTATGTAGTGCTTTCAGCGTGTCTGTGTCTGTGCTAAGCAGGGTTTTTGTTGTTGTTGCTGTTTCACAGTTTTTATCTCAGCCTCAATTATTCCTAGGTTGTCTTATTCAAGGAGGCAAGGTGCAGTCTGACAGCTCTTGGTCCCCTTGAAGGATGCTGGCTTCTGCAGCTGGACTTGTCAGCCAGCCAGCCAGGGTTCTGCTTGGAGGCTCTGGATTTCAGAGGCAACGAGGGGACAAAGCTGACAGTAAAACAAGCCTTACATGTAAATTGCTACAGCTTAAGTAGCTGTCTCAAGGGAATACAGATTAAGAAGGAACCACTTTTTAATTTGGCCTGAATTTATACGCAGGCTTAAGTAAGATTTTTAAAGGGATGTTTTGTCACAGTTGTAATTTAGATGAGGCTCGGATAGATTCCTGCCCATTCTGTCTCACTGCATCAGCTGCTCGCAGGCACTTTTCCTGACCTCTGTGGCAGTTTGTTTCCAGTCCTGCTGCATCTCTTGTAGCTTTCTCTTCTCTAGTTCAAATACTGAGTTTCCTTCACTGCCTGAAACTCTCTGCACATGACTTGTCTACCTTAAAGTAGTATAGTCTTTTTAATAGGGCAATGAGAGATTTAAGAGCCAAATTAAGGCCTAATGGAAGTCAGTGAGAAAGTATTTGTGCTCATTGGAGTGGGAACAGGTTTTTACCTTAAAGTGCTAGTAAGATGCGTGCCCCATTCTAAGAAGTGGTTCTCTTGCAGTCGTTGAACGTAGTGGATTACCACACTAAGCAACAGGACACATTTAACTTATCTTAGCAGAAACGGCACTGAAATCCGATGGCACTGATAAGCATGAGCAAGCCTCCAATGTGTCTGAAACCAGAGGCGTAGGAACTGACATGGATGGGGTGCCAGCTTGAAGCTTACTCCTCTCATCTGTTGACCAATGAATCCCAAGGAGGAAAAGAATTTTCCTGTGCTCCACTTCCAGATCGGTGAAAGGTTCTTACCGCCTAACCTTTCAGAACCTCTTTCTTCTAAGGAAATCTCTGGTATTCCACATGACTAAAAGTAGGCATCTCATTTAGAGTAACGGTTTGCCTGCTGAGAGATTTTATTATGCTTCATTGTGTTCCTTCACTAGATGGAGTTGTGCTTTGTGAAAGGCCTGGCTTGCATATGGGAGAACACAGCAGATTAAAATTGCAGGATATTTAATATAGTACTTACTGTCCCTGTTTTGCGATAGACATTTTGCCTGGCTGAGGACTGGTAGCACAGAGACAAACAAGAGAAGCTGACAGATTGGTGAATGCTGGGTGGGATCATTTGTCAGGAGACGTGATGAATCACTGTGGTGCAGCATTTCATTTTCAGAAAGATCATTTTCTGAAAAACTCAAATTGAAGGCAGAAGAGACAGCTGGGGGTGTTTTGTGAGTTTTCATTTAAATCAAATATACAATTTGAATAAAGGCATATTGAAAAGTTCCTGCTATTCTAAAAATATTTTGAGGAAGAAACAAAATTGAGGTTAGCAGGAAACAGAATGACCTGGAGGAGCATTTGCCAGCTCCACAAATAGGTGCTGAGTTTACTTACCCCTCTCTGGTCAAAGCCAGTAGGAATCATATGTCTAGACCTTCAAGTAGTACTTCAATTAGGGGAAAAAATATCCACCTTATAACCTTGTACACAGGTCATTCAAGCAGAGGTCGATGTGCTTTTAATAGGGCTGCACATAAACACTGAACTCCTCACAGCTTGAATAAGAGAAGTGGTCATGTTTTATATCATCTGTGCTCTTAGAAGTCCAAGGCTACTTCTGCATCAAGACTGATTATTCATGCAAGATAACATATTAATAAAAAAGGCTGTATGTAACTAGCTAGAAATAGAGGAGACGCAGACAGTGAGGGACTTCATGCTGCTACCTCGACTGCAGGCACAAATGACAGCAGACCAAAGGCCGATGTCTGCTTTCCCCTTTCTCCTTGTGCCAAAGGGCTACAGGCTCAGTTGTGCTGCACAAGGTTATTTCTAGGAGATGATGAAAACCTTTTTGACCCTAGCGTAAACAAACAAGAGAGCATGGATGCTTTAAGGAGTAACTCTGTGAAAAAGACTTTTTAAAACAGCTGCTTTTCAGAGAATAGCACTTGTTGGTGCATTTACAGCACACTTTGTTAGAAGATCAGTTAGAAACTTTAATAAAGGAGAAATATCTAAACCCCTACATTTAGAATCACTTAAATAAACATAAAGCTCTCTGTGTGTGTATATGTATAAAACTGTGTGATATTTGCAGATACCTTCCCATGTCAGTAGACATGAAATAAAAAAGTAAAGGAATCTGGAGATACTGTTTCATAGCATGTATATGCCTCTTTCAAATTTGCAACCTGCATAGAGATGAAAGATATCCTACATAGTGTGGGATTATAAAAAGTTTATATCCTCTTTCACGCAAGATTCAAACAGGCACTTTCTTTTTAAACCAACAAATAGTAATGGGTCATACAACGTGCATGACTTGATGTTGAGGGACTTGATGTTGAGGCTTTTTGAAATAGCAGTGAAATAACTTCTCCCCTTCTACTCTGCACTGGTGAGGCCACAACTGGAATACTGCATCCAGTTCTGGGCTCCCCAATTCAAGAGGGATAGGGAACTACTGGAAAGAGTCCAGCAAAGGGCAATGAGGATGATTCAAGGATTGGAGCATTTCCCTTATGAAGAAAGGCTGAGAGAGCTGGGACTCTTCAGCCTGGAGAAGAGAAGGCTGAGGGGAGACCTTATCAATGCTTATAAGTATCTCAAGGGTGGGTTGAAGGAGGAGGGAGCCAGACTCTTTTCAGTGGTTGCCAGTGAGAGGACGAGGGACAATGGGCACAAGCTGGCACATAGGAGGTTCCACTCAAATATGAGAAAAAACTTCTTCACAGTGAGGGTGACAGAGCCCTGGAACAGGCTGCCCAGGGAGGTTGTGGAGTCCCCTTCTTTGGAGATTTTCGAGACCCGCCTGAATGCAATCCTGAGTAACATGCTCTAACATGCTCTGGGCAATCCTGCTTCAGCAGGGGAGTTGGACTAGATGATCTTTATGGTCCCTTCCAACTCTAAAAATTCAGTGAAATTCAGTGAAACTGGTCACATGGTGCCTGATTTCTTCAGTAATGCTCTGCTGTTTATTCAGTTTCTGAAATAGGGAAATCTGTTGCCAGTTGTGTTCCCAGTATAAAGGCCTCGCACTCTTTGTGCAGGAAAAAGTGGTTAATTTTATAGGGAAGAGAGGACTTGCTTTCATTTTGCCTCAGCAGGTTGCTTGCTAGTCCATCTTTTGCAGGTAAAAGGAGAGCAGGAATGCTTGGTGAGGCAATTTCTTGAGACCATCTGTACTAACAAAAGGTTGCTGCTGATCTTGAAGTGCTTTATAAATGTTGATCGTAAGTTATTAAATTATTATTTTTATTATTATTAATCTAAACTGGGAAATTAA
Organism: Numenius arquata; assembly: GCF_964106895.1. Taxonomy (NCBI): domain Eukaryota; kingdom Metazoa; phylum Chordata; class Aves; order Charadriiformes; family Scolopacidae; genus Numenius; species Numenius arquata. The sequence continues at coordinate 14,719,349 of NC_133581.1, forward strand.
GATTGTATTAACAAGGGCAGACCGTGAGCCTTGGTAAAAAGGATTATCACGCTGAGCCACTGCATTGGTTTGCAAAGCAAAATTTGAGAGAGGAAATGCAAACTTTGCAATTTGCACCCTTTTGGTAGCATGGCATTTGCCCTTCGGATAAGCATCACTGTTTCATTTGACCTTATCTCTTTTGTTCCAGATTAGTGGTGATATGAACTGTAGGTTGATGTGTAGCTCTCTCACTTTACAGGGCATATTTTCTCAGATGTGATAAAATAATGTTTCAAACAGACCTTTCTCTTTCATCTTCAAGGCAACAGATCTAGATTTCTGTCCCCACCTGCCCTCAGCTATGCTGTTCCTCTTCACCTCTGTCCCTTAGTAAGAATTAGTTTTTCAGCAATTAATTTACCTCACCACCTCTGTAGGACACTAACTAAATTTCAGAGCCTCTCTCAGACTACCAACACATCCGTTCCCTTCCATCCTAATTGACGGCTCTGCTCGAGACCGCAGCAGGTCTAGTTGAGACACAGGAAGCTGAGGGTTAGTGAAGAGCTGAAAACCAGTTCAATCTAATTCTTAAATGAATGCTAGGAATGCCCCATAATATAAATTTTTCATTTATTGCCTGTAATTTTCCAAACTAATTCCAAATTTAATGATAGCTTTTAGCTTTGGTTTTCTCGTCTAATTAACGTAGCAGTGACTGTGTATAATCTCTACGTAAAGTCAAAAGCATCTTACATGATAATTACAGTGGGAGCACAGCACCTGCTGTTCAAGATAGTCATCCACAAGAAAGCGCTTGCATGACAGTTAAGGTGTTCAGGTTAAGTTATACAGCTTTCTTGTACTGTCCCAAAGCTATTTTATTAGTGTCTCAGCCCAATGGTGGTAAACTTTCAAGAAGGAAACGGAGGAACTGCAGAGACCAAGCACAACCTTTGCACATACACCAGGGATTTCTTGGACATGATGAACTTTTGAGGTCATAGTTTCTCGTGGAGTCATATTGTTTAGTAACTTTACATTTACCCCAGAGTAATTATGATGTAGTGGGTTGAAAATTCCTCTTTTACACTGTGGAAGATGCTTTGCATCCACTTTTTTGTTTGGTTTTTTTTTTTTCCCAGGAGCAAATGAAAACACGTATGACTAAATAAAGCAGAAGAAAAATCCAGGTGTATGGTAGAAGCAGAATACCTTTGTTCTCTCTGTTAACTCAAAATAAGCATTGGTTATTTCATTTTAGACCCTCCTCAGCTGGAATGACTAATTTCAGAGGGGCAGTCACTAGAGAATACACCGTGTCTGTCTGTTGTCCAATAGGGAAGAGAACGTCCCCATGAAGCAAGTTGTGAATTTAATTTTGGTTTTCTTTTTGACTGCTGCAGCGAAAGATCTCAGAGTGGCACTGTACTCTGCAGTCAGATTTATAGCAGATTGGTGGAGAAGAAAATGGGACGGGTCTTCTCATCCTTCTTGCTATACCTCTGATGTCGACCACTAACATTGACAAGCACCCTGGGAAGGGGGGATATTTGAGCAGCACTATTCAGGGCTTTTAATTTACAAAAGAAAAACTGTGAATATCCATTCATTATTTACTTCCTTTTTTTGTGTTTGCTTGATTCTGTGGAAATGTGTATGTATGGTTAGACTGGGAGTGAGGCACTTGTAGTCATTTCGGATACTGGCTGGTGGTGAGCAGTGGATCCAACAATAGCCTGCTTTACCAGCAGATACTCTCAACAAAAAAGCACCGTCTTCAACTGCAAAAGCCTCTAAAGCACAACTTTGTGCTTTCATTAAATCAACAAAAATGCATTTATTTAAGAGCAGCTCCATTTAGTAATTAGATTCTTAAATCCTGTCTGTCCTGAATTTTGGATAGCTCATTCCTTGCTGCTTCAATATAACTGTCCATCCTGCTGTAAGAAGTGGGATATCCTGGCTGAGACAAAGAACACAATTCAGAATATCAGTACAATGTTAATGCTGCTGTTGATTTCACAGAAAGCATATGGAAGATGCTGAGGAGTACTTGGTCACAATTAGAAGATATTAAGATAAAAGGAAATGCTGTGGGTAGATGAATGTTTTCATATATAGGCCTCATTTGCAAAAAATGAATGATTAAACTGAATCCAATCTCTCTATAGTACTTTGGTGGTTAAGTGAGAAGGGAAAAGATGTTTTGGAGGTCTGTGATGGAAAACATGAACATTAACTCAGAACAGGAACTCCTCGTGTTCTTTACAAAATGCAGATACTTGGAATAGATACCAGCTCTACTAGAGGAAGGCTTTGGGAAATGTCAGTTAACTTTTTATTCATTTCAGTATAGGACTGTTGTTCAACATCTCCCTGCTGTGTGCACTTTCATTCTGAAATGTGGTACTAAGCAAATTTTGAGTTTTTTGTCTTTTGTTGTTGATTTTAGATTGACAAGTACGCTCAGCAGGATCTGAAGAAAGGGCTTCATTTGTATGGGACAGAAGGAAATATTGGCCTAACTAATGCATGGAGCATCATTCAAACAGATGTAAGTCTGAGCTTTTTTTTTTTCTTTCCTCTTTACCCTCTGGGTTCTATAACAGCATATTCTGGGTGTGAACCTAATTAAACCTCCAGATCCCAAGCCAGTCTCTTCCTCCCACCCAGTTAGCACATTAGCAACTAAATACATTTATATTGTACTGACACCTAACTATCATGTAGTTCTGCGCTGTGTGGAGAGTGAAGGAGATGGTCAGACAGGAAACAAGCAGTGCCTTCTCTTTAAAGTCAAAGGGACAGCTTGTGTTGGAATGAAGAACAATAGTGGAATGACAAAGAACCACTTCAACACCTTTTCAATCCTGTCCTTGTCTGCTTTTGTTGTCATTATTGTTTTCCACTAGTGTAGTCAAAATGGAAACTGGCCATGGTGTTTACAACCTCCTCCTACAGTCAGTACGTTTTTCCCAGAAGAATTCAATCATCATCCATCACAGATGGGCTGAGAGTGCTTTTTGCTGTGGTGCCATCGCTGTTGCATCCTTCTGATTCTCTGACAGCGCTCTGCCAGTGTTTGTCTCATAAGGGACTGGTGAACACTGTGGCTGGCTTCCTCCTTTTGTCCTTGTCTGGCTTGCTGAGGAAACACCGTCACAGACAGTTCAGGTTTATTAGCTCTGTCCTTCTCTTTCCATGTTCAGTTCAATCAGTTCTCTTGGGGGTGATCTTTCTGATATGATTTTCTCTGCTTCTTGAATGAGGAGAAGTGCTCCAGCTTTTCTTCTGCTTTAGAAAGAAGGACTTACACTACCTTGGCTTCACTCAAAAAATCATGTGTAGCTTTCTCAAATTCTCCTCCAGAGGTGCTAGTGTGGTACAAACAGGCAGGGCTTTAAAAGTCTTGCCTCAGCCAGAAGTGTCTTAAATCGGCCAAAGATGATAATCTCCCCCAGTGCTTCCAAGATTATATGAACTATTCAAGATGATGGATGGGCTACCTACCACGTTCTGATACGATAAACCTGCGTATTTACCCTTTACTTCCTCTTTTGCCATTTGGGCTGAAATCACAAACATCTTTCAGTCTGGTAGTGTCAAGATTCACATATACTCTCCTGTACCATACAAGATAACAGGAGCGGCAGGCTGCTAAAAAAAGGTCTGAGAAATAAAAAATTTAGGGTCACTAAAAGAACCAAAGAACTAGTTGGCCAAATTCCATGTGCATCTTTGGGGCTGCAGGAGCAGCCTGTATTGAGTGTAGAAGGTTGGCAGGAGCAGCACTGTGTCTGAAAGACAAACAGCTCAGGTCCAGCAAACAAGCTAATAAGCTTTCCGGTCCTGCATCCTAAAAACTGCATGTGGAAGGTTCTTTCGGTTACCTTTAAAAGGCCTCCGCATCTTACAATATTGTGAATATTTTTCTGTTCCAATACTAGGATTAAATATGAGAAGGCATCAATTGCTGGCAAGAGAAATGCATTTTGTGGTGCTAGCCCAAGAGTAAGCCACGTGAAATGTAGCTAAAATTTTAATATCATTACTTTTCTCAAACAGTATTAGAAGTTTTACACTTTTATGCTAACTTAGCTCTGATTGGTAAAAATGTAGTAAAAATTACTAATATTAAGATGTTTGCAGTAAATATTAATCTGGTTCCAGTGACTGTTAAAGAACTGTTAAAAGCATATAGCAAAGGTGGGGGAAAAAGCATTTATTTGGAGGTCTTACAGGATATAAACCCCATGCTTCCGTTCTCCTTTCTGTAAAATAGGTGTATTAATATATATAATATGTCTAGTTCACCTAGTCATGGTTTCTCAAGACATTCCCAAGTTGGATTGGATTCAGAAAATACGTAAAAGAATAATGAGAATTTTGGAAATTTACATTATTATGAGAAATTTTAAAAGCTTTATATAACCAGGAAAAGACAAAGTAGTGATGTGATTGCAGTCCTTAGAAAGAGAGCAGGAAGGGAAACGGGTTTTGAAAGGAAAGGGCTCTGTAATTGATCCAAGAGCTAAAACCCAAGATGCAGATATCCGATGGTAGGATGCCATTGTACAGCAGGATGGTGGATTCTTTTTCTCTAAACTCAAGACACGGGGTTTTGTCTGAAAGAAAAGGTCTTGTTCAGTGACAGGCTTGGGTTTGAGGTAGGACTCAATAGTCTGTGGTCTGTGTAGTGCTACAGATCATGCTCGATCCTTTGGCCTTGAAACCTATTACAGTTTAAAGAACATTTTATAAGTTTCTGATGAAACTAATGCTAGGACTTAGGACCCCAAAAGATAATAGTAAAGTGCTATCTTGCAAGCCATGTACAATCATGTTACATCACTCTCTTTTCTAACATGGCAACTATAAAATTACCATGCGCTGTCTTGACAGTACCATAGTGTTAAAGTCCCCGTGCTCCTGGTGCTGGGCACTGAGGAGAAAAGCAAAGAGCTCCCACAGATCCATTTTTACTGCTCTGCATAACTGGTTTTCACATGTGTCTTTCAAAACTATTTAGGAGCACTGAAGGCAATCCCAGCATAGTTAATTGTGTAAAACATTTCGCAGTTGAATAGCGCTATGTAAATGCCAAGTATTATTTTTTGTGTTCAGTAATAATTGTTATCCCTTACGTCGCTAATCAGTAGAGTGTAATCACTGATAGGAGGATTAGGGCAATACAGGGGACTTTCTGAAAGGAAAGTCCCAGGCCAAGCTTGCTGTTTGCATTTTGTCTCCTAAAGAGAGCTCTCAAACCTCTCACATTAGAGGGTTACCACGTTGCCATTACAGGACAATGTCTCAGCACTGACTTTTCTAATGGGTCCTGTAGACATCAGTCATTGGCTGAACTATGGGCTATATATGTACATGCATGGAAAACAGCAGCCTCAGAAGAAAGCATGACATATGAAAAATATGACAGCAGCAGAAATCATGATGAGTCGTCCTCCCTTGTCCTCTCTGCATTCACACTCCTTTCTTTCCAGAAGTATTTTTCAGAGCTTGAGCAGAAAGATGGCACCGTGGTTAAAGTAGTAGGCTCAGACATGAGGGATCTAAGCTCTGGCAAAGTTCTTCCATTTCTCCTACGAATAGCCTAGATAGAGACAATCCCCACCCTGAGTTCACTAAGTACGACTGTGTATGGCAACTTTTGCTCAAAGAAGGGGGAAGTTTTTCCAGAAACTGGCATTTCAGAGGGGAGTTTTGACTGGGAGCATGGAGACCCAGTGCACACACAGTCTGTGTGGTGATTACTGTATTTCTTCTTCAAGTGTGAAAGGCCTGAGCACCTTTTTCAGGGGGCTTTCTTCTCTGAAGCCTTTGTGCCTTGGGAAATGTTTTTCCTCTTTTTAACAGAAGCATACAATTCCTAAGTAACTGCGAACAACGGAAAAACAGAGTCCATCAGGCCCATCTTTAAGGAGGAAGTTGTAGTTTTGGTCCATAACCGATCTGTTCAGATTACTGCTAAAGGAGTTGGGTTGAGCTGCGTACATGCAACACATGTTAGAGGAAAAGCACTAGACCCATTTTGCAGTCGTATTAAGCCTCTGGGTCAGGGAGCTGTTTCAAATTAGAACATTTTATTGATTTCTTTTTAATACCTTCAGCTAACCAAACTCACAGCCCTTCTCAATAGTGTTTCAAACCTTAAGGGGATCAGAAACACAATCAGGTGACTTTTGCGTGTCGTGACTGAAGACTATGAAAGCGTACAAAGTAATTTTAAACATGACTGAAATCCTAATAGTTTAGGATGTAAGTTACCCTGAATTGCATTATACTCCTTACCAGCCAGGACTGGATAAAGTTACAGGTAGAAATCATTAGGAAATGAGAAATAGGCATTAATTTTTAAAATGTTGCTTCATCCCCAACATCTTTGTGATCAATATTTGAACGCTTCTGCTTTTAACTAACCAGGCAGTAATTCGAGAGGCATGCAGAAAGCGCATTAGCTTCACTAAAGTGAGCAAATTCAGCCCACTTTTACTGCTGTGTAAGGTCTTTCATGTCTATTTAGACCACTGTAACTGAGAACAAAATTTGACCTCTCTCTCTCTGTCATTGATTCTGTTAGATCAAACCATACTTCAGGATTACTGCTGAAGTAATCCAAACCACCCATTAAACATGATTTTAAAATAAAATTTTCTTATTCACCACGTTTTACAGTGATGGAGGAAAAAGGCATATAAAACACAACCATACCCTGTCCCTAGTTCTCTGTCACATTCACAAAATTGGAAAACCAGGAATTCCTAAAACCTGTCTGCAACAAGGATTGGGTGTCTGTTTATTTTCATGAACCCTATTCCAGCCTGACTGATTTGGCAGGAATTTGGCAAAGAAAATAAGGCCTACTTAGCCTTCAACACCTCCTGTCTGTAAAATACATACAAGAATCCAGCTCCTTACATTTCTGTTGTACTAAGATAGAAACTTTGTGTTTAACATGAATTACCAGCCCTAGATACTCCATGCTGGAGCAGCAATTACCTGATAACACAAAAGCAAAGCTATCTGCAAGCAGCGTTGCATTCCATAAATAGAGCACAGAGCCCTCGGTGCTGCTCGGCTGGAAACGTGCTCGGCAGCAGCACAACCTTTGACTGCATCGTTGTGTTGAGCGGCCCCTGTGTGTCCTGAGCTCTTGGGGACTGACGAGCCGCTTCAGAACCCCACGGGTAATCAGTAGGGGAGTGATTTATGTCGCTTTAACAAGGGAGGGAAAAAATGTGTTTTGACATCTCCAGAGACAGAGCCTCCCACGTGAAACATGTGAAGCAAACAGCAGCGTATCGTCAGTATTCCTGGAAATGTTTTGCAGCAGGAGCTTAGATCCTCAGAGGCATTTGACAAGCTTTTGCTTGTTTGAGCAACTCTGCCTAACACTACACAAGTGTCCCCAGAACTATTACCCGACTGTCACCTTATGCCATAAGTACCCGCATTTGTTCATGTGGGCAGGCACAATTACATCTAACCACGCTGCTCCTTCACAGCTGCAAGCTGTGATCAAGTGACTTGAGGTGTCCAAGTCAAGGTGTCTTAAAGTTACTGCAACTCAAGACAGTAGCTGACATTTTCTACAGATTACCCCCTTTTAAAATGTGTTAGTCTGGGTACGTCAAAATGAGCACTATTAGTTTGTAATTGTTTCTAAAAAACATAACTGCATTGTTCCCTGTTGAAACTAGGAATAGAACTAATCAATTAGGCAACCTTGTCTAATTTTATCACTCAACTAGTGAAGGGAGCAACGCAGGACTGTAAATTGACCATAAAATGAATGTGGCTGTAGCAAGAATCACATCTGCAATTGCTTCATGACAGTCAGGCAGTTTAACTTTCTGGTATTGGCAGAACATCAGCCTTTGTGGAAAAATATCAAGTCTACAACAAACTGCTGGTGACAGAAATTATCCTTCATGTGACCTGAACTTTCTCTATCCTCCAAGCGCAGGACTGTTTCCAACTATCCTTGCTCAGAAACCTTATAAATTCTAAAAACAGAGCATTGCTCTCAAATCTAAGAGGACTCTTAAAAAATCCTCTTATGCTCTTTGTCCTCAATATTCCCCTTTCTTCTAATAGTCCTTCATCTCCCTCAACAATTTGGCTACCTACCGGTCAGCTTCATGCACACAGGATAAATCAGTTGCTTGTCACATGATCCAAAATCACTCCCGTACTCTCTCTTCTGTACTTGGGCCTCCATAATGAGGTCTCTGAATTTACTGAGCTCTCAGCTTATGTGTCTTTTAGACTTCTAGCTGGACCCCTTCGCTGAATCTGTACTGGTGACCCATTCAATCCCACTGTTTGTTTCCTCATTCTTGCCTCTGACCTACTGCCGTGGGTCGGTGCCTCTCCTCCCTAGAGATGCCATTTCCCTCACTTGGTCTTCACTGAACACTGTTTGCTCACCTGCTTGTGTGCTTTCTGGTCTCGGTGGTGGTAGTTCTCTTCTTTAGGATTGTGCATCATCCGCTGCTTAATTCCATTGCTCGTCCTTCCTTTGTCTTCCAAAGACATGACATCTCTTCCAGTTACAGTTCCAGACATAATTTCTTCCAGTCCCAATGCTCATACTACTTCATTCTTTTTCACCCTTGACCTTTTCTTAGGCCTTTCTCCCATTGCTGGGACTGCCTTGTCTGCCAGCAGTGACAGGCAAGCATCAATATTGAATCCTCTGCTCTTGTACAATACAGAGAGGACCTGTGTGGGCAGGCAAATGTGTGTCCGACTGCAGCTGGGCTTTGCAACTGCATCCCCTCCTATTTCCACCTTCTGGCTTACCAGGGAGTTTTACTCTTTGGAGTCCCAACCCTAGATCATGCCTAGCCACCTTCTGCTTCACAGGCTCCATAGGAACAGCTGTCCTCAACACTGTTAGTGAGCCCTTAACTGCAAAACCTGTACTTCATCTTTGTCTCCTTAGTCTGTCAGACTTTGACACCCTCAGCCATGCAGTATTATGGGGAGAAGGGGCCTAGTCCTGATTTATGCAAACTCGTGTCACTTGTGTTTGGCTAGAACATCACTCAAACGTCTCAGCCCTTCCTGTTGCACTCTCTGCATCACAGATGAGCCACGTTTTCAAGGCTTGCTATTTACAAGCTGTCACTTCTCACTGTCTATCAAAGAACTGCCTCCTGACTCTAATGATGACAGCCTGCAAGACCTTCTTGTTAGATTTCCAGATAAACCAGCTTTCCTCAAATGCTTGCCATGTGTTCCATGCTGCTCCTATCCGCTTTTGGGACCTGTTATGCACGGAGCTCCCGTCTTGTGTGCAGGAACATAGAGGAAAAAAAGAAAGTCACAAACTTTTTTTACTTTCAAGTTAGTTTGTAGAAAATGAACCCCATAAACTCACCAACCAAACAGTTGCAAGCTAAGGATTGATTCCTGCCACGGACCAGATCAGAATTCTGAGCAGAATCATGGGGGGGATAGATGTTAGTCTGGGAAAGATTTCTGACTTTTGCTTGGCAGAAGAAAAACAGTGTTATGAGCACTGAAATGTCTCTGTCGAGGACTACTTTCTTGCGAGTGCTTGAAGCAACATATGATGTGTGAGGCACAGTGTTACACCTCTGCCCTCTATTGGTCTTGAATGGCAGAGCTTGTGAGTGCAACAAGACCTGAACACTCAGCCCTCTGAGTCCACAGACCCTACAACTATTAGATATATATATAGGGAAAGCTCTCCCGCAGGCCAGTATAAATATCAGGATCTGAGGTCCTTGGTCCTGGTGATGCAAACAAATATCTGCGTGATTATGAGTCTATCAGACATAAAAGGAATGGTCTCTGTAGAAATGCAAAAAATACTGCACAGGCTTATATAAAACCACATTTAAAAAATAAGAACTTGGCAAGTCGATTCAGGGCTAAGTAGGTGGCTGGCATAGCCTTCAACAAGTGTGAAGTGCTGCCAATAGCAGAGAGCAGTTCTGCAGCCCAGTGTCGTCTTGTTTTACTCATTAGTGGTAGTGTTCTAAATACTGACAAATTCATACTTTTGAGTTAGCACAGGAGTGACAGATGGTGTATACATCTATATGGTAATGAGTCTTAGCTTATTTTGTATCAAAGGAAGATACTAGTTCCCAGAGGGGGAAGATGGTCGCAGAGCCATTCCCTGTACCGTTACATACATTTCCTGTACCTTTCATCCCGTTACCAAAGTCGAACAAACTTTCTGATTTAGCACTAACAGAGTCGCTGTGCACTGTGTCGTCGTATGCAGACACTTAAAGCACCACTATTTAGCAGCATCAGATGATGACATTAAGGAACTGCACCAAAGAGAGAAGAGGAGGAAATACATCTTTTACTGACTGACAAAGACTTTCAGAGGTGATCAGTAATTAACAGCTTAGGGAGAAATTTGCCTCGTTAACTTCAATCATGATTTCAGTAGTGTGCTATAGAGATCCCAGTATCTTTGTCTCCTGGGTGCTGTATCTGTATCTTAAATAATTTTTTCCTGACAACAAGCTGCAAACGATTGTTATAATCCTGCTCAGTCACATCGACTCTTAACCTCAGTACTTGACTGCGGTTGTCCTGTTTCAGCTCCGCAGCCTCCTGCCACTGCAAATAGGTGCCTTTGCATCTTGTATCAACATTAGCTACACACAAGACTATGTATTTAAACATAGAAAAGAGTGAGAGAAAGGGTCTGTTTGGGTAAAGCTGAGGAAATACTGTATTTCTTTAAAATGTCAAGCCTCTGCTGGTGTAATCGAAATGCACTGAAAGTCCAACTCCAGGGGGGAGCAGTCAGAATGAGCAGAAGGCAGTGACAGATCATACTTAAGAGTATCTTCTCGCTGCTGCTTTTTCCAGTTCAGATGCTGTGGAGTCTCCAACTACACTGACTGGTTTGAAGTCTACAACACAACCCGGGTGCCGGACTCCTGCTGCTTAGAATTCAGTGAGAACTGTGGACTCCATTCCCCAGGGACCTGGTGGAAAGCGGTGAGTAGCTTTCCAGCAGCAGCTCAGCAGCTGCCTTCCAACCCAGGTGAAGGGCAGAGAGCTGGTCATTTTCGGGGCTATGCAGAAGGGATGTTGTACCCTTACTCATCTTTCTTTAACCAGGTGGTTTCAGAAGCCTTGTGTTGAGCTGTGGCTTTTGACCTCCAATGAAACTGCCAATTTAATTATTTTTATGAGCTGAAGGCTTTCCTTTCAGTAGGCCCAAGCTGCTGTTTCACATTGCAGACAAGCACCTTCCAACACTTATCTGGAGCACAGTCTAGCTAGATCTAGCTAGAAAATGACAGGATTGTCCTTTTTAATGTCCCACCTACTGGAATCGTGTAGAGATAAAGGCAAATGCCTCGTCCACACACATAGCACGAGCCCTGGAGCAGCAGCCGTAGGTTATCGTGGCCCAGGCAGTCGTGAGGTAAGGGGACTGCATGAGCCCGGAGTGCTCTGCTCCTGCCAGGAACCCTACTTCAGGGGCTTCCACTGCCCAGTAGGAGAGTGGGAACTGTTCCACCAAATTGCCAGCAGCATTTTTTTTTTTTTGCAATGAGTTTCTGCACTTGCCTTTAATCAAATTCAAAACCCCATGGGATAATTCCCCTACAGTGTCCTCAGCAAGGTCTTTCTAGAGCAGATAATTGGAGCCTAAATTCTTCTCTGAAATTAGCTCAGCAATTCTTTGTGCCAATTACAGGTAGTGCAATTACTCAGGAGGGGTTTGGAGTAAGGCCAGCTGATGAAATGGAATTATAAAGTAGTTTTGCTGGTTCTAATGGGTTTTTGAAGACAATGAGTAAAGCTCTCTTGGCCACTTTGTAGTGAGATTCCATATGCGTGGATTGGCACTGGCAGAGGCTGAGTTCCAGCCAGACATGGATCCCTTCTACCTCTCAAGTAGCTCCAACTCAAATTTTGAATTTAAGGACTTAAAAGTTGTTCTATTTTATTTGGAGTACCAAGAAGATCAGTGCAGGTTAACACCATGTCTTCTGGTAGGCGTTAGTAGGTTTTCCTTTATACACATTGTGAAAGTCACTGAAGGCTGAATGATTCTTGGCCATGTACATTTACAAGACAGAGGGCAAAATTTTTGCACAAGGTTGTCTTACAGACATTAGTTATTATTTACACGTTATTTAAGGAAAATAGGGCCAATTCTGCCCTCCCCAAAACTGGGCCAGGAACATGAGCATACAGCTACTGCAGAATTTCAAGCAGGAAGAAAATAATGGAGGAGCACCCATACTGCAATTTGAAATGATGGACAATGGTGTGAAATGGGCCCATGTGGAGCAGGAGTGGCTGCTGAACAGCTCTCACTGGAACGTCTGGGTTTGATATATATTATAAATATTTGCTTTCCTGAAATATGGAGAAAATGAGAGGCTCATTCTGAAGTTCTGACTGCTTCTACTTGGTTTTTAGAGGCCAAAGTTTAATTATTTTTAGTTACTGGTCCAATTTATTTGGAGTAGTCCTCGTGCAGCATTTTGGAGGTGCACTTTTTTGTGTCATTACAATTAATATTCCCCGTTCAAGCTTCAACCTAGAAATATACTGCAGTTGCGCCAATGCTGAAATGATAATCCAGGCTACTGAGAAATTTAGGCTGATCTATCTCTCTTCTATCTGTAAATTCTCAGGGGAGTAGAGCTGTTTGTTGATTGCTAATACAATATTCTGGGGTTTTTTTTTTCAGCCTTGCTATGACACAGTGAAAGTATGGCTCCAGGAGAACTTACTAGCAGTGGGAATCTTTGGATTGTGCACAGCTATGGTGCAGGTACAGTTTAATATCAATTTTCAAATCCTAATTAACCATAACTAAATAAGTGACCATCAATCCAGGTACACTCTGTCCAAGCCTGTTTTAATAATTCCAAATTTGCATCATGTTAGAGTAAAACTCTGCAAGATTTAAGTTTTTTATGTTTTCATTTAGTTAAAATACTATGTACAAGGTACAGAACTAGGAATATTACACACATTTTCTGTTTTATGATGCACTGCAAAGAGCAGGCACTTTACCAAATGGTTTATCTAAGGCTTAGACTAGACTCAGTGGTTGTCCCTGCCATCCAGAGACAGAAGCCTACTGAGGGGAGGGTGAATTGCCTTTTAGGGTACCTGCATTTGTCCAGGAATTCTCCACACAGGACTGTCCGCCTTGGCTAAATACCTAACTTCAACATAGCCTAATGGTAGCTTAAGTCTTCAACCCCACCCTCAGTCCTAGGGTAAGTGGCAAGTTGGGATGTTGTTACCATTACTCAACCTTGCCGATAAACCCATGCTCCTTTTCTGTTAATTGCAGGGAAATGAGGTAGGTAAGACTGGCATAGACTTGCCTATCAGATTTTAACCTGCAATTATTTCCGGCATAACTTTGGTCGGAGAAGAATCAGTTGTCAGTGTAGTACTTTGTCTCTTACTCTTATGGACCTGTGTCTTTAATCCAGCTTGTCGTGGCTGTGGCCATAGTGTAGCCCCAATGGCACAAACCTTAGCCTGAGGACACACGGGTGAAAGCTGTGCTGCAGCTCAGGCTGTTTCAGCTTTATGGCAGCCCTCTATTTATGGCAGCCCTCTATTTATGGCCCATTCCTCAATGCAGTGAAGATGGAGCTTTAGTTTCCAGCTCCACCTCTCTCACACTCAACGTATAAGCAGAAAGGATGTCATTGCTAAGCTAATTAATACCATGTTACTTCAGATTAACCCATGTATTTTTTAAAATTTTGCATAGTCTACCCCTAGCATCAGCAAGAGAGAGCCTGGGATCAGAATTCCACTCCTATCCCCACTAATGTTAGATCAGGCAGAAGGGCACGTATCTTACTCTCTCTTGTGTGTCACATGTTGGCTGCAGCCTATTAATGCAAATGCCTGACTCCTCCTAGCCCCAAATGTAGAAGAGTTTTGGGTTTTGTTTTCCAGTATAGTAAGCAGATATGCTTTAGAAAATAGATAAGCACAAGAAGATCATACAGCAGAGGGACAATGTAAGACTGTTGATAATATGTTGCCAAGTTTTAAAAAAAAAAACTTTTAAGCATCTATTCAGCATTTAGGGAGCCCTTAAAAGGTACATTAAAAACCCAGCAGCCCATGTCAGGTACTTCTCACAGGCCTTGGTTATATTTAGCGTATTTAAGAGAATACACTTTCTGACAGAAAGAAATTACTACTTTGCATGGGAGAAAACACTTCCTTTCAGACACTTGAAAAATGCTAATTGATATTCCTAGTACATGCTGTGAAATACAGAGAAAACACCTCAGAACACAAAAGATTTTTAGTCTGTCTTCCAGTTGCGCTATGTGATTGAATCTAAAAGTTGATGACAAAAGTTTTGATGTGCTGTCACCTAAAATGAATTGGATTCCCTCTATTGTTGTTGTTACAATGTTGTTCTGGCCCTAAGCATGTGATGGCCTTTGCTTTCATGTTAAAGATCTTATAGAGTGAGTCATACAGTGACACAACTTGAAGGATGTACAGCACAGGTGGCAAAAGAATCTTCTTCAGTCGTGGATGCTCAAAATTATAAAAGAAGTTCAGGTTTTATTATGCAGCTGTCCCTGAAGGTGTTCCTTTGATAAGAAGTAGAAGGCAGTGTTCATGGGATAGTTCCAAAAGGCACGTGCTTACTATGAAACAGCACACTAAAGCCTAACAATCTTGTTTCATTGTCAAAAAACAGGCACTGAAGACAATAACAGCTTTATAACCATTTTTTTTCATTAAAGTAGTACGCGTGTTATTCACATACTCTTTCAAAATACTCATTAACAGGAACTACTATACTTATGTAAAGAGTAAATTTGAAATGGTCAAATTAAGTGCTTAAAATATAATTTATACAAAAAATTTCTACCTGGCAAACCTTTATTTCAGTGACAATTTTTACAGTGGTGTTGCAAATGAATAGCAACAACCATTTAGTACATTCACGTAAGTACTTCAGCTGGAAGGAAAACACCAGTGTTCCCATTCCTTTTTCTGATGAAGTAATCTACCAGAGGCGGCACAGCAGGTCAATAGTTGGGCTGGGAGAAGAACCACCACCTCCCTGCTGCTTCTCTTGAATAGGCTGAGTAGAAAGACACATACATTGTCGATGAGGCATTGATGGTGATGATTAATGCATGGACAGTCTCCAGTGATTTCCCCCACTGGGACGTGTGCACACAGATGCTTGGAAAAGTAAAGTACAGTAAAGTAAACCACAGCATCCTTTGGGTCAGGGATGAACCTCATTGTCTTTCAAAGCAATAGCTTTGAGATAACCACACAGCCCCACAGCTGTGGGTTGCTACTATAAAATACATTCAAGCAAAAGACATCCAAATATTTCTTTTCAATATACCTCTTCTCAGTATCTGATGGCTGCTTTTCATGGAGAAATCAACTCTCCAGTGCTCTCATTGTTCATTCTGTAAAACAGCAATACAGATAAGGACAAAAAGCAAACAGAAACTAAGAACAGAACAAGGACATGAGCTGGCAGGAAGACACATGATGTGTCTTCCTGTGTGTGAACAAAACCAGTGTAAGCATGCTTTTCTCTCTTTTTTTGTTCCAATAAATGGGGGGGGAGGGGGCTTACTTACTGAAAAACAATTGTTTGTTGTATGTTTTTTTTCTCAGATTCTTGGACTCACCTTTGCAATGACCATGTATTGTCAGGTAGTCAAGGCAGACACCTACTGTGCATAGATACCATTCCCGATCTTTCTGCTCCTCCTCCAAAGGACACAGGAGAAATCTCCTTCATGTTCATTCATCTGACCTTTTTTTCTCCCCCCCCTCTTTGTACTATGAACTGTGTATAATGTTATCTTTCTGAAGATTTTGTGAGTCACCCCACTTTACTGAAGGAGGAAGAAAATAAAAAGTCAGTACTCGAACTGGCACAGGTAAGAAGCAGCCTTGTCTTTAAACAGAAGAAAACCTCCAAAGAGCAATGGTTCCTTTTCCATGGTCCGTGGCAAGGCAAAGGAAGCTGCATTTGAGGGGCTGATCTGCAAATGGATGTTAGGAAAAGATTGCACTGAAGCAACCTCTGCGACACCTGCCAGGTTGCCTTCCCGCATTTCACAGCCTGGAAGAGAGGGCATAGAAAATGAAAAAATGAGTATTCTTCAGCATGGAAAGAAGGTACAGAGTAGCTAGCACTGAATGCAATTGTAAATTTTTTACAGTTTGCACACAGTTAAAATGTCAAGATTAAGCAGCCCTGCCTCCAAGTGTCTCAAGATGATTTTGTAGCCAGGAGAGGATCATCTTCAGAAATATGTTACTTTAAAGGAATATTAAAGGAGTCTTACATGCTGCAAAGTCAGGCTTTTAATCAGAAGCTGTACAGTGAGATCCGGCTGTTAAGGGAAAACAACATTGGACATTGTCTCACTTATTAATTGCCAGTGGCATATAGATGGTTGACTGTATATGTAATATATATTACATTCATATACACATGCTGTTCCAAAAGGTGAAAATACCCAGCATCTAACCTCAGAAAGAGGGAACCTTACTATCCCATTTTACATTCCAACTGAAATAACTGAGTATTATTTCTTGTAGGAGGCACTATCACTGATACCTTTGGGAAACAAGTAATTACTTTCAGCTGTATGTTCATTTCAGTAAACAACTTGTGAGTGGGCTCTCTCTGTCATTCTACTACGGTTTTATTTCTTATCATCCCTGTTTAAAGTTAGTCTGCCAAAAAATACCACTCACTTCCATGCTTGAGGATCCCTACAAAGCTGTCGGCTGTTCCTTCCCTGAATGTCACCGTTTCATTAATTTACTTTGGGATATCATCATCTGCAGGTATGATAGAGTTTGCCTTGCTGAGGAAAAATCTTTTGCACATTGCTCATTTTTTTCTGAAAGTTATTGAGAGTTCAGATGTTTTTATGCCTAGGTTTTTTTGGTGGTTTGTTTTTTTTCAGCTGCATGTTTACAACAGCCAAGACACATCAGTCTTTGTTAGAACTGGAGTCACCTCTCAGTTCTGTTTTTCAGCCCCATCTCCTTCTGCCTGGCTGTGGGCTAGAATATGCCCCACACTTTTCTGGAATTTGCAGAAATCAAAATCATAACTTTCCATAGCCAGAAAACAGTTACCAGTTGTCTGATTTCCCCACCCTGCATTGGTAACTTCAGTAATTTATGTAGTACCCTTCTGTGCACAACTTCTAGCATTGAGGTTAAGATCAGATGTTCCTGTTCAAACGAACGATTCCCCATCAGCAAGCAGCCCCAGATAATGCACATGTGACAGGGAGAAGCTGAAGCACAGCAGGGAAGGGACACAGCAGGGAACAGGCAAACAGCAATGCTGCTGGCCTGCTCCCTACAGCCAGCCTTTAAGGACCTCTCAGCCACTGACAATAGGCCAGAGATGACCATGGTGCCCTGTTTTCCCAGAAAGCTCAATGCAGCCATTCCTACTGTGACAGACAAGAAGCATGCATCAAGTTCAGGCAAAAAAGTTACCCTGTACCTTTAGTACGTACAACAGCAGGTCTCAGCTATGAATGACATTTTGCTTACTTTGATTTAAAGGCAATTGGCAGCAGTAAAGCTGGACTTGCTGACCGACAGCTTATTGAACAAGCTCCTTAACACCTGTAAGTAACCCTTTTCTGGACCTGCACCATTGACAAATACTGCTCTCACTGCTTAGGTTTTGGATCTTTTTTTCTCTTTGCTGATTTTCTGCAGTCCTCTCATTCTCAGGCCCAAACTTGCAGGGAAGTGCCTAGGATGCTCTAGTGTATGAAAGAGCAAGTATCTTCCAAAATCTTACCCTCTATAAAAGTACATCTGTAAAGGATGTAGCATGGAGCACTTAGCTGTGCAGGCCAAGCTGAAAGTAACATATCCCTTGTGTGCATTTTATGTGGCTTCCCAACCAGTCACTATCACAGCAACCTCACCACCACTAAAGGATTTTACCACCATGCTAACAAGCCTTGACAAACGTTACCAGATCTCGGCCCAAGACAGAGGTTAAACCAAGTGAGCAGCCCACACACAGGCACCCTGTATCTCAAGCAAGAGACTTGCTCTTGGTGTTACAAGCACCACAGTCTCAACAGTCTCTGCTTCCTGAGCACAGGCTGACCTGTCAACAGTCCTGCTCTTGAAAGGTGGTCTAAGTTCCTTATACTCTGTTCCTTTCTTACCTGCATAGAGATGTGATTCCAGGTTAGATGTACCATTAGTTGTTGCCATGGTTTACAGTTTGTAACACACAGGTGCTCCTGCTGACAGCTCAGAGTTTCCACCACTGAAAAGCAGCATAAGTGATGAATATATTAATAAAACATTGATTTTTTAAGAAAGATAAAAGGTAGACAAGTCTATTTGTAGTGTTCCCTGCCATTAAAAATTAACACGGATACAGCAGGCTGATGATGGCTGTTGATAAGAGCAAACTGTTGTGCAACAGAGCTCCCAGAGAGGGCAACTTTCATCAATTTGCCTGATGGTGTAGGGAAGAGAGATCACAAACCCTTGTCCTGTGAGTCTCCCAATAATATGTGCTGAGCGCTCAGAGAAGACTGCTAGACTTCAGCTAAGCCTACAGAAGACACAAAATCAGAAACAGAGACTGAAGACAAGTCACACTGTGGTTTCCTCTAATCATTTTCCACAATTTAGGTGTCTTTACAAGATAAACTGCTTCAGTTTTCAAAAACACATATGTACAGGGAGTATAAGAAATACTCAGGTTGTAAATCCCAGTTACTGCAACAGAAACATACGGCACTAATGGCTGAAAAGAAAGAAATAAAAAAAAAAAAAAAAAAAAGAAGAAAAAACCCGCAGAACAGACCACACATTGCTGCTAGTAATTCTTTTTTTTAAACACTACTCTTACGCTGCCAACTGCTACTCCAACTTGTTTATAATTTGAACTGGACTATTTTCTATATTTGATGTTATTAACTCTCTTCACCCAGGCCAAACAGATGTTACAGTGCTTAAAGCATTACCAGCACAATCCAGTTTCAAACCTCTGAACATACTGCATATAATAAGCCTCAGACTTAGCATATTTTCTTTTTAAAAAGCACACTGCATATTTTCTTTGCTGATGAGGTCAGAATATTTTAAAAACCAATATTATTATCCATAAAAGTTCATGCTGAACTGGTTGATTATAAATACCTTGTAGTACATAACACCCATTTAAAAGGCTGCAGAGCAACACAGAAGTCATTCCAATTGCTTCCCATTAGTGTTTTGTCACGTTTAGTAAAGTCTTTTGTATTATTTTCACTTCTTATCTTTAAACATGAAGGAGGACTCGATACGTTTAAATTAAAGACAGAACCAAAGGCAACAAAGACATTGAAAGATTTATACTCATTGCTCTTTCTGCTTAATAAAAAGATGTGAAGGCACAGGGCACACGGCTGGACCTACTGATTACAGCAACATCAGGATTTAGCTTTTAGATTCAGTCCAATATAATTCTGGCTTTTCATCTTCACAATTTATATATAGACGTATATATATATTTAATAGGATATGGTTTATTTTCCTGTACAGTAACTGTCAGTAGCAGCCAAATCTTATTGCTTGTACAGTAGATTTATTTAGCTCCACATCTTACAGTGCACAATCACTGAAATTCACTCCAGTTTGTTCTATGAATACTTCTTTGTTTCTCCCCCACAAATAACATGAACTTATAAAGGTTTATTCTGTCATTTAATAATTGCCATTTGAATGCAGCACTGTATGATTTATAATATGGAGAGGAAGGAACTGCACAGAAGCTGTAAAAAAACTTTATCTTGCATCAGCAATATGGCTGCTATACGAATCCACCCAACCCCCTCACTTCTCACAAACTAATGAAGAACTGGTGACATCTTTCAGTGCATAGTGGTTTCCAGCTGCCTCTTCCCCCACTCATAGATAGACCCAGAGGTTGTTAGCAAGGAGAAAGCTAAAGCCATTCACTTACCTCTTAGCTCCATTGTTGTGCTATAAACATGGCACCAAAGGTAAGCAACAAAAACCAGCAGTTGATTGTGCCATTTATTTTAAAACCAGACTCCATTAACTTTGTCTGCAAGGATTCTTCCTGAGTGTGAATGATCTTCATAGATACCGAGTTAGACAATTCACAGTAAGAAAACAAGTCAGGACTCGCCACAGGAAATTTTGTTTGGATTCCATTGTGAATTCTCCCAGATTTTCACTGGTATCTTACCACAGTGGGCAGGTCTCCTCAGTTCTTTGGATTTTGTCGCTGCAACTACAGTGATACATTTTTGTGCATTCATATAAAGAACAAAATTTTAAAGATACATTTTATTTTTTAAAAGTTATTAAATATTCTTTAAAGTTTACAACAGAATGTCTTTTGTATTCTTTATAATCAACTACACTACAAGCTATACAGTGAGTATATACATACCCAAAGATGTCTGTGCAAGTGCACACACAACAGTGTACACAATAAATAGAAAAACCCAAAAAACAAACAAACAAACAAAAAAACCCACGGCCTACTTTTTTGTCATTTCTCATTATCTATCTTTGATTTGACCTATCCTTCCTTACAGATTTTTTTAATTATTAAGTGGCTTACCCATTCCCAGGTAAATTTACACCCGTTTCTCTTTCCTCTTAAGGGCAACCTGGAAATTATATGATAGCCAATAACAGTCCAGAAAATACTGGGGCATCAGGTTTACAGTGTAACAAAATGCTTAAACCCAAACCCAGTTATTTTCTGTTCAAAACTTGTCTGTTACTGCTAATTTTGAAACAGAAGGACCTTTTTTTCTGAGGTAGTTGCTTAGATTCAAAAATTACATAGAAAACCAGAAAATTAACACCAGACCGTGTTAAAATGGAACAACTAGGAACATCTGCTATGTCAGATCAGAAAAAGGGTTGGTTATCAGGTATCTTGTCTGCCATCATGTTGTAACACTGCCTTTTTCAATATAATTTATTGTACCCTCCAGGTCAAACAGCTTCACAAGTGAAGCTGCCTCTAAACTAAGTGCATTCTGAACAACACAGGCATATTATTTAAAGTGTAAGGGTAGACATGGTCTGAAATAGGAGACGCGGAGTTTTTAGAGGTTGTTGCAGGAAACCTCATAAAGGATAAGCCAAACCTTTGGTGGAAGTTTCTTACAACTCCCTCGATTCAATAGGCATGTTTATATTACTTGAATTTTCTTCATCCCATTAACTGTACCACTAGATGGTCTCATTAACCACATCTACCTTTAATCCCTTTCTGATTTTGGGAAACTCCCCACTTCAGTCTTACATTGTAGCAGTGAATTTCACAATTTCATCACGCTCTATACATTTAAAAGGACCCTTCTTATATGGATTTTTAACATATTGCTTTTCAATTTCATTTATTCACCATTGGTTCTATACTTCAGGAATGCTAACTTAATGATTCTTACAAAAATATATGGGCACAAGGCAGCTGTATTAACTTTAGTGGAAAAACAAACTAGGCTGTAAAGCTTAAACCTGGGTCATAGAGTATGCTATTGATTTTCAAGATCCCATTGTTTAAAAAAAAAACTAAGCCCAGTATACCTTCCCCCAGCAGCTATCCTAGCTCCATTGTCTTTGCTTTTTGAACTACATGTTGGTAGAGGGAGAGGTGTTTCTATTTTAATCAACAACTAAGCCTAGTATTTCAGCTGACATCCTGCCATTTTTCTCAGCTGTACTTAACACAATCTGGGAATATCAGCCTTAGCTGATTATACTAGCTGTGTAATGCAAAGTACGTTCCACCTGCATGGCGATAATTTTCAGAGAGACTTAAGGGTAGCCTATGAAACTATGAGGTACAGAGCCCTGTGTTTCTTACCTTCCCATATGTTAAAAAAACCCAAACAAATATGAGGAAAGGCTGAGAGAGCTGGGACTCTTTAGCCTGGAGAAGAGAAGGCTGAGGGGAGACCTTATTAATGCTTACAAGTATCTAAAAGGTGGGTTGAAGGAGGGTGGAGCCAGACTCTTTTCAGTGGTTCCCAGTGACAGGACGAGGGGCAACGGGCACAAGCTGGAACATAGAAAGTTCCATTCAAATATGAGAAAAAAACCTCTTTATGGCGATGGTGACAGAGGACTAGAACAGGCTGCCCAGGGAAGTTTTGGCATCCCCTTCCTGGAGATTTTCAAAAGACCCACCTGAATGCAGTCCTGAGTAACGTGCCCTAGGCAATCCTGCTTCAGCAGGGGAGTTGGACTAGATGATCTCTAGAGATCCCTTCCAACTCTAACAATTCCGTGATTAGCTCACCTAGCAACTGCAATTTGAAAGGCTGTTTTTCTGAAATCCCATCAGTTGCATATGCGGGTCATTTTTCCCCTAGGCCTTGCTTCCCTTCCCTACGCCCTACCCCCCTAGAAATGTAGTAACATTTTGTTACTACGGCATTGCTTAACAAAGACTTCCTTGTACTTGTGGTTACAAGAATAACTTGAAAAGATGGGATCCTCATCCACTATAAACCTCTCCTTACATTCCCGTGACAATGCTGTTACAGAATATGGTTCAAATCACAGCCAACAAGGTAAAATATATAACTGTATATAATGAAATCTATATAAAACAAAGTACAGCATAAAAAAACCCAACTGTTAATGTGTATTGCTTATGTGTTTATTTTTCCATATGGACAGCGACAGAAGTTTCAGGTGTAAAGCATTCATTCTGAAAAAATTACTATAGAAATAAAGGGATTTCAGGAACTGGTTTGTGAAAGTCTACTGAGATGCACCTCCTCATCTCCCTCCTCACAAATACCTTTCATTGTCTGTAAAGCTTAACCCCATTGCTGCTCCCGCCCTTCCAGCTCTACTGTACCATTTACATCTGCTGTTCTGCACACAGGGATGGTTAATCAAAGTTCCAGTCTGTCAAACACAGAGGGGGTTCAGTTCTTTGTATTTTATAACTGTAAGTGCCCAAGGATAGCCATCTAACATGGCCTTATGAAGGTCAGGTTTAACATTTGAATTAGGAGACCGTAGTCCCTACATAGCAAAGAAAACTGAGTACTGTAACCAAATAATTCACATCAGCATTGTTGTGGATTTCACTAGTGACTAATTCTGAATTGCTCTCAATGTCCTCAGTTCCCCGATGCAAACCTGCAAATTGCTAGATGAGTGCTGTTATCAAGCAGAACTGTCACTAGTTGTTTAGCATTCTTCAGAGAGACTAATGCTGCAGGGATTATTTTTTCTTTTTTTTTTTTCCTTTCCTTCTTGTAACCCAATTTGCCTTGGAAACTCACTCAGTGCTATTGTATCATCCACAGATGCAATTAACCAATTCTGGTATTATATCAGCTTGGATAGCAATCACCCAGGATATTGAGCTAAAAAAATGCCTCGGCCTAGAAATGTTGCCATTGCTGGTCTTTTGAAATGCTCACATGCATCCACACACTATTCAGGTGCCTGGAGCAGTGTTTGCATCCCCACATTTTGTACTGTGGCAGGTACAAAAAAAAAAAAAAAAAAAAAAGGCAATTCTCAGTTCTCTCATTTCTCCAGGAATTGAGTCCTCCCCCCAAGGGAGTTAAAGCTGTTTACCGACTCAATTAAGATGAAGCATTTGCAAGTACTCCTGGAAAAGAGCACTTCAGCATGGTGCTGCTTCTAAGGCTTTCTTGGAACCCCTCCTCTCACTCTGTGAACCTATACAGATTGGTTATGACAGTCAAAGTCACTAAAAGCTTCTTTATAATCCTCAGAAAACCACACAGTCTTCCTCCCTCCCCACCAATGGCCACTGTCTTTGCATCTGTATTAATTTCATTTCAAAGTCGTGTTGGCATTTGTCAAATAGGGAGGCTGCATATAGCTACAAGTGAAGCTATTTGGAAAAATTCTTCACGCTATGAGCTCAGCTGCAGGAACTGGACACACAAATATGTTACAAAGAGAAACAGGAACATTTCCCCATAGAAGCCAGAGGTGTTTTGACTATTCTCCTGGTGAGCAGCTAAGTTATGCTACTTGGTCTCTCAAGAACAGAGCTGCCGTGAAACCTCATGGTTGAAAATACTTCTTTTGGGGGAAGAAGTGAACTCAGACCTGTGCACAACTGAAGGAATTCCTGCAAATGCAAACGCAAGAGAGTACATAGACTGAATTGATGTGTCATGTAATTACCAACTCACTTTCCCTAAACAAAATAACTCACCAGCTTGGAAGTACAGCTTGTTGTCATGGAACTTGCTTGATATTTGGTGCTAATAAAAATTGAAGTTCTAAATCTCCTTCCTGTGAAGTCTGTGCATTACAGTTCTTCCCTATTAAACACATTCTTACTCTTAACTCTGCACCACAGCTGGTTACCCTGACACAATACAACCTTCGTTATCAAAAGGTTCTTTGAAATAAGTGCTCACAGTTTTAGAAGAAGAATTATCACATGAAAAACTAGCATAATTAAAAGCTTGCTGCAAATCACACTGTCTTGTTTCTGATGGAATCAAGAGTTAATGTACACTCAAAAATCTATGTACATGTGTTCTTCTCAGAGCTAGAATATTCCAATGCAAGCAATCTTTGCTATGGATGACATAGGACTCCAGTTTATCCAGACTTGTGTACCAGGAAAGGTGAGGAAGAAAAGGGAAACGAAAAAATGACAGGTATGAAAAAACATAGATGAAAAATACAGGAGAAGATTGGAAACAGACAAAAGACCTGGGCAGACAACACCTTGCACCTGAGCACACTGATTTTCCCTGCTGTAAGGTACAAAAATAGAGCAGTATCCCATGAAATGCCCAGTCAGTTCACTCACAACAGACACAGTATTCTTTTAGAAAGACACTCCCAGAACTGAATCAGGGCTGCAGTGTGTATAAAGTCTCTTTATAAACCGTTCCTTGTAGCCCCTGTGATTTAGCAGATTTCGGGTTTTTGAGTCTTGTGTGGATGGTGGTTCTCTCAGTTCTAGGACCAAAGCAGTCCTCCTCTGCAGCACGCTGTGACTCAGATCGTGTGACAAAAGCTGTGATGTCCTACTGGTGCTGCAGCCAGGAGCAATCAGTCCATCCCTTGGATACAGTCTCCATCTTACCACCCCCAGCAGCCACACAGGTAACTTCCCAGTAGAGGAACGGCAACTGATACTGTCACCAGGAGAAGGGGGAAGTCACCAACCCATCTAGCATAGACAAGGTCAAAGGTATGCGTATAAATGTTCATTGCAATTTTGTTTACCTCTTTTTCCTTGATCCTGCTTTCATCCTGTTCTGACTGCCTTCCTGTCCTCTTCAGACTGCAATCCCATCTACTCCCCCTGCAGGTTCACAGAGCTACTGAAGGACACTGGAATACTCAGATGATGAAAACAGTTACGAGTGGTGCAGACACTGATTTCTCTTCTATTTTCCAACCTTCAGTACTCCCAGCCTCACAGGAGATCAATCCAGGGTGCAGTGGGGGTGAATTTATATGTAATTTAAACATTACTGAAACTGCTGAGATCCATGACTTTTAAAAGAACTCAGCGTGTCACAGCTGATGTGTCACTGGTCACATGGAGTGCAGTGTCCTGCAACTTAAAAAGCTTTCTTAACGTCAGTGCAATTACACAGAACGTAGGGATCTTCAGCTGCACAATCCGATTTAGTACCGAAGAACCGAGTGCCCTGGTGCCTTATTTGCACAAGCAGCTCTGGCAAAGTATAAACAGAAATTCTGGACAACGCTGCCATTCTCAGTGCTGACGATGCAAGCCTATTTCATTTTCATTTTAATTTAGTGAGCTCTCACTGAAAAGTAAAGATTCCCTGAAAGCTTTATAGCATAAAGTGGCAAATTAAATTGAAATTGAGATAATCCCCAGCAATGTGTACACAAGTAAAGCAACTCTAAGTCCAGACACCTTTCAGACTAGTAAATTCTTATATAAATAAGAAAAAGCAATCTCCTACAATGAAAATATTCTCAAGCCTTTGAATTTGTCTGCAGATATACCAGAATGCATCACACTGTGCACACTACCATTGCAGTGGCACTACACAGATCTCTATCAGAGAATGAAGTACTATTGAAATGGGTTACATGAACCAGAAGCACCACAGAACTTCAGACAGGCTTTTTTTTTTTTTTTAAAAAAAAAAAAAAGGCAGCCAGCCAGCCAAGCCGGTCTTTGTCAAATTTCCTCTGGCTGCCTTATTGAGAGCACGTATCACAAGCCTCAACATAACTCTCATTTCAATATTTCCAAATAGCAACATTTGCTTATTTGAAAGTCTAAGCAAGATCTCTCTTCAGGTAGGAAAGCTGCTCAGCTCTGCAACTCTTCTTTTTTAGATCTAGGTAAAATTGGTCCTGTGGCAACAATATAATAAGAAGAAAAAACCCACAAGGAATGACACTCTGGGTGTACAGATGTACACAGAAGGAATTTAAGCCCCAGGAATGAAAGCAGATTTGCCAGCAGGCAAGGTTGTGCTGTAGTTTCAGTTATGTCTTCACTGCAATTTTTGAAGCAGGGAATATGATGATTCTCCAGGGAAACTGCACAACTACAATGCCTAAGCATACTTAAAGATTATCATTCAGGGCTTTTAAATCCAGCTCTATGTTTCCATTAATCCACTCAGCTGCCAGCCCAATCTCCCATTGGCAGGTTCGCTTGCTCTCTAACAATAGAGAGCTTATTAAATATTAAGGTCTTAATCTTAAGTACTTCTGTATGACTGAAAAATCCTAAATGGTGCACAGAAGATAAACATTTTCCCAGTAAATATATATATATACACACACACGGTGGTATTAGATAAAGGCAAATGTCTCAACACTAACAGAAGTGTGTAATAAATCCACCCATTTTAAAGCAGCCCATGTGTCCCCTCAGTCACATTCTCCCCGAGTCGTCTAGATGCAGGGATCACGGGTTTACCACTGAAGGACAAAAGCTCATTTTTTTCTGCCTTGAAATGCCAGCTTAGCAATTAGAAAGAGGTTCACAGCAGGATTCACACTACTCTGATAATGCTGATGGGAAACACTACAGGTAAAGAGACAGCTGGTTAAAGATAGCAGGACCAGCAGCACATCTGATATTTGAGTTCTGCTACTTGCCATTATATTATTTTAAAAAGCATTCAGCCAATATAGCTTTTGCTTAAAAATTAGGCTACCTAAAATGCATAAACTGGGTACATATCCAACACAAGATTTTCTGCAAAGAGTAATTTTCTACCTATCAGGGAAGGAGGGCATCTAGTCAGATGGATTACTTTCCTCTTGTATTTCAGCTGGTTCACCTCAGAGCACAAGAGTGGGTGGGGCTGAGATTTCTAGTTTTTCATAGTTAAGGCATTCCACTGGCCAACAGTAAGGTCCAGGAAAACAGCAGCAAATGTGGGTCCTGTTTGGGACTTCTGCTGTGGAAAGGGGCCAGGGAGTACCCACAAGGGTGCAGAAACCCCACTTGCCTCTTCAACAGAAGATTAGCAGAGATCTGTAGCGCAAGCAGTCCTGCTACCCCCTGAGGCAGCCCTGTGAGCTCGTGGGGAGTGGAGCTTGTTACACTATCTGAGGAACTAACACCTTCCCAGATTACATAATTCTTTTATCTTCTTTCTCCGTGCCCTCCCCTCCAACCCAAGTTTTCTACTGCAGCCAGATCCGCTGTTCTCTGCACAGTATCACCATTCCCCTGTGGGCTGGCATGCTGAAACCCTTCTGACAGCAATCAGAGGTACAGCAGCTTCTCTACTAACAGAATTATTAACTTGAATTTCCCTTTTTAGACTCTAGACAGGATCAGATATTGAACAATGGTCAGACAGGCATTACACCCACAGGGACAAAACTTGGATGTTGCCAAAAAAATGAAAGAAAGAAGGAGTTTAAAGTCTGTGTGTACATATGCAATCCTAGAGATGAAGCAAAACTAAAATACTGGATTTAGTGCTCAGGTAAAACACAATGAAGCAAAACACCAAGCAGCAGCCCAAGGTTCTTCCAGCATACCTACATCAAGGACCTTAACACAGGCTGGTGGAGACACTGCTCTGCTCGGTGCTAGGGGACATCACTTTGACATGGGTAGCATGCGGGCACTATGATTCACATTACACTATTTATACGTGGACCCAATACAGTAGTTGCAAAACCAATATACTCACAAAAATTTTACATTATGTTGTCAGATCTCAAAATGCAAAGTTACTATTTGGATATATTTGGCTAGAGGGTTAGCGGAGGCTCAGCCTTGTATTTCCCTGACCCATGTCACGTACAGGCCCATCAGTAGGGAACAAAGTACTTCATTATTCATGTTTGAGGACCATGATTAACATTTCATAAAAACAAGTTCTGCAGATACTACAGTAAAGTAAGGGGGTATCAAGGGCTATAAAACACATAAGGCTTCAGAATCCTTGGAAGGGATAATACAGCATGCAAAATTATGCAAGTCATTTTGTACTGCAAGTCAATCCCTTTATTAACAAGGGATTACAACAGCCAAAGCATTTGGTATCATTCGCACACACATAGCCCATGTATTAATTCCTATATATGCAAAATTCCATTCAGTGATACACTCCTGCCGTGTACTTCCCCCCCTGTCCTGCCTCCACAAGCTTTTTACCTGAAAGAACATCAGTACCTCAGATTGACATTTCTAAAACTCTCCTGAATTATTGAAGAGCATGGCCCTCCACAAGAGCATGGAGGAATGGGATTTCTATATTTACCCAGAACTCTATGAATCTTTGTCCTTCTTCTACTAGTGGCCCATATGGCCACACCAGAGAAGCGGTAAGGTCTGCAAAGTGACTAGTTTAAAACAAATAAATATTCAAATTCTGTAAAATGATCTTCCACTTACCAGTTCTTTGTCTGTGTGCACTAGCTTAGTTTCTTTATGCTTTATTCCACACTATTTTATAGAAGTGGTCTTTAGAAATACTCACTATACATGCTTACAAGTTCAAGGCCAGGTTGGATGGGGCTTTGAGCAACCTGGTCTACTGAAAGGTGTTCCTGCCCATGGCAAGGGGTTGGAACTAGATGATCTTCAAGGTCCCTTCCAACTCAAACCATTCTATGATTCTATATGATTCTATGAAGTAACAAAACCAAAACACAGAATCATTTTAATGGATAAAACTCTTGAGGTGCAAAATAGTTCAAAGAAAAATAGCGTTACTTACGTAAGCGCAGGAAATAATATTTTTCCTAATGGGCAGAACAATTCACGAGACTTTAAATAAAAATAACAGTTTCAGCTTCTTTCTAAATAAATTATAATCTCCTGTCTTGATAAGTGAGCCAAGTTTGCCTTGCTATAAGTTCTACATGTCCTAGTATAAAGCTTGGCAGACATATCTCATCGTAATTTAATTTCTTTCCTTATGCTTCTTAATTCTGAAAGTTTAATTTAACATTGACAGAAATGAGCTGGAATAGTTCAAATTAAGTGGTGAACATCCATTATTATGAATGCACATTTTACCAGCCAGTTCCAAATACTGGAAATAAAAGGGATTTATTCTCCAAAGCGTTACCAGTCCTCAGATCAAGATCCTGCAGACAGATCTATTAGCACCTAATTTACATTTTGAGATAGACCATATATGGGACGCAGCCCCCCCTCAAAACCGAGGGTTACTTTTAAAGGCCATTCAACACAGCACTGTAGGAATCTTTAATTTCGTGCAAATAATTAACCTCAGCTTCACTCTCCTAAATAACTTAAGATACACATTTTCAGTAGCAGTCAGGCAGTTGGACTAAATGATCATTGTAGGTCTCTTCCAACTGGAACTATTCTATTCCAATAGTAATGGCAAAAGGGTGTGACATTTGTCAGGACACAGATAATTTTGAAACTAAACTAAACTAAACATCCTTCCTCACGGTGATGCACATTCGAGGGGTTACTTATGAAATCCTGCCTTTCAGCTGAGCAACAGAAGTTTTATTGTCTGACAGAAAGAAAAGCTTTGCAGTGAAAGAAAAGTACTGGATGGAGAGATGCCATCAGAGAACTCGGAGGGCTTACCAGGTGCTGCTCACTTTCAGCGCTCTGTTTCCAGACCACTCCAATACTATCAGAAATTCAAAAGCATTTTCATGTGCAGTGAGTTATGCCATTACCCTCCCAATTTGGTAGTGTCTGCAGTTGATCTGGGTGACATCTC
This sequence comes from Numenius arquata, assembly GCF_964106895.1. Classification (NCBI taxonomy): domain Eukaryota; kingdom Metazoa; phylum Chordata; class Aves; order Charadriiformes; family Scolopacidae; genus Numenius; species Numenius arquata. The sequence continues at coordinate 14,749,570 of NC_133581.1, forward strand.
CCCATCATCATGAAGAAATTGCCCAAATTTAAGTGCCTGACACCTGCACCACAGAATGCTTCTCACTAAGCAAAGCTTTCATTATTTTGGGTTTGCTCTGAAAATAGAAGTACATTCTTTCAGATGCAACCATTTACTTCCAGAAAAGCCTCAAGTGAATTATTTGATGCTGCCAGTGGAAACACCTTAAGAAGTGAAAGGGTATTATTACAAAAGTAACATTATCAATAAAAATTGGCCGAGCTATACAACTTCACAGCATAGCTCTGTTCTCAGAAGTGTTCTTTTCATCATTCAGAACCATCCTCTTCCAAATAATGGTTTTAAATTTTCTGCAGGATGGGGGAAAGGCATTATTACTTCTTTTGATTCCTCCCATTCTCACTGAGTCAACACAACTGCAGGAGATGAAGCAGGATTATGTTTTCATTTGAGATTCATTAAAAGAGCTGCAATCAAGCTGCAGCTGCATTGCTAAATTGTTTTAATTACAAACAACAACAAAAATCCTAGAAAACAAATGGGCTCCCAGACACGCAAGTCAGTGGCAAAGTGGGGCCTGTGGAATCTTCAGGTGGCGATGGTGCCTGAACACCATCAAAGTAAGTGTTTCACTTCCAATTCCAAGCCATTTTCTTTGTAAGTTGAGCAGCAGTTTGACTCAGACATCACACAAATGCAGAGTCACTGTCAAAGGAGAAGTATCCTCTGAAGCACGTACACAAGAAAGATTAAAAAGCACAAGGTTAACCATGCAAACATGATCCTCTACAGACCATTCTCTCTACTTTGCTTGGGTGTTTTTTTTTTTTTGTTGTTGTTGTTGTTTTGTTGTTGTGTTTGGTTTTTTTTTTCCAGCTTATCCATGTAACATGCAGGAAGTGCCAAAAGTACCAAGGTGTCGGAAAAAATGCTCAAATATTGGGGGGGTTGAGGTGGAGAGAAGATGGCTCACAAAAGTAATAATTTAGCTAATGGCAGGAACATATTCATGTGTTTTAAAGATCCAGCTACTGTCTGTAGCTTTCTGACTTCTTACAGTAGTTAATTCCTCCACCTGATTGCATGCTGTGCAAATTACTATTTCCATTTATCCTTTGTAGAGTTACTTGTGTTCATATCTACAAGCAAAACCATTTTCACTGAATCTGTGGTGGAGAGGGGAGGGACTCATCACTCAGAATGGCAGCATGCTCTGTTCACTTCAGCACGCACACAACCCAACTTGTTGTCAACAGATTGTTCTGCAGTGTATGATTTTGAGAAGACCATCACAGTGTTAGGGAGGAATGGACCCTACTTTGCTCTGGCATGTTCTGGTTTCTGATGACGCAGCAGCAGGGTCTAGCCAGCAGGTGATGGGAGAAAAAGTCAGAAACCTTGGCTCCCATTTGACTTTGTGACAGACTTGCTACCTGACACTGAAACAGTAATTTTCTCTTTTGTTTCCCCTTCATCCTTTTTCTGCCAGGTTTGTTTAAGGCTCTGTGCTCTTTGGAACACTGTCCTCTTCTAACTCTTTACTCTGGGAAGCCTACCTGTTTTTTCAATGCAGTTGTTATCCCTAACAACCAAGGGCTCCAGAGGGAGAGGGAAAAGGCTTCTCATATCACTGATAAATGAGTTTAATACTGCCCACACTTGAAATTCAAATTATACGCCAATACGCGTACCTGGGAAGGCAATGAGTATTTACAATATTCATGTTGTCATCTGCAAAATCCATTCAATAATTCTCTGCCGAAAAGCACTTGGAGGAGCCATCAGAATAGTAACCTTAGTTTTTACAAATATATATGCCAAGGATACAGCATTGACTCTGCCAAAATATTTCATATTCCTTGGCTCCAAGACAGACAAGGCTCAAAAATGCTCAAGGACTATCTTGAGAACACAGGGGTCTGGGTTTTCTTTTGCTAAGTCTAGCTTTCTGCTGCTCCTACAAGGAGGAGAAAAGGAGAAAGTACGTTTTTTTTCTGAAAGCAGTTGCTTCATCCCATTCCCTCCCTCTCATCTCCCTTAAGCAGCCACGACCTGTTTCCCCTCCCTGCCCTGCCCACCACCATAAGAGACACAGGCTGATAAAGCTCAACAGCTACTGCCAAGGGGAGAAGATGAAATCTGAACACAAAACTGGGACCTCGATGTGCCAAAGGTTTAAGAACTCTGTGTTAGAGAAAACAGGAAAGTTTTAATTCTGGGGATGATGAATATTCTCCCTGTCACTTTATTTATATATTTTTTTAAACTCTTATTAAAACAACTGAAAAATCTGGTTCAGTAAAAAACAAAACTCTTAAAACTTATTTCCCATTCCTGCTTGTATCAAAGGCAGTAATCCCAAATCCTAAAGCAAATAATAAAGGTATAATTTAACCCTCAGTGCTTTAAAATAGTCAATAAACTTCTAAAGAGGGCTTTCAAGACATGAGCTCAGCCAATCTCCTGTGTGCAATTGCATCCTCACGTCAACCACAATTTCAGGGCTGATGTGAATGAAGAAAGGAGTTAGATGGAATTTAAAATCCTGGCCCACTGTTTGACACAGAAAGTCCATCTAAAACAATTCCAAGCTAACAACAAAAGCAATTTAATTTTAATAGAAAGTTCTGAGTTAAAAAGCATGCAAAGGCCTGATAGAGCAGACAACCATTTAGTGCTGTGATTCTAAAGGCATCATTGAATAAAACACTTTCTAATGTTAATTCCAGCTAATGCTACCAGCAAGCTGCCCAGACTCAAAAAAAAAAAAATATAAAAAAAAGACTGCTTTTAAGTTGTATCTACAGTTGCAACAAATGAGACAATATATTTGCGAAGAGGAGTGCTTGCCATTTATGAAGAAACTATTTGTCTACTTGCATTAGCAGAACTGGTCTGCATTAATTATTGTAAACACCTGCATCACTAGCTACAGCTCTAGTGCAAAATAAACGCACCTTGGCTTTCACTTAGCCAGATTTATCAGTTGTTTTAATGAGAGCAAAATAAAAGAGAGACACAGAGGTTTTCACATAAGGACATAAAATAGCAGAACAAAAATAACATGACCACTTGTTTTACACAAAAGCTCCCATCACAGCAACTGAAACAGCACTTATATACGAGGGGGAAATCAGCCCAGATGTAGCTGAGCTTTGCCACCCTCCCACAATATCACATTAGTAACTATAGGAATTAGGGAGCCAGCTTTGCAAATGTCATAAATTGTTCTCTCCTTCTCTCTGTGTGGTCACAAAACACTCCCAGGCGTCTTTTCCCTAACTCCCACAGCACAAGAATGCTGACGCTGCTACTGCTGGGTCTTCATCTACTCATATAAGCATGTCTGCCCACAGCATTTGTTTTGTTCAGCCCCCAAAAGGAGCAAAGGAAAACACTAAAAGGTTGAAAAAACTGTAAAAATAGTGAAATAATCTGTAGCAACTTAACTTTTCTGCCCACGTTAGTTAACCTGAAAAATCAGAGGAGAAACATTACAGACTAAGTGAAAATAGATATACACAGTCCTAATTTCCTACACTGGGCAGCAACTGCCTGCTGGCTATTTTTAGTCACAGTCCCATCCTCCACAACTGTAAGCAAAGAGAAGATATAGTGGAGTATGTGCTCTCCACTGGTACACTGGAAAAAAACACACTGAAATATGTCAAAAGGCCTAGCTAGACCAGTCCTAAATGCTGATCATAAGGAAGACTAGAAGGAAAAAGTAATGTTCAGTGAAAACTGGTGATGTCTGTAAGGTTTTTTTGAGCTGCTTTAACACTTGCAAATATATGTAATAAAAAAAAGGAAAAAAAAAAAAACAGTCTTACCTTCTTGAGCTGGATGAGCAGCAGAGGTAACCATAACGTACAGAATTTACATTGGAGGAAACTTGTCAAACACCATAATTTTCTGACTTATCTTCCATGCACACTGACCTTTGAGAAAGGCGAGGTGATTCACTCAGGCAGTCCCCACTGCAGCCGTACGCACAGCAGGAACTTCACAGCGAAAGATGACAGAGCTAGAACATTAGATAGCCCTGCTCCAAGAAACCGTACCCAGATTTGCCAAAAAATGCAAAAATCCTGCAAGCCTTACAGCAAGTCACTTATGCAAAAACAACATGGTATGCAACCTAGAAATTGGAAGGTCTGTGCCCTTCTACCACCATGTGTATGCCTGTTGTGGTTAGTGGCTTCTAGTAAATGAAATTAGGAGAGTTAGGAAATCTCTAGACAGCCAATATGCTGCTTGTCTACACTGAACATTTTCACATGAGCTTCATTACCCTTCTTGAAAAAAAGAGGTGGGCAAGGTAATGCCCTGTGATTAAGTTCTACTCCCACCTGGGCAGCCAGCTGAGAATTCATACACAGGGAGGCAGCTTTCTCTAGTTTATTCTATGTTTTCAACACTAGACAATTGCTAAATTTTACCTTATTTAAACTCCATACAATGGATGGATCAAAATATGATACTCTATGCACCACATGAAGGCGACTCAAAAGTGCCCCTCTGCTTTGCTCTCAGCAGCTGAGTGGAGAATTAGCTCAAATACGTTGCAAGTCAGAGTAAGAGCTTACTTCATTAAGAGCTTGCAAGAAACACTTTTTTATTTCTATGAAATTATCCCACAAGTTTTTCTACAGTATTTTTTCTAAAATAATTTTTAAAGTTACATTGTAACCAAATAAACATTAAAATATATCCAGAAAAGGCAACTGATATAAGTAGGAATGTAAAATTACTAAATGCTTTCAATTTTGAGTCTTAGATTCGATTCACCCCCATTTTTGAAAAATAACGTTTTGTTGAAATGTTCTTGTCCCAATAGAACACATCGAAAGGCATATTTCAGCTTTTAATCTGAAATGTTAACAAGATAAGTGATGTTATTTATTTTTGCAACTTTTTGAATTTTGCAAACTTTTGAAGCAGTGCTAATCAAATTCTGTTCCAGTTATTTTTCATATTTATGATTTTTTTTTTCCTAAAGAGAAGATATATTTTTCCCCAACATGACTATCAAAGTGATTGCCTGTTGGACTACAAAACACCAATTCAGGCTTAGTCAATTTGCCATTACTACATAAAAAAGAGATCACTAAGGGAATGGGATTTTCATGAAATAGCTACATATAACCTCTTCAAGCTGCAGAGGTAGAATCCATCTGCTTTGCACTGCTATTTGTTTAACTGAAGTCAAACAGCTGCACCTTGTATGAATCAAAACAGTTAACTTCAAAAGACATGTCCCAAATCCAGGAGAGACTGTAATTACAGTTCCTATGAACATCAATTAAACTTTGCAGTCTCCACAGAAGTATGCACAAAACACCACCCCCACTCTTAAAAGCAATCTCCACTAGTAGCTCATAGTAGAAACGGAAAAGGGATTCTATATTTTCATCCAAGCCCATAAACAACACTAAATTGTTACAACTCACTCAACAATTCTTTATAACTAAAAGTAGTTAAAGAAGCTGTTTTCCTTTTGTCATCCTTAAGTCTACCTTACCTCTCCCCTTTCACTCCCCACTTTCTTACTTGGAAGCTACAGTTAATGATGGAGTTTGACATCCACATATGATAACAACAAAGAACTTTAAAGCAAGGTACCAAAGCAAATTTCCTTGAAGAAGTAGCATCTCACAGTGAGACAAGCTCAACAATTTATTTTCCACAACTGTTAAAACTTTTTCTGATTACAGACTCTATGGCAGCTCCGGTTTTCAAGACAGATACACTTACGACAAGAGACACGTTTTCTGAGATAAGATACAGTGCTGTTATCCCAGGAGTATGGTCCATGGGATCCTGCAAGTAGTCAGATAAGTCCTCTTTTCTGTCTCAATGAGATACTTAGCTGTATACAGATATAAAAACCCCCTTGTTAACTATTAAAATGATGTGTGGGATGATAATTGACAATAAAAATACTAACTTCATATCGAAGGCCAGCTGCAACAGAATCAGCTGCTATTTCTTTTTCTCAGTGAATGCGATAAAAAATGTTCCAAAAAATGTATTTCTCTTAACCCTGTGTGAATCTAACTCCAAAAAGTAAAACATGGGGAAACAGAAGAGCAAAGGTCAGTTGGAAAAAAGCTCCACTTGGCATCAGGTGGCTAAAAGATACCGTTACAGCCATACATAGCACCTGAGATCTTACCCTACTATACAGAAAATTTTATTGCAACAGAACTAGATTACAGAGCACAGCATTTTTTTTCCTTAAATATATCTTAGAAAACTGAATGAAGAAATACTCTGCTGAAATAAACACACTTCCATTTTGCCTCTTGCTATACTAGAGGTAAGCTGTTTTAATAGGAACACTGGCTATTTCTCCCCAGTCATCCCCTCGTCCACCATCTTCGGCCTTGCCTTGCAAATTCCTCATTTAAGGAGTACTTGCTTCCACGGAAGAACAAACACAGTATTTTTCTTTTTTTTTTTTCCTTTTTTATTTTCTTGCTTTACAGGAAAATGTTTCTTTGCATTGTAAAACAGTGCTTTCTGTTCTTTTTGAAATGAGGGAATGAAAGTCACCTGCCATGGTCCTTACAGCAGTGCCAGTCCACCACACCCACCCACCTTCTGCCCTTTGTTCAGTTTTCACCACTTGTCTGAGAGAAAGTCATAAAACCAGATGCTCTGCAGAAAACACTTTCATACCAGCATCTCTCTCCTGTGTCATCTTTTCATACATGCAGCGAGGTGCAAATTTCAAAGAAACCTGTTTTCATGGTGGCTCGATGATGGCACACTGATTTGTGGATCCTCTGATACCTAATAAAAGACAACCTGACATTCCCACACACTGAAAAATTAAGCAAACACAAGACCAATCTATCAGAAATCAATCTTCATTCATTCTGGAACTCACATGCCTCCTGGTGCCCAATTTTATTTTTTTTTTAACAGAGAATTTCACAATAAAGAATTATGCCAACTTTATTTCTTTTGGAATATTATTTCTAAGGCAACAAACATGTTTTGCCTTTAGAAACAAAAGGAAACGTCCTTGGCCTCAAGCACCTATATACCATGGATGGCTCAAAATCACAATGTAGTTCTCATTTAATATTTATTTTTCATCATACAGCAAGGGTTAGTTTGATTTTTTTGACACACAGAGGTACTCATTCTACCTTTAAGGATGGAAAAGACATTTCTTTCTAACATAGCGGTACTCACATACAAACAGGAATCTTGAACTTCATAGAGAATCATCAGAGAAATAAAAAAAAAAAAAAAAGAAAACGTGATAAATGACATGTATCTTTTCCAGAGAGGAAACAACAAGCTAAAATGAAATATTCTTTTCCTCCTCACACCCAGTTTTGAAAGTTACCTACTAGCTAATATAATAATGGATGCCATTTCGGGACACAACCCCTTCCATTTCATAGAATGGTTTGGGTTGGAAGGGACCCTAAAAATCATCTAGTTCCCTGTGCCATGGCCTGGGACACCTTCCAGTAGACCAGACTGCTCAATGGGATGGGGCATTCACTACTTCCCTGGGCAACCTGTTCCAGTGTCTCATCACCCTCTCACCCTTTCTTACAAACTATTTTCTTCTGAGACATTCTGGTTTAGTAGTGCCACTGAAAGTAGAAGAAACAGTGTAATAGAATTTAATTCTCATGCTATTCCAGATAACATTGCCAGAGTGACTTTAAATTGCTTTTGAACAAACTAGAAAGTTCAAGTTAATTGAACACAAGTATTCACGTAGCAAATTATCTTACTAATAATGGTATCGAAGAAAGAAGCCTGATTAGTAAACCCTGCTGGATACTTGCAATGTGAGAAGTTGAGAGATGCCAGAACTAAATCAGAGAGGTGAAGATCAATAGTTCTTTAATCAATGGTGGATTACAGTGGGATTTATTCTGCTGAAACCAGCAGGAGCAGATAAATTCCCCACTGAGATTAATTATTAGGAAGGGTGGATGCAAACAGAGGAGTGCAGTTATCTTTGTGACAACTGTAAGTTGCAAGAGGAAGACCAGTGGGAGTACAGAGCTATTGCCTGAATCTCTGCTGGTGACCAATGACACCCTCATCAAATTCTCAGCACCTCTTAGTTCCTTAGAAGAAACTGCCCTGAAGCCTATGTATTTCTACAAACACAAATACTGTAAACCAAAAACCAGGGGCAGAATTTCAGGAGCAAGTTTTTGGCTTTTTTTTTAAACTGATGGGTTGTTACAGCTTTTGGGTTCATAAAAATTCTGTATTACGGAGACAAAAGCAACAATGTGTACAGTTAAAGAATGACAGCTTTATGCACAAAGGTGCTGATCAGCATCAGATTCACAGCACCTTCTTAAGTCAAGAGGTGGTTGGAGCTGCTCCAGTGCTCTGTCTGGGCTATCCATGTAATCCATCGTTACATACACACTTCTTATTTCTATTATAGTCTTCGGTGCCAATGTTACAGTACCCACAAACTAACCACTAATGTTTCATGAACTACTGCTAAATACGCTAAACAGAGACACTAAGCAGGCTAACGAGAAGAGAGAAATCACAGAGCATCTCTTGTAACAAAACTGATTTAGAATCAAGTCTCAATACATTGAAATTACTGTGACTTCGAACTGCATAAGGAAGGTACTAACATGAAAAAATCAAACAGCTAACAACATAGCTTGTCATTGCTTAATTTTCTACCAGCTTCAGGGAAAGATATCTTACTGGTCTCTCCCCTGACATTTTATATTGACTTACCTTCTCAGAGGACAGCAAGATGCAGAGGGTCCAGCAATATTAAATTTGCTGGACATAATCTGATGGATTTCTTTATTCTCTTTGGTTACAATCAGCAGTTGTTTGAGAGGTCTCTGTCTTAAACTTTGATCAGATGGCATCAACTTGTCCATTTTATTTCTTGTCGAAAAAATTTCAGAAAATATTTTCAAATCTAACAGCATCCCAGCTATGTTGGTCTATTTTCAATGACTCTGAATTCAGGAGCTTTAAAAGAAATTTCTGTGGTTTTATTTTTCTCTGAATTTTATCAGATACCAACAATCACGTCTGTACGGCAAATCAGAAAAGGTTCTTTATTGGGAAAAAAATGCAAGTTTAATACAGATATGATATAAATTACAAAAAAGGTTGTAAAAATCACCTCTCCGGGATACCCAAATTAATTGAAGGTGGAGTCTCAGTGAAGCAAATAAAGTCTTTCCCAGATCATCTCTTATTTTAAAGCAGGTCATAAAAATAATCCAGGCCTTGTCCCAGTTCCCAGATGGATATTCCAGTGCCCAATTCTTTTGCAAGATCTAAGCGCAACTGGATGGACTAAGACAAAGACACATAAAGCAATTACCTTTTAGTCAGAGACATTTGACACTCCGTGCTGCCAACTCTTCATCCTACTATCAGACTTTTTAAAAGCATCTATCCTTGAATCAAATACTGAAAAATTTAGTCTGTATTTCAAATACTCTCTGGTTAGCAAGCAATCATTCAGTAAGAGACAGTTAATTGCAATAGTTAATTCAATGACCTAATAAAAGATAACCAGCTAAATAGACAAAATGCCACAGAAATAAATCAGATTTATGAACTATGCAAAGGACTACTCTAATATAGGCTATCATTTCACAATGTACAGAAATTCTAACTCTTCCCAGAAATGTCTCAGGGGTAAAGTAAAACTGTATCACTGAAGACAATTAGAACAACTTGTCAAATACCATCAAGATTTCTTAGCTACCCTTGCCTTCTCCCAGGACAGATTCACAATTCTCATTATCATATTCTATTGTAAAGAGATTCTGGAAGATTAATATTTAAAAGTATCCTTATGCTCAATGAGCTCCAGCCATTGATTTAATTTTGTCATTGGTTTACAAGGGAAGCAATGCCACAATTTGTGCTCTGCACTTCTTTAAGTCAGACAATAAAAATAATTATTTTTCAATCTTTTAGTTTCAGGTTTTCTTACTTTGAAGTGCAGTACTGCAGTGTTGTGCAGTCACATGGGGGATGTGTCTAAAACTCATTTCCATAGAAAACAGAACAAAGTATCAAAGCATCCATTAGGCGTGGCATTCATGACTGCTTTTAACTAATCATAAACAAACCAATGTTGAGCAACCTGCCAATGATTATAACATTAAAAAGGGGAAGAAACACATTTGTCATCGGGTAATAAAATTAAGTGCTCCCCGACCATCTTGATCCCCATTACGTGACCAACTCTTTGATTTGCCCTGGCATACAAATCTCAAAATATTTCATTACTAGCTTGTTGAAATTGGAAAGAAACTGTTTCCATAAATTCACCAACCACCACAGTTGAGTATCTGTTAGAGAAGAATTAATGAAAGAAATGTATAGGAATGAGTGTTCTTAACCTGGTTAGTACTGACAATAGAAGGGTGAAATCCTTCCACAAGGCCAAAGAGAATGTAGCATAACAACCTGCAGCACAATCGATCTTTTCTCTGACAGGTTTTCAATGAAACTTTCTAACATTCTAAGACAGGTACTACTAGCAAGAACACGGTAAGATGTGGTAATTAATATCCCATATGTGCTAGTACTTCCACCAATATTAGATTAATGAAGGAAATATCCTTATATGAGTGGAGCTTAAGATAACAATTCTGTTCAGAAAAATAGAGCCTTGGTTAACCATACAAAATGCCTCTGTTCTCTGTAAACATGATATAATTTCACTACAGATGCAATTCCGTTCCAATATTAAAAGCCAGCAGAGGCTAACATACTACCTTTAGCTTAATCTGAGAAAATATAAAGAAAGCTTCCAAGGAACTAAAGCTGCAAGTAACCATTTTATCCTGTATTCTGGTATATTGCAGACTATTGTGTGGACAGAAATTCTATATCCTGCCAAAGGACAAATGCTTAAGTTTTCAAAACACTAAAATATGTTCCAGGGAAATGGAACTGAAGAAAACCGGGTGATGCAGGCTGACAGAAAGAATCAGGACCTCATTACAGAGGAAGGCAAAAGTTCCCCAAGCTTCCAGCCAACATGATCAGAAGCAAAATTTCTTCGGTCTCTTGTCTGACAATCAGCATGTCTGTTAGCACGTGAACTCTGCACTTGAACAGATCCTCTCAGAGCACTGGTTTGCCCTGGTGAGTCTTATCTCTAGACATGGCTAATCTTCAAAGATTCCAAGACCCCAATCTTCTTGTACAGGCAGTTGAAGCTTTGAATCGTAACAACTACATCAGGGTAAACTGCTTTCACAAAAGCCTAAACCCAGTTCAAGATTTTCTGAAGTGTCTCAATAATGCAACAAGTTGAGTAAACATCTTTCCTTTTACAGCCCTCTGACCTGAAAAAGTGGCACCTACCTTCAGTGTTGGGTAAAAGATGGCATGTTTTCCTCCTTTATTCCTGCAAAACAGGAAAATCAAAGTCACAATAGCTGTGATTGATTCCCATAGGATTTTTAGCTGATATTAGAATTCAAAACCAGTTTTATTCCTTCCCACTAAAAGGAAACAAAGACAGTGCTGAAGAAAACAGCCAATTTTATTTTGAAGAACTTATTGCTATTAAAAATAAGATATGCTAGTATGTTCAGCACATGAGCATTAATATGCCCATATAAAAGACAGAGACTACTTTCCATTTAGTGGCTTGTGTCTTTCAGACTTTTTACCCAGTGTCCGTTCCACTCCAGAAGCTGAGGCACTCTGTCTCTGAAATCAGACACTTTTGCGACCAACTTCCATTCATTCCATACTTGCAGTCTGGCTACTCTATCTACTGACAGCAGGGTAGGGCCAAAATCTTCTCTACTTCTCTTCCTTTTCTACTGCAGGTAAGAACTTCTACTCCTGCCCCTTTTCTACTGTAGATACAAACATATCACAGCACATAAATCCGAAGTGGTGGGGAAAGAAAAGCCATTAAGAGAAGGTACACAACATACCTAAAAGTCAAGTATGCAACTGTGTCACTGTCCTACAGATATCAGTTACAGGAATCTCTGTCAGAAAGGTCCTCCTGACAAAATCATCCAGCTTAAGTGGGCTTTGACTACTCTAGCAGCTCAAAAGTTAGAAAGTTCAAAACATGACTATATAGAGTCAAAGACCTGCTAGAGGAATCTTTTCATAGCAATTGCATCATGCCACAACTACAACAAGAATCCCTGGTTATCTAAAATGATTCCTTAAAAGGCTTCAGGATAAGGCCTTTGAAAACATCTATAGAACAGAGCAGAGTTTCCTAATAACTAACACAACTTCTGGGAAAAAATCAGGTAACTTTTATGATTAAGATGAAAGTTCCAAACTTCTTTGGGCATAACACTTTGTCCAAGAACTGGTTACAATGAAATACAATGCGGGCAGTCAGACAGGATACTTAATTTACCCAGTACTAGTGGCCTTTAAGGAAAACAACTCTTAAAAGAGGTGAAAACGCTGACAGCAAAGATAGAGGATCCAAGAAGAGATCTCACAAGAGGGATGGTCTGATACTAGATCTAAGTAAACAAACTGAGATACCTTGTTGCAACTGGATTATAAAACTGTGATAGTAGGCACAACTGCCTTTTACTAAATGCACATCTGAAAAAGATGAAGACATTTAGTTGTCAGATGCAGACTGTGAAAGATTTTCCCCAGTTCCCAAAATTACTGTCTTTCAGGTTAAATTAAATGCTAGCAGTATAAAATATACGGACAGAACAAGCTACACTGGGCACAGATAACAAGGCTGCATTTTAAACCACTAATAATGAGAAGGATAAGTTACAAGTGGTCTCACAGCACCACTTAACCAGTTAGGCTAGGAGGAAATGCAGAGCACGTGGACTGACCAAGTAGGCATTGCTCCTAAAATCTCCCAACTGACGTAAATGAATACTTACCTGTGAAGTGCACTGGGACAAGCACTCAGAGACAACAGATTTCTGTAACTATTTGTAATATTTAGTCTCTGCCTGCTACAAAGCTGTGCTTTGCTTAAAGATTCATGATTTGATTTCCTAGCAACTGCAGACACGCAAGATTTCCAGGCAAGATGTGAACCAGTGAAGCATATTTCAGGCCTGGCTGCCATCCCCATCAGTGTAACTGAACCTTTGCAAACCAAAGTGGTAACGGAAAAAAAGTTCCCTTAAAATAACCCTCCCCTGCAACCGATGGAACCACTGCAGCCATGCTGAGCTACATGGCTGCCTGCGAAGCACAGCGCAGCAAGCGAAGTTTTGATTGATTTTCAGATCCAGTGCGCTTTATGCATCAAAAATTCCTCCAGGAAGCCCACAAACAAGGATCTCCAAAGATTGGCTTTCAAAGGCAAATGATGTAGTACTACTGACAAGCTATCCCTTTCCCACATGTTCAGTTTGCAAGGAGATGTTTAGGAAATATTTTTCTGAAGCATGCCATTCAAACTGAGCCCTCAGATCTACTCTTTTAAGAGCAAGTTTTCATCCAGTGGTCATTGTGTCTCCAATTGGATTGTGCATTAAAGATCACTAAAACAAAGCTTCTGATTTTGATTTATTCCTCTTTAGTTAATACAAAAAACATTGGAATTGTTAGGCACAAAGCAATTTTGCAACAGAATACCAAAGAATTAAATATGAAGGAACAAAGATCCCAGTCCTTTCATACAGAAAATAAATTAAAACACTGCTAATCAACAGGTAAATATTTTTTTTATGATAAGAAATACATGTTGCTGAGAAGTCAGGAGAAAATTACAGGCTGAAAGAAACCCTGAAAATTAAACTAAAAATATAAAAGTAGGAAAGTAGGACTTTTTCTTTTTTTTTTTTTTACATTTAAAAATATTTAAACCAAGAAGGTATTTTGGAAATAACAAACAAGTTCTGATTTTTTTTTTCTTAAAGCACCCTAGAATGTGATTTCCTCGTTTTCAGTGATGTACCTCCTTCACATTACCAATGCATTGACTAATATACAAGACACAGTTTTATAGAACTAGTAGGATTTTGTTTGCATAATTTTACCGTATTTTTGTATATTTACATACAAAAATAGCAAATTATCACTGAGGCTTAATAAGATGTTGCTCGGATTTTTTTTTTAAAACCTGTTTTAATTGGACTTTTCCTACCATCAGGACTTCTCTTGTCATTTCATGATGAAAAAGGGAGGACAAAGAAAGTTATTACCCTTTCCCTTCATGCTCTCAGTCCTTTAAAACACTTTATCTGGAAGTCACTTGTTATTATTCTCATTACACTTCTCTTGAGTCCATTCCATTTAGTGGAAGGGTGTTGCTTGACCAATAGGACTAGTAAAACCAGGCTCTTGTACCAGAACTATTTTTGGCCAAGTTATTGGTAATCACCCAACAGCTCACAGTACTAACCTCAGAGCACCTGATTAACAGACACTCAGCAGATAACTTTGATGAATAACTTGTAAAGATATGACTCATCAGAGTTCCCTTCTAAAGATATTTTTAGCTTATGTTATTTCATTAAACCTTCTCTGATTTACTTTTCTCACCTGAAGCACTCTTTTATGCTGCAGTTCAGTGTTGATGTACAGATCACGAACAGCAGAATTTCCATTTGCTGAATTCAGTTGCATACTATAGTTAACTAGTAATTCATTGTGTACTGGACCATGCCCAAAAATACTTGCAGAATGGTAAGTTAATAAATGTAACTCACTTTTTGTATTCAAAGTAGTGTTCAGCAATTTGTTCATCCCAGACAATTTTTGGTTTGTGCTCCTTCAAGGTTTCAATGTACCTACAAATTAAAAACATAGATAAGGAATTAACTTTTCTAAAAAAGCAGTTGTGAAATTACATTGCATAAATTTCTGAAAAAAGGCAGTTTTACCATGTTTAGGTGTTGAATACCATATCAAAAATATCTTCTTGCTGACAACTGATTTCCTCAGCCACTTTAAAATTTGCCGTGTTTGCATTTTTAGGCTTTTTTTTTAATGCAATGAATTAATTAACATTCATCAATTGACAAATCCATGAAGGCATATGAAGGCAGTGCTTCAGTATTTCTACAGTCTAACTCCTATATGCTGAAAAAGAGGAACTAAAGTAAACCCTAGGCTGTACTTAATTGTGTCCTTTGAGGCTAATCAATGCGATTCTTAATTATAAGCCACTATTATGTGATCAGAAAAGTTTTTCAATAAAAGGGGCTTAGGTAATCTTCTAAAAGTGAAATTTGAAAAGAGCTTGTTCTCAAGAAAAAGTTACTGCTAAATAATTCTGTATATGAATTTTCTCCACCGCTAGCTTCTTGGCCTTACTCTCTTGCATGGACATTTTGAATGTGGGATGACTTACCTCCTACCTACTTGTCACAAAGTGAGGACAGAATACTACTTGCACCCAAAAAACTGCATAGGGAACTGGTATGGAAGAGTTAATGTGCTGTAAATTCATGTCCTTGGTTAGCTCGCTATCCTCTCAGTGTAGAGACAGTGTCTCCTTGTGTTTGCATTTCTGACTGCACAACAGAAACAAAGCTGCTTTGCTGCCTCAGGTAGCAAGACCAGAAGATGGCAAGCTACTGCCAATGACAGAGGCCACACAGGTGTCACAGAAATGAGAGAAGTCTCTATCACATGTCTCTGTATCTTCTGCATCTTTGGCCAGCAAGAAGGCTGAACTTAACTCTGCTGAAAACCTTCCTGACTAGACATTAGGGGATTTCTCCAGCCACAGGGCAAGCACTATCAGTTTCTTTTTTTTTCCTTGGGGATTGTATTGAGAATTTGAATTCAAAGTCCCATTACTCTATCATGATTATATAAAGCTACCACAGGCACACACATAGGGTAGCATTAAAATTATTTTTGTGGTTTTGCAATATCTATCAAAACCATCTCTTCCACAATATGTCTCATTCTTGTAATAAAGTCTCTGCTCATGACAGGATTTGCATGGAGAAATTTGCCTTCAAATTATCTTATTTTTAAATAAGAAATTTCCATCTCCTATGCAAAAGATTTTATAACTGATTTCCATCAGCCACTATCCTGACTCCATCAGTGCTGAAATTCCACCTCACAATATACTTCCAAAAAAAGAGAGAAGTTTGTATTTCTTAGTTTGAAAAGATTTATTTTCTCCTTTGGTATTACTCTAAATGCACTTACAACATTCAGCATTGCAGGGAATATCTTCTCTCTTTTGCTGTGCAAAGGGATCTAGTTTTGTATACCTAAAATTTAAGGATAGTTTTTAACACCTTGCCCCATTCCAGAATGGCAACTTCAGTAATGACAGGAGACAAGACTCATGTAGAACATGGGACAAAAATGTTACAGCCCAGAAAACAAGAATTACAAGCCAAGACATCCTGGCACGCAGTTTTATTTCTGAATGTATGTTTTTAGATGAGAAATCCTAATTTTGCTTGCTAAAAATCCCAAAACAATTAAAGAGTGTTCAACATACATACAAACAAGCTTTAAAATTAGAAATGCAACTTGAAGCAATTATTATAGCCTTTTATATATAAGGTATATTATTATTTTAAAGCTGTTCAGGTATGGAGTGTATTTAATGAGAACTCGTCTTCACCAGGCACAGAAAATTTATTTCCCTTTCTCCTGCCTATACGCATTTATCACCACGGCACATAACAGCAAAAATGAACAAGTTCATCTTCAAATCACATCTATAATGATAAGACTAGTTCCAACCTTGAGTTGGGAAAAAAAAAAAATTAGGTTCAAAATTGTCACTACTATCCATTAATTTTGGAGGACCTATTTGAAATGTATTAACTCAGTTTTCGCATTGTCTCTATTAAGGACAACAAAAATTCAAAGTACAATGTTCAAAACAATAAGCTCCCATTTACTACAATTGCAACTGCGTACTCAATGCTTCTGAAAGGCAAGTTTTATGTTTTTCAACCAGACAACAAGTTTGCTGTGAAGGGTTTGGAAGAAGTGCAGCAACAAACCAGAGCTGTTTCACATAGGCTTTCCATTGCCCTAACCTGGGATCAATCCATTCCCTTCCTGTAGTCATGTGCCCCCATCACTATTCATTTTCTTGCAGTAAAACATACAGGGGCTTTACAGGCAACATCTCCCAGATACGCCACATTTCCTATTATCTCTGAGCTATCTTACTACGTGCATCAGAAACAGAAGGGTTCCTGTGTAAAACTGTAGCACCTGTAACACAACAAACTTGTTGTGTTGACTCAACACAATACATTAGCTTGACTCAAACTAATGCTTATCCAGACATTCTTAACATATTATCTCCTAGCCTAGGCAGTACTTGACTCAACAAATACTTGATACGTAGTTATTAAAAAAAAAAAAAATAAAATTGAGAAGAGAAATTTTCCATCACACTGAACCAGACAAGCATGGGATACCAGTATGCCTGGGGTACAAGAAATCTAGATTCATTTCCAGGTTCTCAAAGAGGAAGAGGGATGGGCAGGGAGCTCATCACAGCCAGCCTTCATTCTTCTTTCCACCTTTCACCTCACTTGTCTCCTTTCAGCTCATGCTTATTGCTATTTTTCTCTCCTCTCTTTCTAATTTATCCCTCTTTCTACTGCCATTGTCCCAGTTCACATCTGCTTTTATATTCCTATCCAGACTAATTTATTTGCTTCTTCATCTGTCAGCTCCTAACGTACTAGCCTTCTTTTTTTACCAAGCTGCCTCAGCAGTTAAGAGTATGATAAACACTGAAAACTCAGCTTCACTGCCTTCCAATACATATTTCCTGGGACGTTTGTGACCATTTGCAGAGAAAGTCATGCTGTTTCTCTGGTCCTAGCCTGAAAGGAGGTCCGCACAATGAAGACGGGAGTGTTGATGCTAGTCTCTATCTAATGAAGCACCAATGCAGCATGCATAAATGATAAATTTGCATGGATTATCAGGAATAGTAAAAAAAGGCAGATGTCACCTGCATGTCCATCTTGCAAATACTTGTTCTCAAGCAGAACTGCCATTCTGGTTCATTTAAATAAGTCTTGTTTTAACTTACCTAAAGCAACATTTTTATTCTCCAAAACATTCCTTCTTGATAATAGCTAAGCAGCTAAAGTACAAATTCTGCTGTCACAGCTGGGTTTTGAAAGTTTAAAAGTTACGATGTAGTAAAAACATGGCTACAGAGCACAAAAGTCTCTGGAAATTATTTTAAGTCTGCTGGCCACCTTTCATACAAGACTTCAAATCTGCAGTGTTTCACTGCAATTTACTGCCATAACTCTGTCAAAAAGGACGCTTCTTGGTCTACAGACACTGACTGTTACTCTTATGACTCTGATACTCCTGGTTACAAACCCACTGGACAGGGTTGGACTAAAACAAGCACTTCCTTCCACAGAGTAAATGAGAACCCAAAATGTACATATGATGGAGTACCTGTAAAGTCAGTCCTGCCAAAGATGCGTACCTAGGAACAACACTAATATGGCTACACCTAGACACTATTGCACTTTGCTGCACATTCAACTAATAACTAAAGGATCCAGAAGAAACCTTCTCAGGATTTATGACTGATGTTCCTTTTCTAAGATACTTTTCTTCCAAACCATGAAAAATGATATGGCAGTGTAAAATGCTAGGGTAAAACCCACGATCTATAGTCTCCCTGAAGAAGGTATTTATCTTCATGGATAGTGCTTTTTCAGCAAAAATATAAAGAAACAATCTCTAGTAAATCTTTTGCAACAAGAATATACATTCTAGGAAAACATGTAGCTTCATATATAATTTTTGGGCTACAGTTTATTTTCGAAGGTTAACTTTTTTAATCCTCTGGTGCTTTGCTTTACTAGTCCTTAGTCGCTCTTCAACAGAAAAGCTTTATTGAAAAGGAAACTGCTACTGAGTATACATCCCATTTTGATGCTCTTTCCTAACACTACATTTTCTCCTCAATTCTCACATGAACAAAACTGTGACTAGAAGCAACAGGTCTCTAATCAGAAGGAAGGATAATTTGCTCCTGCTGCAGCAAACTAAGCTTATCTTCCACTATAGCAAATTTGAGTGATTCAGTCAAAGGATAAAAAATACTATTCAGGTTGAAAATCTATACCACACGTTTTCTTTTCAGTCTGCTTCAGTCACAATAAACTTAACTTAGTTATTAAACCCTGAACCTACCAGGAATTTCATCTCCATAACTGTGACCATCATCAGTGCCTACACATGGCAACAGATGTTTGAGACTCAACTAGATAGGGTAAATCTTCCCCCTTTTCAGGAAGCTGTATCTCTTAATAAAAGTAAGAGAAATCAGATAAAAAGGCCATATTCTAAAGCTCAGGAGTTTAGTTTTCTGATGCAAACCAAATACACAGAAATACCTCCAAAACAGTTTTCACAGTAGTACTCCTAAGGACATTCCCTGTCTTGGTACATTTGACCAGTGGAACCATTGCTACTCCTACCATACTAAGGTTGCCTCCACTGTAATCCAGGATAAGAATCATCTCAACACCAAAGAATTTAGCACATGAATTTCCACTGGATAATAAATAAATAATCGTGCTGTCAAAATTAAATATACATAATGTATAAGTTACATAACAAGTATCTACTATGTGGAAGAGAAGAAGCTTAGTCACAGAAATGTTATCCTTACAGAATTCTGAAATACTTAAAAGTGCTGCCAGGCTTCTACGAGAATGACTATGTCTAAAAGAGATTTGAAAATATGCATTGTTGATAGCCAGTAGGTGACTCTTTCCTCAGTCAGGGTCAAACCACCACGCTGACATTACTGCACCTCAATGTCCATCCTTCGTAGAAGAAACACAGGTCCTAATAAATTCTTATAAGGCGATTTATCATCATGTAACAGTAGAAGTATTAGTCTTTCATAAATCGCACACCATAAAAGCTTAAATTCTGCTCCAACTTCCCCAATAATCTGGTTACTTAGAGTCTGAGACCAGACATAGTCTCTCTGCTTAAAACAACTTTTCAATATGATGAAAACTAATGCTTGTTTATGTCTACAGGCTTGTTTCAAGAATCAGCAGGTTCATCCTAAAAAATATCTTTGAACATATAACTGCTGGTTTAAGGGTACGTTTTCTGAAATGCTTAAGTAACACTCAATTGAGGTTGAAGCATTTTCAAATATATTACTCTAAGCACAATGTACTGATGCAATTGCCAAGCCACTCTACATGACATTTAAAAAGTCATGGCAGTCAGGTGAAGTCCCTGAAAAAAGCAAAACAGAAACATTGCACCCATTGTTAAAAAGGGTAGAAAGGAGGGGCCTGGGAACTACCGAGCTGTCAGCCTCACCTCTGTGCCTGGGAAGATCATGGAACAGATCCTCCTAGAAGCTATGTTAAGGCACATGGAGAACAGGGAGGTGATTCAAGACAGCCAGCATGGCTTCACCAAGAACAAGTCCTGCCTGACCAACCTCGTGGCCTTCTGTGATGGAGCGACTACATCAGTAGACAAGGGAAGAGCTAAGGTTATCATTTATCTGGACTTCTGTAAGGCCTTTGACATGGTCCCCCACAACATCCTTCTCTTCAAATTGGAGAGAGATGGATTTGATGGGTGGACTGTTTAGTGGATGAGGAATTGGTTGGATGATTGCATCCAGAGGGTAGTGGTCAACAGCTCGATGTCCAGATGGAGATCAGTGACAAGTGGTGTCCCTCAGGGTTCCGGTATTGGGCCCAGTACTGTTTAATATCTTCAATGACATAGACAGTGGGATCAAGTGCACCCTCAGCAAGTTTGTGGACAACAAGCTGAGTGGTGTGGTTGACATGCCTGAGGGCCAGGAGGCTGTCCAGCAGGACCTGGACAAGCTCAAGAAGTGGGCCCATGTGAACCCTGGGAGGCCCAACAAGGCCAAGTGCGGAGTCTGGATCAGGGCAATCCCCAGTATCAATACAGGTTTGGGGAAGAAGGGATTGAGAGCAGCCCTGCTGAGAAGGACTTGGGGGTACTGGTGGGTTAAAAGCTGGACATGACCCGGCAACATGTGCTTGCAGCCCAGAAGGCCAGTTGTATCCTGGACTGCATCAAAAGAAGTGTGGTCAATGGAGGTGATTCTGCCTCTCTGGTGAGACCCCACCTGGGGTATTGCATCCAGCTCTGGAGTCCTCAGCACAGGAAAGACATGGAAGTGTTGGAGCAAGTCCAGAAGAAGGCCACAAAAATGGCCAGAGGGAAGAACACCTCTCCTCTGAGGGAAGGCTGTAAGAGTTGGGGTTGTTCAACCTGGAGAAGGCTCCAGGGAGACCTTATTGCAGCCTTTCAGTACTTGAAGGGGTCTTAAAAGAAAGATGGGGACAGACTTTTTAGTAGGGCCTGTAGCGATAGGGTAAGGGGTAATGGTTTTAGACTAAAAGAAGGTAGATTTAAACTAGATACAAGGAAGAAATTTTTTATGCTGAGGGTGGTGAAACACTGGAAGAGGTTACCCAGAGAGGTGGTAGATGTGCTATCCCTGGAAACATTCAAGGTCAGGTTGGACAGGGCTTTGAGCAACCTCCTCTAGTTGAAGATGTGTCTGCTCATTGCATGGTGGTTGGACTAGTGACCTTTAAAGGTCCATTCCAATCCAAACTATTCTATGATTCTACATTACAGTTCTCCATTCTTTCAAGGACTGACTTAATAGGCAACGCATATGAAAAAATAAGGCTGTGTCTTTGTATGTAAGGCTCAACAAAGTTCAGATACACTCATATATCTGCTGTTCAGCTTCAGCTCTAAATAACAAAACCTAAAACATTGCTAGTTCTGTTGCATGTCAGGTTGGGTTTGTTGGGTTTTTTTTACGCGCATCATAAAAGCTTTCCAGACTTTCTTCTTGTTCAAAATATACAAATCAACTATATTCATGCAATGCTTCACAGATTAGCTATGAAAACTGTGTTATACTGGATTTGGAGCCTGATCAGATTTTGATTATCTTAATTCAGCGTATAGGAGATGAAATTTGACCCACTCCGGCTATGAAAAAGAAGGTTGAGTGCACAGTCACCTACTTTGATATTAATTGTTCTGTACCTACTTCATTAGAACAGATAGATATAAAAAAATTACATTTCTTTTCCATCCTTGCCTAAAAGATCAGATGATCTTAATGCCAGTGAACATCACTACTAGCTCTTCCAGTTGCTTCTTGCATCTGTCTTCAACCACTCCTGAATTAAAATCATCCCAATACAAACACAAGGTCAATATCAATATCACCCATAAGATTTAACAGCCACAAAAGCCAGCAGGAACATCTTCTCCTCACCCTGTGTCAGGAAAGGAGTAGCACAGTTCTTCCAAGCTCCTCACCTCAGCCTTGTCTGACCTGGGTCTGGGGTAAAGGAGGACAACCATTGTGCTTGCTGGGAGGCCTGTGCCAGGTAGGTGCTCAAGCCCACTATTTCCGTACGGTTTCTAGGAGGCCCGTGCTGAGACAGATGGGCAGGGGCCAAGCCCCATGAAGGGCATGGTTATGGAAAGGTTGCACTTGGTAGCAAAGGAGAATGAAAGGGAACATATGTTGGGTGCAAGCAGCTGAAGGCACCAAGGATTGGAGAAGGATGCTCCCAGATGACCTTCTCTGGTCAGGCAGAGCACAAAACCTGTAGGCTGCAGGACTCTGGGTATCTAAAATTAACCCACGTCAGCAACAGCCTTGGGGGAGAAATTCTGGCTCTGTTCTCTCTCCAGAAATAGGAGAAATAGTTTAGGCTAGACAGAAGCAGTACTGACTGCAAGGAACCAGAACTTGAGGTGATGAACAAAAGCAACTACAGTAGGAGATTGTAGCCTCAGAAAGCTGACTGCTATTTGGATTCCATCTGCTCCACAAAATGCTGAGAATGAGACACAGAAATAGATCTCCACTTCCAAGTAGCCTCAGAAGAGTGTTCAGATTCAATGATGCAATGTCCACTACCAGTATCTCTGCCTGCTTCTCCCTCGCCGCATGACTAGTGGATTTTCAGTAAAACATGACCTGTGAAAGCAAAGTTGATACAAAATACTACACTGTAACAGTGATCCAGTTGTTGAACAGCCCCTCTCCCTTCCAAGCAGTGGGAATATCCATATCCTTCAAATCTCTTTAAGGCAGACTCTGCTACAGTGGCCCTGCATTTCGGTGTATAAGACATTAATTCTTAAACTACAGGAAGAACAGTTCAAGAAGCAAGGAGGCAGCATTCACCACTGTCTTGTGCAGCTCTGCTGCAGATCCTTAAGATCCCAAGCATCCTGCTGAATGCATCAAATCAAATGCCTTTGACAATGGTCTTAATGTCAGCACAACAAACAAATTCATGGTATTATCTCCTCCACCTAGGACACTGGCATACTCCCAGCTATCAGAGCCCTAGGATTGTAATTTTAAGTGCTGCTATGACAAACAAGGACAAAATATTCACTACGTAATTGTACCTATTTCTGTTCACTTGAAAAATCATAGTAAAATGCCTTCAAAATGCAAGAATTCTTATTAAAATAGTAGTAGCTAAGTAATTCCTTACCAAAAAAAAAAAAAAAAAGATTCCATAAGAGCAACTGTGATAAACTATCTCAAAGAAGCGATGAAATTATAGAGTTGTGCAAGTTTTGTGTATCTTACTGCGTTGCTCTAGTTTGCTGATAAATGTTACCCGTGGTCTCCTAAAAGTAATGCATTCAAAAAACTATTTCAGGTTATGTTCCTAAATAAAAGCATATTGTAGTATTCTCTGACATTTAGAGGCAGCAAAGACCAAAACCCAGCAAGTTTTGCTATTACAACTGAGCTTAATCTGCCAAATTCTCATTGCTCAGAAATCTGACTAAAATAGGACTTCCAGGTTAACACACATATAGTTTTTGAAAATTTTCAGGGTTCTTTTGTTCCAATTTTTACTGTAATTACCTGGCATGTCAATTAAATTTTGGTATTTCAACCTAGCTCTCACAAAGCAGAAAAACATTTCAAAGCTACTCCATGTCTTTTAATTATCATCTGTCCTGTCTCAAGTTCAACCTCTGAAGACCGGAATACCAAACATTTTCTATAAAATAAAAGAAACACAGTTCAAGGATATTTTTTTGGCATGAAGTAGTTACAGATGTGCAGTAATAAATTTAAATGAACTATCTGCTGCAATAGAGCAGATAGTTTCACCTTCATGTGAAAGAAGTCATAAATTCAATCCCTGACTGGGAGGATTATAACTAAAGAAGGTGAGTACACTAAAGGAAAATCTATGGCAGATCAGTAAACTCTACAAACCTCCAGTGTCCTATGAAGTTATGAACTATATACTCCTTTGCATCTTTTGGGGCCAAGTTAAGAACGAAGAACATTTCTGCTGACTTTCAAGTTCATTTTTCATACTTGGCAGAGGGATTTTTCTCCTCTCAATTGACCATGTTTTAGTCACAGTTATATAGATTTATTCTGGATTTACACCAATAGAACTAATACAAGACTTTCAGCTTTGTTTTTTGAAAAGATAGAGTGACGACAAACTCATGCAAATGACTATTAATCTCTCATAAATAATGCAAATCTTCAAGGGTTAGTACTTTTTTAACATGCCTTAGAATAATCTAGATGGCATATAATTCCTCCATTTTTGGTATGACTTGAATTGAAGATGGGCTATTAAGTAATAAACTATATTTTATCCAATGAGAATGGATTTATGCCCTTGTAAGAAACTATCTTCATCAGGGCAGTTAAGTAAATACTTGAGAACATGGATTTTAAATCTTTTGATATTTAGTTAAACTAATACATATTCATGTGGCAGTGGTCAGTTTTAAAGAAAAGTCTGGCAATTTTAATCATGAAAAACAGCAGAACATCTGTATCTTTGCTGTAACTGATAAATATTTCTGTATTTTTATCTGTTTAGTTTCTGCTGAACAAACATATCAGAGCATGCTGCTAAAATTTGTTAAGACTAGATTTTAAAGCAAAAAAAAAATGCATATATTTATTAAAAATGGCTTCCAAAAGAACTGTTACTTAAATCAAATGGTAATACTTGAAGTGCAAATCAAGGGATAAAATGATGGCCACTACATTTTTTTCCCTTTAAATTGACTGGAAATTTCAAAATGGAATACTATTTTACTTCTAACAGGTATGTATATACATTTTTTTAATCTTTAAATAAAACAGCACTACTAATATTAACCATAACTACAGCCCTCTACCAGGTATACAGCACTCTGTCAACAAAGTATCTTTGTTTTGCTGAAGAAATTGTTGATTCAAAGGAACAGTGTAAAGGGGAATTATACTCACAGCATATGCAGGATCTGTGTACATTCTATAATTTTGTTAACATCTGGGGAAGTTAGAAAATAAATCCTTTTGCTGTGTTGAAATGATAGAAGTTTGCCTTTTGCAATTATTTGAGCAAATTCAGACAGTAAATGTTCACAATTTATCGTAGTACACTGTCAAAGGTAAAACAGTAGGGCATTTATGTATCTAAAGTGGTTCCATATGCAAACATATTAAATTGCAATAACACTTTCAAAATACTACCACTTTGCATTCCCTACACAAGTCATCCAACACATGGAGTAATCACCAGTACAGCTGTGTAATTAATAGAAGAAGAATGTCCTTTAAACACTTACTAAATGTAAATCTAAACAAGTTAAACATTAACAAACTCTATGATATGCATGTAACAGAAGGTGAATCCAGAAAGCCCAAAGCAAAGTTAAAGAGCAGAAATCCCACAAGCCATCAATTACTAAAAGCATTGTGGAAGAGAGACTCATACAATATGAAATAAAGAAGCAATGTCTTTTTTTTTGGTTTTGGTGGCTTTGTTTGTTTGTTTGTTTGCTTTTTGTTTGTTTAGGTTTTTTTGTTGTTTTTTTTTTTAAAGTACAATTTAGAAACAACTGTTGGGGAAAAAACGTTATCATCTCCTTTTTTCTCCTGATTTTATCAGAGATTATTGCTTTTTGCAAAGACTCAAGAAAAGCATTTGCTTGTTTTAATTAAAAAAATGGATTCCATTCAATTAAGGCTGGCAAAATACTGAATAGGTTCATTGCCACAAGTGAGTCAACTTTTTTACCTTAAGGAAAGCCTGAGGGGAGTAGTAAAGCTTTACCTCTCATTCCAAAGAGCCATTTCAAAGCCATATGGCAGAGGTGCCACCTGGGAATAGTTCCCTGTGCCCCACATCCCTAATTATCACAAGCTTCTGCTACAGTTGTACGCACAGAGATGAGGTATGAATGACCTTGTTAAGTAAAGAAAACATAACAGGATGATAGTGAAGCTAGAAGAGAAACAGATGGGACTGTCAACTGTATAATGCAAAGCCCTACAATGCAAGAACATAAATAACATGGAGAATAGTGCTTGGATTAGATGAAAAAGTTCCATCTGCAGTCACTGAAGGATTTACTGAGCTGTTCGGGATTGGAAGGCCTTTGCTGGGTATTATTTTAATTGTATTTACTTTCACAAAAGGTGGAGGGCTGTAATCCTTTCCTCTTAATATTCCATTGCAGCTATTGCAATAAACCTCAGTACTGCTTTATACACATTGTAGTCTACTACACAGCTATTGCACCACTTCAGAAGCTCTTCTATTTCAGCCCCTCCCTTCAGGATGGCAGTTTTTTCTTTAAACTGTCATTATTACCAGACGACGATTCTGTACTCAGCATCAAGAAACGGTTAGTGAACCAAATCCAGAAATTCTGAAGAGAAATAAAAATTACCTGCTCAGACCATGAAAAAAGTGCAGGTTCTTGACTTTTCAGTAAGCTCTGATTCCATAACTGGTTGAACTAGTTTTTCTGACTGATCTTGGCACTTGCTGACTTGAAATCCCAGATATTATGTTGTGAGAAATCTTTTTTCCCCGCAAAGCTCTACATTTGTGGATTATGATGATTACTCTCTTTGATCAAATGCTCAGAAAGTTTCCATGAAGAGGA
This sequence comes from Numenius arquata, assembly GCF_964106895.1. NCBI lineage: Eukaryota > Metazoa > Chordata > Aves > Charadriiformes > Scolopacidae > Numenius > Numenius arquata. The sequence goes on from NC_133581.1 coordinate 14,776,480, forward strand.
CCAAACTAGGAGGAAAAACAAAAGAACCTGCAGCAACACACAACTGACAGCCCAAATACAGAGAAACACACTGAAAAGGCCAAAACAGATTTTATTGGGCCATTTGTTTATGTGGATATCACATCAGGGACATTCTAAATATGTCACACACGTTATAGATTTGTTTAGCTGACAAGAGACAAAGGGGGGAAAAAAAAGAAGAGTAGGGCCAAGAGATAATTTTTACCAGTAATGTTTCTGAGCAAGCAACAGCAATTCAAATATGCTGGATACTTTTTTTGAATGAGGAATGAAGAGACAGATTATTAGACCTATTAATTCATATTCACGAAATATATTCTGATTACAAGTAGTTTCTGAGCCTTTCTGGCCCCATAGCCATTGCAAGAACCTCTTTAATTACTTGCCTCTTTTGCAATAAAATACAATTAGGCAGTACTAATTATTTGACACAAGATATTTTAAGTATGGAACAGGCTAGCCAGTTGCTATAACAACATAATTTAATGAACTTGTCTGGCAGTACTACAGATTCTTCTCCCATGGCAAAACAGTTTTGAACTGCATCCCCGCTTTCAAACCTATCACCTTTGTTGCAATTTGGTATCCACAATACAGTAAGAACATATTGAAAAGTAGAGTGCTGAAAGAATTCATAAAACCATCAACTTGTCACAGGATTTCACACTTAAGGATGATGTGTAAACATTAAGCAGTTAAGATAGAGGTGGGAAGGCTACTGATAAAAATAAAGAATCTATTTGGAAACAAGTTCTTTCTCTGAAAGACAGAAGTCTGCGATAATGTTATAAATTAAACGAGACAAAAACAATACCAATTTAGTCAGTAATTGTGGGGATTTTGTATAATAGAACAGTGACTTCTCCCTACAAGGGCAGCAATGAACTATTCCACGATATGTAAATATTTCTTCAGAAATATTGCAACGGCAATAGCAGATATAGAGAAAAATATAATTTAAGACAGATATCAGAAAATTATAAAAGCTCTTGAAATTTCTTTACATGATTCCAGATAATCTCCATTGTGTCCCCAAAAGGAAGCCTGGTCACAGAGGGAAAGTGGAAGCTAAAATGTTACCAAGTTAACAGAAGAGCAGTTTAAGGGAAGTTTATTATAAGGCAAGATTGTGTGACTTCAGGAGCACTTTGCTGTAGCTTATAGCTAATTCAAATGATACTGTTCACCATTTGAATTTGGTCAATCAGATTAAAATTTTATTTTTAACACAATGAAAGCATGAGTAATTCAAAAGGAATTCAGAAAGGTGCTCAATTTTTACAGATACAGAAACATCATTCTGTAAAGAATTGGTTCTATAATTTTGAGTGCAGAACAACAGTACACAAATTTCACAGAACCACAGATACTGTTTCATTCCAGCAAATATATCTATACTGTTTACAATAAAATTCAAGTAACATATCCAAGTTTTCTTACCTTTATATTTGAGTTACTGGATACTCTAAATGTAAAGCTAACACAGGATATTCGTGTTTGCTTTTACCCAGTGGCTAAATCATTTCTTGAAAAGGTTGAGCTCTAATAATTAAAATTGATGGAAATCACTAGAATTTTTTAACCGTATTAACTGTCACTAATGACAACCTCAAACGTAACAGAAGAAAAAAATTCTTGACTGATTTCTGATATTCACCTTCACCACCAAACCTTCCTTCTTGACCTTATATGACTTCCTTAGCAAGTTAAATCAACTTGTGACTCAAACCAAGACTCACAAGTGCTTTAGAAAGCCACCATTTTGCCAGCATCAAATCAATCACATTTCTCCTTCCTCGAACAAATATGCAAAACATACCTCTGCTCCTCTGCTAGTCAGTGTTAGCTGAACAGAAATGCTTGCATTTAGTTCCACAAATATTTCCAAAAGAATTTAGCTAAGTCATAAATTAAGAAATTACTCAAAACATTAAGATATTTCAGTAACATTAAACACAAAAATATAGGAATAAACCCAAAAAGTTTATTTAGCTGTCAAAATTAGTTATTTTTCACTGTGTAAACAGCAACAGCGGGGGTTTTTTTGCTGTTTAATTTGATTTTCAGATGCATCCCAGTGAATTTACAAGTAAAATGGTGTGACTACTATTAAGCATAATATTCTGATTTTATAACAAAAAACACGTTCACAGTTTTGCTTTGTTTTCAAAACATTTTAACCTTACATAAATTTAAGTGTATTTTATTCTTAAAATGTATTTGGAGTTTTAAAGATTCATATCTTAAAGTCTATGAAATATTTCAGTAAAACAGACTTGAATATTTTTGCTTGAAAGCTCTTAGGAGGACATATAGTATGAACTTCCGGGGATAAAAAATAGAACAGTATCACCATCTTTATCACCCCAGCATTAATATGACAATAGCTGATACAAGAAGTGCATCAGAATTAATCACAGGATTCATACACATATATCATATTTAAAGAAAGGAAAAGAAATTAAAATAATCAAAGTAGTGTTTTAAAAGGACAGAAATACATTATGGTTATAAACAACTTATATGCACAAAACAGATTTTGCTAGAAACAGATGTATATGGGACACTACATTTTACCTCCAACGTTACTGCCATTCTACTGAAAGGTAAGACAGTATAATACAAATACTATATACTGCATGTAATAGAAACATCTTCAATTTTTCCACACAGTACTGAAGTCTACTGGCTTAGGAATTCCATGACTATTTAAACAAGCATCAACTACTATTTGACTTGCCTCTTAAAGTATATTCAAAGGGGAGTAGAAGACTATGTGGTCTGCTGTTTCGTTTGATTTTCACAGCTACTAAAGAAACAGTACATTCATTAGTCAAGAATGGAAAGTCACATCTCAGAGGTGAGATCTGTTAGACTGTAAGATGCTACTATTAATAGTATTCCACTCCACCCCCACATACACTAAACATTTGTTTCTTATGTATGGGACAAATCTTTCTGCATGGGCCAGTACTGAAAAAATTGAAACTGGAGCTTTACATCTTTTTCTGAAAATAGCTAAGATGATGATTTTCATTAACCAAGTAAACACAGAATAATATAACTTCAGCACCTCTTAAACTTGACTAATTGGCTGCTTAACTTTGACTCCACTGAAAGTGTATTTTAATATATCTATGCAATCACTGTATGCAAAACATACTAATAACTTCCATAATTTATGTATTCCAAAGCATTACAGAGGCTAATGAACCTTGCTGTTTTGATTTATCATGCAAGAAAACTTAGTTAGACAGTTAGTCATTAAGAAGTTGCTTTCTCATAACACAAAATAGAAGAAGTCTTTGCAAATGGAGAAAATACTATAAAATACATCTTACAGGTACATAAAGACTACTTCACCCATTCCAGAATTTTCCATAAAATTATGAAAAATTCAGAAGCATGAACAATTATTTCTCAAAAATCTCCTCAGATTTTTTCAAAAACAGATAGAATAACTGTTATTTTCATAATGCTCTGGCATCATCCAATTAATCTTCTGAGCATCTCACCTTCCATATGGAGGAAAAGGCAGAGATGCTAACTTATGTCACCAGCAAAAGCTATGTTTTCAAAATCATCATAGGAACAGAATTCTGCCAATTTGGTAAAAATTGGTGGGTCTGTATTGGTAAATGACTGATTATTATCAAAATAGTTTTCTGAAGCAGATTTAATTGAAAATTTTAATACAATTTTCAAAAAAAAAAAGTAACCACCCACTTGATTAAGATTTTCCCTTCTCAATATGAGTAAACAATGTGCTGCTGTGGCAAAGAAAGTCAATAGGATGCTAGGTTGCATCAACAAGGGCATCACCAACAGAGATAAAGAAGTCATTATCCCACTCTACTCAGTGCTTTTCAGGCCACACCTGGAATGCTGTGTTCCGTTTTGGTCCCCGGTATGCAACAAAAAATGTGGACAGGCGTAAGAGGGTCCAGAGAAGGGCCACAAAGCTGATCAAAGGACTGGGAAGCCTGACATATGAGGAAAGACTGAGAGAACTGGGTCAGTTCAGCCTTGAGAAAAGAAGGTGGTGGGGCGGGGGGGGCAGGGGCAGAACTTATCACCTTTTTCCAGTATTTAAAGGTTCGTTATAAAGAAGACGGAGTCACATGGAAAAGATGAGGGATAATGGGTGCAAGTTACTCCAGGGCAGATTCCGATTGGATTCAAGAGGAAAATTTTTCACAATGAGAACAGCCATTGGAATAAGCTCCCCATGGAAGTGGTGGATTCCTCAACATCAGACACTTTTAAGATTCAGCTGGACAGGGTGCTGGGCCATCTTGTCTAGACCATGCTTTTGCCAAGAAAAGTTGGACCAGATGATCCTTGAGGTCCCTTTCAACCTGGTATTCTATGATTCTATAAATAGAAGCACAACTCTTGATAAACCCTCTGTTTGCTTACCAGTTTGAGTATCACATCAGAAGCCAAGGTTGTAACTAGGTTCCACCTTAGAGAACAAGTTTAATTCCTTCAGTTGAAACTACATGAAGATGAAATTTAGTTGGTGCCATGAAAATTTCAAGAGTCTGTAGTTAGGTTGGCATGTTCTATAGATAAAGTTACAGGTGGATTTCAATTTAAACAACAAAGTTGCTTTGTCTTGTGTAAGTTTGAGAGCGTTGATGATAACTTGTAAATACATTTAGTAAAAATAAATAGACATTGTGAGGCAAATTTGCTGCAGAAGCCAAAACTAGAAAGCATTTGGAGTTTTTGCTTTATAGGTAGAGAGGGCTCTAAATTTGAAGTCAGTTATTTGAGCCATATTTTACTTTTCTTTGGAATCCTGTTTTAAGGGGAGGGAGGGGAATAAGACATACAAATCTTCAAATTACTTGGAATCTGTGAGCCTCAAATGGCTAACTTGCTTTGATATATATAGAAGATTACTGTGAAGTAATTTGGTATTTTATCTACCATGTTCCAGAGCACAGCTGTGATAGATGCCAAGTGCCTTGCAACCTTGTTGCTGTCATGAATTCAGAGGCAAAGAGCCTCAGACCAGAGCTCTGGCCTTGTATCCACGCACACTCCCAGAAATTGAAGGCAATTTCTAGGAAACTTAAAACATCCAGGGCAGGGGTGGTAGTATATATTTTAGATATGCTCTATTGTAAAATAAATGAGTGCGTACCCCACTGATTTAGAAATTAAGTTTACCCGCTCATGGATAGAACTAATGTGGCCTAAATGTATTAGTTACTAACTTCATTCTGTAAATTAACTTCATTTGATAAAGGCCTTAACACAGGCTTGCTTTCATGCATCTTTCTTTAATATACCTTGCGTTCTTAAGATTCCTGCAGTTTCCAGTTACCCAGTTCTACCTTTGCAATGCTTAAATATTTTTGCTGAATTTAGAACTCCTGTTTATTTCTGCAAATCAACTGGGTATTTAGATGAGTTGCTATTTTCTGGTACTTAGTCTGAGTCTTCTGCAAAAAAACAAAGTGAAATATGGCAGGGTACAGATGTTACTGTAATGGTACACTCCTCTATCTCTCCCGATCCTTCTGCCTGTTTTTAAACAAAATCACAGAATCATACAGAACCACAGAATATATGGGGATGGAAGGAACCCCTGGAAATCATCTAGTCCAAACCCCCTGCCAAAGCAGGTCCACCTAAAGCAGGTTGCACACTAACATGTCCAGGTGGGTTTTGAATGTCTTCAGAGAGAGAGACTCCACCACCTCTCTGGCAGCCAATCAAGTTTGATTCTCACAATTCCAGCTACATTTTAAAGTATTCTGTTAAATTTTAGCTTCTTCTCATAAGAATTTTGTTAAATCTCTTAAGGATTTTTCTCAAAGTGTTTTTCTAGTCTTAAAGAAAACATATTTTCTAGTTCTAAGAATGTGTGTGATATTTCAACTTTATGCTTTAAATGATTGTATTTTTAATGCTAAAATTCACAAATCACTAAGCATGTCCTGAGAAACCTCTGGAAGAATTTCAGAAATGAAGTAAACCAAGCATGTATTAGAAAACAGTGTAATTTTGAAAAAAATGTGTACTCTTAGAAACAAACACAGAGAAAAGCACAGTACAAACCCAAGGTCATTACATTTGCAGTAATCTAGGAGGGATTGCTAGCCTGTGATCAAGGAGAAAAGAAACGCATGGAGGTAGATTATGTACAGCAGAAGAAGGAGGGAAAAGAGATCAGGAAAGGATAGAACTGGGAGATTCAAAATTGTAAGAATCTTCAGAACTCATAATAGATACAGGAAAGATGAACTGTATATAAGACTTAAGGACCAACATAGAAACATTAGGATTGAAAAATAATTAAAATACCAGTAAGCATGGTTATTAAAATATCAGAACTAAAAAAGGCAATATTCATACCTGCATGTATCAAAAATAGAATACAAACCAAAATCATCACTCTTCAAATTCTGTTTCATATCAGATGTGAACAAAAAGGACTCAATTTACATTGTGGATTATGTGTGTAGAGATAGAAGAATAAAATGTCTTTTTCACTGTACTACTCATAAAAAACTTTAATACTTAGTTTGTTTGCTGAAACTTGCTGAAGTTCCTGTTGATTGTGCAATGCTGAACTAGATGTTGAAAGCAAGTTTTGCTCAAATCAATTTAGTAAATCTTGAGGGACCAGTACTTAGGAGTTAGCACATAGGACAGCCATCAGAGTTAAACACTTTGTTGCTGGTTTGCTACTCCTATCTCTCTTTTATGGTTACAGGCAATTCATTTATGAACATGGAATATCCCCATCATAAAACAAGGTTATACCTGCTTTTACTAGACATGCTGAAACTTCAGACTGAATGTCATACCCATATGAAGTCCTTCCAAAGTTCTTGAAGAAGCTTACATAAAAAGACTCAGGTCTAACTTGTATGTACATATATAACCTGTTCATAATGAAATTCTGGAACTGTTTTAATGTAGAAAAGGACTACGAATGATTCAGCAGCAATCCTTGATTGCAGAAGTCTGATTTCACCCTCTTCTTCTATACGTATAAGCCCAATAATTTAAAAATCCTTGGAGTATGTAAATAGCAAGCGGGCAACCATTAGAAAATACTCTTAACTATAAAAGCAATGTGACTGATACTGATCTTTATACCAAGGGTTTGGTTGTTTGGGTTTTTTTGTTACATTGTTGCAGGTGTTCATTGATATTTACATTTCAATAAATCTATGACTTAGTATCTTGAAATACCAGCTACCTCCTTGAAACTTGGGAAAAATTCCAAAGGTAAAATAAGGCATTGGAAAAGTTAACAGTCAGGAAAGTCATGCTGTTGAATGAACATCAGCACTGCCATCTCCCGTTAGAAAGAACTGAGCACACAAACATTTGGAAGACAAAGATCAACACCGGACACAGCAGTACTAAGATCAGTCTTCCCAGTTATAAGCACATTATAATATTACTCTGAAGTCTAGTTGAGCCAATAACTGAGATATAGGAATTATTTTTGGCTAAAATTCTGAAACAGAATCCCAGTGTAGAGGGTTTAACAGAAAATAAAAATTAAATCTAACAATTTATCTGCTTGCACTGTGCTACTTCTATCTTCTTTTCAAAGGCATTAGGAATAGGTTAAATACCCTATCTAAGGGCAAAAAAGAGCAAAAATTCTGAGGCACCTTAGGTAATGCCTAAGAGTAAAATACTTGATGGTCGTAAAGTTTTTCTGTTTTTCTTTGGCCACAAATAGCCAACTAGAGAATCTCTAAAATTAGCATTCAAGAAAAAGCTACCAGTTGTTGATCAAGCCTTTCACAGCTGGAGTTGAACAGGAAAGGGATCTCGTTTAGCACACTTTCACAGCTGAGGGAAGGAAGTCTGATCCTCAGCAAGCCTCCTAGATAATACAAAATATTTGAACAGCAAGAGCCTTGTTACAGAACCTCAAAGTCGCCCCCAAGATGTTCATTATGCACTGAATGTCAAACTCAGCTTTAATTCACTAACAGAACATTAAATACATCCAAAAAACACTAAGTGACATTCTGGGATTGGCTGTCCCAGTGAGGCATGTGAACAAAGAGAATTAATTAATTTGTGGAACACTCTCTAGCTGAACCAGGTCAAATGCAGAAGAGGACCTTGTAAAAGTAAATATGTGGTCTGTTAAGAGTGATGTGTCAGACAGGACAATGGTTGAATTTAAATATGATTTCAGGGGAAATAAGAAACTACTTGGGAAGGCACATCATAGCCTAGTGGTTACACTGTGTTAAACACTCGTTCCATGACAGCATCAGTTGCTGCATTTGTACTATCTGCTCATCAAAATACTGGGCAGCTCCCTCCCTACAGTGACATCCCTACAGTACACTGAGTTAAAGGAACATCACTGAAATTTTTAACAAGAGAAAAAGAAAGATTTTGTTTTATATTTCTTTGCGTCATAAAATCAGATGTACAGGGGTAAGTGAACAAAGAAATCCACAACTGTATGGGTTCACAAAGCCCAGAGAGCAGTCCCACAGAGCAGAGGAAGGAACCTAAGCATGCTAGAACAGTCTTGGTAACTGAGGAGTGCACAGTCGCAACTTTGAATCAGAAAACAATATAACCTTGTTAATACCAGTAAGTAACAATGTTAAAGGACAGTCTTATCCCTCTAAATCCCGCAAAATGTCTTGCTAAGTTATTTCAGGCAGATGTACTGTAATCATCATGGATAAGTCTCAGATGAGTGGTTGTTAGAAGTGTATGCATGGTCAAGCTGCTTCATTTTAGGAAAAAGAGAGCAGGCCTCAAGAGTTCCAAATCTATCATATTTTATTTGAAGTGTAGGTAAGGAACAGGGTGGACATCTATCATGTCATTTAAATATACCTACAAACTTAAAAAACCCATTGACATGAATAATTAAGAAGATCATAAATTTTGCACTACCTACAAAATGAATGTACTTTACATTTTTCAAATATAAAAGAAATGCATATTTCATTACAAAACAACATGGATTGTCGGTGGCAGTAAGAGCTGGATTTATGCATTATTCACTCATGAAAAAATTAATTAATTCAAAGATTGCCTGATGCTGTTCATGCCCTTCTGCAATGCTAAGCCTGAGGAGGAGTGAAGGTGTTCCCAACTCAAAACTTGCACTTGCTTTTGTCGGCAGTGGAACACTGGGAAATACCTGCACACCATCCAGTTACTTCCAGCTACACACTGGTCTGCAGTCTACACAGAGAGATCAAGAGGAAGAGTATGGCAAAGCTACGACTGGTGGGCAGTGTTTCTCCAAGGCTGTCAGCCTGGCTCATACACAGGAAAGAGCTGCATAACCATTTTGCAAGATCTGAGAATTCCCAGGTTCAGCACCCAGGCGGGTACGCAATGTCACTTGCAAAGAACCGTAACGCGTGGGTCCGTCAACCTGCAATTTTCTGCTATTCATTGTCTGTCAGCAGGTAAATGGGAGCAGAGCATGGTGTGTAGATTTAATACAGAATTGGAAGGCAACAACTGCTTTGGCATAAGGAGGCTAATCTGTGTGACCAAAGGACATAGGCATACATCTCCTACTAAGGGCAGTGGAAAGGCAGACTGCAAGTAATATTGGGCATACTGAGGCATTGCCGAAGAGAGAACATCTGTTGTATGAACTTTTGCCATAATTTTATATTCCTGACATCTCAGAAGCCCAGGTTTTTCTGACTTCAAACCCTGTCAAGATGGAAAGAAGGTACCAGTAGGAATCCATAGCTCTGCTCTGAATAGGCTTTTTCATCACATTAGTAGACATACGGACTTTTTATCTGGCAATAGTAAGTGGTTGATTTTACAACAGAGAGAAGTAAGCTACAGCATTTCACAAATATCTGTGTTGTGACCTTTGCTGTTCAATCTATATTCATAAAAATCTCAAAAAGGAGTGCAAAATTTTTCAGTAAGAAAGACAGTAGGAGTGCAAAATTTGCTGATGATACAAAAATATTCAGTCAATTAAAACCAAGTTTGACTGAAATAAGTTGCAGAAGTTCACATCAATGAATTATGTGGCAGTAAAATGGCACCCAAAATCTCATGCCAATAAACACAAAATAATAACTATGAGAAAAGTAAAGTACTGGTTCTGGATATGTTGCTAACACCCAGAAAAATGACCTTAGTGTTTCTATAGGTGTTTCTTTGTTAGCATCAGTCTAACACAGAAAAGTTGTCAAGAGGTCAAACAGAATATTAGAAATTGGTAAGAAAGGACTGCAGAAACATGAACTACAAGTGATAAACTGTTTCGCTCACTTTATAAAGCATTCTGAATGTAGTTCCCAGTTCTGGTACTTGGAAGCCTACGAATAGTATCAAGTACATTATAATAAATTACACAGCAACATTCATCTAAGGGCCACATTCAACCAGACTCTGACCAATCTCCAGCCAATGCCATTGTCTGCTACACATCCCCTTGAACTAAGTAACAAACCAGAAATCATTTGTATTTCCTTGCCCATACATGCCGCAATCAGTTAGGTGAATGTAAAAGCCTATCTTGGTTTGAGCACCTATTTCAGTTTTGTTTTTCCATGGGGCAAGTAGGTGCCATTGCAGCAGATGAGGGAGACATCTAGGAAATGAAAACGTTTGGGGCATAGTTCCATTAGTCATGATTTAATCTTCATATGGGAACAAGCACTAATAGAACCTGTCAATCACCAGAAAAGTTTGTGGGCCAGGAAAAATTAGAAAAGAGGAGATGAGATACTGAACTATTTCAACAAGTGCTGATTTGGTGCATAAACCATGCCAGGAGACATCCAAGGTAAATCTAAGGAAGCATGTTAACTATACAGTATTTTACAGAGCATTAGAAATAGAACCAGGTTCTGAATTTTAATTACAGCAGACCTGGAATCTTAATGATACAATCTGCCAACTTGATTGTACGATATACTTGAAGGATCAAGGATTTTGAAATTTTGTATAACATTTGCTTTTTAGAAACACACACCATGCAGATATGCTCAGAAACACCTTAAAAGAGAATATTTTTTATGCTATTTTTTTCACTTCTCCCATTGTGAGCATTACCAAGTTTCAAAATAGACTGGTTACCACTGAAAACTGACTCTAAAAAAGTTGTGCCAATGTAATGTCAGTTAATACATAAATAGGTTCGATACAACGATTTAAACTTCTCTCTTCTTCATTAAAATGAAACAGCAACATCAAAATTATTTTCTAATTGGTATGACAAAGAAGCAGCAAATACATTATTTGCAAAACTCCAAACATAGTTTGAAGAATGTAACTGTAGCACACTAAAACTTTATTTTGCAACCCAATATCATAAATGGAGGCAGTATTATGATGGTACCATGGTGGAACATTATGGCTGTAACTTCATTGTGATATGCTTCAGAGATTTCACATTTGCAAGACCATGAGCATGAGTGATAATACGTAAGATGATGCTGTGAAATCTGAGGTTTCAAAAAAGATGTTAGACTGATCAAAATTCTGGAAATTTGCAAGAGAGACTGAAAGATGGGAAATCTTTACTTTTGAAATGAAAATAACAGAAACTCCATAAATTACAAGCACTTTAGAGATCACAAAGCACACATATTTCTTGCTTCTTTGAAGTTTTGGAGTGTAGCATAGGATAATCATGATGTTTCTGTAAATGTACAGTCCCATGAAGTTTCAGCTCACTGTAACTCTTAATGCCAGCAACATTTCTGGATGAGACATAAAACCATAGAGTATTGTGTTCTCCTTGTCATGACAACCAGGCTAATCTATCAAATGGTACATGGCTAAATACTCAAAGTAACTAACATGTCATGATTTAACCCCACTTTGTCACTCCTCCAAAATGAAAACACACCTGTAGGACTGACAGTTTTTACTGGCAGTACCTAAATCAGTTACTCATTTAGAATAAGTAAAATAAGCAAAACCATAAAGGAATCTGCACTACAGGTCTGTCAGCATAAAGCTTTGCTGGTTAAGAGCATAATTTTCATCACTCTTCTTCCTAATATTTTAGGCAAATACCAGCCCAAACATTCTACATCTTAAACTTCACCTGGAGTAACAATTTTTGCATCAGTGCTATCTAACTTGTGTAGATTGCACAACATAGAATAGGAAAAAGAACAAACTCAAACTATGTCTTATCTGTAAAACTGAAAGATTTCGATGCAATTATTTTCTCCATTTCACTGGAGAGGTGTAAAAAACCCCCAGAGTTTTGAAACTACTTGTCATTTTGTGCAAGGGAAAAGAATAACAAAATAGTTAACTACGTAAACATAGAAAATGAAGATTTTTTTTGAAGTTGGAGAATCCAGTGCGCTTCATATTTCTTTTTTGCTTTTGAAAGCACATTTTTTGCAGCTTAATAGCAATTTAAAAACTATGATGCATGCAGTCTATCTCCACATAATGGAGTGCAATATTTATAGACTTAAATAGAAATGGATTCCAGAATTCTTGCATTGACAAACATTTTTTTGTGAAAGTAATCAACAGACATGTCTTCATTTGTTTCTTTCACATCCACGCCTTTACAAATACCATATTACTTTCACTTGCATTAACAAGCCTTTGCATTGCCATTCCATCCATATTCTATCCAAAAGCAACATCACAATAAGCTTTTCAGAACATTCTCTCATTACTTCTGCAGGTCACAGAATGTACCCCCCAGTAAATCTTTTAAATTTCATTTCTTCAAGACGCATTTCCATCAACTACCTCTGACAATTCAGAGAATGTCACTAAGTTATGAATTTTGCTTAAGGTTATGCAACTGTTGCATCACTTACGGTCTCAGGGCATACACACTCTGCAGTTTTCTGTCAGAGCGGCATCTAGTCTCCCAGGTCAGATGCAATAAAGAATCGTTTCCTGACCAGCTATTCAGGGGGAGCAACCTTGGAGGAGGGCTTGCTACACAAGACAAAAATAATTTTATGTTTAAATTCTAACAAGCTTTAAACATACAAATGAACTTTGATCCACAGACAAGGCTGACTGGGAAAGAGACACGAAGAGACAAGGGATTATAAAAGGAAGGGTTGCGTAATGGCTCTTTATGGAGAAAATAACAAAGGAACAATTATTTTTTTCTGAGCAGAAGAGCAAAAACTATGTGCAGGAGGGGAATAATAAACTCTTAGAGGCTCTAATGTTAACTTCAAATAATACTTAATGAGGAAAGAAAAAGATATGAAATGCATTGAAGTTTAATTATTTTGCCCGCTGTGTATTTCTTTTTCTAGTTAAAGTGAAGAGTGTTTGTTTTCTTGGACCCATTAGCAAGTCCCAGTGGGTATTTGTATTTCCTGTAAGTATCACAAATCTCTTATAAGACAAACTGCAAAATGAAACTGTACAATACGAGCTGACAGAAAGCGTGTGCTAACAGTGAATTTGCAGGATCCATGCTCATCTGGGAATTTAGAGAAGCCAGTCACAAAAGTACAGTCCGTTACCGGGGAACAAACAAGGATCTGCCTCCAAGAAAACTATCAGGGAGGCAAGAAAAATGACAGCTCTGTAACCAACTGAGACCTAGCAAAGGGATGAGCACGAGGATAATGGTGAACTTCAAACCCAGCAATACCAACACATGCAGCAACAGAACCACGTGGTGTCTGTGCCATCATTTCCATTGCTTGCCAAGCTTTTTGTTTCCAGCTCCTGCAAAAAGTTTCCTAGGTAAGTCTGAACTGTAGAAACATATTTTTTCTGTCAAATCCCTGAGGAAATCTCACCACATTAACAGCATTAATTACATTAATTAGAACTGCTGCATGTGGAAAATAAACATCTCAACTTATCTGAAACAGTTCAGTGAGCTGTTCTGGAGAACTTATCTGTATACTCATTCTATTTCATAGGAACAGGCGACTGCAGATGTATTTTTCATTTGCTCCACCTAGTCACTCATTCCAGTACTTCTTGGAACACATGCACCAGATAAAAGATTTGGTTATGGCTCACGTCAAAAAGTTTAATTACTTGACTGCACAGCAGATGGAACTATAATTACCACCAAGTGTAATTTTACATGCTTTACTGTTTTGAATTTAGACTGCATTTATTATGACTTCGGAAAGACCTGCTGGTCAACTGAAGCCAACACTTCATTGGTTTACATACAGCCTCTGTATTGGTTCTGTTCTTCCTGCAGATAAGTCTTAAGTTGCTTTTATTTTACATTTATACCTTCAATTAACTCTTAAAGTATGGGTTTGATGTTACATTGAGGTGAGTGCTTCTCATAATAGAGCTGAAAAGAGGAGATGAATTAAGCAAATTATTTTCCTTCTTTAAGTGCATAATCGGACATACAAACATGCCCACACATTTCCCTGAAAAACAATTTGAATTTTCAGCTGAAATTACATTTCCATAATAGTATCACTGAAGTTACAGTGCTGGACGAACCACAAGTACATGTGACATCAGAAATTAAAAAATGTGAACTATTAAAATTGACACTGTTCAGAAATTTGAAAAGTACCTCCCAAGAATTCACAGTTACATCTTGTATCAGTCACCCACTTGGAATTCTAGGAATCCCTATAACAGTAAGACTGATGGAATACTTCTTGAGCTTTTTACTACATATGGTGTTTTTAAACTTTAAGCAATATCTTATCTATTAACACTATACTTTCTACAATTTCTTAATCCTCACATATCTCCCCATTAGACTTCAATTTAATTATACTTAAAAAACCTAAAAGTCATTGTGTAACATCAAATAACTATTTTGGTTGAGAAAAATAACATTCAGCCAATCAGATAAAAATATATCACCAGGCAAGTAGTTACTAAAGTTACTTAAGCCCTGAGTTTTTGAATGGTTTTTCTCCTAAAGATAGTTTTGTGTCATATAGAACTATAGAAAACACACACACTCTCCCACTCCCCTCAAACTTGTCTGGTTTTCTTTATCAGCTTTTCTGTGATTGTGCTGTGACTCCATGGCTGGAAGTCTCATCCTGGGCTTAATGACACAGAAAGCTAAAAAGATGCCCCCAAACCCTGCTTTTCAAAGATTGCTTTATCTATTGAAGTAAATTATAAAAATTCCCTGATCTACCAGAATTTATTTGGAATGATGTCTCCACTCTTACTTTTGGCATACAGTCCACTTACTCGTTCCATTTCCAAACAATAATGTTAGTTAGAATTAATAAGTATTGGTTATGATCCAGCCTCTTACTAGCAAGATTGATCCATGGGGTGTTTTCTAGCTTGTTAAAAGTTTATTATCTATTGCAGAGCATCACTAAAAACTGTTTAACTGGCTAATTGCTACAGCTGCTGCTGTCAGTAGTGCTTGTGATTCTTCCCATGTCTACAGCAGTATCTACTCCTGGACACCACCTGTCTGATATTCCTTTTACAGGAGACTCTTATTGCAGTTTTGTACTCTGTGATAACACAGCAGTTTTTACCTCTTAACAGTTCCTGTGAGAAACAATAGATTAGGTTACAGCTGCAGTCAGAAGAATCTTTTTAAAATGTGTGGAAAAATTTAAAAATTAAAAGCCTTTATCAAGTACCTTTGATAAATAGTAACTTCAGAAAGTCAGTGCTCTGGTGGGCTGGCTAGCAATTACTACAGCATCTTTGTTCAAGCCTTCATTGCAGCTGTTTCACAATCTCACATGGCTAAGCAAGCATTTGCACTGAAAAACATCTAGCAATCAAACATTTGGCCAGCTGGAATTATAAGAATGATGATATTTCAGAATTTTTATTAGATATGATGTCATTTTATTTGAATTATATTTCAAAAGATCAAATTATTATGTTTGATGTGCAGAAAATTTTCATTTTCTCAGTAAAGAACTTATTCTAATTGCTTGTAATATGAAAATTGTGTTTAAATACATCAAGAGTGTATTTTTGCTCACTAAAATGGCTCTTAACTGTTCCATATGAACAGCTGACTGCCATGCTGTACTGCAGATGTCTGTATAAGATTATCAACTCTTTCAGGGCTCTCAGAGCAGCCCAGGAAGTCAAAATGACGTAAGGAATATCATCAAGATTTTGCTTGTTATAATCTGTTAAATACTGTATACATTCCAGGATTTCAAACCTACACTAACCAAGTACAGCTATTTTATCATTCTGGGCATTCTGCATTCTGGGCAGCAGTGCCAAGGCTTTCACCAGTGAAGAGCACAGGCCAAGTATTTTTCTGAAACAGGGTTATAGTTGCAGAAATTCCTAAGCAGCAAATGCATATAGTGTTTATTTATTTACTTATTTATTCATCTATTCCTTCTGTAGCCATTCAAACACTATATGCCCTCAAATACTGCTCTAAAGCAGGTATTTCTACAGTACTCTTCCTTAAAGGTTCTGAGTGAAGAGCAGTAGCACAGCAGCTGAGAACAGCTTGCTATGCCTGCAAATCTATTTGTTAATAAATTTGCAAGCTGAATAAAGGGAGGGGGGATGTTTCTAGCAACAAGTCCCTCTAGACTTTCCAATTATCCTGCTACGGAAGGGTATTGTAAGACAGCAAATTACACACACAGGCAAAAGAGGGATCTAAATTCAGTTATTTTTATAGATCATCTAAGGTTCATTTTAAAACTATATGTCCCTTATGCAGCACAGCTATGCATTCCTGACATTCAAATCCTAAAGTCAGTGTTATACATAGCATATTCCATTTTACTTTGCCTTCCAGTACCAACTTGAAATTGATAACAAATACTACACTCTGAAATTCAGCAACACATTATCTTCGCTTGTTGAACAAGAACAGTGCAGTTAAGACAATATTTCTCTTGTGGCCTCTCTCTGCCCTGGATTTTGTGAGATATGAGCACAATAGTTATGCAACAGAGAGTATTGTCCTAGCAGATTGTTAAATCTGCTTGCTAATTATACATTAAGCGTTGATCAATGCTGAAAGTGAATTAATGCATCACAAATACATGACATGTATCTTAAGTTACTATTAAGTCTACAGTCTTCTGAATAATGAATGAAGTAACAAAGAATTTTAACCACAGTTCAGCAGGATAATCATATTTCAGAATAATAGTTTATGGTACGAAAGCCTGAGTGATTTCAAAGCCAGTATGAGCTTATCAAGTTGTGAAAAACTAGGTCATCTGCAATTTGTATTACTGTTTCAGTCTTACACATACTACTTTAGATCATCTCTACCAATAAACATAAGTACTCAATTTTTAATAGTGTTCAAACATTTCTTACCCTTCAAAAAGGCATCTTTTAAAGCCTACTTACATAGAAGGGCAAGGGAAGAGGAAGAAAAGATGTAATAATTAGATGTATGATTAGCACTGCCACCTATAAGTTGTAGTTAAAAAAAATAGATTAATTTCTCAGTGCTGAGCTGCTGCTTCTACTCCAGGCCCTCTTATACTTTCACTTGTTTTCTGACAATTTCCTAGAATACCACCAGTGTACAAATTCAGAAAGATCCTTACAAAACTAATTCTACATAGAGACAATGTATCATAGTCTGGGAAGAAAACATTGTCTACAGTTCTGCCTCTCTGAGATTTGAGAGAATTCCCATTCCTGGATTTCAATTCCATGTTTGAGATAAACAGAAACTCTCGAAGCTCCTAGAAGCTGCGTGCAGTGGCTAGATGTAATTCATCCCATGCATGGTACCAATGTCATGAGGCACTTCTAGACAGCTTTTCGGATATTCCAGCCAATCGACATCCTCTGTTCTACCCAACTAAAATAACTGATGTTATATAAGAGAATTTAAAACAGTATACAAAATAAATATTAAGATAAGACTTATCCTCAAGTTTCCTTTCAACATATGCTTTGTTTTGAAGCCTCAGAAGTCTCCTGAATATTCAGAAATATGCAAAGCTTCAAAAAAAAAAAAAAAAAAAAAAAATTGAGTCTTAGCTCCTGACTATAGTACATCAGTAATGGGATGCAAATAATAAATAAACTCCAAAGCAATGTGATGGTCAACAGAGCATTCCTAAAGCCAAAGGAAAGGTCACAGGAGATATACAGCTATACAACAAGGGTGAATTCAGAAAACATCTAATTGCTTTCTGGGGAAAACTGAAGGAGAACAAAATTTGAGAAAAAGATGTAACATCTATTGGAAGTTTTTCTTCTAAGACAGAATCAAGAAGACATGCCTGCTGTGCATCCAAGACTATGGGTAAGCTCAGAGCAGAGCAGCCACTGACTGTGTTGGTTACATTGCAGTCTATCACCTGTCCTTTTAGGGCAAAACCCCCAGAAAGCTTTGTGATTTCCAAAATCTTCTACCAGGGAACAGAAATCTAAAAACAAGAATCCTGGCAGATGGCATCTTGAGGCAGAATAGACAGCCTTATGGTATGTGTCAGAATCATGGTTTTGTCAGACTTCAATTTCTAAGTCAAATTTCTTAAGAACAAGTTTTGCCAAATAGGAAACTAAGCAGGGAAAATTTTCTTCTAAAATAGAGTTAGCAAGTCTTATGGAAGACCATACTGAAGCCATTCTAATATCATGTTAATATCAGATGAAGATCTGAGTGCTGGGTTTACGCTGGCAATCATTAGTATGTTTTCAGTTGTACCTTGATAAACCCCGCTTGTTAGTTAATGATACAGACTATCTGCAGAGTACTGAGTAAGTTCAGCTGGACTGATTTAGAAAAACGAGATGGTTTGTACCATTATAGGTTTTAAAAGGCTACCATTTTCCCTTAATGCAAAAACTAAAAGACCTAACACAATTGGAAACATAAGCAAACCCACAAGCCAGTATGGAGCAAAGATGCAATCAAATGCATCAAGGTTTTGCTCTGATTCACTGAAAGACAGTTCTCATCTAAACCACAAGATGGCTGTTCATACAGTCTTTTACCAAGAACTTGACCCATTATTAAGGTAATAAACAGCAGCTCTTCCTGGTGACTATCTGAACTGGGAAATAGTATCTCTCTCTCAAATTTAATGAATATAGCACTGTTGGCTGGTAGAAAAAGTAACAATGCATCCAGTATGACTAGACAAGAAGTAGAATCCATGGGTTTTGGAATAACTTTTAAACTATTAACTCCTGATACAAGAAGTTACTTGCTAATACCAACCTTTATCTAGTGAAAGAGAATAAACTGTTACCCACTGTGGGACTGTCAGTGTTCTTCCTGTAAAATGCTTATCATGCTACTGAAGATAATCATTAACCTCACTGGCACCTTTACAACTTCTCAACATCGTGACAAATGGAGCCTAGGACATACAATTCATTCAACCCCTTGTGAACAATCCTTTTGGCAATGACAGTAGATCTGATACCAACCATTCAGTTAGAAATGTTAATGCAATATGAAAATTGAGTATAGTTATAATGAATAGTGATTTTGTGAGCAAATTCTCCATGTATCAGTCTAGTAGCATTTAAAACAAAAGTTTAAGGTATGATACTTAGGTGCTGAATATTAAGTAATTAAAAAAAGATTACAGTGTGAGATGACCACTGTCATCCTTGACTATCAACATAAAATGTGTATAGGCTACAAAAAGTTCATTGAGGCACTGTATAAACTTCCAAATTAACCAGAACTTTATTATATAGCCTCAGGATAGAATCAGCACAAATCATTTAATCACCTTGATCTAAAACACAGATGAACTTGCATGATCTGCTCATAAAACCAACCAACCTCATATGAATCAAGTTTGAATCCGTATTTTTTAGTCTGTAGTACTGCAACGGTTTTTGTTAGAATGCAAAACTATACTTTTGCTTAACCGAAAACAGTCAAGCTGATATTTTTCAGTTCATCAATCAAAGAGGTTGGGTAAGAGATGAAATTACATTATACCAGTCATTATCTGCACCCCAAACGTTTTTATTTGTCGTACTCTTAACTTTGGCATTTCTGAAACCCTTCCACCTTAAAAAGCCTTGACATCCTACATAGTAGGACACTACCATCACTGCTAAATGGTCATTGTGCAACAGTGCTGCCAGCAGCTTTGCGATACCCTTGCATGATAGAATGTCAAAGTCTTCACATCTAAACAAACATTTCAGGGTGCTGGTTTTTCTTGGTTTTGTTTTTGCACTGAGGGAGTGATGGGGAACTCAACTTCATGTTCAGATGTCAAGTTCATAGCTGGAGCATGAATTTCACAAATTAAAGTAATTTGAGTTGGTTACAATTCCCTGTGCAAGCATATAATTAATAAAATGGGAATAAACCTTGCTGTACAATTCATGCCAGCA
This sequence comes from Numenius arquata, assembly GCF_964106895.1. Taxonomy (NCBI): domain Eukaryota; kingdom Metazoa; phylum Chordata; class Aves; order Charadriiformes; family Scolopacidae; genus Numenius; species Numenius arquata. Next base: position 14,796,733 of record NC_133581.1, read on the forward strand.
CTTGCTCTAATTTCCCAGACAGCCACAGCCTCATTACCTCCAGATTTGTGCATCTCATTATGATGCTGACACTCACACGCTTGTGTGATTAGTGCTGAAATTACAGATTCATCCTGATTTAGTGTAGCCTTTATTGCTGTTAATTAGGCAACAAAATGTGAAAACTGTTACGGCATTTTAATTACCTGAATGCAATGAGATTTGTATACTAAGACAAAAAAGAAAAACAGAGAGAATGTAATCTTTTTCTTCGAAATGGTTGCTGGTTTTGATGGAAACAGCTGATTGACAGAAATTGGACAAGTTATTTTGCTGCTAGTTGATGTGACCCCTCCTGTCTGTATCTGCCATGTACAGTTTTATTTTTTGCAAAAAGACAGATCAAAAATGCCCTCTTAATAAAAGGGCATCAAAATGTGCAGTAATAAAAACTGGAAATAAATACAGACAGATGAATTGCTTAATCTAGGTAAAATTTTTGTATTATTTTGGCCAAGATCCTTCCAAAAAGAACTGGAGGAACACCCACCAGTAGGCACAACTTATGAGCAGAAACACAGCCTCAAGGGATACAGTATCAAAACCCCAAGGGAAGAAGCACTGGAGTCTCACCCTTGTCACTGGACCTAGGTCGAAGTAATTTTATACACACTGTGCCCTGAGTGGTCAACATGACCCCATCCTTACCAGTTATCTCTACCAAGATGGGTGGTCTCCTGCAGTCAGCTGTCATGGAAGGTGCATGGGAGGACAAATTCTCTAGTGTAGCCATGGCATGGGCTATACACAGCACATCACTGTAATAAGTCATGTGGGAGTGAGGTTATGTGCCTTATCGTGTCTCCTACTGTTTGATCTTCTCACTGTTTAAATAAATATTTCATTGAGCATTATTGATTTGCTTCACTAGTTTTAGTTATTACCGGTTTATTAATTTTTGCTAACATACAGTAAGTGATTGTAGCACATTGTGAAAGAATTTGGTTCATGAGCACAAGGCGGCATTAAAGAGATGAAGAGCCACATATGCTTGCTTACTGGCACCATGGCTGCCCTATAACAGCTTGCTGGAGAAGGTAGGTAGCAGAAGGCTGCCCCTCAGACAGAGGACTATCTCACTAGTAATCCTCCAGTAGCTGCGTACCTCCAGGCTTCACTTAATAAAGTGGTATTTTAGGTGCACAGATCACATACAGACACCCATACATGTACAAGTCTGAATCCTGAACTATACCGCACCTCGTGTGTCTATTTCGGTAAATACTCCGTTACATCAGAGTCTGTCTTTATAGGCCCTTATAAGAATGCAGAGCCTGGCAAGCCTGCAGACAGCTGTTGCTAACACACATGTGGAAGCTGTAGAAAAGCAGTGTCATCCCAAACTTTTTATCACAGACTCAAAGTTGTAGGGTATTATTCTCTCTATACCTATTTGAATCATTCTTCAACATTGTAATCTATGTAAGTGTAAACTTACCTGATTATAAATAACTTTCTATATGTAATACTTTCATTTTGATAATTCTGATTAAGGTCTCTTAAACCTGTCCACTCCTTTCATCATATATTGCACAGAATTTTGTAGTTTTACAAGATCACATGCATACAAAATATTTGTATTATGTTTATTTGTGAAAAGGAAATTGAATTGGTGTTCCAGCTTTTCAATAGACATGAGATTTCAAATAGGTTTTAAACACACAAGCATCAGGAAATTTGAAAAGGAAGGCTTTCAAAGAAATGTTAAATTTAATAGATTTTATGCATATATATAGCACATATGCATCTATCAGTAGTCCATAACACTAAAATATAATTGGCATGGTGCTGCACTGGGAACTTCTCTGATCTCTCACTTAAATTCTCATCACAGTTTATGCACATTATACATTTTTAGTTTGGTAATTTTTTAATGAAATAGTCAAGGAAAATATTCTCAAGTAAGACTATATTTTACTGTTCTGTGTACCTCTAGTGAAACTAAATTCATAACACTATAGTGAAAATACTGAAGTACTTGCATTATTACTACTACAGACCCACTAACTTTCATGATGCAAAAACCCAGCATGCCTTTATGCAGGTATTTATTGTTGAGAAAGCATAGAAAACTGAGTGTTTCAGAGATATTTCATCCATTGTTTCTCTTATGTACATAAAATGACCCGTGTCTTTTTCAGCAAAGAAGTCAGTTGCTTTCCAGGAATGCTGATTAGGCAAGGGGACTGAATTGTACTTCAATTAAAAATCAAAAGCCATTACTTCAATATTTTGTTTCAAATCCTCCTTGAAAAATGGTATTCTCTTACTTTCAAGCCAATATATTGCCCAGTGTATTTCTGGAGTCATAACACACGATCTTTTCCTTCCATTGCCACATGCCTGTCTGGACATTCTGATATAAAACAGAAGTACCACTGTATTTAGAAATAAATTCTGCTCTAATGGAGGTCAAAGTATGAATATGTGGAAAAAATAGGCAATTCCAAGTCTTCTACCTCCTCTCTACTTTCAATACCACAATCAGTCCCCTGAAAATCATTCTGTACCAGAAAGAAGATATTATTGAATTGAGCATCTGCCTGAGGAATTAAATATGGAACAAAACCTAGACTGATGGCTTTAATATATAGAAATAAACATGAGTTTATCCAGCAATTTTTCAATCTAAAGCTAGCTTCCCCCAGAAGCATTATACAAGAATATGTACCAACATTTTTCAAATACTAGAAATGCAAGTATTAGGCAATTTGCCAAAGGCTACACAAGTCAATAAGAGAATCATGAGTCCAGTTCCTCTCTGAATTCATTAAACTGCTAATCAGTAAAGTCCATAAAGTCAGAGCAAGCAAAACATATTACTAATATAAGCACAGAAAATATGTTGACAGAACACACATAAATACATGCACACAGTGTGACAGTACTGCAGCCCCTTAAGCTTCTTGAAAAAGCAGACATCAAAACCCATAAAAGTAGATCTTTCTCTTATTTTTTACTCAAAGATACTGCATAGTCTCCTGTTCCACTTAAGAATAGTTTCATAGGATTTATCTTCCAAATATCTTCTCAAGGGGTGGTATTGGGACTGGTGCTGTTTGGTGACATGGACAGTGGGATTCAGTGCACCCTCTGCAAGTTTGCCAGTGACACCAAACTGTGTCTTTGGAGGGATGCCACTCTGGAGGGATGCCATTCAGAGGGACCTGAACAAGGTTGAAAGGGGGCCTGTGCAAACCCCAGGAAGTTCAACAAGGCCGAATGCAAGGTTCTGCACCTGGGAAAGGGCAGTCCCAAGCACAAATACAGGCTGTGCAGAGAATAGACTGAGAACAGCCCTGAGGAGAAGGACTTCGGGGCATTGGTGGACGAGAAGCTCACATGAGCCATCAATGTGCACTTGCAGGCCAAAAGGCCAACTGCATCCTGGGCTGCATCAAAAGAATTGGGGCCAGCAGGTCAAGGGGAGATGATTCTGCCCCCTTACTCTGCTCTTGTGAGACCCCACCTGGAGTACTGAATCCAGCTCTGAGGCCCCCAACATAAGAAGGACATGGACGTGCTGGAGCAAGTCCAGAGGAAGACCACGAAGATGATGAGAGGGCTGGAGCACCTCTCCTATGACGACAGCATAAGAGAGTTGGGGTTGTTCAGCCTGGAGAGGAGAGGGCTCCGGGGAGACCTTATAGCAGGCTGCCAGTACCTAAAAGGGGCCTACAGGAAAGGTGGAGAGGGACTTTATCAGGGAGTGCAGTGATAGGACGATGGGTAACTGTTTTAAGCTGAAAGAGGGGAGATTTAGATTAGATATTAGGAAGAAATTCTTTACTGTGAGGGTGGTGAGACACTGGAACAGGTTGCCCAGAGAAGTTGTTGATGCCCCATCCCTGGAAGTGTTCAAGGCCAGGTTAGATGGGGCTTTGAGTAACCTGGTCTAATGGGAGGTGTCCCTGCCCATGGCAAAGGCCCTTCCAACCAAAACCATCTCAAGATTCTATGAATCCCAGAAAGTAGACAAACTTGGTGCATGCAGTCTTAATAAACATCTTTTTCCCCTTGCCCTTTAAGCATTACTACCTTGGAATTATTTTACTTGTCAGCCGACCCTTCCTTTTTTTTTTGACGATTCATTGCCACACAAATAATGAAAAATCTCCAGCTGGAGAAAGGGAAAATTTTACAACTGTCACAGTACAGTAGAAGGGATGATACTGGCTCCAGTAGGCCAGCTGACTGTCCCAGCTCAGTGCACATGTTCCCAGTAAAAAGGATACCTCTTCCTGTGCATATGATCTCGGCACAGAAGGAGGAGTGCAGCCAATGAGTGTAAAGTAGTAAGACAGACTCCCAAATGGGAAGTCAAACATATCAGGAGGTCCACCCTGACCAGTTTCATTAAACCAGCTCAGAATAATGGAAATCTTTAAACCAAAAGACAAATTAACACTAAATAATTAATAAAGTATATTTTACCCGTAACTTCATACAGCCTTTTTCAATGGCATCTAAAGAGAAAAAGCAATAAAGTTATTCCTGCCCATCCCCTAATTTTTTGGCGCTGTGTGGAGAATGAGGCAGTGAGCTGTTATTTTTCTGGCTTAAAATCAAAAGGTTGATGTGTTACACTGAAGTCTAGAAGATGCTTCCCTCAATAAATTTGCAAGTTAATGGCCTACATTTCGTAATCCAGCAGACTACTATACAAGCATATTTTCCATACAATAGTATCTAACTGGTACAAAACGGGTCATTTCATTAAAATTTTTAAGTGATGCAAAAATGGGGGCACACACATGAATTCTAAAATAAGCACAGTGAAATATTGAACACTTGGAAAAAAAAAACCAACCCACTGCACTACCTGGCAAAATTACACATATTATCATAAAAATGTATTCAGCACCTTAAATGTCTCAGTCACACCTGAAACAGACATTTGCTATACGAACATTCAACTTACCTCTTTCACAAATTCTGTCTTTGCACTGAAAATATGCAATATTTCAGGTACAGAATATACACAAAGTTCTCATCTAATACACACATAATAAACAATTCAATAATATCTTTTGGCAAGAAAATCATTTTGTGAAGCAATTTTCCAGTAAGGGTTCCAGAGGGTTCATGACAGCCAGCTTGGGTTAATAATGTAAGAGTGGATTGTCACTAATGAACACTCCCTTCATGAGCTGTATTTCTTATATTAACCGATATGAGGTCTCCTCCATATTCTTTGCTTGTTCAGACTCACTGATTATGACAGTATTTGGTTTAAAGGAAGATGGACAAGAGAGATGTTGTACAGGAAATTTGTATGATAGAAAAAGTCAACTTTGCTAAAGAAACATCATGAAGTATTTAACTACAGTCTTCCGCTTAGTAAGAGGGACTGTGTCTGTCTTTTGCAATAGCTCACAGAACTACAAGACAGTGGAACACTAACTTGACCCGAGAGTACAAAAAGCTCTGCAGATAGCTGAAATACAGCAATGTCACAGCACTCCAACAGAAGTATTAAAAAAGGGAAGGAAGCTACGTGCACTACACTCCCCTGATACTGCAACTGAACACTGAAACAGTTCAAATTTAGTGTAGAGCAGTGCACTTTTAAGAATGGCTGTAAAAAGATGGTGTATACCTCTCTCCCTTCCCTCAGCCCTTCAACATTATGGTTCAGCATCATCAGTAGAGCACACTCATGCATGGCTAACAGAGTACGTATCATTCCAGCATCCCTGTACCCAGCTTACATTTCCTCAGAGAGGAAGGCTGCTTAAGAATCTGTTTAAATCCTAGGCATACATTTTCTGCCACTTGTCCTCAGCCCCAAGACGACTGCTACATCTTTCATTGGATCTATGAAACTGAAAAGAAAAGGAAAGAGAGGAAGGAAAGAGAGGAAGGAAAGAGAGGAAGGAAAGAGAGGAAGGAAAGAGAGGAAGGAAAGAGAGGAAGGAAAGAGAGGAAGGAAAGAGAGGAAGGAAAGAGAGGAAGGAAAGAGAGGAAGGAAAGAGAGGAAGGAAAGAGAGGAAGGAAAGAGAGGAAAGGCATTAAAGCCTGTGATATAAAAAGAAAACACCCAGGAGCAGAAGAGATGGGGATGCTGGTGAAGCGTAGTCAAGCATCAGTGCATTCTGCAATAGTTGCCAAAGCAGCCGAGAGGGCCCTGAGAATACTGATAGACCACAACAACTACAGGGATGTAGTACACATGAATTCTTTGTAGGTGGTAAGCATCGCCCTTAGATCATAAAGCAATGGATAATTGTCTCCTGACTCTTTTTATGAGCACACTAAGTTACAAAGATTGACTTCCAGAAATCACCGTGTGACCACATAAAACACTTTGAATACCTAACAAGCATCTCAGATACATGAACAATGAAAGTCAAAACATCCTAACACATACAAAGTTTACATAAAATTTTGTGGCCAACGTTATTCAAGATGGTGGTTCAGATACAAGAACTTGCTGTCTTCTGTAAAGCACTTGTCATGTGAAAGCAAGCTAATTCTTGCTTTACTAAAGTCAAAATATTATGCCTTAATAATATGTCTCGGCTCTTGAAATACTCTCTTGATGTGAGACAGTTTTGCTTCTGTTGGTTCATGAGAAGGATTATGCCTTTCCATCTAGTACTGGCTCTTTGGCACCACTCAAGGACCATCTGCTTAACGTCATTTAAGAAATGTTGACCCACCTTTCCCTGGAAACCACTTCCAAAATTGCATTATCTTGGAATAACACATAAAATGCCAAGTATACTCTCTGCTAATAGCCACTGTTAAAGAAAGTACAAGCTTCTGAATGTCAATTCACCACACAAGGAAGAATGACAGGAGAGGAACAGTCAGCTTGACCACTAAGGTCTTTATGAATTACAGACATTAGCAAATCTCAGTAAGAAAATGCCCCGAAGTGTGCATTTGCAATTTCACTGCTATTAGAGGGTATTAAAAAGTTATTCATATGCCACAGTTAGAATGAGACAAAAATAGAAATCTTACATAAGCTTCTATTATGAAGAATGAGTATTGGATGTAAAAGTAATTGAAAATGGGGTTGTAGGTAGCCACTGGAAGGCTAGACATAGCTCTAAAAATGCACAATAATGTATTTGCTGGTTAGTGACTGTAAAGGACACACAGATGATCCGCATCAATTTATAAACACTGCACGTGACCTGGTTACTGAGATAGTTACTGTATGCATATATGAATTTGGCTTAGTAAAAGAGCTCTTCAGAAACTATACAGAACCATGAGATGAGCAACAATTGCCAGGTTATGAATCAATCACCCAGTAAACATCACTGGTGGAAATACTGGATGTCTTAAAGCTCCAAAGTTGCAAGACTTATTTTGCCAAAGTTGGAAAGCAAAGATCTAAAGGACAGTAAACAACAAGGAAGTATTTTTCAACCTTCAGCTTGACAAAAGACATTGCAGGGGCCTGCTAAGCAATCACAGTACTCAGCACTCGCTTTAAAAGCAAGTTCTCCTGCAGGTGAAGGAAGCAAGACTAAATTTAGCAGAATCACTCAGTAAGACCAGAAATGGAAACAGGAAAGCAGCTCACACACAAGTCCTTACTGTTATTTCAGGTAGAATGTTAAGTAACCTGAAGTTTCCCTTAGGAAACCTCTTTGCTCTAGCATTAAGTACTTCCAATGTCCAGTACAGTATATGGATTCACTAGCATAGATCACTCACAAAGTGACTTGAAATGTTTTGTGCAACTGTCATGCCTGTTAAGATCAACATGTTCTAGGCTTGCCTAATACTTACGAGAGTATGTATGTAAAGAAAACATTCATCTAACAATTGCTTAAACTAAAATAGTATTTCCAGAGGACAACTCTTCTTTCTCAAACCTTTCAAAATAATTGTTATATAAGGGGTTGTGATGCCCACTCACATGTATGTAAAGCAGACACAGCTCTCACGGAAATTAATAACAGCAGATACAATGTATGATCAGCAACCTACACTTTCACCAAATTACGCTGCTCATCGTTTCACTATCATCAGTTAAAAAAACTTCCTAGCTGCAACTAAATGCCAGTAAAAGAATGGGGTGCTAGAAGGAGAAAGAAAATTATGTGGCCCTGTGATATTCAGAGGTCATGGCAAATTTAATCAGCATGTGTTGTCATCAGTGCTATATCCAGGAGTCCAAGCTATCTGGAGGTGGGAGGATATAAAATTAAAGCTGAACTGTGACTGAGCAGAGAGGTCAGGAACAGCCTCCTTTCATCTTCAACCGGCCTCTTAGGCAATTTTTAATATATATATTTTTTTTTTTTTCTTTTTTTACAGAATACATTAAGGAACCCAGTCATTTACTGCATCTTTTTAAGTGTAACACTAGTAGACACTGCCCCTTGTGAGAATACTTATTGCAATTTAGGAAACAAGTTATGTATTAATCAGTGATGGGTTTGTTTCGTATGAAAAAGGAAAAACCCTAAGCCTCTAAAATACAACAGAGAAGACCACCAACTTCCAAAATATCTCTTCAGTGCCAAAAAAGCAGAAGTAGAGCACCAGCAGGTGTTTACGGTTACAGACTTTTGAGGCTTAAGGTCCTTAAAACCATATTAGTGATAATGTCATTCAACATCAACTCTCAAGGAGCTTTAAAAAATATTACTCTGAAATGGCAGCAAATGAACATCTCTGCAAATGAACACATTCAGAATAATATATATGATGTCAACCCTGGGGAAAAACCACTGTCTACATAATGCCACAGGATACTCTGTATGAGTGGAAAGCAGCTCTGCTTTTCAGGTCCTATGGAAGCTCCTGGTAAACTACATATACTAGAAAGTTACAAAATAAACCAAAGTTTCTATTTGTACATAAAAGTAGACCAGTATTATTATAGTGTAGACAAGGATTTTAGATTTTAAAATTTATTTAATTAGTTTTAGTCATTAGTTTTAACCAGTATACTACATTACCTCTGGTATTTAGCACAAGAGAAAGCAAAAATATTTTTAATTAAAACACATCACAAATGTTTTGGTAGTTCCACTTGGGCCTACAAAGGCACATCTCACAGGTGACTGAAATTGTGCAGGTCAGGAATCCAACAAACTGAAAGGCATACATGCAATTAAGAACCACCAGCAGACAGAAGAGAGCTGTTCCTTTATAGCTATTCTACCAAACAGCTACTCTTCAGTTTAATATTCTAGGAAAAACTTTCTTGACTTTTTGTAAAGAATAATACTAAAGTTACCCTTAAAAAACACAAGCCAAAACAAACCCACCCCAAAAAAACCCAAAACACCAAACCACAAGAAACCCCAAAGTACTGAACAAAGAATTCTATAGGTTGTTCACAATAGAACCCAAGTGTGTCTCAACAACCAAGGCAACTGAGACGCATTTTCATACTTTGCTTCACTGGGACAAGTGCAACTTCCTGTTGCAGAAATCAACTCTGTGTTGCTTGATGAAATCTTTAAAACAAAATGAATCCTTACCCTGTATTTTCTTTGGAGAAAGCTTTTCTAATATTTTAACTCTAAACATAGCCCAAACTTCTAATATTCTAACATCCACCTCTTCAAAATTAAATATTAATTTATTTAGACAACAAAAACCTAAAATTATACTGACAACAATGTGTAACTGAAAGACACACACAAAAAACGTTTTTTCTCTGAATGTGACTCTTGAATCACTCAAACTTTTTAAAAAAGTATTTTCAAGAAATCACGCTGCTGATAACTTCTTAGTTCATACATGGATCATTTTGTTCTTATTACATGAGTGACTGCCATTATACATAACAAGGACAGTTGAACTTCTCTACCACTATGTTTCTTTATTGATACTTTGAGGCAATTTGTCAGATACTTTCTAAAAGAACAAAAAAAAAATTCAAATACATACCAAATTGTTACTTGTAACATACCCCTTTCAAACACTCCAGCAGGCAATAGGTCACCGCTTACTCTTACAGAAACCCTTTTGTATTTTGCAAATCTATTTTTCTGGTGATGCTGATACATTTAATTACCATGGAAAACACTTTCATAAATCCACTACTCTTATGTTTTCCATTCAGGTGGTTGATTCAGTCTTGCCCGTCCAAAGATATACCCTACTCTGTAATCTCACTGAAATATACCGGCTATATTGCCAGTAACTGAAGATAAAACTTCCTCAGAGCAAACCGCAGTGGTCTTGTTCTGATGTGACTAAACCACACACTATCACAAGACTGACATCCAGAAGGAGACCAACACAACCTCTGGGATCAAGTACCAGAGGCCAAAAGACTTATTGAAATACAATGATACAACACACTAGAAAGAGCCTATGTGCCATCAGTTGTACCAATGCTTGATAAACAGCACCCCATAAATTCTACTAACGGATACTGAAGTACTGACATAATCTCGTATTGTTCCCTTTTGTTGTCCATTCTTCATCCTCTTCTATATTCAGTGCCTGTTGGTTTGCTCCCATTTACTCCATAACCTCAAGAAGACACACCAAGACTCTCAGCTGCCTCAGAGCTGACAGTCACAGGGAAGTTAAGCATTACCAGCACACAAGACGTGCCCATCCCAATAACATCTGATTCTCCTAAACAGTATTTACAAATATGATGAATATGAGGCACTGAAAGAGTCATGGAGAGCTCTTTATTTGAATATGAACACAAAAAGAAAAGGCTATCTTGAGACAGAAATTTATGGTGATGTCACATTTCTCTAGAAAACCAGGGAAAAAACCAGTGCTCATGGATGTGCAAAAATACATCTGTTTATGAAAAGGTGTGAATGAAAATAATTGCAAATCAGTAGTGTTTAATTACCTTAGTCAAAACTTTGAAAGTCTACATTGTCCTACAACTCTTCACCATATTTCAAAGATGACATCTGTTAGAAGTTTAATTTTCTAAGTTAACAGGAATGTCAAAAATACTTCCTGGTATGGTGAAATCCTGGTAAGTAATGCTGAAATCTCTAGGGCAGTCTGATGAGCTTGCTTACAGGCAAAAACCCCAAAACTTTCAGAAAAACCTTCAGTGCCTTTAAAATATTGTTCTGCCATCTCATTCATGTTTAAATTGACAAATTATAGATTCTGAGTCAAAAAAAATATATATATACCTCCATACCTAATGGTTAATTAAATACATCAATCATGTAGATGTGGTGCTTAGGGACATGGTTTAGTGGTGGCCTTGGCAGTGTCAGGTTTATGGTTGGATCTTAAGGGTCTGTTCCAACCTAAATGATTCTATGTTTCTACATACCCACATACCAGTTACTTCAAAGAAGCGAAGAACCCCAAGGATCTGAGCATGTCTTTAAAACTAAAAGTTTCACTTCATTCACTTCATTTTGCAACTAAGACAAGAGGCCCTAATTGATTAAAATATTAACCGGATTTGATTCTTATCAGGGTTTTGGTGTTTATTATTTTATTTCTTAATGACTCTGAAAAATCCCAGGAACCCCAAATACAAAAATCAGTCTTAACACCTAAACTTGACAGCACAGAAATACATCTGCTTATTTTATAAAACAGACTTCGAGAGTGATATAAGCAAATAAATGCAAATTCAAGGTTCCTCAGCCATTTTATAAATGACTTATTAAACAAATTTCACAGGTGTTTTTTTAAGAATACTACTTTTCATGTCTTAGTTTGAACTATGAAAACAATACACTTCCAGTTTGATATACGGTCTCTTTTGCTCTGTGGCCCTCTGCAATAAAGTTTGTTAACAGAAAACATAAAACGGTATTTAAGGTTGTTTAGCAACTTCAGTGGAAACAAAACATCCAGGGGTGCAACTTTCATTTGCCCTTCTGTTTTACAGGGGATGTGAAAAGGCTACATCACCAGTCAAATATAACTTTACTATATCCTGCCTAAAGAGGGTGGTGGAAATTGTCTGAAGTGCTACAGACTAGAAAAAAGGATGTCGTGGGGGACTGTGTCAAAAGCGTTACAGAAGTCCAGAGAGATGACATCCATAGCTCTTCCCTCATCCACTAATGTATTCACCCCATCATAGAAGACCACAAGGTTGGTCAGACAGGACTTGCCCTTGGTGAAGCCATGCTGGCTGTCTCAAATCACCTCCCTGTCCTCCATATTCCCTTAACATAGCTTCTGGGAGGTTCTGTTCCATGATCTACCCACGCCCAGAGGTGAGGCTGGAAGGTCAGTAGTTCCCAGGGTCCTCATTTCCATCCTCTTTAAAAATGGGTGCAACGTTTCCCTTTTTCCACTCACCAGGCACTTAACCTGACTGCCATGACTTTTCAAATATCATGGAGAGTGGCTTGGCAACTACAGTCAACTCCCTCAGGACTCTGGGATGCATCTCATCAACTCCCATAGATTGCTACGTCTCAGAGCAATAGGCTGAGGGCTCTCGCTAGCACCCTAACCCTCTTAAACTTGCCGTCCCATAGCTTGTTCCCCTCCCCCTTCAAATCTGGTTTCAAGGTCCATCAATCAGCCCTGCTAGCTCATAAGCAAAGACCCTCTCTTTGAGAAACATGAATCCCATCTGACACCAGTAGTCCATCCCATTATCAAAAAATCCAAAATTGTAGTGGTGACACCAGCCACAGAGACATGTATTTTTAGACTGGGTCTGTCTGTTTCTTCAAACATTGCTGCCTGCAACTAGAAGGACAGAGGAAAAATCTATCTGTGCTCTGGATTCCCTTACCAATCATCCCAAGGCCCCAAAGTCTCTTTTAACTGCCCCTGGGCTACATGTCGTGGCTTCATCGCCACCCACATGGAAAGGTAATAATGGATAATAACCCAAGGGCTATACCAGGAAGTTTTCTAGTGATGTCATAAACCTGGGCTCCAGGGAGGCAGCAGACTTCCCTAAGAGAAGGGTCTGTCTAGCATATTGGGAGAAGGGAGTCACCTAACTCTATAACCTGTCTTTTCTTCCTCGTGATATGGGGGCTAGTCCTTTTTGACCTTGGGAACACCTCTGGTGTAAATGGGCCATCATCCACATCATCCATTGACTCACCTTCCGCATCCAGAGACTCATACCTGTTGTACAGAAGAACCTGGGAAGGCAACGGGGGCAAAAAGGGGGCTCACCTGCCGCTCCAAGCATGGACTTGCCTCCATTCACTCCTTTCCTTTAAGTTACTGCCTTCTGTCTGGTGAGAGGAGGATATAGGATCCCCTTGATCTTGTGTTTTTTTTCTGGTGGCTGTTCCCATTTCTGTCTCAGGGAGGGCAGAGTATAGTTCTGCCACTCTCTTTCTCATTTCCCTACTAATGACCCTGTGTTCAACTCCTACCTGCTTTGAAATAGCAGCAAAATGTCCTAACAACAGTGACTGTTATGCAGAGCCACACTTATCACAGTACAATGTCTTTGAAAATACTGTTTTCCATTACAAGCAATGACATGAACTGATTCAAAAGCATTATTTCATGCTGCTTATAACCACCACACAAAATGGAAATTTCTTTTTTTGCTCACAGTAGCAGGTGAATACACACAAAAATGTATTGCTAGTAAAAGGTCATTTGCTATTTGCTTTATGGATTTTAACTGGCACTCGCATCAAGCTTGAGCAGAAGCTATGTAATATGACTGATGAAGAATGAATTCCATTTTACTCTAATTATTTTGCAGTGCTTATTCTCATTAGAGGAGAAAGCTCCCTAGGTCAAAAGGCAATGTAAAAGATGTTTCATTCCACTTCATATTCTGAACTCTACCTGGAATTAAACACAGTGCTTTAATATCTGGATGCATTTGGATCTACTCAAATAGGATTTAATATCCTTTTATAAATAGCAAGTTCTGTCTAAGTTAAGATATGACCGGTACAGAGATAACTCTTGCAAGTGTTATTATAAGTAAAATACATACCATATTCTATACACATATGTAGAAAATGTAATAATGAAATAAACATTTTTATACTGCAAATGCTTGTATTTCCACTATGATAAAAGCTTTTTTATCAATCAGTTCTCTCTGGCTTAATAAAATTGCTGCTAATTCTAATGAAAAAAGCACCTAGCAAGTTTTCGTATCAATTAAATGGAACAGAGCCAAATAAGGAATCTACTATTAACTTCTGGAATAAGAAATGTTAATTCTTTTATGTTAACTGGCCTTTTGGGATTTCTAATAGGCTGAAGCTAGCATAATGTGGGATTTTAGCATTGACATGTTTCTAATGAGAGGTTAATGAATCTAATCTCTCATACCATGGTAAAACACAAGACTGGGATTCAGGGAGCCAGTTCTGATAGCGTTTGGCTGTGTTCCAGTTGAGTTCACTTATTTATGAAGAAGTTTCCATCAGATGCTCCACTTCTTACCAAAACATGAAGTAAGTTTGTAAAGAAAGGTCCCCATGGTGTAGAAGGAACTGTCAGCAACCCAAGGAAAAGGCCAAATTAAAATTAAAATCCATTAACCTTAGCATCTGTCAAACAGTTTTGAAAGGAAGATGGAAAAAAGCAAAAAAGAAGGGTGAATACAGTAGCCCGAGACAAACAGGATTACCACTTTTTACCTGTTTCCCAGAAAACTACCTACATAATAGCCTTAATTATCTGAGAACAGTATATTTGATACACAGAAATTGTGTAATCTGGCTAAGTACTATTTTTCATTGACAACCCTTTTTGATGAGGGGAAACCTCATCACTCTCTACAACTACTTGAAAGGACATTGTAGAGAGGTTGGTGCTGGTCTCTTCTCACAGGTTATTAGCAATAGAACGAGAGGGAATGGCTTCAAGCTGCAACAGGGTAGGCTTAGACTGGACATTAGGAAACAATTCTTCACAGATAGAGTGGTCAGACACTGGAACAGGCTGCCCAGGGAGGTGGTTGAGTTACCATCCCTGAATGTGTTTAAGTCATTTAGATGCAGTGTTGGGGGATATGGTGTAGGGGAGAACTTTGTAGAGTAGGGTTGATGGTTGGACTCGATGATCCCAAGCATCTTTTCCAACCTGAATGATTCTATGATTCTGTGATCTACCTGGCATTTGAATGTGAGAAGAACATCTTTTTCAGTCTTCCTTTCCCTGTTTTCTTGCTTCCTCAAAAACCTGCTTTTTCCAAATCCTTTATTTAAAGAATGTAAAATCCAGTAATAGCTTACAGTCATGCAAGATAGAGACCTTGTGGGAAAAACCATGGAAAAAACCTGAAAGATTACTTCGGGCTAATGAAGCATCTATACAGGACCAAAATCTCTACAGGTGAGACAGTGCATTTCTAATTTGTACCATGCTTATGGAGTCCACATGTGGATTTCCTACATGCTACTGCAGTGCAAAAAATGTATGATAGGAGTCTGGCAAAAAAAAATATCTTTTGCTCTGTTCAGAAATAATTTTTTTTAAGTTTTTGTGGGCTTTAAAGATGAAAGACTATGAGGAAAAAAGCAAGACTTGGTGCTTGTTGAGAGAAAAATGAAATAAGACCAGCGCTACCAATGCAAGAGAAAAACAAAAGGCAGGCATAAACATAAAATGTTTCCTCTGAAATACACTGTTTATTAGATATCTACCTAATATTAGATCTGTATCTGTCAAATACATCTGTATCTATGAAATAAGCCATTTTAAAGACCTAGTTCCCAAATGTGAGAGTAATAGTACATGAACAACAAGCTTTATAATTTAAAAACAGCTTTGTAAAATTACTTGGCTTGTTTTGAGCAGAATTGTTAATACTGAATAAAATTTTATTTTCATTCCCTATTGAAACTTTCATGTGGATAAACTAATTCTGCTCTGCTTTTGTACCAGGAACAGCCAACAGAAGTAACATACAGGAACTTTCTTCCTCAGGAGGCAGAACAAGTTAGTGATAGACATTGAAAGATGAAATATCTGATACAGCAGCTAATACAGGAGGTTTCTGAAGTCATCTTAAATGTGATTACTGACACCAGTTACCATTTAGACAGGCTTGCAGATTTGGGTATCATTCCTGTCAGTTTAAATAGTATTAAGAAAATAAAAGTTTACATATCTTGTTTCCAGCAGAATATTGCTTGCTGTGCAAATTGACAGCAAATAATGCTTTTATCACCTTTTTGTGTCTCAGATCAGTGTAAAGAAAATAAGGGTTTTTTTCCCAAATTTATATATGGTCAAGCAGAACGCATCTCATCAGCCAAGTCTACCCATCAAAATCCACATCCAAAGAATCACAGTGTGAAATGCACAGACATAAACCTACTCTAGCTCGACCAAGTACACAGTTCATAACATACAGCAGGAGACCCTAAGACCCTACTGAAAACAGTGAAGTTTCCTACAACTTTTCCATGCACAGCACAACTCATGAAATCTGATTTCCCATCTCTAGCTGGATTTCTGTCTACCTAATCCAGTGCAAACTTTTCCCAGTTGAGCTTTACATGGATTGTCTGTCAACCAGCAACCAGTTTATAGTAGAGAGGCTTACTCTCTTCACAGCCATAATTTATAATTTACAGCTCCACTAAACCACCTATATTCAGAAAAGTTTTCATATCTTTGAGAACTTCAGTCTTTGTCAACTTTGGTTTAAAGTAGTTCATATATCCAAAAAGCACTGCAGAGAACAACTGTATGGAAAAGCTGACCAACAGAGACAACATGAGTCATGAAACTTATTTCTTAAGACATTAAGAAAAATAATAATAATCTGGATGACAGCATAGAATATTCAAGGTACGAAGTTTATCAAAGAAAACCAACCAATGCTTTGAACACTAATATATATGGCACATGTATAAAAACCTCAAAAGCAAATAGAACTCAGTGAAACTTCAAGAAGTTTGTAAAGAGATATTTTTCATTGCTAGTTCAAAAATCACTCCTTGGCATCAATACATAATTTACTTCTTTTGCAGACTACTCTAATGAATACTTGGAAATTTTTTAGTATGTTTTACATTTCCTAGCAATCAGAAGCACAACTCTGCAATTTAACAGTGCCATAACATGGGTAAATGAATAAATACATTTTATGCAAGTTATTCAGACAGTTTTACCGCTTTTCAAATGTTGTTATATTTCTACTATGCAACTGTGAATGATTAGCATCCCTCCCTCACCCCTCTCTACTTAGCTTCCTTTTAAGTTTGTTCTTGCCTAAAATAAAGGTTTTTATCAATATAAGCAGGTCAAGGTGATCTAAAGCCCTGTGATACTTCAAATATTTGATTTATATTTACAATTTATTTTAAGATTAACACACTCTTTTGCTCCCCTCACCAGATCTTGAGTTGAATTTCAGATATTAATCTAATTAACTTTCTTTGGGAACTCTGATTCCTTATTTGAGTTAGGTAAATTCCAACTCTGGCACCAGGCATGTTCCTTTTTGGTGCTGAAACAACGGGAGAAGGTTTAAGCTGCTCTGAAAGCAACACACTCAATATACCAGCTTGAAACATACTTATCTGAGAATGTTTTATTTTAATATGTCAAAGTTTGTAAAATACATTGAATTTGGAATTATAAACAGAATCATTTTTTAAAAAATATGCTTCAGCACGGTGTAGGATAAGACATCATGTGTGGGTATGGCGAACTTGCCATGATGTGAACATATAAATTAAAAATATGTAGTAGAAGAATTAAAGATTTGGAATAAATAGCTGAAAAACTGCACATCAAATAACAAGCTTAAATAGAACAACATGGCAAGTATAATGAGATTTACAGCACTGGTAATGCTATTGGACTGTTAATTGTTTCTGGCATAGAAGAAACACACTACAATGGGCCTCCAGTACTGCTACAAGACAGTATTACATATCCTTCTCTGACAAAGATTATTCTTTCTTGAACGGACAACATTCAAAACTTTTACTTTGTACGCTAACATAGAGAGGGAAAAAAACCCAACAAAACAAAACAATTTGGAATCTCCTCAAAATAATTTCAAAGTAGGTGAAGAAATTATAACATCCTCAGACTATCCTTGAACATACAGTTTCAAGACAGTCTTCTCCTTCTACTACAAAGAGGACATTATAAAATTACCTTCCTTGTTTAGCTATAAGGAAGGAAAACGTTGCCAGTTAATATTGTGAAGGAAGAGAAAATATCAAATGTCAACATTTTCAAAAACATGTTTTCAAAATCCAAACCAACCAAGTTCCTTTGTTGCACAATATGCCAGGTTTATTCTTAGTAGAGGACAAAAAACTCCCCACCACAAGGCAATGCACTTGTCAACCTCTAAACTTATTTCATCTTTTAAAGACTGTAAAAAATGTAAACCCTTCACCAGGCCATTAAATAAGGCAGAATATTCTATAACTTCCCGATATTTATTCTCTCCCAGTAGCTCTGGCAACCATAAAAAGAAGGGAATGGAGGGCAGAATCGTTATCCACTGGAGGGCTGAGGAAGGCTGAGTTTTCTGGCTCATTTCATTAGGTGATTCTTGCACTGTCACTTGCACGATAAAATTATTTACTTGAACCATTGTTAGTATGAAACATGTTTAGGAAACAAAAGTTCAGCTTATTTTCCATGACAGTGAATTTTTTTTCCCCCAACTTTACAGCAATCCTGGAGGAGGTTTTTCTTGTTTAATAGACTCCCCATTTACCATTTACCATTGTCTGGATAGAAAAGGCAAAGTGACCCCATTCATGAAGATTATATTTACCAATAAACTAAGACAAACAACTAGCAAGAGTTTGAAGGTGCAGGATACGAGGCAGTAAGTGATGGTAACGGGAAGAGCCTTTCAGAGAAATCAGAAGAATAAGGAATCAAGAAGAAAAAGACATAATACCTAAGACTCATTAAATAACTGATTAAATTTGTATAATTAATGCAATTTAAAAAACCGGAAAATATGAAAAGCTATTATTGAGTAAGGCAAAAAACATCTTTGCTTTCATTGAAAAGATCAGGTCTTCCTTCTAACACCTCAAAAAACCCCAAAACAAAACACAAGCATAGCCCAGTTAAGGTCTCTAGCTGATACCCAAATCTTTATTATGCTATTACCGCCTAGTGTTGTTGAATTTTACGTTACCTAAATTCACCATTACTCTGAAAAAATGTACCACAGTCTTTTTATATTAAGTGGTATCTTTCCAGTTTTACATACAGAATTGCTACAAAACTAGAAACTGCATATTGAAATTAATTCCAAGGTGTTTCATCTATACTAAAAATCTCAATTATTTGCCAAAGTTCAAATACAGATCTCTTACCAGCAATACTCCTAGAATTAAAATACATAGTTGTTTGCTTTTCTGATAGTTCAAATAAAGGGGTAGAGGTTAAATAAACTGCTAAGGTTTCACAGCAAAGTCAACAGCATAACTGAGAAAGAAAATGAAGCTGTATTAAAACATCACATCCCTTTCCTTTCTGTTCAAAAATATAACCTTGAATTTTTGTCTTGCTAGCCAAAAGAAAGAGGGTCTCTCTCCACGGACGCCTGAGTGTTTTGAATAAGCTTTCCTATCATTTGCCTTCCAAACTCCACAACAGTTCTAATCTTATATTACAGTTTGCTTTGGAGAGGGTGGGGGGGCTTTGTTCCCCCCAGTATACCATAGTTAGTAACGAGGCATGGTGACTAGCAAAAATACAGACAAAGGAAAGGAAAACATTTACACAGCGCTCTTCTCCTCAGATATCATGTTGGCAGTAGTCAGTAGTAGAAAATGCGGGCCTCAGTCTGACAGTCCCAGCAAAAAAACATTCTGAAGGTGGAAAGTCCTAAGTCACAAGGCCAGGCTGTTTAAACGGCTTGAACTTAGAATAACAGAAGCTGTATTTAAACAAAAAGAGAAACCGTTCAATGCAGGTGCAAAAGGCAAGGCAGGTCATCCAGCTAAAAGCATGGCTGTAGATGACGGGATTCGAAAGGTCTGGGTGAAGGTCACAAATGCATCCCTTAAATTAGATGGCTACTTCAGGACAAACTGACTATTTGAATCTGTTCGTTTTTGTTAAAACAGTGGAACAATAATTCCAGATAAAGATTCCATTGACCGATGATTGTTTTATTGTTGTATTAAATCTGGAATGTGGCTACAGAAAAGCAGTCAGTACATTATAATGATTAAAATGGGAAAACACTAAGGGAAAGAGAACAAGGGAAACCAAGAACATTTTGTGCACTAGAGCATTAAAACATGGTCAGCCATGATGCATGTTACACTTAATAAGCTAATACAAAAACTACTTGGGTTTTATGCAGCCTTAAAAAGAAAATCGCATTAAATGGCAAGATGTTCCAACCTCTAACAGCTATGAAAGAGGTTACATACAGAGACTCTTTGCTCCACATACTGAAACGAGCAGCTTTATAAAGAAGTTAAATTCAGAATTTGAGCATTTTCCAGTAAATAAGTATGTAATTCTATCACCTATGCCACAATTTTATCATTTTTATTTCTTTCTTCAAGGCCCCACACCTGCATTGAAACAGTCAACCTACTTTTTTTTTTTTAATTATTATTATTTTTTAAAAATATAGAATAATAGAATGGTTTGGGTTGGAAGGGACCTGAAAGATCATCTAGTTCCAGCCCCGCTGACATTTCCAGGGACACCTTCCAGGCTGCTCAAAGCCCCATTCAACCTGTTACCATTACCCCCTGTCCTATCGCTACACTCCTTGGTAAAGAGTTCATCCCCATCTCTCCTGTAGGCCCCCTTCAGGTACTGAAAGGCTGCTATAAGGTCTCCCTGGAGCCTCCTCTTCCCCAGGCTGAACAATCCCAACTCTCTCAGCCTGTCTTCATAGGAGAGGTGCTCCAGCCCTCTGATCATCTTCATGGCCCTCCCTGGACCCATTCCAACAGGTCCATGTCCTTCTTATGCTGGGGGCCCCAGAGCTGGTTGCTGTACTCCAGGGGGGGTCTCACGAGATATGACTCATATTGCTTCTGCAAGGATTTTTGTCCCATATTTCTATAAATATTGCTAGTTCAACTTATCTATTACTGGCTACCAGAGAATACAATTAGACTGTGGAAAGTAAAATCAGCTTTAAAACTGTCATAAAAGTAATTAACAAATAAATATACCAACATTTTTCATATTATGCATTTACATCAATGAGGGAAAGCTGGTTTCCAAAGCCCTCTCTCTACCATAACTCTTCTTGCCTTTATGCCTGTTTTTGTGCCAGCTCGGGACTCATTTTGCAGTAGTCTTTCCATGGATATGGATTATTTGAGCTGCAGGCTTTATGTGTAGAACACGCTAAAATAGATAAATGTTAAAATGTGTTTCTCATTCCTAATAACAACCAAAACAAAGATTTCAAGCTGAAAATTTAATGTGAAAATAAGCTCTAAAATAAATTTATTATCCTGTGAACAGAAAGTTTTTATTGTATGTATCAGCAGCTTTTTTAAAATTTTCAGCTCAACAAACATCCTATTACTAAAATTCAGATACCAATGAAATTAAAGCTGCCAAAATATTTTAATTGCAGGTATTTCCAAACTCATGCAAGGAGGAACAGAAACATTTAAACAGTAGATAAATAAATGTCAGGATCCAAGCAAGATTCAGAAGAGCGGTCAAAACCTAAACAGCCAAGGAGAAGATATGACCTAGCTAATACTACTCTAGTAGTCTGCAAGCACATTTTGGAATACAGGATATTAAGGAGGTAGAAAAAAAGATATTTTGGAAATAACTCATTTTTAAAATTTTAAACCCTCTGTAAGTATCAGAATGAATTACACTAGACTGCTTCTTTGCTTTTTCTACACAGAATGTACAGGAACAACAGTGTTAAAGCTCCAAAAATAACTTCCTATCAGACCCATGTGAATAGAAATACTCTAATTTCAAATGAGAAGCTGTCAACATGGAGTAGAGCAGAGTGGGTGATCTTAAATTGTGCCTATTGCTAAAAAGGGAAATCTAGTAACTAACTGCAGTGAACTTTGAGAAAGTGAATGGAAAAAAAGTTATTTAGAATGTAATTCTGAACAGCACATGTCAAAATATACACATTAATGTCATTTGAAACAAATGGTTCCATGTCAGCTCTAGAAAACCAATTTTTTTCCATGCTCCAAAACTATTTTTGAAGACATTTACTTTTCCATACTGCATCTAAAAGATCACTTTTTTTCCTATTCAAGTACAAGATTACTGAAGAGTCCTTCAGAACAAATTGTTTCACCTGTTGCCACAGACTTCCTACTGCTTAAATCTATCTACTAATGAATTTGAAGATTTTAAGTTTATGTTCCTAATACACTCCTATTTATACATCTCTTTTTCATAATACCATGAAACAGATTCTAAAAAAATATTACTTATCCTGCAAGATATAACTGGACATAGTAAGACGTAATCACTCCTTTATTACACAGCTTGATAATGACCATTTCACAAAAGACTAATGGCAAATTTTTTTTTTTCAAATTATCAGCTCATGATTCAATATTACATTTTTGCTTTAAAAACCCACAGATTTTCAATTATTCTTAATACTGTTGCTAAATAAATGGTGCCAAGTCAACTATACGGTTATAGGCATCTTATGCTTAATATTCCTTTTATGGATTTCCTCAAGGAAAATTCTAGGGCTAAGGAGCAGGAAGAAAACTCTTCATTTTCAGAGAGGTTTTCAGACTTGATTGAAATTTATTGATGGGACTTCTCTGTAAGCTTGACATATTACCACCAGTGGTATGGGGCTTGGTTTCTCTGGGGAGAGACTAAATTTACTTTACGCTTATTAAGCACCGTAGTTTCTCTTGACTTAAATTTTAATTGATTTTCTTTAGACAAAGCTGGTTTTGGTTGACAATTTCCATCATCAGACTGATGAGTTTTCTTTCATTATTAGATTTGTATGGAAGAATAAAAGAACAGCTAAAATATTGTTGAGTATAATTTTTTCTAAATCAGAAAAAGTATCACACAGATACTGCAATACTTGGCTATGCTTTTAAATAGAAGCCCTGTGTCTGCTGCCCTTATGAACTCATAGTTCTAAAAATCTTAAAATTCGCATCTTCAAGAAAGGCTTAGGGAGACACTGACACTTAAGATTTAAACCTTTGCGACATGATAGCCGTTTTACACACACGGATACTTATAATATTGGTTTCCGGCATCAAACATAAGAGCAATTAAAAATGACAAACAATTTACCATTCATCTTTAACTATTCTACCCATTCTTCTAATTCATTTTCCCAAGGATACATACACCAGCAAAAAAAGAATTGTTCAGGAGGCCTTCAATATGCAAACTCAAGTTCACACTGGGTTTGCTTCTGTACAACACTTCAGAATGCCCAGACCCAGCTAAGACTTAATGTCCAAACAAACAAAAAAAATTAAAAACTGCAATCCCGATACAGAAGAAACTACCTTTTTAATTTGTAAGCAAAGTGATGAGAGACAAGCACCTATATTTATAACTCAAAATTTCAGGCAACTACAGACACATTACGCTCCCCATGATGTTTTCATCATGTATTCACTGGGTAACGAGGGCTCAGCAATGCCAGTTTGCAATCATCATAGTGCTTTCCCAAGTTTGGAACATAAAGGTCTCCCTAAGGATGCATGTCTCATTGATTTCTCTCCATATACTTATAGTCCACAAATGCTAAAATCTAGGACCAATTCTATAGATTATTATTCCCAATAGCAATCATAACTTTTCACTTGCACTGTCAATACTAAAATATATTCCACTTCTATATTGAGTTCTCTCAAACGGACTAGTGCCTCATTACTATAAAATGTAGAATCCAGTGAAATGTAACTATATCTAAGGCCACTAAAACTAATTCAAAGCAGTGCAAGAATACAGAAAGTGACAGCTTTATTGACTTTTACCTTTCCAGGTTTACGGCTCCAAGTGATCAGCATATTAAGCACAGACCTCTAACCCAGAACTACTCCTCAGCTGGAAACACCTTAAGAAAATAAGTTTCTGGTACACAAAGCCCAGGACTCAGGGAAATTTTGCTTTCACTCAAACAGGAAAAAATTAATCTGTAAAAGACTAATGTCTCTAAATTTTGGTAAATATAAGGAAACATTGATGATAAGATGACCTCCTCTGGGTTTAAACCATTGTAGCAGGTAATTTTATATTCAAGATCACAAGCACCGCCTGCCATCTACACACCCATCCTGTATTTTAGATTAGCAGTAGGACTATCCCCAATCCTAGAGAAACTGGGTTGCAGAATTTACAGGCTCCATTTGAACCCTCTCACCCTGCTCAACATCCTCACTCACAAACAGAGAAGTGCATGTACCTGCTCTAAGCCTGGCAATGCAGCTACCTTGAACTTTACATGACATAGTGTTCTAGAGGAGTCTTCTTCCCCTTCCTCAACCTTAAGGGCATGTAAATAACAAAAGGCAGAAGCTATTTGCAAAAGGTTTACAAAGATGTGGCATATGGAGAGATTTTTAGTTTTTTTCAAAGAGGTAACAATTTAGGATATATGGATATATTTTGGGCATAATCTTGTACATTTCATTCAGTTTCCAAATAATTAATTTGTAGTAATTTTCATAATATTGTGTTTTTTCCTAAAAGTAGATTAATTATCACAGTTTGTCTTGATTTCCATTTTAGCCATAAACAACACTACATTCCAGTAACGTTCTGAAATGCAACTCTCCTATTTTTAGAGCACGAAATCAAAAAATTATTTTAGCTAAAATTTATTACTCAACATTTCTAGATTCATTTTCCTAAAATAGGAATTAACTAATTGGGGGGGAGGGGGAGGGAGGGGACACCCCACCTCCATTTACTTCCTGGTGTTAATAATGTACTGAAATATCTCATAAAAATGTAAAGAAAAAAAACCTTATTGGACCTTATACTGCTACTGAATGTTATCAGCAGAAACCTCATTCAATCAGTCACTGTATAACTCCAAGTGTAAATAAGCTGTTTGCACAAATCAAAATCTGTTAATGTTGTGGAACACACTTGCACTTCTATTACTTCAAAGACTGTGTAGCTATACGCTCCATTACTATTTTCTGTAAGTATTACTTCAATGCTTCAAGCCTGTTCCTAAGTCTTACATATTTCCATGCTGGCTCTTGCCTCGGTTATCAAGTCCTTCCCTCTGGAATTATATCACTCTGCCTACTTTGTTGCTGCGATTGCTACTTTTCTTGAGAATTGCAACAAACATGCACATTTATTCTTGCCCTCTGAAATGACTGTGCACAAAAAAACAGTCTTGAGACATGTTGAAATATTTTTACACCATTTTTTCCACTGCCTTATACAAAGAGTAATCAATGTGTTTTGTAACTTATCCTTTTCTTTTTTTTTTTTCAATTATATTGTTTAAAAGCTTTGTGTCAAAATGAAAAGAGGCATTTAGATTGTATGATTCTGTCTACATGAAACTTCTAGTTCACATTAAGTCTGAGCTTTTACAAGAAAAAGTAACATCATACTTTGGTCTGCATCATGGAGCAGTCTCAAGAGTGCATGAAATGGATGCCTTTTTTGGATGACAGAACAGCAGAAGAGGCACTCTAACTGCCAATGAGTTTCAGTCCATAGGACCAGACTAGAGTCATCCCAAAGAAAAAAGCCCCGAAGACTCATTGTGTAAGCACTGGGTCCCCAGCAACACTTGTGCCAGCCTGCTTGACAGCATACACATAGCCAAGCAATGAAGACATCACTTTAGCAGATCAGAAAAAAATGTAAAGAACTGTGCTTTACCAGGATTTACCCTAAGTTTCACTTTGCTAAATAAAGCTTTGAAAGTGGTTCTCTTTAGCAAATGAGGGAGTATATAATTGCCTTCCTATAAATTCAACCAGCTGAACTTATATTTGAGTTACCAAGAAAGTTCATTCAAACTTCAAAATCTATACTTGCGACATTCAGATTAGTTTCAACAGGCCTAAAGAAAGTCGTATCTTGGTTCTAATTCTGACTGCTTCCCCAACAAACAAGGCAATTCCATTCACTGAATGGACTAATGTACAAATTAGGTAATGAGGATTGCAAAATCAGTTTAAGATTAGAAAAACTCCAAGCTGCTTTCTTTTAAGACTTAAAAGAAAAGCCTGCCTGTTAAAAAAACAAGCATACACTACACATCAAACAATGGTCCTCTTTCACAAAATACAAATGATCTCATTACTGTCAATTTACTAGTGAAGAGAATAGACAATCAGAATCTGACTCTATTCAAGTTGCAAGATAAACAAGCCCTGTCTTACAGTATCTGTATTCAGGAACATATATTCCATTATTTTTCAAGCCAGCCCAATTTTTCAATCATCAGACACACTAATCAACCAAAAAAAGTGTTCCACCTCATCAAAACCAATGGGGGAAGTAACTTAGACATGAAACAGTCAGGGGTGGAGGCTGGCCAGACAACAAGAAAAACTAAACAACAAATCAACCACAAATCAAACAACCAAAAAAACCCCCGGATGCATTTTTCTCAGGAAAAGGCCAAAAACTCTCCCATGTTAGAAACACAAGAAAAATATACAGCTACCTGGAACCAACACTTTAGTCCATAAATCCCTGACAGTGGTGGCTAGGTTCCAGGGTGACTGATAAACAACACCTAGAATCCTGCCTTTTGGCTCAAAAAGAGGAGGACTTCCTGCCTTCAGAATTACAAGCTTCCCAGAGGAACCTACACTGCACACGATCCAACAAGTTAGCACAGTGTACTTAGCCAGCTCTAGGCTAACTCATATATAGACACCAAGCATTTTCAGGAGGTCCTTTTCACCCTCATCCCCAATTGATTTGCAATGGAACTGGACAGAACAAGTATCTTGTGGGAGACTGTCAACACCAGGCAAAAATTAGTCACTATCTTTTCAGCCCTGAGCATGCAAGAGGATAGGGCAATGGGAGCTAAGCGATTGATAGCAGAGGAATCTGGATACACACATAGTGTTACCTGTTCTATGCTGCTTGTTAATCACCATATATCTGAAGAGATTAAATCAGGACTAGAAGTGGTTTTAGGTGATCTCACAAGCCCAAATAAGGGTTTCAAAGCAATGAGCTTTTTTCCCTTTACAGTGGGTACAGACACTCACATGCAAATCTATGAACGTAAGTAAAATTAACTTAAAGTAAAACTTTCTGGCTCTTCCCTTTGTTTTAAGCCACAGAAGCATTTTTCCCAATTCCATTATGCTATCTTCTAATGGTTAGAGTACAACGAGACAGTAAAGAACTCTATCATTATTATTTTGTCAACATTTGTCTTCCTAAATATTGCCTGTAGCAAATTCAGTATTAAAAAAGATCCTGAGAGACAGAGAAGAGCACATTTCACAGCAATATGGCCACCATTTAAAGTGTACACCACAACTGACTACATTTTTTTTAAAACAGATGCACTGAGATATAGACAGTCACCCACAGCCAATATGCCACTGTACAACCGAACTTCAGAACCAATCATTTGCCTAATAAACACAAGACACTTTTCCCTCATTTCGAAAGAAGGAAGGGATGTGTTTTACATAAAAAACAATTATAACAGCTTTACATTTAACATCATATTTACAATTTGGGCAAGCTGAGATATGACAATAATTTTACTTCATAAGACGTTTTATCTACTTTATATGAATTAACTGGTCTTTCACTTTCAGTGAACAGCTAATGCTCACCGTATACTCCAAAAGGGAGGGAGGGACAGATACACCACAGAAGCCACACAGAACATCCCAGAGGGAATTTAATAGAATAAGCCTCTCAAAAAAACCTGAATTATTTAGATATTTGTAATATAGAAATAACTTCTTTCTGATTCCAGGTCCAATTGTAACTTTGTCCTTTCACTGCCATGATTTTACCATCTGACCCAGCAGTACAATTTAAGAAGAAAGAGCTTAACAGTTTCTCCAATGAAGCAAAGAGGTGGACACAGATCAAAAGAACGTTCAGTTCTACAGACCTATTGGTCCATCCATTTATTTTAAATATTAGTATCTCCCCAATGTTACACAAACTATGAGCAATCAAGATACAGAATCCTGTACACATGGAAATAATGGAAATCCAGAGGGAATTACAGCATGAAGAGCAATGTGGCAAAAGCCTTGAAGCTTGAAGAAGAAAAGACTCCCTTGCACAAGTTCTTTGCTACATTCTGTAAGACAAAATCATGAGTCACAGTTAGTAGCAATTTAAGAAGACTTGAGCCAATAAAGACCTGGAGCACTGAGTCCAGTTCTGGGGCCCCCAGCATAAGAAGGACATGGACCTGTTGGAAGAGGTCCAGAGGAGGGCCACAAAGATCATTGGGGGGCTGGAGCACCTATGCTATAAGGAAAAGCTGAGAGAGCTGGGGTTGTTCAACCTGGAAAAGAGAAGGCTCCAGGGAGACCTCAAAGCAGCCTTTCAGTATCTAAACGGTGCACACAGGAAAGATGGGGAGGGACTCTTTATCAGGGAGTGTAGCAATAGGATAAAGGGCAAAGGTTTTAAACTGAAAGAGGGTAGATTTAATGTTAGAAAGAAATTCTTTACTGTGAGGGTGGTGAGACACCAGAACAGGTTGCCCAGAGAAGTTCTGGATGCCCCACCCCTGGAGGTGTTCAAGGGCACGTTGGATGGGCCTTTGAGCAACCTGGTCTAGTGGGACATGTCCCTGCCCATGGAAAGGGGATTGGAACTAGATGATCTTTAAGGTCCCTTTCAATTCTAACCATTCTATGATTCTAATTCAGAGAAAAAACTCACCTCTAACTGTTTAAGTACCACGTTTTATTACCTGCTATTTACAGAATGGCAGGCAGCCAATAAAATTCTCAGTAGAATTCTGCATCCTCACATAGTTTGCAAATCATCTTATTTTCTATCTCTGAATAGTACAATGCATTGTCAAATTAGTTTCTCCCTTCCTTCAACTGGAAATTTATTATATCAATCCTCTTAAGTGTTTAAAAATTAACATAAAAATCCCTATTTGGATTCCTTTAAATAAAAGGTAAGCACACACAGCATTGTCTCACAACAATGGAGTTAATCACATATCTATTTTCAACAGCTACATTTGGAACAAAAGCAGCTTTGATGCAGAATATATTCAAAAGTTATATACAGTCAGGTGGAATATCAGAGATGTATCTTCACTCTTTCAGCACCACATAAAAAAAAGACAAAATGTCTTTAACACATTAAACTTTGCAGGAATTTGCTCAATAAAGAACACTGACTTATTAAACGTAAGCGGCACCATTGCCACTTGGTAGCCTTTGATTTACATTGCTTTTAATTCACAGCTAGCAATGAAATATATCAGTTCCCTTTTGGCCCAGATCATAAACGCTACAGATTTTTGATGGTATGGTATGGAAAACACCAGTGCACTGCTGTCTAACCTCCCATGAGAAGGCAAAAAAATCCCAATGGGTATTACTGCAACTGAAATATAATGTCCCAATGATTAAGGGAGATTCTGAAGAGCAGATAGCTAGAGGCAAAAAAAGTACATCGGAAGTAAGAACCTCTTGAGATTGAGGGGCTTGCTGATCTACTACACGTCTCAAAAAGGACTCAAAGGTAAAGACTGCAGCAAGTCAGCAACAGCAGATGGTTATATTCTGACAGGATTTTAATACAGTGGTAAGTTTTAATCACTGCATCTTAGCAGTTCACACACCTGATTCTTGACAGCCAGAGGGCAGAAAACATTGCCAGAAGCACTAGAGGTGATTTGGGGAACCATAGGCACACCAGCTTTATTTCAGGCTTAGCATTTCATACAAATTACATCAGAACTAAATATACACTGGAATGTAGCTTCCCTGCAGCTAAACAACAATGGTACTCGGTTGATTAAAGCACCAGAATGTGCTATAATCTTTGAGATTGACTCGTATTAAAAAATACTACTTGTGAGGGAGCTGCAAGATGAACACACTGTTACTGTAAATATAAGCTGCAGTTCCTACTGCAACAACACCCAAAAACTAACTACATTGTGCTGTAAAAGAAAAGTTGGTTTTGTTTCATTTTATCCTGATATATATACATACAGAAGTACAAACACACATATATATTACTTTTTATGGAGTGTATGAAGGAAAGGTTGTATATTTTTTCAGCAAAATGGTAACCAAACACTTCTAGCTTTAGATTGCATTCTGCAATAAAAAAAAAACACAGGCAGATAATATTTTATGCAAATAGGAATTCTATTACATATTATTTTATGAACTTCTGGATTGAAAAAATATTCAGTGAATAAAATATACCTATGTTCAGAAACTCTTTCCATCACATAATTCCTATCCTAAAGAAAAACACAAACATGAGACCAGCAAAGGTTTATGCACTATGCATGTAATCCTATGTATAAGATACGCTAATAATCAATTTAAGTGCAGACTAAATATACATCAAAACCTGAGAATATACAGTTTGCCACTGAAGCTTACAATTCTCCAGCTCTCTAATGAAAGATGATCAGATTCTAATGAATATGCTTCAACAAGACAGTGTGCACTTTACAGTGTGACAAGGAGCACTGGCATGTTGGAGACCTGTACATGCAGTAAATTTCAGATGCAAAAACCTGAAGAGAAACATACAACAAAAAAGTTGATACCCACCATACTGCTCTTAACTGAGTAGATTTTGAATTCATTTTAATACCAGTATGTTCGCTTAACAGCACTATCACTACAACGTATGGAGAGTGCCTTAAAGGAGCCATGACTCAAACCTTCAACACTTTTTACTGGTCATGAGTAACACTGGATTACAGTCACCAAAAAACAGGAAGCTCAAATTCACTAAGGAGCCAAGGTGAGAAAAATAAATAATCAAGCCATCCACTTCTAGGCTGGACACAGCTTCTGAGCAGTCTTTTTATGTAGTATGAAGCAGATACTAAAAAGGGGAAGGAATAGGATCAGCCTCAGTCATGTGTTGCCTTAGAGAATGAAAAAAACGTATGTAGCCAGAGTATTAATAATGGAATAAGAGGGAAGCGGAAAAAGTATCTCTGAACAAGCTGTGCCCATTGTGGTATTCAATTGGATGTGACAGTGATAGTTTTCAGAAACTCACAGATGCTAGGAACTAGAACTTCCTTACAAACAGCATGTCACCAATTAAATGGCAGAAAGCTTATTTTACACTAATAACCTTTTTTCTGCTTTCTTTATGCCAGAAGATTGGCCTATTTTGAAGTTGGTTTACATTGAACCTATTTTAGTTTTACATTACTACACATGAAATATACAGCAAAGACTAACACGTAACTATGCACACTCAAAAATATACTTCTGGGAAAATAAACTTAATCATTGACCAATGTTTAATAGATAAGGCAGCAAAGTGGAAATTAATATGTTTCATGTATAAACGCAATGTTTCTTAAAGTCTAGAATCTAGCTTCTGGTAGATATCTGGAAAAATTACAATATTATGGTCTGTCAATGAAGAATATGTTAACAGGACCATTCTCTGTATAAAACATATTATCCCATACTGTGTGCCACTGCCCTACACACAGGTAAACATAGCCTCTTTCAGTAAACCTTATATTAATCATACATGACTCTTAGCTAGGATATCTTTGCCATTAGTTAAAAAGCAACATGAATTAATACTATAATATAGTCCAGAAGAAGCTATGAAAAGTAAAAGTAGATGCCATCCTAGTGTGCAGTATGCTTTCAAGTGGAAACTTCATTACAAAACTTGCAGTTCAGAAAAAAGCAAGATCCTTTTGTTCTGCTAGATAATGCAATACTCCTGCCTGCAAAAGGAACTGTAAATATTACAGTGGAGCTACATTAATTGTGCTGAACTTATATAATTAGGTTTGTAAATCAAAAATGCTTTGACTATTTAGTATTTTTTGTGCCTAACCACTACAACTAACTTTACAGAAGATACTCTGATACACTCACTATATACCTTTCATTGTAGGCAATAGCCTTATTTTCTTCACCCTGTGTTTTCTGTTATTCATCAAGATTCAGACGCAATTCAGCTCTGGGAGAAAACTGTGTCTACATTATTATACTCCTGCAAACAGCCAAGGTGAAGCAGGAAGACAGTAGAGGCAAGTGCAATGATGACAAAGTATTTGTGTAACTGAAGGCACAGACAAAAAAAGTTCAGGCCATTACCTTATACAATCCATCTCAGATAATATTTCAATGCCTAACAAGCAATCTGTTACTATATTGAAATATCCTGGTGTAATGAACTTAGCAACCTGTGAAAGTGAGAACAGTCACCTCTTGTGCTTTAGGTTTGTTTCCACTTGGCTTGGTTCTATTTTATAAAGTAATTACAAACTTCTGAACAAACCTGATTTTTCTGCCAAATTCACCCTCTTTTTATTGTTTTGGGTTTGGGTTTTTTTTTTGTTTGTTTGTTTGGTTTTTTTCTGGCTTGATGTACTATACTCTGACTGCATTTCTACAATATGAACTGTAAATATTACAGTAAACATTGCAGTTATTATAGGTCATTATTACTGAAAACTAAAACAACCATTTTCCTCTGAGAATCAATAAAAAATTTCTGGCTGCCTTTGGAATACTTCCCTTTATCTTGTTATAGATTTTTGTCTCCAGGTGAGCTTATTGCAGCTTTTTATACTCTAAAGGAACTTGGTGGCATATTGCTGTTTGAAACTAATATCAAATTTCAAAGTAACAGGTAACAACTTCAGGGGTTGAGAGAAACAATCTTTAGGTCAACTGCATGAACCCCCAAAATGATACACAACATAAGAGAATACTGTAGAACATTTTCACCCAAGGATGGCAAACTGCACGTACAAACATGGATAGAGGAAAGAGGGAAAATTACATAAACTGTTTTTCCACAGGAGTTCTGACAGGATAACTGTGCCATCTCTCCGCACTTCTGTACAGCAAAGAGAAGTTACAGGTCTTAATCTAACTGTTAACCTACTATTCCACGTGCAGATTTATCACTTTTGCCATTTCTACGTTACCATCACATCCACATGTTATTTCTAATCAAGAATACTTGTTAATTTCTGAGTTTTGTGGGACTACATAATACATAAGCACTTACTATCCAGAGAAGTCTTACCTGCTACCAAGGATTGGCTCCCCAGAGGCTCCCAAAGCAGAATAGTCCATGCCATAGAAATTCAGCCCTAGAAGTATTTTATTCCTCCATTTTGAATCAGGATCCAGTACTTGAACACAGGCTCGTACCCAGGGAAGAGGGGAATTCGGACCGGGTCTGTCAAGTTAACAAAAATCAAACAGGTTGTCAGAAACAGTAGACAATCATTCTCAACCTTCTCTTTTTGACTAGTGTAATTGTAAAGAGGAAAATATAGCACACAAAAATCAGTGGTTAACCTACAATCCTATGAAGGTTCAATGCACATTCTTCAGTGACTTTAAGTACTGATGCACAAAACATACTTGCTCCACTCTTAACTTGTGATTCATTTCTAAGGTAAAGGGACACAAAACTACTTATAGTTGGTAAGAAAAGGTTTTGACCTAGCACATTTTCTCTGTCAATAGGCCTGGCAGAATGCCCACACAGTAATTCAAAACTCTGTATAACTTCAGTTCTTTTTCAATACTTTCCTCAATGTTTTTACCATAAATTGGCACAACATACTAGGACAAAATCCACCATTTACTTATAGAAAGAACTATAAAACCAGTGACTGGGTAAGCAATATGGGTTTCAGTGATTGTTTAACATTTATGGATAAAACCCTAAATAGGCTATTACCTAACAAAAAGCTACATTAAGAAAAAGAGTAGAGCCTTAATACACAGAGTAACTGAATAATCATATATACAGTATCAGTATATCATGTTATATCATTCCATTCCTATCTCATCAGAGAGGAGAGCACATTTTATCGCAAGAATAAGGAAAAGCATATTCTAATCTTACAAATATGAACATCTACTCCCTACTAATTACCTGCCTCAAAGCATTTGGGATATGTGCGCCGTTAAAACTCAATATGCTGATACAGTATAGAAATGTTGCTGGAAATTGTATTCATATTTAAAGGCAAAAAAATTGTGAGAAAACATACGTATTATCTTGATTTTCATATACTCAGACCAATCAATGCAAATTCAAGCAAAAATGATTTGAATTTTTTTATCAAGTCCCTTCTCAGACTAAAAGTATAACATCTCAGAAACCACACTTATTCCAAATACAATGGGTGTGTTAACTTCCTTCCTTCTTTCAAGTAAAAAAGATTAACAGGTCCAAGTCAGACCTAAGTAACTTAAAGTGCCAGTGAAAGCATAAAGATGTGACTGTACCATAACACATCCTGTGTGGTGTAGTTTCGCCACACAGGAGAGATGCAGCCTACAGCACAGTATTTCAAAATTCCAGATGGGTTTGTATAGCCTGTACAAAAGCCCTTAGCACCTCATCTTCATAGATGTCAGATTTACCTAGAGGAAAGCTAAACTTAATACACCTATGCTGCATATTCCAGCAGAGAGTAATAAAAATAACCTGTTCTAACTTCAGTGCGCATTACTGCCTATGTTCGTTCTCACCTAGGGTATTAGGCTTGAAGATGTAGAGACAGGCCTGGGGAGAGATAGGAAGGAAGTATATAAATTCTTTTCACAAGAGACAAAAGTTCCTTTCTTTTAAATCTGTCTAGATGTTATCAAAATGCTAATATACTACAGGTGAGGAAGGTTTTAGTGATGTAATAAACACAAAAACAATAGCATTACTAAATCTGCCAGTTTACCACAAATATTAACTGTGGACAGCCACCTTGAAGCAAGATACACAGAATCTCCCAGGAATTCCAAAAGCATATCCTTAAATGCAATTTGGAGGTGAAATGAACCACTCTTTTGGAGAACAGTAACATAAAGAGACTCTGTAGAGTTCACGGACATCTCAACTACACTGCTGTTCCACTTTCACACAGTTAAAAACACTAAGTTTCTGAAAATCAATATTCATGTACAAAAGTGGGATTTTGTGTTATTTTTCAGTCAGATCAGCTCCCTGGTCTGGTTTGATGAGCTGCTGCACAAGCAGCTGTATCAGTACAAGGGAGGGAGTAGTGGAAGAATGGAAAGACATGTTTAAGCATGTCCACATTAGCAGTGTTGCCAAAAGGCAGTCTGCTGCCTCAGGTTGAAGCAAATAAGTTGTCCATTTTGCTTTAAAGCTAACCTTTTCGACAATGATATGTACTAGATTATTAGTGTACCGATCCTGCAGAACTGTGCTAAATAACTAAAAAAAAAAGAACCTGGCCTGGAAAAGAAGAAGCTTCACAGTACTAGTAAAAGGATAACCTTTCAGTTTGAGTACAAAGCCTTTCACAATATCTGGGTGCCAATTCTACACTGCTGTTAAACAATGTCCTGAGATATTGGGTTGTTCAAAAATCAACTATCCTAATTACTAATTCAAAACTTCAGTAGCCAATGCAGTTAAAACACACTGTCCACTTTACTAAAAAAAAATGAACTCATGCTGTAGATTTAATAGTGACTTAACTGGGAATCAGTTCCTTCAGCAATCTTTTCCTAATGTTAGACCGCGTCTTACCGTTGTGGTGTTGAATAGTCATATGTCATGAGACTGAAGCTGTCTATTGCTGAGGCCAACTGATCAAATTCTTTCTTTGTGAACATTCCCGGCTGGTTAGTCCTTTTAAAAAAAGAGCAAAACAAAAATAACACAAAGAGATAAATTACTACAGTAACCTGGCTTAGTCTCTCTTTCGAGTTTCATTGCATTTGATCAGGTAAGAAAAATCTTTCATTCTGAGGTGG
This sequence comes from Numenius arquata, assembly GCF_964106895.1. Classification (NCBI taxonomy): domain Eukaryota; kingdom Metazoa; phylum Chordata; class Aves; order Charadriiformes; family Scolopacidae; genus Numenius; species Numenius arquata. The sequence goes on from NC_133581.1 coordinate 14,832,516, forward strand.
CAAAAGAAGATATTTCCATGGCATTCTTAAATGCCTAAGAGAAACAAATATTCAATGCTACTTATGCTGCCAGTGGGAAGAATCAGACTTCCACAGCATACTTACCAAAAAAAGTATTTCCATCATGGCTACAGTAGTGATTATAAGGGCTGTGGACTAATCAAATTGCCTTAGGTAGCAATTAACTGAGCTCTAAAAGCTTTTACAAAACCTTCAATTGCTTGGCCTGTCAAACTGTTTTTGGTATTTATAAAACTAAGTTATCTGAGCCATACTTAAATAAATGGATGGGTGCAGCTGTTGATACAAAAACATAAACCAAAGGTAATTTTTTTATTAATCTCAAAATGAGTGGTAATTTCAGCTTGTACTGTACTTAAGATATTTTCTCTCACTGGTGAGAAACACTTTAGTGTCTTTTCATTCCCTTACAAAAAAAGTCCTAAAAAGCAGAAAGCCTATGCAACTGCCTGATTTTAGCAAAAGACTATACAAACCTTTTTTCTTTCTCTCTTCTTTTGGGGAGAAGAAGAAATACATTCTATGACCTTCTCTAGACAAAAGTCTAGTTACACCTTCAGCATATCTTTGTATGAAATATATAACACAATTGTTACTTCCACCTTTTCTTGCTTATTCTTCATTTACAAAATCTAGCACTGGGTTAATATCTACCACGCATCATGGATGAGGCACATTAATGCACATTAAGATGAGACAGAGAGATAGGGAAATAGCGTATTGTCCTAAATAGCCTGGGAGAGCAGGGTTCATAGGTGAACATTACAAAAGAAAAGAAAAAGGAAAAAAAAAAATTCTTTAACAGATACAAACTCTGTGGTACGACTCTGCCATTCAAGAGCTGGACTTAGAGGATTGTACAAGACTCCTTTAGAGAGTGGGGGAGATAGACTAAAGAAACCAGACCTTCCCATTAATATCAGAAACTGCTACTTGACTAGAAATCAGTAGGCAACTCCTGTCCAAATAGGATACACATTAAACCCACTCATGTTCCATCTAAAAAGTAAAAACAAAAAGATGCTCAGTGACAGATGCAAGTAATAAACTGAAAAATCACTTCTTTTGACCTTTATCACTTTTGGATCAGTGTGCAAATTCTCCATCCAACAATATGCGCCAAGTGGATCACCAGAGCATAACAGTGTTCATTCATCAGTTTACAAGGACACTGTCTGCTCCATCACATTAGGATAGAGGTTAACAGAATACAGGTTACAAAGTGAGGCAAAATAAATCATTTAGCACGCCTGTCATGTTACAAGGGAGCAAAGCATAAATGGTATTTGCAAGTCAGGTCAATGAACTTGACCAAACATACACTGGATTATGTAGCTGTAATTTGTATGAAGCGTAGTGGTGTTCTGGAAGTTTCAGGTTTTCAGAATCAGTGATATACTTGTCATATTAGGGAGAAATCCCATCCCTTTCCTTTTGGGGCTTTAACAAATTAAAACAAATCTTCACTTTTGGAACCTATTGCTGGACCTCAGTTTTTTTGAGAGTTATCTGCTTGTCATTTACTGCAATTGCAAACTCTAGTTTTTCCACAAGAATACAGAAAATGAAAGACACCTTTGAAACAATGTCACGGCAACTTGGATGTCTGTAGGGAACACAATTCCCCAACGCAAACTCCTGCAAAACACAATTTCAGTAAATTGATTTTGATTACTCATGAAGGGAAAAGCATAACAAGTAATTATAATGTGTATTAGACATTAGGGCAAGTTGGATTGCTTTATAGATTAAGCTGAGTAGTACTTTAGTGAAACTTGTATATGTAACTTGTCCTCTACATCCATTCTTCATATATACTGTCAAGGAATACGGAGGGGAAAAAAAAAAAAAAAAGAGAGAAAAAAAAAAACCCCACAACCAAAACTAAAGACAAATAAACCCCCCCAAGTTAAAATGGATATTGTCATAATTTTCTCCAAAGCAAACTTGTAACTGAACTCCTTCAGCTACAGAGGAATGCCACCTGAGGAGCAAAGTCATAAATTTCCGACTTGGAACAAACCCAGCAGCAACGAATACATTTTTTCATTCATAGATAGCGTTAAAACACCACCATCCTTCAACAGAAAGCACCACACACCAGCTCAATCAGCACAACCAGTCAATTCTGCTCTAGTCAAGCACTTTGGGAAACTGTCCACTGGAGCAAAAACAAGACTATTTGATTCACGCCTTGAGAATTGTTCTGACTCAAGAAAATTCGCTCTCAAGGATAAAACCTAAATATTTTTCAATAGCTATTATGCTTCTCATTTGAGGTTTCCCAATCATTCTGATATTTAATCGTAAACTTAACTCAAGGGCAGGTATGTTTACTGCCTACATCGTTGAGAAAACCAGCACAGAGAAAGTCAAAAGGAGGCACAGAATATGCAAAGTCCATGAGAATAAAAGTTTCCAACTCTAAGCAAAAAGCCTCTCATTCCTCTAAGCCTTGAATAGTGTTTGCAAAATATTCAGTAAAGTGGCAGAAACTTCATCGTAATTTATCAGCACTGTAAAATATACATACTGAAGACAGCTTTTTATTAAATCGTCAGATAACTCAAACCTTGATGATTTTTTCTGCTCACTACGAACATGACAAATGTGAAGGAGCAGAAGCCAGGTGTATGAACATGAATAATAGAAAAGGCAAATTATTTGATATATCTGAAAAGTTTCTTTACGTGGAATTAAACCTGAACTCTGAACTGCTTCATTTGCTTTGAGTTCACCTTAAGACACAGTTCAAGAATTACATCTCATTTGGTGTCTAACAAATGTACTTCCTAGAAGAGTGAAGTTGAACACTGAATACAAGAGAAATCTGCTGTTTAAAGAAACCTGCTCCTACTAGCCTGAAAATATACTGAAATTATGCAAAATGCACTATAAATATGAAATAATTTGGATTGAAGAAGTAAAATTAAGCAGAAAAGGGTATTCTTTTTATGTTAGCTTATACTACATTCTCTTTATTGCTGTTCTAAGAGCCAGACACTTCATATGATATTTGCATTTGTATTTTTCTATCTCAATACCTTAAGCAAATGTCATTCAGTTTCCTTAACATTCTGCTCAAATGCACTAGTGTTCTTATGTGATTCTTATATCACTGTTCAACATAGTTAACTCTGAAACTTATTAAATATGAGCAAACCCCCCAACTATTCAGATTTGGAAACAGCCACCCAATCTCAGCCAAATTTGCATCTATATGGACTGTAGAAGTTGCTCCATGAGGAGAAATTCACCACAGAGATGAAATTTATGGCACTTTAACTGCAGTAAAAACCACCTCTGATACTATATATACAACAAATCATTTGTTTCATCTGAGGTCTTGATATAATGGCCATCATGATGTGTATAGGACATTATCCCCGGTGCTTATGCTGGTCAACAGCAGATTCAACGTGAGTCAGCAGTGTGCCCTGGCAGCCAAGAGGGCAAGCAACATCCCGGGCTGTATCAAACACAGTACGGCCAGCTGGTCAAAAGAGATGATTATCCCACTCACCTTGAGTACTGTGTGCAGTTATGGGGTCCACAATTTAATGCATCCAGAGGAGGGCAATGAAGCTGATAAAAGGGCTGGAAAGAATGTCATGGGAGGAGCAGCTGCAGACTTTGGGTTTGTCTAGTTTGGAGGACAGGAGGCTGGGTCGTGCCCTCATTGCTCTCTACAGCTTCCTGAAGAGGGGAAGTGGAGAGGGAGGTGCTGATGTCTTCTCCCTGGTATCCAGTGATAGGATGCATTGGAATGGTTCAAAGCTGCACCAGGGGAGGTTTAGAGGACATTAGGAACCATTTCTTTACCAAGAGAGTGATCAAACAGTGATCAAAACCTGGAACAGGTTTCCTAGAGAAGTGGTTGATGCCCAATGACTGTCAGCATTTAAGAGGCATTTGAGCAATGCCCTTAATAATACGCTTTAACTTTTGGTCCACCTTGAAGTGATCAGGCAGTTATACCAGATGATCGTCATAGGTCCTTTCCAATGGAAAAATACTCTATTCTATCTTTTCTGTTCTTTTGCAGGGAACCACTGAGTTACTGAGAGAAAAATCACTCTACTTTTTGAACATAATGTTCAAGACACAGAAATATTTCTAGTAAGTGACAGTCCTTTTCTTATACAGACAACAGCTGTCCCTGAGACACATCAATATTTTTGCTTTAGGCCATCCTTGAGAGGTGATGAGGCTTCCCCCACACGCTTTTAAGAGATGCATTTTCTTGGATAAAATACTGACTTTCCTACTGAAACTTTGTTTACATGGCCCAGTATTCATTTCTTCCCATTCTTAGTTATGTCACTTTTGACATGACTAGGAAGCTCCTTTACTTTGTTGAGAGATTTGCTGTTTCCATTTATAGGCTCCTGACTCAACTTTCTGCTAGAAAACACAGCAAGAGAGGAACAACTATTCCCCTGAGAGCATAGGTCTTATTTGCACATATTCCCGACAATTTGTCAGTATTTCTCAATGGCACACTGCTATATGTATATACAGAAACAATTACAGGGGCAACATCACAGACTTAAAAGAAGAAATCACCTGTTTTCCTTGGTATTTCTGTATACACAGTTTAAAATTTTACAGTCTCTTTTTACCATTCCATACTTCCAAATCTAAAATAAGTGCAGGGGAGTTAGTTTCATAGTCTAGAATGTCTATTACCTGACTCTTCCAAATAGCATATGGCCATATTCCCATTAGTGCTTTACTTGTAAGTATTCCTCTAAGGTTTTGACTTTGTAGCCTTTCATACTAAAAGACTGGAAAAAATACTTCAACCATGCAAGCCACTTTTATTTACTTTCAAATGAATCTACATTCTCAATTACTTCTTGTCTCACTATGATTACTCTCAAGATGAAAAAAGATAAGAAAAAAAAAGTCTTGTAACTGGCTACTACTCCCTGGAAGTTCAAACTGCATTCTCATTTGTTACCTCACCTTCTCCCTCCCTTATAAAAGACGAGTTTTCTATATCCTCACGTCTTTGAATAGTCCTTCATAATGGAAAACTGATTGATTTTCTGTTTCCTGTGTATTTCTATTTCAGAAGTCATCTTCTCAGTAATGACTTTATTTTCTTGTTGTGTATAATTCTGTTTTCTCTGTAAAGCAACAGTTTGCGAATCTTCCCTTCTCCTATCTTTCTTCACCATCAGATATTATTGGTTTTCATAGCTCCTTGCAGTTAGCTGCACTAAAGTATAATGCTATTGCATTTTATGAACAGAGACTCCTGAATTTAGTTAATGCACAATCACTCAATAAAAATACACCATTTCTTCCTGCATCCAGTCTGTTCTACAGCAAATAGGAGAAAGAGTTAAAATCTACCCTGTGCATCAGACAATTATAGGCATTGATAATGAAGTAGTCAAATCCATAAACAAGTTAAAATTCGAAACCATTTTCTTTTCAGGAAAAAACCTCTTGGCAGTTTTGTAACTACCCTATCTCTTTTTAGGTTCTCCAAAACTCTATAAGGATGACAGCTCACTGAAGTAATCCTCCACCATCAGTATGTAGAAAACAGTTTTATATGGATCTTAGTTTCCGTGGATGCTTTGTGACTAGATTCTCTGGTGTCTTACAGATGTTCCATTTATAATGACCTCTCACTCCTGGGTCTTGGGAAAAAAAGATGGGTCATCTTCATCTGTCCACCTGCCTACTTTCATGAAGTGGCAGGGACTTGACTATTAAAACTCTATGTCTACATCAATTTTGTTTGAAACTGGTCAAATGCTAAAACACCTTCTGAAGAGAGATGAAGAATGGAAGAGAGAAAGCTTACAGACACCTTGCTTCCTCAGTAATCATGCTAAAAATAAAGTTCTGTTTGCAATAGTATTGGATGAAGCAGACAAGTCAACAACAGGACCTTGACACAATATCACTGTTCAACGCCATGAATGATAATTACAGATCTAATCCTTGCTGTCAGAAAAAGAACGTGACGAAACTGAATGATCAACCAAAAAAAAGAGAGATTCTGAGTCAGATGAAAATAGACTCAAGACATAGCGGGGACTGAATTCCATGCAGTTTATTGGAGATTTTAAAAAGCACAGTACGATCTCCATCTTTGACCTTTCTCCCTCAGTCAGCACATCCTTGCAAACAACATATCAAGGCTTTTACAGGGATGCATGTTACTCATTAAGCATTTCGGAAAATGCACATGCTTAGTATTCAAATACTTTCACAGGCATTTGTAATACAGCATTCTTTTCCTCTATTTCCTTTTTAAGGACAAAAAGTTGCAAGAGCTGAAGAACTGTGTGTAACGATACAATCTAAATCTCAGTTAAATCAGAGCTTAAACACAGTATCTGATTTTGCGGCCTACAAATCCAAATCAATATGACAAATCAGGGACTATACATTGCAAAACCAAAAATGTCAGTCCATTGAACCATAGTATTGAGGTCAGTCCATTGCAGGAGAAAAAAGTAACACAAATTTCAAGTTAGTATAAATTTCTTCCTTTTTTTTTTTTTTATAATCTGTATGAAAGTCCCAAATAAAAATCAAAGCGAAAGGTAACTCCATAAAACCAGTGCAATCACCACTGCTTTCCTCCAGTCGTGACTTTTCATCTGGTTCTACTCTTAGAACACTCTCCCAATTTCACACACTAAAAGTGTTGGGACAGATAGAGGCAGAGACAAAACCAAGAGGTTCCTCCCTCTCCCAACTGACCCCCATCTTCGTGATATCTCCAAAACACGTCTCGCTCATGTAATATGAAAGACTACCTTACTGTTAATAAGTCAGAAAAGCATCATCCCAAGAGATAAAAATTGTGAAAGAATGAGCAAATGAAAAAAGAGGAATTTTAATGGAAACATGACAATTTAGCACTTTATTTCTAATGAGTTGGAACAGCTTGAATATCCCAAGATAATTACTTTAGCAAGTCTAGGCTAGGCATCAGGGAGAACCTTCTAATGGTGCAGGTAGCCTGGGAGCATTGAAATAACATTCATTCAATTCAATGGTAGATTTTAACTATTTGTTAGATAAACTTCTATCAAAAGTCACATAATTATAGTTTGTTGTGCCTTAGGATAGTGCACCTTCCAATACTATTTTCTACTATTCAGCACAGTAACTAAAATTCCAAAATAAAAACCTGCAACCCTCTTGTGCACTGTCTTTGGCTGCTGCACTGATTTCATGATAGCAATGGTAAAATTCAGATGCCTTCAAAGAACGTAAGGGATATCTGTCAGTTGTGCACAAAAAAATCACAATTCAAAATAAAAAATATCTCTACCAAGTGCATCCTAAAAACACAAACCTGACTTTCCCTGATTTTATTAGCATTATGTTCAAGTTTTCTTAATGGCAAGAACATCTTTACTGATTTCTCAGATTAAATTAGGGTAGGCATTTAAAAACAACAACAAAACCTAGCCAGCTTGACAACCAAGAAGATTGTAACTGAGTGCTATAGATCCACAAAACAAAAGAGCTGGGAGTGGTTACTTCACATAATGTAAGTGCTTCACATCACTAGGGGACTGTAAAGCATAACAGACTGACAAGTAAAAACTTGCTGTATTTTCATCAGGAAACAAAATGGTATTTATGTACCAAATGAAATTTTTGCAGAACACTGAGGGCTGGCACTCTTCCTTAATGTACATATCCCATCCCAGCTGTTGCTTTTGCAGTACTTGCTCTTCAATAGCGAAAAAAACAAGATCTGCTCTTGTCATGGAGTAGCCTACACAGTTTTCATGAAGCCAAACTAATTACCTGTGGCCCATCTGGTTTAAACCAGTACAGAAGTCAAGAAGGAGAAACATGACAACAATTATATGACCTGAAAAGAATGCATGAAATCCCAGCAGACACCTAGAGACAAATGAGCCTGAAAACTGCTGTCCTCAGAGCTGAAGCATACCGGCAGACTAGTCTGCATCACTTACACCGTGTTTTTCAAGTAACTTAAGAATTTTTATCTGAAACTCTTAAGCCAACATAAGAAATACATCTGTTTGACAAAAACAGATGATCTGAATACCAAAGAAGAAAAAGTTTCTTTCGATACTTGTATTTAGTGTTTCCATTTTTGGGGAGGTTAACTGTTCTCCTTTAATGCTGTTTCTGTTATGTTGCTTCAGCTTCTTCAGAGGAGTCATTTAAGCAAGACTATGCATAAATGAACATCCACTACATCACCATTTGGTTCTCCTAATTGCCAAACTATTCTAGTACCTTCCATGCCAGGGCTTAATGCCCAGGCAAGCCATGCTCCAATAACAGAACATCATGCAAAACAAGCTTGTACCCTGAAGCATATGAGCCCAATTTAAAAGCTCTAACACATCAAATGTAGGCTTAATTCCTCCTTGCAAAGATTAAAATGCTTACCATTTTTTTTTTTCTTTTTTTCTGGGTTGGGGTTTTTGGTTTTTTTTTTGGAAAGTTTTCCAACTTCACACTGAAACTTATGCAGTAATTGCTCTACACCAGCTGGCTCAGAATTGGTAGAGCTACAAGTGTCGGGCATGGTGAGGAATACATTTCACTCTTTCTTCTCTTTGACCATCATTAGTTGACCTACAGATTATTTTAATGATTCTCGCTAGTGGAAATACAAAAACTGATGTGTACACCTGCTTCAACACACGTCACAGTGCAGTCAGACCTTGGCTGCATTAATTTTATACAGTGAGGCATGGTCTTTAAAAAGCCACTTCTAAGGAAAGATTTATTCCTCTCAAGTCCTTTCTGAACCTGTACAAAATGCATTGAACCTTTCATGGTTGCAGTTGGAGCCATGCTGTGCTGAGCTGGCAGCCCAACAAACAGCAGCAAAAACAGGGGAGTCATCAGTGAAGGAAACAGATGTAGTTTAGAGTTGTTAACAAGCATCCAGATTTACTGCAGCTAATAGAATTCAGTTTAAAAAGAGATGTGACTGAGACACCTATACTTAAGCCTTTATACAGGGAAGAAACAAAACCCATGAGCCCAACGGCATGCCTCTAAGTATGATTCAAAAGTATTACTATAATCTGAAGAGGTTATTAAAGTTTCTCCAATAACTGTTACCCACAAGTAGTCAGGAATTGTCTCCTACCTGGTTTTCTGCTCCCCTCATTATAAACTCATATCTCAAGCTGTATCTTGCAATCCAAGTCACACATATTTTATAGGTTCTCTCATATGCAATGAAAACTATCGTGCCAGTCAGCTAGCCTTGACAGCCCACTGAAGAGTCATTTCTATGCCTTCTTAAATGCTGAAATTTATGTACAGAGCCCAATTTCAAAATCTCTTCATAGGCAACCGTACTCTCCATATTCCTGACAGTGCCTTTTTTTAATTTTAGGATACTCAGAGGAAGATTGACGACTACAGGAACGATGGAGGGCAATGTGTTATTATCAACCAGGCACAACAAATGGGGAAGAAAATCTGAAAACTATGAACAGTTTTCTAATTCCCACTTCTGTATATTGCTTGTCCAAAGAGATTGTCTTTCAGCATCAAATTTCTTTGTTAGCAACAGCAAGCATGGTGCTTGGTGTATACGCTAGCTAATTCTACGATGAATACACACTGATCATTTTTAGACTTGCTTGCTACGCTTTTATGACCTCGTTTGTCAAATTGGAAGGAAAAGTAAGAAAGATAATCAGACATGTAGAAAGATCAGAAAAGTGCAGCAAGAGTATTATTGATTCCAACAAAATAAGATTATAAGGACCAAGTTTCTCACAAACATTTTAACCTTTCACACTGTTAAATGTAAGTATTGGTAAAACAGAATTCTCCTTAATAAACACTACTCTACAAAGTTATTTTTCTAATATGTTGCTACTTTACATAATCCGGTAATTTAAAACTCCGTCTGAAACAAGCGATAGGTTTCCTGCTGTTTTGATCCCTGGCATTATTTACTTACCAAAATTTCAAGGCTTTACATTCTGGCCTGCAAAGTCCTACCCGAGAATGATTTTAAAAGTAAGTGATGATACGTATTTCACTCTAAAACAGAGACATCTTATAATTTAATTGAATTTATTTACCATACATTATTACAAAAATTACCCTGTCATTTACTTGCGTATTCTGCATCAGAATTACGACTTGCTAGAAAAGCTTCTAAGGAAAACATTGCATATCCTGGAATAGTGAAGCCAAAAACATATCATTCTGTATACACAAATCTATGGCAAGGCAATTGAATTTTTATCTTCTAAAGATGACAGACTCCTAGTGAAAAACACATATTACTTTATTAATTAAAAATATCCGTTCATAATCAACTTCTAAGAGACTAAAACAACTGTTTCCTTTATCACATCTGCAAAACAGTGATCAATTGTGGCATCATTGAGCTGAACAACTGTGAGGGCAACCAGCAATTTTCATCATGTACTCTTCCCACTTTTCAGCCAAGTATGTACGTATGTATATATAGGAGAAAGGAGGAAAAGAGCATGACAGCACAAAGCAAAAGGAGGGACAAGTTGGCTGCCATGCTGCCAATCCTTCCCAAGAGGCAGCGCAGCAAAACTAAGCTGATATCCATTGCTACTGGATAGCAGTAATGAAGAATACATAGATTCTGCTAATTTTCATTGCACAGCAGCTCTGGAAAGAAAGACCTGAAGCTACTTTAGACAGTCCTTCATATCTGCAAGGTTTTTGCAGCAGAATAAACTGAGTAGCTAAAACCTTAACTTTGGAGAAGTGAGTCTCCACTTCTCCAAAATTATGTGGAAAATTATTAGGTGGAAAATACTGACAGTATGTACATAGAGAAGCTTCAACTAACAGGGGGAGAGGCTGTCGATTTTTTTTTTTTTTTTCATTCTTAAATATTCAAATATGAACATCCGAAGTTAGGGATGCTTATCGTATTTTGAATGAGAAGCATATATTATATTCAAATCTTTGATGAGAGAAGTGGGTTGGGTTCCTGCAGCTTTGAAATGAATGCAGCTGCACTACTGCTGTGCAGCTCAAGAAGCCAATAAAGACAGACATATTTTATATAGATTATTTGCCAAGACTGCAGTAGCTTTAATATGCTCTTTTCAAAGCCTAGAACCTAAAAAAGTGAAAAACTAAAGACATGCTCAATTACAGATTTAACTGCACATGTTTCACTAGCAAGTAACAAGTTGTGAGCAGAACTTCTGCATGGCAGAGAAGTATTTTGCAAGATACTGTTATAAGACCAAAGTGGTATTAACACAGCATTACTGTGCATTAAGCTGAAGAAGCTAAATATCAAAACTGTGGTTTGCAGGCTGTTTTGGCACAAATTTGAAATCCTGCTTTTCAGCCATCTCTGGTTCCAGCTGCTTAACAAGTAACTTTCATTAATTCAGTTGCCTGGCTTTCTTTTAAAGTTCAGAGAGCAAATGTATATTGTTTGAGCATTTTCTTCTTGTATTTCTCTTAAGAGATTATATTAAGCTTAGCATAACAAAGGTAGTAATAACTTGAACTTTAGCAATAACATTTTAAAGAGATAAATCACTTCAAAATGCTGAGGGGTGTCCATCCCCTAAATCCATCATTACATACCTTGCTGACAGCATACACAACAATTCTAGGATTTCTCCTAATACAATGGTGGATCTTGATCTATAAAACTTATTGTGAGGTCTAAGAGACAGCTGATTCTCACAACAAATGAAAAACACAATGAAACATCCACCTATTCTGAACAATGGCCTAAAGGTGGAAAACTCTGTTACATAAATATTTCTTCGTAAATGGCAGTGACACTAGAAAAAGCTTCCCAACTTCTCCAGAAAAGTTTTCACTTTCTACTCCACCAAAAGAACTGCTTTTAACAAGATAACATCTTGTTTTCCTGGAAATACAATTTCTTCCTTCCTAAAGAAAGGATCAGTATACTCTAACTTTTACAGTCCCCATACAGTCCTGGAAGGATTTCAGCTATATGTTTTTAGAAAAATATTTTCACAAATTACTATCAATCTTGGAACAATTCTGCCTAAACAGCATGATACTAAATAGGAATCTGTGTTAACTCTCTTTTTTTTTTTCTTTTTCCCCACGAATCTCCTAAAAGAAGATTCTCTTCTTTTTTTACATCTCACCGTAGCAAAACTTACTGTTCAATGAGTGAAGAATGCCGTTTCAAAGCTACCAAACAAGATAGCTAGTCTTTTTATGACAAAAATACTTCATTTAGAATCAGTCTTGCCTACCCTCTGCCCCCACTACTGCAAAACCAGTACAGAACATTCCCCCTGATCTTGTTCAGGAATGTCAACAGATCCATCTCCTAGAACAATGAAGATTTTCAAAATAGTACTAAGCGCCATTTGAACATAAAATGCTTTCTCTTCAATGGCTTAAGTCAAAAGCACTTTGAGGCTGAAAAGAGGAAAATTGCTGAATCACAGTAAAACACTGTCAAGGCTTTATAATCTCCATACTCTAAAACCAATGATACAGTAATGGCTCTTAAGATACTAATAATGTATAAGTAAACCAAAAATACCCTCTGCCAGCAACTTCTCATTGCTTCTTAAAAGATGTAGTGTCACTTAACCTTAACATAAACTAAATCAGTTACAAATCTTAAGACTTCAGACTGTTTGAAATGTAAGAAGTGCTATGAATTTCAACTTTTTTTCCAATCAAATGATGTCAGCCACAGTAAGAAGCAGCAGTTAAAAATGACGGTTGGGATATAACTGCATTTAGCTGAGAATGAATGGGAAGCAGAAATACACTTTGAGATGTTGTGCTTGACATATAGATGTGGCAAACTCTTCAGAACAATGAGAAAACAGCCAGCACAGTACCTGACAGGAAGTGTTTTGTCATAGACTTGTTTCGTCAATTTTAAACAACTCATGAAAATTCACATCAGGTCACAGTATGAGCCTCTTCAGTGTTTTAGACATTATTTTGGAAATGTTTACCTGTCATTTTAATTCACTGAGACTAAAAGAAAGCCTATAAAGTCTCAGTTTAAGAACAGATGGCCAAAATCTGACTTACGTTATTTTCAGCTCTCTCTATTCCTTTACTGGGTCTGCCCCATCCACTCTTTTTTAATCACAACTAAAAGAAAAAAACATTCTAGACTTCTAACTTACCTAAAACTTTAGCAGGAAGGCTTAACAAAGAAAGCCTTCAAAAGTATCTATTCAAAAAGAATAAGGCTAGCTTGAGTCCCAGATGTATCCCCTGCACAGCTCTTCAAAAGAAACAGAGGGAAGGTGTATTTGTGAATGTTTGCTTTGTTCCTGGGATAGAGGAAGAAAGTTTCACAACAGAGCATACTCTTTTTCTTTTTTCTTCCACTGGCTCAGCTCTGCTTCCTTTCACTTTTCTGCCAAACAGACACATATGGAGCATTAATTCTGCCACCCAAAGAAATTAATAAAGGTGCTGCCCTCCCTTTTTTCTTCATACAGCTGCACATAACCTGCTGCCTAGATATATCATCAAGTTCAAAATGCATATGAACATTCCAAAATTTTCCTACTGTGTTTCTACAGTGTTTCGCCGTCTGATGTTATTTTTTTTAGTGTTCAACGTGAGAATTCTTTATCATGAACTAAAAGCATTTTTGTCCTTTTCTTCCAAGCTGATGTAAAAACTAATGTATCACTGTCACTTATACAGCCCCTGTTGACATATTTGAAGACGTATTATATCTCTCGACACTCTTCTCTTTTTAATATACTAAATACAGTTCTTCAAACTTTCCTCAAAGGAGACATTACCTATATCTCTAGCCATTTTTCTTGCTTTTCTCTAAACACTCTCATATTTTTACATCCTCCTACATGTACCCCAGACTCAGTTTTCCATGAGACCTGCCTAGCACTGAGGGCAGAATAATTACTTTTTGTCACCCTAAAAGCTCCCTGCCAATCATCTCAAACTGAAAAGTGTCCCTTTCCCTACATCTCCCAGCGCTGTTGCCTCAGCATTTTGAAATTGCCCAATTCTCTTCCAAGACCGGTCTGCCCAGAAAGTTTCCATGCATTTCCATGTTTTACTTCTCCCTCCTTAAAATAGTATTTTATTTCCATCTTTACTTAATCCCAGATAATTTTATATGTTTCTGGAATAACTGGTTAAATGTTTACCTACCAATCTGGTATCTTCTGCAAACTTAAAAACAATCCACTGGCCTCACTGGTTTAGGAAAATGCTTTAGGTCACTTTCATACGGCATATATTGCCCTACCACTTCTTTGGCCCAGATTTTACAGAGGTCCAGCAGCCTTTGCAGAAGACCAGCAAGACTGATTTTTATACTGCATATATAACAGGTCTAATGTATCCAGAACATTACTAGATTTGCTAGGCTTGTGCCACACAGTTGATCTGTGCTGTTCTATACATTCTGCTCTACGCCATATGGATACATATTTCTTCCTGGAAATCTGAGGGCCCCAGCTTAAAATATATGGTTTGGGGAACCATATATTAAGGAAAATGTAGGAGATTTAGAGAGTCTGGAGAAGAATGATCCATGGTCTAGAAAATATAACCCCTGCTAAAATATAGCAGACTTTGGTTTATTTATTCCATACAAAGTGTGCTGACAGGTCCCACCTGAAATGTCATCTCAGTCTGACAGTCATACATCTGCAGAGTGGACTATTTTAAGAAAGCTGGCACTTACATCAAATTCATACCAAGAGTTTTTGTTTTAGAGACAAGGAGCCATACTTCATATTTCTACTAATGTCTCCCAGTCCTTCTGCTAGATGTGAAAGTAAGGTTAAGTGCACCTTTCATTGGAGACAAACATCCTTGTTTTTAATTTTAAATACTACTTTGACAGACACTGTCAGAAACTTGCCAGAAGATAACAATTTATTCTAGCTAAACTGTATGCATTTACCAGTAGTAGCATTTTTGAGAACTTCATGAGGTGAAGTGATAGCTCCAATGATTTGTTTACAATATGCTTCATTTTTGCTATTAAACCCAAACACCATTCTCATAAGGTTAAATGAAAACATACCCTCTGCTTTGTACTGGTAAGCATGTTATTAAGACATGGGTAAGATCAGCAGCTATTTTGCATACTGTTACTTAAACCAAGGATCAGGGTCTGATATATATCTAGTATTATCATGCTAGACTTGATAAAATTACTAAGGTATAAAGCTGCCTCGTGTTACCTGGGGTTTCTTAAACAATTGAAACAATCTGTTTTTAAATGTCTTCCATACATTTTAATTATGATTGATACATACAAAACTCCAAAGTTTTGGAGGTTTTCAGCAGATTTTTTTTTTCAGAAATGCAGCAGGCTTTTCATTTGTAATTCTAAAACTCTTAATAGCAACAAAGTAACCAGTACTTTTTTGTAGCTTCATCATATACTCAGGGTATGACAAACCAAGCTCTTATATCTTAAATGTGATCTGCCTCTAAAAAAGACCCCAAAAGACTTCTTAATGGCATGTCAAATAAATCAGGATACTTCACTTGTTTACTTGAGATTTTACTGTTTCTCATTTACAGATTCCATACAACTTCAAGAGATAAAGAATCTGCTATGCAAGGAGCACCTACTGTCTTGTAACCTAAAGACAGGTGTTTTAAAAGGATATCCATCACACAGGACAAACTTATTGGTGCATACCCTAACTGTACATGCATATCCTAACCATGCATATCAAAATGCAAGTAAAGAGCACAGTGTTATATTAAAAAGTGACACAGCCAATGCAGTGTTTTATTGCTACTTTGTGCAAAGGATTATACTTCAGGGGACAATGAAAGTCCAAGAAAAGTGACCACTAACAACCTGTCTGTAGATATGGAACTATTTAACACTGTGTTTAGCAAAACTAGCAGCTTTTAATGACCAAGCTGATCCTTAAAACAGTTATACCATATGTCTAATGTCTGTAATAAACATTAAACATAAATATAATAATAAACAATAAACATAAAGGCCATGGTTATGCAACCATGGCTAGATTCAGAATCCCTGTGAAGGCAGCATCTTATCTACAGCTCCTGAGAGCTTTTTGTCTACCTTTGCTCTTTCTCAAGACAGCAGGAAACAGGAGTATTACTGATACTCTATCTGGTGATAGCTCATCTAAATAAACTTAAGAATTTTCTTTACTCATGGTTTTCTTTACAGTAAATGGGAAAAACCATGGATAAAAATGGTTGCTGGAGCTGGACAAAATA
The DNA here is from genome assembly GCF_964106895.1 of Numenius arquata. Classification (NCBI taxonomy): domain Eukaryota; kingdom Metazoa; phylum Chordata; class Aves; order Charadriiformes; family Scolopacidae; genus Numenius; species Numenius arquata. Next base: position 14,848,749 of record NC_133581.1, read on the forward strand.
TGTAATAATCTAGTCAGATTAAATTCAATTTTCTTGCAGACAGGAAAGAGTTACTATGCAAATTCAAAGCCTCACTTTTTGCCTTTGAAAAAGCATCCCTAACATATCATAAGGCATGTAAGTATAGAGAAAAAAAAATCAACTTAGTCCCTGTGATTTACAGACTTAAGAGAACAGTTACAACCAAATTTTGCCATTTTTTTTTTCCAACAGCATATTTAGGCATAAAGGTAGTTCACTATGGCACAGCTCTCCTATTTAGAAAGAGGCTTGTGATATCCATATAAAACATCCACACAGCTTTCACCAGCATGATTTCTGCAGTACAATAATGACTGAAGTGCACATATTTAAGCCAGGAATTTAACCAAGCCCAGGATTAGTCAGCACAAATGGAATTACCCACGATCACCAACGGGTAGAATATGCCTGGCTACCCATTGCCATTTTAGAAATGGTACTCATATAGTTTATACATGCATCTATACCCATGCATGTTAAAAGCAGTAACACTAACATTTTGAGACAATCTGTTGAAAGACAGGCTGCAAGTCTTCAGCAAGCCATCTGCTCTAGCAGCCATTTACATAACACAGCAATCCTAGTGCCTCGCTTCGGACACAGACAACCGCAAGTTTCCCATTCCAAAGGACAGTCACAGTATAACACATACACTTTTTAGAGCATGGCTTTGGTTCCTGCTGTTCCTCTCTCTTGCAAATCACTTATGTTTGCAGGAAAATCATGCAATTCCTGCACATCAGGTGGATGGAAATACTACCTTAATCTGTGTTTGCCACAATAATACCTCTACATGCATTCTCTGTGACAGCAAAGCTTGCTAGAGATTTCTGTCTCCCAATCAGCCTCCACACACATTCCAACCCCTTGGTTATGCCAGTGCAACTGTCTCTGAACAATGCTGTAAACAGATACAAAAAAATGTTATAAAGGAGTATATATATTGTCTGGATTTAAAAAAAAAAAAATAAAGAAAAATTCAAGTGAAGTTTTCTTTTTGCCCAGAACATTTCACAAGCAAACCAAACCCCAAAAGCTTCACTGGATCCTTTAGTTATGAAAGCAAGATTCAGCTAGAGGATCAGTCTCACTTAGTCTTTGCAAAAGCTGAATTTGAGAAGTTAAACAGATGACCCAATGTTTCCTTCCTGCATCATGCACTTGATCTCATGTGCGATGCTGCATTTTCCAGAGTGTTTGTCCCTAAGCAAACCAGTATTTTTAGCTCTTAAAAGTGTCTCCTTTCAGATAGCATTTGCTGCCAGACTGCTTTGATCTTAATGCATATCAAAGAAGTCTAAATTACGAATTCCTAAATAAACTGCTTACATTTAACTATGCTCTCTCTTTAAATGTTAATCAGGGTAGAACACAAAAGGAACAATGTTTCAGCTCCTAGCATCCCAGCTAGTTAGGGTATTCCACGTACAGCTCATGTCTCCTTTATCAGTCTTTTGCCAGCTGCTGAACTCTAAAATATTATTTGATTCTTGATGTTACTTATTTCCATGCCTTTTGCTGTATTTTTGATGATCAGTCAACAGCGATTCCAACAAACAAAGACTATAAGATGCATTAAAGCACACTTTCAACCATGTGTAAGTTCTGAAACCCAAAGTGAGTTTCAAGACACAAAGGATTTGATAACAGGAGGTATTTAATACACAACGGTAAGCACTTTTCAGTTGAAGCCTTGTTATCCTATAAATGAAAAATTTTCAAGTACAGCTACTATCTAAGAAGTCAAGCAGGGCAGAAAGAAAATTTCAGGATTCTGCTTATTGATATCATTAAATCCAATGTACTTCTAAGCTTTAAAGCATGCATGGACGTTGTGAATGTTTTAGGATGGTTCCTTAACTGGTGAACATAGTTTCAGCTACCTGTTTACTCAGGGAGTTAAAAGTGTTTTTTCTAGTTAAAGCAATAGGAAGACACAGACAGGTGGCTTATATAACAGTATTAATTGAAAAGAATGTGACTAATGCATTCTCCTCGGCAATATAGGTCTATGAATAAATCCTAGAAACCTTAGGAAAACATAAAAGAAACAAAATAATTGGCTTAGAGGAATGAGACTTTTGGATTCTTTCATACAAACTGTGGGTGTTATTTCCCACAGCTAGAAAACAGCTACACCGCTCCTCTACAGATGAGGCCATTTAGGGACAAGGATGTAATACATATTTCAGGTTAAAAATTGCACTTCAGATAGACAGCTCTTCCCAGCTCTAATAGGGCATCTCTATCCCAGTTCAGAAAGATTTTTGAACTATGAACCCACTACCCTGTCAATATGCAGGACAGCAGCAGGAGGGGCAATGACAATACAAGGTCCAAACCTCAGTGTGGTGTTTGACTGCAAAGAGTCCTGAAAGATACAGTTAACCATAACAAAGCAAACTCTGGTCAAGGCAAAATGCGTTTAAGAATCCAGAGGGCTTATAGTGGCTTCAACTCTTATTTCAGGAGTTAGAAAAAACAGACTGTAGAGCCCCATGTGCTTGTATATAAACAAAACAGATTTGGGGCCCTCTGGCTATGAGACTGAATGTGGTAATGTCAATAGGCATCACGATGCATAAGAATCTTAAGGTTTGTACTACTCTCCACTTTCTCTGTACCACCAAAAGGAGCAAATGCACTTTAATGTGAACACTGTTTACAGCAATTACTTAAATTCTACCAGAGCATGCATTAGCATTTTAAAAAGCATCTGTGTGATGAACTGACTGATAAAGCATTTTAGAAAAATGTTTTAAAGTGTTCGCCTTTGCTTTATCTGTACTAGACTACAATTAATAGCAATGGAAAATTGCTTTAAAAAGGAGCTATCAATTGGGATGAAATGTAGATCATAAGAGGGCAAAATGAAAGATTGGAATAAATGACAGACAGGAGAGAAGACATAGTAATTTCTCATTATTTTTGATAACCAAAGCATGAGAATCCCAAAGTATTTGTTATCACCACTGAACATCTATGCAACATAAAGGCATACCAGCCCACAATTTTCCAGAGAAGTCTGCAAGAAATGAGAGTATTAATGGTCTGTGAATGTGGCAAAGGTTATCTCATGAGCCAGAAATACATTTTTAAGCACTTAGTTTCCATGTCTTTAATTTTAAAGAAGTACTGCAGTTATTGGTTTTTGGTGCAATGAGTTAATACAACAAGGCATATAACACTTCAGCTTACTGGGAACCACGTAAGAGGACAATAGCCAAAAGCATAGCTCAGCTCCTGAAACCTTCTCTATAGCAGAAAGTTTTACCAGCAAAGCCATCCATTCATCAGGAGAAGCTCCTAAGCATTTATATTCTGAAGCAAATCTGAATGACTCTCAACCTTCATTTGACAGAGAGCTGGCTTCCTAAGACAAATATTACCAACCACAAAAGCAGCTTTCAACAGCCACGCAGACATCCATGACAGTAAGGAACAACATACGTGCCCTGTACGTCTGATTACTTACAACACATGGGATGCCTCATCCTGAAAAACAGTGCTGATTAAAAGCTGCTTCTTTTTTAAAATCCTCTGTATCTTATGGCTTGAACTTTCTTTCAAATAATTGTGTGGTGGTCAAGTGACCACTGCCTCCAGCTCTGGGAATACCACATACAGAAAGGAAGGCTCTGCATAACAGTTGTAGCTGTAATGTTAATGAGGCTTTTCTGTATCAGCTAGATAATTTGGACTATCAGACCATTAAAACATTAAGTGGATGAAAAATAAATTCTTGAGCCCATTTATATAGTGCATTCCTTTTTGCACATTACAAGATTTGGAGTGCAGCAGCGTGTCAAACTGCCTTGGTATTATAGGGTGTGTGTTCTGACATGGGAAGACCAGGGAACAAGCCACATCACATCTAGAGAAAAAGAAACAACAGCGTAAGTCTAGTGCTGTCCTGAGACTTGGATCTACTTTCTTAATGCTGTAATGCACTAGAAACTAATACTGTTTTACAAATAAAGTGTCTCACAAAACATGATGCAAAAACCACCAGAACTGAGGTAGAAACATAAGGGCCTGAGTGATAGGAAGGAATCTCCTCAAAATGCAGCAAGACTGCCAGAGCCCTTCAGTCCCAAACGAAAAGGCTCTGCGCAGGTATTATTTTACAGGAATGTCTATTTTACCGGTTTACATGGAATTTATTTTGTTTGCTTTTCTCCTAGTCTTCAATGCATTGCTTCTCCCTCTCTGCCTATCAAAATTTGGTGGCCAGCCACACACAGAAGCACAGGGATTTTTGCATTAAACTAGCTACTTCATTTTAAGGATATAAACCAGTTATATTGTGCAACAGAGGAAAATATAAAGCAACAAAAACCATCCTGAAGAACATAGTTTTACAGAAAACAAACTGCAATCAGATTTCATGCAGCTATTAAAGAACAAAATCAGAGGTAGATATTATTCCAGGCTTACGGTCTTATGATGGTAGAAAGTACATATCCTATATTCAGGAATCGATTTGAACAGAGTTACATCACTAACCTACAGAGGAGGTGACATCACAGTTACAGTGCAGATGCTAACTGATCTCAGCACATAGACAACTTTTTAGTCACCTACTACAGAGTCCCTGAACCTTTTCAGCAGGCAGCATTTAAGCTGAAGATATGTGTAGGCAGAAATGCTTTGTTTCTCCCTGGTGTTATTGGACCTCCGCACAAAACTCAACAAAAACTTGACACTATTGCGGAGAGAAGTCCAGCAGCAGAAGAGACATTTACAAATCTGCTCAGGCATTCAATTTTCTAAGCCTTTTTCGTACCTTGAAAAGGAATATACACTGAAAGATTGTGACAGCCTACAAGAAATTTAGGAGGTTGTACAACACCATCCTGAAACTGTGCTGTTAAACTGTCATAAACTGTAGTGGCTGTGAGCCTGTCCATACTGTTACACACCCCAAGGTGAGAGAAATAAGACACTGTAATATTTTTCTTCAGCTGTCTCCTCTCATATGAAAAATACCTAATCATGGCTCTATATTTAAGAGTGACTGACATCATTGAATCTTCACGTGCAGGCATAAGGTTGCTGAACAGACTGAAGAAAAAACAAAACCTGGAAAAAAATAATCTTGCATTGCCAACTATGGAAATATCACAAGTCTTCCCCAGGTATCATGATCAGCAAGGCAAGCCCAGTAAGCCAAAAATATCTGCATAACCAGGAGGAGGTACCTCCTGGTAAAATTCAGAGATAAGGAACAAGCACAACGTAGGATTAGCATGTGCCTCCCGTATGTCACCTATTCTGCAGTTAGTAGAACACACTGGAACATACTCAATTACTTTATGAAGGCAGTTTCTTGTATGTAATCCTCTACAACAGGTTACGCTTCATTATACTGCAGTCCCATATGACGAGAGCCCCCACCAAACCTCTTAAAAACAACTAATAGGGATTTGGAGTTTCTCACTCTGACAGTACCAATGACTTGTACATAACTTTAACATTTCGCCTATCCACAGTGTAACAGGACAAGCCTAGGGTCCTGCACCTAGGGAGGAATAACCCCATGCACCAGTACAGGTTAGGGGCTGAGCTGCTGGAAAGCAGCTCTGCAGAGAGGGACCTGGGAGTCCTGGTGGACAAAAAGTTGACCATGAGTCAGCAATGTGCCCTTATGGCCAAGATGACCAACAGTCTCCTGGGGTACATGAAAAAGAGCACAGCCAGCAGGTTGAGGGACATCATCCTCCCCCTCTACTCTGCCCTGGTGAGGCCACATCTGGAATACTGTGTCCAGTTCTGGGCTCCCCATTTCAAGAAAGACAAGGAACTACTGCAGAAAGTCCAGCAGAAGGCTATGAAGATGATCAAGGGAATGGAGCACCTCTCTTATGAGGAAAGGCTGAGAGACCTGAGCCTTTTTAGCCTGGAGAAGACTGAGAGGGGTTCTCATCAATGCTTATAAATATCTAAAGGGTGGGTGTCAAGAGGATCGGGTCAGGCTCATCTCAGTGGTGCCCAGTGACAGGAAAAGAGGCAACAAGCACAAACTGGAACACAGGAAATTCTGTCTGAACATGAGGAAAAATTCTTTACTTTTAGGGTGCCAGAGCACTGGAAGAGGCTGCCCAGAGAGGTTGTGGGGTCTCCTTCCTTGAAGATATTCAAAACCTGCCTGTATGTGTTCCTGTCCAACCTGCTCTAGGTGAACCTGCTTTGGCAGGGGGCTTGGACTAGATGATCTCCAAAGGTACCTTCCAATCCCTACCATTCTGTGATCACCTTTGAGAAGCAAGGAAAGGCAAGAGTGGAATACAGAGATTCAGAACCTGGTAGTTTTTAGGATAAGATAACCCTTATTACCACAAGTCTCTGAAAGGCATGATGTATTCCTTGCATATCCTTGTAGCACTATTGTATACCATAAACAGTCTTCCACAAGGTAGCAGAGCAGATAGCTGTGCTAATGATTCAAGAATACCATGCATCTTTTTTTAATCTGGAAGGGCATCCAAATGTGAACTAATGTTACGAAATGGCAGATGGATACTGGCAACACTCTTGCTAATAAAGCTTTATAGCATTGGCATAGCCCACATTTCAATTTGAAATCACAATAACGAAGTCACATCACTCTGCTGATATTCTGAATCACCTTCCACCCTTGACTTCAGTTCTGTCTGCTCACTCTCACATGGATGTACTCACTGATTGATCACACAAAACCATGAAGGACCAGGTACAATCTCCCTGAAATACCAAAATACTGGAGTGCCATTTTCTTTCCAGAGACTAGAGATATTGTAAAACTGTGATTTTTCAGTTTTACTATAGATCACCTGGAGACAATACAGAATCTTTTCCTAAAAGTGTAAAAACTTTAAGAGGATTCAAATTCCTTCCACATATAATGAAATTACATTCTCATTTTCCACATGGGTTTTGTTTTTTCAACAAATACAATCTTAGGAAGTAAGTATCTCTCTGCTATAAACACTGAAAGATAAGAATTGCTTACTGCTGTTGAGCCAGAAGAGCATATAAACTGTTACATTCATCAGATTCAAATCATTGCACAAATAAACAGAATCATTAACAATTCTAAATATTATCCTCTTACTAAATGCATTTTCTGTACATATGAACTACCAAGTCAAAATAAATAATTTTAAAACCCCACAGCCCTATTATAGATACAATTCCTTCCCGTAGCTCTGTTTTTCTTACTTGAAGAATAAGTGCTGTCTATCATAGCTGAAATCGTGCCCAGAAGCTCAGAAAGATTTTTTTATATGCTACCTCTATGATACCCTTTTCACTCCTTGGCAACAAGTCAGTAAGTTCCACAACTGTTCCTGCTCTTGCTCTCCTGGAAGTTCTTACCATTCATTTTGGTTTAACACCACAATAGCAGGCCCCTCTGCAAGTTATCTCAACATCAAAAGTTATGAGGTATATATGAATGCACACAGTTGTTAAGACTATTCAGTGCAACATGCATGAAGACATGACTACCAATCAAATTCAAATAATTTCTTACTCATTTAGGCTGCACAGCTACACACAAAGCTTTGAATTTATTGTGTTTCGGACAAGAAAGTATCTCCTCTGGAACCTGACACCTAAACAGGAATACTTACCCTGCTGCAACTGCAGGAGGGATGACCAATATGAGTTTAAGCTGTGCTTCATGTAGAGCTTCAGAAAGGTGAATGAGCAAGTGAATCAACTCCCTGAAATATAAATATATTGTTAGAGCAAAAGGCAGTAAAACTGGTGCTATATATTGGCAAGAGCAAGCTAACAAGTAACTGTAGAAATAATTGAAAATATGCAGCTGGCAAGAGAGCAAAACATACTTTGTCGTGAATAACCATAGCAGAGAAAAAAATGAGGAAGACTGATCAGAGGTTTACCCTCTTCCAGGACTAAGAACGCTGAACTGCTGGAGATGGTCTTAGTTTTATTGGAACTGGTGATCACCTTGGGGCTCAAACACTTCCTAGCTGTATTTTAATCTAATTATGCATTGTTAGCATGTAAAACCAGCATATATTATCAGAGCAGGTTACCTCTTGAGGTCATATTCAGTAAAAAGAATTAAATCAATAGAAGAATCAAACACAGTTCTGAGACACGCAGCTATTGAATAGATTCAAGTTGTCAATCTATTACTACACACGAGGTCTGAGAACTTGTAAAGATGCTTTTACAGCAAGACATGCAATCTTCAAAGGATATTTCTGAAGCCTGTATTTAGAAACATTTCTGCTGCTGTTTTTTTCTGTATAAATAATCCTCTTGTTTCTCAATACATTATAGCTACAAAATAAATGTTTGACAATGTCATATCTGGAAGTATCACCTTCCATATGCATCATTTAAAGGCTTTCACAAAAGCTGATTTTCATATCCAAATTCTAAACATTTCAATGGGAAAATAAACTCCAAAATTCTCAAACTGTTTTTGGTCTTCCTGATTTGAAGGGTGATATTAATAGAAAATCCTTCAGAGACAGACTGCAGATACAAAAAAGTTTAATGACTATTGTTATCTTAAGAAGAGTCCAATATTACCTTCAATTTGCAATATAAATATGGCCCTTCTGTGTGCCTTCCTTAAGTGATTAGATTTTTCAGAACAAAGTCAAGTTTTGTACTTATCCACTGACAGGTTGGATACACAAAGGCAGTCAGACATGATATCAGCACAGAATTCTAGATCTGTTCAGAACTATGCTTAAACCTGAACTGAATAGAAAGCAACTTTGCGACCCATTACAGTAGGCTTAAAGTGCTAAAGCAGGAAAGGCAAAATATACATAAGCGATCATCCAAGTTGTTTGCCCCACTTAAACTGAATTAGACCTGAACTCTCAGAAACAACTTTTGGTACTGTCATGCCTTTCAAGGCAGTATCATCCTCGAGATATTCTTCTGAAATCATTGATCTTCAATATAATTATCCATCACAGTAATGATGCTTGACTTGCACAATGTAGAAACTATTCAAAGGTAACAAAGTATTTTAATTCTCTCTGAAATGGTTTGATGCCTGATGAAAACTTCCTAAGGACGGTACGAAAGCCATTACTCTCAAAATCCTGGCAAAGCAAGTTTTATCACTTTCTCAATACTATCAGTATTTTGTGCTTACAATTTGAGAGCTGGCAGTGCTGAATAGCTTTTGACAATGAACTGTCACACTGCCACCTATGTTTCTCTTTTGGGGGGAGACATGAGATTACAGGAATCAGCTTTTGGTCTGTCTGCAACACGTACTTCTACCATTCTTGCTCTGGGAAAGTAACAGCTTTCCCTCCCATTTCCTTATCATATGCATTCCACATCAAGAGTGTCATGATTCAGACAAATCAATTATAGCAAAGAAGAATCCTTTTCTATAGGAACACTTTAAAAAATTACAGCACTAAACTAAACAGACATTTATTGATTCCAACATACACATCACAGCTCCCACATGACACAGTCTGATCAAAAACTATAATCAGTATTAGAACAAGCTAAGCCTTCTTTCCCACTGATTTGTGTCTCATGGCTAAGTGACCTTTTTAACAAATTATGCCCAAACCGCAGTATGAGTGCACCCTTTATTAGATGTCAGAGATGCTACATACAAGATAAATTTCACCAAGATTCAATTCCTCTGGCTCTGAGATGATTCTACACTGTTTATCAGCAGGGATCTCTATTCTCTGCCAGCCTGCCTTTTCCAGCTGTAGGAACTTTGAGACTTCTACAGCACGCAAAACACTTGCTGACTTTAAATTTAATGCTTTATAAGGTGAAGGGACAGAAGGAGGGGCAGAATAGGATAAAAGAACCTAACATAAGTGCAAAGCAAGATAACGTCTTTTCTCTTCATTTAGAAACAAGGCCAACACCCCCACACCCACTCTGCATCTTCACATATCTGCCCCAGCTCCTAAAACTTTGCTATCCAGGTAGAAATGCTTTGAAGCATAAGAAGAAAAGCAGTTGGGATTATTTTGAACAAGATGCAGAGAAAAAAATAATCACGTGAATATTGAATTCAAGGTTTCCCCTTTCTTGGCAATGTCAGACACTGGTGATTAGCCAGCAGAGGTAAAAATGTATCCACAAAAGCAGTGATGTGCACATAAAAACAGTGACTGCACAAAAGCAGTCATATTTTAAAACTAGAAAGGCATAGAGCGTAGAACCACAACCTACACCTGTAAATGAAGGACAGAGATTTTTGGCCTGATAAAGGGGCAGGAGTGCAGTTTGGATTGCTGGTTTTATTTTGTAGCTAACAGACAGGACTCAAACTAAAACCAGACTCTATCAAAACAGCCACTTCTCTCCTCCCACCACCAAATCTGTGCAGAATAGCTCTGGCCAAAAAATAACTAGTTTCAACTTGAAGGAGGTCAGGAGGAAAAGGGGTAGCTGGACAACTGCAGATTCTTGCTCAAGAAACCCAGATTAACATCTGCTCACTAACCTGTCAAACCAGGTCTCTGGGCTCTTAAAACTTTTTAGCAAATCAGACAGGATTAATGGTTGAAGACTTAATTTAGGCTCCCTTCCATTTGTCAGCCAAGACAGATTATGTAAATCAAATGTACACTCTTCCCCTCTCCCCCAAACAGCAAGAGCAGAATGCTCATTTATCTTGTGCTACAAATTAAAACTTTACTGTGTTGCAACAGTGCTTTCCAGTGTTTGAAGCACAATATTCTCCCATATTACCACTGGTAATTTTGAAAGAAAAGTTACTGACATTTTAAACATTATAATGAGGTGCAGAAAAGTGGGAATAGAATCAGTCTTCCTGAAAAGGCTTCATTAAATATTTACCAGAGACTTCACCATTGTCAAATTTAACTTCAGAGTAGCTACTAAAACATTGGCAGCTTTAAGGCTGTATCTTGAGTTAATTAAGGTCTACTTCATTCCTACTATTTCAGGCCTTCTGTTATCACTACTATATGGTAGGTCAATTTTCCAAGTGTTCATGATTTCAAAGTATCTTGTTCCCTATAAAGTATTGCAGGCCTCCAAATTTTCATCACCCAAAGCGTGAAGGAAGCTTATTTTTTCAGAAGTCGCTTCTTCCAGCGTTGCTGGTCTATTTCGTTTGGGACACCTTGTACTACAGTTTACTTTATGCACAAGAGTGTGTGTAGGTGTATTCGAAAAGTCTTGTAAAAGACATGTAAAGCTGTTGTAGCCTTCCCTTCAGTCACATGACCCTTCAGAACTCTGCAATTTTCCAACTTCAGCCGCTTTTTTGCACAAGTTGGTAGTCAATACTCCCTAAAATTTATGCCTTGTCAAGAAAATTGGACAGAATAAAGCTGTCTATTTCAAGAAGAAATTGCCCTTTTGTGCTATTTCATTGCCTAGTTAATACTAAGAAACTGGAGTGAATTATGGCAAATCTTTGATTAATAGATTAATTTTTCAGGGACTAACATGAAGGATAGAACTGCCAGAAGAGCTTTTTGCTCCTATACTCCTACCAACATTAATAAGATGTCTGAAGGTCATCTTCTGCATGATACCAAGTGCCTGCAGCACGTGATGACAAAAAAAATTAAAAAATCATTTTTTCAGATTGAGTCTGTGTGATGGCAGTGCCATCTGTCAGCTAATGCCAGACTGATCAGAATAATGCGTGCACTTTTATGTACGCTGTGAGATTCTGATGGGTACATTCATGTCTTTTTCACAACATGACCCACGTCTCTGGAGAAAAAAACCACTTGATAAACCCCCAAGTAAGATTAACAGGAGAGACATGGTCCTGTCTAGCTGTTAACTGAGAAAGCAAGCAAAGGTTTGCCTGCTTATTTAGTTATCTCAATATTTCTGCCATGTACATTTCTAAACTTAAATCAGAATCACAAAATCCTCATGGTTGGAAGGGACTTTTGAGATCGAGTCCAACCACCAAAAAAAACCCAACAAAAAAACACCACACAAACAAACCACAAACTGACAGAAACCAACAATCTCAGGCACTAGAGCATTCCCTGAAGTGCCATGTCTACACGTTTCTTAAATACCTCCAGGGATGGCGACTCCACCACCTCCCTGGGCAGGCTGGTCCAGTGCCTGACCACTCTCTCAGTAAAGTAATTCTTCCTAGTATCTAATCTAAACTTCCCCTGCTGCAACTTCAGACCAGACCATTTCTTCTGGTCCTGTTATTATTCCACAGGATTAATAACTTGGAATATTTTATTGCAAAATTAATCAATAAAGTTCTAGATAAAAGACAGTTACTTACTTAAGAAGCAGGTTTAAACTACAGGAAGCAGCAAAACACGTTAGAATTGAGCTATCGTCTGCAAAGGATATCTTGGCTAATTTCGATTTTTGTTAGGAGACTGATTTCTTATGTGTTAAAATAAAAGATGGAAAGCTGAATCCTTTTTCACTGTGCAATGACTGTCAGCACGAGAGGAGGCAGCATCAGTTAGCTGCAGTCTTTCACCTCACATTAAATTTGACCACATTGCGATTTGTATATCAGTAATTCTATTCCCAGAAATCATAGGAAAGATGTACCAGTACTATAGAGGGTACTGTATTAGAGGTCTACAGGAGCCCAAACTGGTCAGTATAACCCCCCTAAAACCTAGGTCCACGCACACATCAAGACAATTCAGTTTCTTGGGAGAGAACAGGTGGTATTTCAGCATCTAAATATAAGAACCTAATGCCATTTTATACATCCGGAGGTATATAAAGCATGCATACATTACACATGCTGTGTAAGACTCAAGGCATCTAGGACCCTACATGAACAGCCAGAGACCAGGCTGCTTAGGATATCTAACATGAAACAAGGCTGCTATATTTAGGCAAATAATTATCTTAAATAAAATTTATACTGTTGGTAAAAATCAATATTTAAATGAATATGCAAAAGAAAGCAGTACAACGGATAGATATAATTTTAGATAATAATATAATTTAACACTTTAGTATGCTAAGCATTACAGAGCAATTCAAACCCCAAACCAGAATGAATTGGAAATTTTTCGTTCTTGAAAACAAGCAAAACCAGATTACGTTAGTTCTGCTTAAGATGTAAAACAAAAGATATTGGTGAGCCTTAAACCACAGAATTTCACGTCTTAGCGGATGCCAGCAACATAACATCTTAGCAACATTTTACCTCATCTGTAATGCCAGCTAGGATAGACAGGAAACTGAAGGCTCTTTTTAGATAACTTAGGCCTTGCAGGAAGAATTTTCATTCATTTCTAATGTTGAAGTGAGTACACAAAAACTCAAGATCTTCTAGAAACATGCACAGTGCTGACAGAGAAGTGTCTGAATTTGACTCATTTTAAAAATACTCAGTGATTATAGGTTCTTGAAGAGGCTGGTCACAGGATTTATGGGTTACAAAAGCTTTGCACAGTTAACCCTGTTACCTGGTTGCAAGTATCTCCATACAAAATTTAATTGTCAAAAGGTCTTTAGACAATTCAGTGTTTCAAGCCACAACATCAAGACAATGAGGAGAGCTTGTGTTATGAAGATGTCATCATGCCTCTCTAACCCAACCAAAATTCATGTTCAGCTATTGGAAAAAAGGTATCTCATGGAGACACTTGCTGAGCTGAGATCTACTGAGAAGAGAGCTTCACCTGCAATTAATCCAGCTTTCTGATACATGTAGTGCTTAAATCATAACCCAATTTATTAGTGAGTTAGGACACTAATTTGCAGGTTTTGAGATTCTTTTGCAGACTCACTTGACTCAAGAAATATTGGTGTACTCTGCTAAAAAGTATCACTTATGAGAGTGGACATATTAAGCACAAATGTTCCATAAGCAAATCCCACTCTGATAATTTTAAGTCTGATAAAGAAATTTTGTGCTATATTAAGTGTTCCTGCACCACTAAGGTAGCACACTGGATCGGATCATGGATCTTTTCCATAAGACCATTAAAAAAATAACAGGAATCATTTCCTCAGCTTTCCCCTCAACACAGATACACAAAAGGATGCACTAGAATAACTGAGTGCCATTTTATTATTTATCAATTTAATAGCTAGGTATACACCTACTTTATGTTTTGAAGAATGAAAACCATAATGATTCTAAGTGAAATATTTTTTACCTAGATCCACACCACTGCTCTGTCATTTCATAAGGCAAGCTGGCAGCTGCAGCATACCCCCAGGTATTTTTTATGCACCTGTGTTGTGTCTCAATAACATGTTGCTAACTGCTTACGTGAGACCACTCCTTGCATTTCAGAAAAAAAAAAAACAACGCAACTTTTTTTAAATTTTCTTTTTAAACTAAAACATTTTCACACTAAATAATAGGAATGAAATGTATTAGCTAGGCAAGTCTACTTGTATTGTCAGACAGCTCTGAAAGTAATTTGAAGGCAGACTGTGAGCATCATTATGATCTTTTGTTCCTTTACCTAGAAGTAGGTTAAGCTAATTTCAGGTGTTTGACCTTGAAGGATCTGAATCAGGAAAGCCTAGACTATATACCTAAGAGTTCATACAGATGCTTTATATGGAGCATACACAATTGCTGTTCTATGAATGCTTCACATCTCCGAAGGATTTGGGTTCATCTCTGTGTTGACATCTACCTGTCAACTGACCCCCACCCTTCCAAGACTAAGAACACCGTTTACTACTGGTGTTTGTCACTTTCGAAAGACGCAATGTGACAAGGAAGATCAGGTTTGACTCACGTTACAATACTGCCACTCTGTGGGCTAAAGAGGTCATGGGCTGCTCTAATACTTTTCTGGCAGGGACAAGCGGAGCAAAAGATTGTCTGTGCTTACCCATTTATCATTAATAACTCCACTTTGCTATTCCAGAGGAAATTACAAGATCCCAAAGTAACAGCACCCAATGTGCAATAAAAATACAGGCTTGCCAAGCTGCTATGTTCACTTAATTCTGCCCCTCAAGATCTATTCAAAGCACCTATACACTCCAAAAAACATTGGTAGGGAAAACCCCTTGGAGCACTGGATACACAAGCCATCCAGTTTTACAGCAAGTGATAGACAAACCAACTTAATCTCAAAATGAAGTCACTGGTCCCATAACTTATAAGCATCATGAGATAAAATTTTAATGTAATGATGTGCTTTTACTTTCACAAAACAACCGTAATTCCACACACAAGCCTAGCTTCAGCTTGCTGCCTAGATTAGCCTTATTCAGAAAGCCTAACACAAGGTATTTTGCAACTTAAACACTCTAACCATTTCTAAGAGAGTGGCAATAAAGGGAGGAAAAAAAAACAGAGATGAGTTTAAAATGAAGCACTTAAATCAAAACTGGTATTGAAGAGGAGGAAAATCTGCAGTTCATAACTTTTGTTTCTGTTCACGTTTTTCTGCCAAACACCATCTTTCACATTTTTAGTTAGAATAATCCTAAAGTCTTTTCCACAGGTGGCCACATATGATCAAACATTACTGACTCAGAGCAAAGGAGGCAGTTACCATTCTACTCTATGAGAATAGCCTTTCCTTCTCTGAAGTTATGGAAAATACTTCCCACTCCTGTCTATCCAAACAGACGGACAGTGAATGTGTAAGTGGGGCTGCTATTACTTCACCTAAATAACACTCAGACACTGAAGGCTACAGCAACCAAAGAGCAGCACCTCCTCTAGTACAAACAGATCTTATCACACAAGATGGGACAAGCAATGCTGTTTTGAACCAGTGTTACACCTGGCAAAGCATAACATTTGTACCATGCCACAAGTAAACTCCCCTTGGAGCTAATAGAAAAGCATGCTTTGTTCATGTGTGTCATTTACAATACAGCACTTTGGGGCTAGCGTGCTTAAACTGGTGTTCAGTGAGTCTTAAAATCACAGTAATACGCTCTGTCTTACATTCATGTAAGTTAACTAATAGGAAAAGCATCAATAAGCACAGTAGATAAACTGTCCACTACAGCCAACTTCTGTTTGGCAGTTACTATTGCTCAAATGACCTTGTTGGTTGTCTTACTAAGATATTGCCACAGCTTCAGATCTCAGTATAGAGATCAAATCTTAGGAACAACCTGGCAAATCACCTAGTTATGTGCAAGAGCATCTAAGGATCATTAGCTTAAGGATTATTTGTTTCAGTGCAAATGGTGGAGCCACTGACAAGGCTACAAAGATTCTGCAGTTTCAATTCTTTGTTCCCAAGTGTTGATTTTATAGGGAAAACACAGAACTCCGTTAATAGTTATTTCTAGAACTGTGTGTACTATTATATGCCATCAGTCAATAACATTTGCCCTAAACAGAATAACCTGAAATAACCCTTTTTGAAAGGTGAAAGTCTTCCATAATGAAGTGTTCATTCTGTGGAGCTCTCTTTTAAGCTATTTTCCCCCCAGACATTTTAGGCAGTAGAGAGATGGTCGGAATATTGTGCTTTAGGAAATGGACGCCTGAATTTCCTGAGAGAACTAACACAAAATCTTAAGATTGCTGCACTGAATTATTCATTTCAACACACGTTCTGTTCTGCCTTTTCCTCCTGAAGCAGCAGTTTGGAACTTGCCTTACTTTGACTCTGTCCAAGATGTTAAGACAGCCAAGGGGCTTTTGCTCAAGGATTATTTTTTTTTGCAATGGATTAGAACATGTCAGGAAACAGCTTAATATGGGTAAGCCCTTTAGTCTTAGCAGCTACAATAAATTCAGACTCACTGAAACTTCATAGTGAACCTACCAAAAGGTAGATCAACTACCCCAAAGTTTCAAATATACTGTGCTTGCATGAACTGGAAGGCAGTTTTTCCCTAGATTTGCTTCAGGTTGGGGATTTTGGTTTTAGTTTCAATACGTCTAGAAGAACTTTATATAAAGAGTCCAGTCCTGGTCCAGTCCTGTTCAACATATTCATCAGCAACCTGGACGAGGGGACCGAATGTATCCTCAGCAAGTTTGCTGATGATACCAAACTGGGAGGAGTGGCTGACACCCCAGAGGGCCGTGCTGCCATCCAGCAAGACCTGGACAGGCTGGAGAGCTGGGCAAGGAAGAACCTCATGAGGTTCAACAGGGAAAAGTGTAGGGTCCTGCACCTGGGGAAGAAGAACGTTAGGCACCAATACAGGTTAGGTGTGGACCTGTTGGAGTCAAGTTCTGAAGAGAAAGATCTGAGGGTCCTGGTAGACAGCAAAATGACAATGAGCAAGCAGTGTGCTCTTGTGGCCAGGAAGGCCAATGGAATCCTGGGCTGCATAGGGAGGAGTGTGGCTAGTAGGTCGAGGGAAGTCATTCTCCCCCTCTACTCTGCACTGGTGAGGCCACAACTGGAATACTGCATCCAGTTCTGGGCTCCCCAATTCAAGAGGGATAGGGAACTACTGGAAAGAGTCCAGCAAAGGGCAACGAGGATGATTCAAGGATTGGAGCATCTCCCTTATGAAGAAAGGCTGAGAGAGCTGGGACTCTTCAGCCTGGAGAAGAGAAGGCTGAGGGGAGACCTTATCAATGCTTATAAGTATCTCAAGGGTGGGTTGAAGGAGGAGGGAGCCAGACTCTTTTCAGTGGTTGCCAGTGAGAGGACGAGGGACAATGGGCACAAGTTGGAACATAGGAGGTTCCACTCAAATATGAGAAAAAACTTCTTCACAGTGAGGGTGACAGAGCCCTGGAACAGGCTGCCCAGGGAGGTTGTGGAGTCCCCTTCTCTGGAGATTTTCGAGACCCGCCTGAATGCAATCCTGAGTAACATGCTCTAACATGCTCTGGGCAATCCTGCTTCAGCAGAGGAGTTGGACTAGATGATCTTTATGGTCCCTTCCAACTCTAAAAATTCAGTGAATTCAGTGAATGAGTTTGGAAGGTTTCCTTACTCACTCAAATTTGGTGGTCTTGAAAGCATCCCATGATTCCAAGCTTCACCCAGTAACCCAAAACAATGTTATAATAAAGGCCAGGGCCAACGTCTGAATAAGCATGCAACTGAGGTATCCTCTTAACCCGTGTACAACATCTTCCAGAACTCAAGTATGAAAGGCTAATGTCTGTCAGGCCCACTATGAAGATTATTATGTAATCTTGGAGCTCATGTAGAGTTCTCAAGGAGAACTCAGAGAGAACTTCATTCTACAGTAAGTGGAACAATCTTCAGTTGTCCTAGAATGTGCATTTATTTATAATGACAAAATCAAATCAAGATGGGCAAATTAAAAAGATGCTTTAAAAGTGCTGATTTTTAGGAATTGCATCCTAAAGATTTATACTCACGTTTGCTTTTGATTTCCCAGCTGACTCCAAACTTCAACTACAAAACCATCAAAATTTTCATTCTAAATAAATGGAATTGACAACAACATACAGTTAATCACCATGCTTATTCATTAGGCTTGTGCCACAGATGATAGTACAGTATTAAAGCACACAATTACTGAAGTTTTACTTGTCCTAGTGCACATTGAACATGCTTTGTATTCTTTTACCAGCTTTGTCTTTAACATAGCATTTCATTAAGAAGTCAAAGAAAAGTACAAATCATTTAACAAACATGCAAAAGATGAAAACCTCATATTAGTTGTCCATGACTTCTACTCTTACAGGATAAACCAGTATTGGATTGGGAAAATGCAGCTATTAATGGAAGTTGGTTGTTAAGCAAATTATTTGACACACATTTACATGTATATTGGGAAAAAACTCATGAGCTCTCGAGTCTAAAGATGTAAATGCTAGCTTGGCATATGCATGACTCCAAACATCTCCCACAATTAATCTCACTTGTGATAATTTATGTTTAGCATGATCAAGGATACTGTCGTACTTGAGTACCCTTTCCTTAAGAGGCCAACTGTTACTGAGGACCTAGAACTGATGTATCAGTTACAAATTTTAAGAAACTATTCAGTTTACCTCTACTTATGATCCATCTTTCTCTAGAGGACACTAAGATTTCTTTACATCATGTAGCAAGTGAGAAAACTTATTCTGACAATAATTAAGCAGGCTGTCATGAATCAACCACTGAAAGCTGAATGTCTTTTGGGTGCAACTTGTCTACTCCTACAGATGCATAGCTCTGAAGTCATTAGCTAAAGGGCTGCCCAGAAAACCTTAGCAAACAGTAGCCATTCCTTAACGGAAATCCTCTTCTCTTCTACCCAGCCTCTTAACATTTTAGGGAAACTGGTTTTTCAGACCTAAACAAAACTGTACAGCAACAGACATCCAGTGAGTTATTCTTGGTATTAAAAGTGGCTCATCAGCTTTAGCACGCTGAGCCTGAAGGTACTCCTGTAACACAGAAAACAGCACTGATTGCACTCATGATCCTTCTTCTGCCTATCAAAAAATGCCACTAATTAGTATAGTCCATGCTTAACAGATTTATTTTTTTAATAGAAATTAAAAAGAAAGCAGTCTTCTCACTAGGCAAGCTCCATGAGAAGTTTATCAGGTATCCACTATTGCCTATATAACATTCAGCCTGTCAGCTGTTTGGAACAGGTTTTATCAATCAGAGTTTATAGCAGGCAAAAGTCACCAGTGTCGCTGCCAACGATAACTTAACAAGGCTATGTCGATCAGACTTACATAGTCTCACTTTAGACTTGTAGTTAACTGCACTTAAGTGTTGCTATACTTCATATTTACAGGAATTGGGCACATACTAGGACACACTCTTAAGAATCCTGCCTCATTATTGTTTGGAGCAAAATTTTATTTTGTAGAAAAACTCTTTTTACCTTGGCTAGTAGAGCCATGCTCTTGGAAAGTTCCTCTATCTCATCCTCGCTGCCAAACACACTCTCGAAGTCCTGATAAGTCCAGCCATCAAACAAAATTCGAGGCACTATCAAGCAAAGTCAACGATCAGTACTGAAAATTAAGAATTTATTATCTACACTGGAATATTTCTGCAGAAACAGAATACATCAGATACAAGCACAGTCCAGCATGGTATTATCTCTATAGCAATATTTGCGATTTTCCCTAGAGACAAACACTGTAGCACATCCCTTGAATTTCCAGCTTCAAGGGGAGAAGAGCCAAAGGAGGACTTTCTACTATCATGGAGGAAAGTCTGACTGACTCAGATTTGGATATTTATTTATTTTTTTCAACTAGCAGAACCCCTGAGCAACAAGTTTGGAAACTGCTCACCCAGGTAAGCATATAGTGCTGTATACAAAGCACCCTTCCAGAGAGGGCCCTGTGACCCAGGATTTATTCAGAGACAGGAGGTTTATGCAAAACATTAGGGCACCAACCGAATCAACACTTCAGTTACTTAGCTATCTATAGATAACAGCTTTTATTTTTCTTCTCTGACTTCTTCCTTCATACAGCTATGCTAAGGTAACCTCCTTTTCTCCCATAAACACCTGGAACAAAGCTAGCAGTTAAAGAAGATGAAAAACAAACAAACATAAAACAGAGGCTCACCTATTTTGATGGTTTTGGAGGTTTTTCTGACATCTTTCATCCAGCCTGTCAAACAGTATTATCAAGTAAGAGAACAACTGTTAAAATATAAATGATGTTGACAACGACAACATTTTTTCATGCATTCTTCAAATAATGTGGGACAATTTCATTATATCTGTCTTCCTGCCACAGGCTACTAGTCCACAACCAACACAGATAAAACATCCTCTGATACACAGAATTTGAAGCTATTCACCTACACCACAGCATAATGAGCATTTACTACAATCTTACAATAGTCCCTAAGCAGCCCCTCCCTGCTGCTTCCAGTTCTGCCTCATCAGGGAAACTATCTTACTGCCTACTCAGAACAACAATTCTGTAGTCACCAAGCATCACTTGATCACTTGGGAGGAACCTTTTTTTTTTTGGGGGGTGGGGGGGGCAGGGCATGGTAAGATGGTACTTTCAAATGTCCCATCCACTCTTCTCAGTGGTCACTGCGCTAGAATTAATTTGTGAGCAGGTATTAACATGGTAAGAATCATAGCTGTTTGAAATGAGATTCCACAGACAAATGTTTCAATCAAGTTCAAAACCATAAACTACTTAGCTATTATTTAAAAACACATTAGCTGAAATCTGAACTTGTTGCCAGTTTCTTGACAGCAAAGGAAAAAATTCTCTGAAATTATCTTCTATTCCCAAAACATATTCACCCACATGTTTTTGCAGAGGGAAAAACACCACAACAGGTAAACAACTGCACACTGCAAACACCAAAGACAGATGGTCTCTATGCCTGTACAGATTCTTTGTCCCTTCCTTTAAGAGGGGCTTTGCAGACAGCCTGTTTGAAGAGCCAATCTTTCACTTATTCTTTGGACAGATCAACTATGTACACATGTGGAAGGAGGTGGGGACAGAAAAAAGCTCACTCTGAAGAAAATTCCCCAAAAAACGTAACAGATGAAAGTACTTCACCACGAGGCAGAGCCAGAAAAACCCACATGCATATATTGCCAAAGCTACCAGACAAATAATCAACAAGACCAAATCTTACTTGCAAAGCATATTCAAAGAAAAAGGAAATAACACCTTTATCAGCATCATGGAGCCCAGTGAACTGGAACCTTTCCTTCCCTCTCCTTTTCACTTGTAACCAGACTGGTGAGATTAGTGTAAATTTGTTTCCAAATATCTTAGCAATGTCATAGCCATGGCTGTTCCACTTGCAAAAGAAAGGAGAAAAAAAAGTGAGAGGCTGAAAAGCAAGATACACAGTTCAGTTTACTTATGACCAATACAAATTCTTTAACATAAATGTAATCATTTTCTAGACCCCTATTTGTTAGTTTGAGGAAACCTTCTGAGATGTTATTTTTATAGCTGATATCTACATGAAGGGCAATCTTCAAATTGTGCAAATTCACCTGAACTACAGGAATTTGTGTGTAGATTCCAACACAGTTTTGAATTTACAGACTCTGCAATTATGTTCAAGAGAATTTGAGAAAGGTGAAAATTTATAGGGCACCTATTTCTCTTTTGAGCAGCGTAAGACTGAAAAACGTGAAAAGCATCCTCTAAACAAAAGGAAGAAACATTTATTATTCAAGAAAAGGTGCTTTGAATAATAGTAAGACTGGATAGCAAAAGAGATCAGTTTGACAGCAGCAAAAATTTTTTACTGTTTATTTAGAAAGTTCAAGGTGGTAGCTGCATGGTATAAGGACACTTAGTAGCCCTCCTGGTCTTTACTGTAACTTCACATGACTCAAAGACAAGCGAATACTATCATCTCTGTTTTACCAACAAGCTAGATGGATGGGAGAACAAGGGTTTGAGACCACCTGAATTCCAATCCAGCTATCAAACAATCCTCTGATTATTTGACTGTATTTGACCAGAAGTTCCCATTATTATAAAAATACTTTTAAAGCAGTAATGCAAGATTGCAGGTTTTATTAACTTTATTATTAATTTTACATTAACTTATATTAATTATATTAACTTATTGTTAATTTTTTAAATAAAATATTAATTTTATTAACTTACAGGAGTAATGTATCCCAGAACATCTCCCAAGAAATGTCTTTCCTTCGTCTCCTTGGAGCAATAACTTCTGTGTTCCAGTATAATATCCTTTGCCTTTGGATCCACAACTACAAGTCCCCGGTCTTGCACATTTTTATCAGAATGCAGCATCTCGGGGGAGAAGACAGTTTTTAGAACCAGCTATATAAAGCAGCTACTTTAAATAGCAACAGACTTCAAAAAGAAAAAATCATAATAAAAAAATCACATCATTAAACTGAGTACTTTTAAATGATGCAGAGCGGTTTGATTTAAAACTGAAACAGGAAAGTGCTCAGAAATGATTTTTCATCATCAGTAAACTCACTTTGTTTGGAAGGCAAAAAGCATATAAACAAAAAAATAAATCAAGAAGTGATAATCAGAAAGAACATCATTCATCAGAGCTGATGGTATTTTGCTCTCTAGTCAATGCTTTCTGGCATGTTACCCCAGAAATGATAAAAAGGGGTTAGAAGTTCTTAACAAATAACTTGAAGACGACTTTTAAACTGGATATATCTTAGACTGAGTATGCTGCATTGTGGTTACTGAAGGCCAAGGTTCTGAACAGCTTCCTTCAAGGAAGATCTGCTTCAACTAAAACAGCACAGATAGTTTTAGCAGACAGAAATAGAGTGAGAAGGCCTATCAAAGTGTGCATGGTGAGTACACAGAAACCATCTATTGATTCAGCATAAGGACTTTAAAGATAAGGCCTGTCTTAACATTTTGTATTATCCTCACTACCTGCAGACTAGATCTTCTTCCTGGTAGACGTTGAGCAAGCAAGCAATTCAATGAGAGATGTATCTGCATAATGAAGGATTAACTAGACTTCTAATTTAAGGAGAGGATTTTGAACATGCCTGGCTTTTTACCTAATGTGCTTAGCAACACTAAGTACATATACTTGGTACATGCACTGGTAAATACATTTCCTCTCCATACACACCCTTTCTCTTGCATTGCTGTGCCCTCTTGCAGTTTTGAAAGAAAACAGGTGGGAAACAAGAACATGCTCAGCAGGTTAAGACAGACTTCAGCATGTTGGCTTCGCTTGCTCAGATTATTACAGGACTCTCAACCATTTCTGCCTGCAAAGAAACTGCTGGTTAGAAGGCTCTTCAGACTCTTCTGTAAGGATACATTGGCAAGGCTGAGAACAACTTCCCCTCCACCAGTAAATGACCTAGCGCTCTTGGTCCAAACTACTGCTCCTTACCGCTCCTTGCCAAAGGGATGGAAGCATATCTCCATTCACTATGCAAGAGGGACAAAACCCTCCTGCTTCTGTACATGGGGGATAAAGCTCCAGAAGTCTAGATCACATTTGTTCAAGGAGTGAACCATTTGTGACACTCATAAAGGTGAAGGAAAGGACAGTTTCAGGTAGTCTTATGTGTGAGCATAAGCTTCAATGGAAATGCATGGTTGCTTTTAAGATTGTTTTGACAGAATGAGAGTTCCTTTTTACCAAAGTTCAATTAGTTCACTGGACATGTTAGATAAGATAAGCATTTCATTTATTTCTCTTACTTTTTCTTCCAGGTTTTTTGTAGAACTTTTCTTTGCATCTGTTTTTGACAAGGTACCTTCAGCTAGCCAGCAAATCATGGCAAGAGAAAGTGAAGTACAGAGAAGCCGCATGGTGTTCTTTCCCATGTCAAGATTCTTCTGCCCAGAAAACATTAGGGCTCAAATCTCTGTAAACAGAAGAACATTACAGTTTAATTCAGTTTTCTTGTCTAAGAAAAGTCAAGCAATTGTCTTGTCTTCTGTCCCTTAGAATCAGACTTATTAAGGCAGTACTGTTTTAATAGTGTTTTTGCTCTGGTAGCAAAATAGCACAGTATTTTAAGAGACTCCTAGGGTTGAACATGTTTTATTTGTCCCTTGTTTTAGGAGACGTATCACAGAGAAAGTGGGTTGGGCACTTGCAGCTTCCCATTTAAAGAATCCTAGAGCAGTGTTACAGTTTCGACCTGAAATTGAAATAAATTTCTGCTGCGCAGAACAATTATAGTATCACCTTACGTTTTCTATAGCAAATAGAGATACTATTTGGTTTTGCTCCTGCCTAACCCAGTCAGAAAGTGACAAATTAATTGAGACAGAAAGAATTATAACTATATGCCTTTACTCTAAAAGGTAAAAACTTTGCTTTCAATTCCTTGCCAAGTCAGTGATACACACAGAATTGAAAAAAATAAAAAAAATAAAAAATAGGGGTCCTTTTGCTCTAGAAGAATGACTTTGACATTTTGTCCCAGCTCCAGATGGAAAGAATTGAGAATTAATAGAGAACAGTTCTGTTCAGTGCTATTTATCTATCACACCTTAGTCCTGCCAGAGGAAAGACTTTACAAAAAAATTTCAAATACAGCCAGAGACTGTTTTTCACCCTCTACCCATTCGTGAGTCACATTGGTTTTCCAGCCTAGTTCCCAGAAGTGGGTAAGAAGAAAACAGAGAAAAAATATTTAGCCTTAGGGGAACCAGGGTGAAAGGAAGTAAAATACCAGAATGAAGAAAAGCAACTGGAAGTCCTAATTATCAAGCTGGGGGCCTAGCTTTCATCTATAATAAACTAGTGGCTCCAGATGTGCATCAGGCTGCTTCTTATAATTATGAGATCCTAATGGAGAAGAAAAAAAGGTTACCTTTCCCATAATTTTCTGAAGTTTTGTCAAACTTAAAAAAATTATTGTGCTTCCTGTGTTACTCTGAAGAATTAACATTTCTACCATTCATTTTAAGTTACCACTCATTATGAGCTCATTTCTTCAAGTCATATTTACAAAACTTGTTGTTCTGTTGGCACTGGTAACAAGTGCTGCTCAATATTTTGCTTCTGTACAAAACATCAGGTGAGGGAACCCACAGGAGCAGTTTGAGCACTCTAAAGGAGTGCTGTGGCAGTAACACAGTGGCAGAAAGAACCTTAAAGGTTAAATGGAAGTGTACTCAATGGAACAGCAGCTATTTGAGACCAACAGTGGTAATGCAGAGATGAGATCAACAACAATATTTAAGCATATATGGATGTGGCTGACTGTGAGGTTTTAAAAAGCAGAGATATTTATTGCAGGAGTTATGAATTCTGCAGGAAAGCAGAGAGAAGTACATGACTGGGGAACACAGCAGAAGGACGATGGCAGCGGAAGTACTTGAAAAACAGAATGCCACCAAAGAACATAGAGAACCTCATGTACAAAGTGATTTGAAGGCTTTAGTCACATCTTATAAAGACTGCAAAAGAAAAGCAGAAAGCCTTCTAATACTTCTTGGATCCAGAGGGCAGGATAAAAGCTAAATTGCACACCATTTGAAATTCACTATTATTAGTAGTTAAGGAGGTATGCTTGTACTTTGTCTTGAAGGTCACTGGTAACCCCTTTGTTTTCCACATCCTAAGAAATTAGACAATGCAGGTTGCTCTTGATAGCATCTATGCTTTTCCATCTAGCTTGGCAAGATCTATAAAATACTGCAGAGAGGAACAACTGAGAGCCTGAATAGTCAATACAAGTCTTAACTATTTAGACAGGTTATCAATTCTTCCAGAAGCTGGTATGTATTGATTTGGAGGTGTTTTATTTCACTTTCATTAACAATTAGCAACAGCATCCTCTGCCCTGAAGAGAAGTTAACATTTAACAGCTGAAGCACAGAAGTTTAAAAAAAAAAATCACTGAACTTCAATTAGACATCAAAATGTGCTCATTTCCTTGACATGATCATATCCATTTGCCAATTATTGTTGTCGCATTCACTCCTAGATCTATAGGAAGCACTGAACCTCTGGCAAAATGGTTTCTGCCAGTGACAGTCCAATAACAACTCTTGGTTGGAACCGTATTTTAAAAATTTGCTCTTTAACAACATTGGTTTATTGAAAATTAAGCAGACAGCACTCCTCTACTACATAAAGATGAATTAGTCAAGCTTTAAATGCTCTTTATGGAAACTATAAGCACGAATTTTGCAAGCTTTACAAAACCATATCCCCATCAAGTTTTTCTTCTGCGTTACCATTCTTTCATTGTTTTTTAAATCTCCTCAAACTAACTAAACTGAGTAGAACTGTAGGAGCTTGGCACTCTTGTTTATTTCCTGTATCACTGCAAAATGTAAACAAAAATATTGACTCCGTTTGTGCCCTTGTTCAACTGATACTGTGGACACTTTAAAGTTTAAAACATCTTTTGACAAATTGATCTGAAGCCCGAGTTTCTCTCTAAGCCAGGTCACAAACATTATTTAACCTGAGTCTCCACATAAGGCAACATACTTTTAGTCAGCTGTTTTAAGTGCATCTTTATATTTAAAAGAGATAAAAGCTGGCATAAGTTTAGGCTGTCCAAAAGAAGCAACCAAAGAAACTAAATAATATTAGAGGGTGACACAGTAACTATTTGGAAATAAAGAGTTAACGTTTATACTTTATTTCTACAGAAGAAACTAGATTCTAACTACTGCTGCAGAAGAAGTCTGCATCACTCAGTAAAGGAAGCCCGGAAGCATACTGCTGATGCGTTTTTAAATTAAATCAATAATAGCTAGATTCAGGAGTGAAAAGTGAAAACAAACGCGGTTTTAACACGTGTAAACATTACTCCCTTTCTTCTTGTAAGGTGCTCCGCTTCGACAGTAAGAATTTCCTCCCATATTCGCCTCTTTGCCAGCAGGCTGCCTCACAGCAAGCCCCCCGCCGCGAGCTAGTACTCCCTGGGGCCACCCTCAACTGCCATGTCGCTCCCCCCCCCCCAACTCCGGCGCAGGCCAAGGGGGCCACGCACCGCCGGAGCACAGCCAGCCAGCCAGCCAGCCCGCCCGCCCTCTTTATTCCCTTCCCTTCCCTTCCCTTCCCTTCCCTTCCCTTCCCTTCCCTTCCCTTCCCTTCCCTTCCCATCCCATCCCATCCCATCCCATCCCTCCCCTGACAGCCCTCAGCCGCCCGCTGCCTCACAGCGCCGGCCCGCTGCCACCACCTACCGCCCACCGCCTCTTACGGAAGTAGAAGCGCAGGGCACCGCCCCGCCGGCTGACGGGGCAGCGCTGAGGCAGGGAGGCGGGCGCCGTATGTGGGTTGAGCTGGTTGCGCCAAGATGGCGGCGATGGGGAGGGTGGCGGTGACAGGCTAGAGGATGTGGCCGGCTCTGGGTACCGGCTCTCCGGGGCGAAGCGGGGCGGGAGCGGCTGCCTGGCCCGGCCGAGCCGAGCCGAGCCGAGCCGCAGGTGATGAGGTGCCGGCTGGGCTGTCCCTGAGTGTGGGTTGCATTGGTGCTCATCAATACCTGAATAAAGCAAATGGTAGTCACAGTCTGACCGTAAATTCCCTCGGGGAGCCTCCTGGTTTATTCCAAGCTGTAGCAATGGCGTAGCTACGTACAGAGTTTGCGGTAAAATACACCCACTGGCCTGGAGACAAAATGACAGTTACAGTCAAGGCTGTGGAGGGTCAGCAAGCAATTTTGCTAACCCCAGGTGTGCAGAAAGGAGTTGTCAGATGGCCATTACCAGGCGTTAAAGTTTATGTTTTAAATTGAGCTTTTTATTATCTTCTGTTTTGACCTTCTACAGTTTGTGTTTTTACATACAACATGGCTGTGCTACTACTATTTTTGCTGCAGCAGAAGTTTTGATGCAACACTGTTTTTTCATGGGCTGCTTGCGGGGACTAAATACTGTATCAAAAGGCTTGATAAAAATGGATGTGTTATGTTGTGATGTAGTGGCAAGCCTAGCGTATCCTGGCAGCGCAATTCCCAACAGAAGCCTTTCCTTGACCTCCTTTCTGTCGTCGTTATATCTTGGTGCAACCTCCCAGAAGCTGAACTGGATGACTACCTTATTTTCTCCCGATGCATCCTTCTCTGTCGTTCCCTCTTGTGTAATGAAGATCTTCATGAACATTCTTTAGCACTGAGAAGAAAAACAGAAATGTTTTTTTACTCTGAGCAAAAGTCTTGCCGGTGAACTGGATGTATGGTCTCTCTGGCAAGTGCTAAGATCGTGTACACTTTGAGCACTAAATCACCCAGATTTAAATTCTAGCAAGGGCTTCAGAAAGGAAACTGGCAATCACTACCACATTTGGACCACATGTTTACAGACTAAAGAGCAGGAAAAAAGAAGCTTTCATCCCACTTTTTTAGTGTTACAAAAGCACCTCTGAATCCTTCAGCTTTCACTTAAGAAGTGGTGATTTTTTTCAAGGACTGCTTGATACGTGTTTGAAACACAGTACCTTCTCATAATTTAAAAGGTGCACAACTACAGTACCTAAAGTAATTTACAATTGATGCGGTACCAGATTTTCTTTTGTTTCATAACATGCTGTTCATCTCACAAACTTTAAATGCTACCATGTTACACTAAATAGCAGCAACAACAGAGATAAGGCATGAGGGCATGAAAAATCAGTTTTGTTTCCAGTCTCTATAGTGAAATCTATCATTTCCTGTGTTGCATTCCCATCATATTCTCCTATTGACTCTCTTTCTTCTAGCTTTAGCAGGACTGATCCGAAGGTTTGCTGCAAGTAGTTGACAGGGTGCATGCTGCCATTGAGGAGACCTGTAGCTACCTGTAAGTGAGTCACAGATCTTATCTCTTATATGTAAGGATGCACCCAAATTTTTAACACATCTACAAGGTATTGGGCAGTCCCCACCAAAGGCTGACATTCCACTAAGCAAGACTAAAACTCTGCTTCTACATTTTCAGTGTTCTCCAAAGAGACAAGAATCCATACCTGTTCTGGGAATCATAAATGAAAAAAAACCCCTCCTATGAACCAGAAGGAATTATACAGTTTATTGCAGCTCACAAAGCCAGCCAGCTGGCTGACATTACTCTGCCAGCATGCAGGTGAGGACACAAACAAGGAGGCCTTGTTTGTGAAACCTTTATTCATCCTTATTTTATCTCATCTACTCTCTTACAGTTTATTTTAAAGTTTAAGTATTATATTCTACATTTTAATATAAACTTGGTGTTTTGAGTGTAAACTGTTTCTGGTCATTGAGGAGCTCACTGTAAAGAAAAGATCTAGGCAGATCTGTCCAAATTTCTGGAAGTTTAGGGTTTCATAATAGTGGTATTATCCTAACTTTGTGTTTCTTAGTCTTGAAAGGGAGCACATCTGACACTGGCATGGCAGAAGGCATTGCTGATAAACCTGTGCTCTCTGTTAACGGATAATGAATGTTAGATGTCAAATAGAGAAACATGATTGAGTGTACATGTGGAGGAGCTGTTTTCTCCTTATTCTGTTTTCTCCTTAGCTTTTTTTTGCTTCCAGTAATCGCTAGAATGACCATGAGGGCAGAAGAAAGCAATAACTGATGGGGTGAGGAACAAATCTGACAGAAGTAACAAAGGGAAAGGAACAATTCGGTTTTTGTAGTTCCCACAAATGGATACTCAACAGCTGAATCCATTCAGTTTAATGGTAATACTTTTACAGAAGTCGGTGTAATTATTCAAGTCTTTGTACCAGTGCAATGAAATTCTGAAATGATTAGAGCAACTAATGTATGACATGGGAAAGAAGGGATAGACATTGTGGATTTGTTGGCAAACAAATGTGCTGCAAAACATTTTGTGTAATAGGAAAGCATTTTTTGAGACTATTTCCCCTTTAATGCTAATTTTACAGTAATTAGAAATCTCTTTAAAAATCATGACATTTTGGGATGGATGGAACTAATGAAGTCTGTTTTTTTCACACTGGTGTTTTACAGAGGTTAAGCCCAAACCAAAAGTTTACATTACTATGTTTCTTTCAGTCAGGACACACCTATAGATTATTAGGGGCTCTCTTTCCTCTAGCTAAGTATTTATTCACATAAGATTTTTGCCTTTTCCCTACCAAAACTCTCTGAAATGGGCTAATAAGTTCTAAATTATGAAGCAGTAAGGGCAGACACATGCTTACACATTTGCCATAATTGCATAAGCCTTTGTTAAGGCAAAAAGAAGCAGAGAGCAAGGATGAATAGTCAGTCAAAGGAGATTGACATAAAATAACCGGGGTATGTGTACTGCATACTGAGCCACTTCAAATGAAATACTTAGCAGTATAATTACAAAAATAGCACCACATGGGTTAACTACTTGAATATTTACCCCAGTTCTCAAGCAGAATTTGCAGCCTGTGCTTAGCTTGGTACTGCCACAGCTAGCAGTATTTAAGCCACCACTTGAAAGGCAGTTTTAGTGTACCTGCATGACTTGCAGTTACAGTACTGACTGGAGTACAGCCAGACAGGACTGATATGCTTAGCCTGTAGGTGTCATTGTGCTTTTAAGAGTAGAAATTAGTTCAAAGTTTTGGCTAGCTGAAAAAAAGATGGCTTTTTTTTCTGAAACAGAAACTCCTACGTAGCATAGAAACATCTTAAGTTTTTAGCTCCAAAGGTAAATCGAAATTATTGTTAATCATCAAAATCTGTTTGTGAAGCTATGAAAAAGGAGACTTTTCTTCATGTAGGCCTATGGATGCAGAGAATCTGAGTTGAATATAAAATGGGTTGTGCACAACTGCCTGTAGTTACACTTGGTCTACAAAATGGATCCAGGGAGAAACACATATATGCATCACTACCACATACTGTCATCTTGACTTTCTAATAGATACTTTCACAACTGAAAAGCACTCACGTTAACAATGTATCCTGAAAACATGCAGAACAGACACTTGACAGGTGACCTGAGGTATACAGCCACTATCAGATAGTATCAAGTATTATGTAGTTCTTTATCTACAAGAGAAAAATGTATCATTAACTTAAAGGCACTGGAGCTTGATAAATTTAAATAAGATGCAAGCTCGAAATGAGGAAGATTAACCATGGGAACAAACTACCCCAGAAAACAGTGAATTTGATGATGTCAGATCGAGTGCCTTTCTGGAAGATAGGCTGTAGCTAAAAGCTAGATACTGGGCTCAATTCAGGGGAAAAGAAAGAAAAAAGGTGAAATGAAATGGCTTGAAGTATACAGGAAAACAGATGAAATGACTGATTGATCTCCAGTAGCCCTGAACCCCATGATTCTACAGGTCAGTATATTCCATTAAGAATACTAATCACTTGCATTATGACTGAAACTCTTGGCATACTTTCGCTTAGGCAGACTAGGCCGGTTTTGACACCCTTTCAATCTATTTTCAGCTGATGAGATTAAATGCTCTGTGCAGTCCTACCTCTTTGGCATGTTTAAGGCAGTTTAACCTTGAAATGTCTTCAATCTCAGGAGTAGATGTGGTGTGGGACTGTGTTGCTCTGCATGTTCATAGCTTTCATGAGAAAGATGTGGCCCTGGATTTGAACACCTGCATGCCCAGGGAGGCAGAGGTGTGTGAATTGCCATGTGTAATGCAGAACAACTGTGTCACTTGCACAACTGAAGGCAGGCTCCCAAGGGGTATGTGACAAAGGATGGCTCTGCATGTAGTAGCTCTTGGGCTTGCAAATGTTCACAGTAACTATGCAGGGTATGTAAGGTAGATCCCATGCACTGTTTTGGGGCCCCTTTCGAGCTGGAGGAGAGAGGCGCTGCCTCCATCAGTCCATCCTGTGGAAAGCATGATCTTGCATACTGTACCACATAGGGTTGGTACCCTGCTCTCCGCATTTTAGAAATATATTAGATTAACAGACTGATCAAAATTTACAGATTAAGTGAAATTTTCTTGTCTCCTAATCTGTCATCCATCTCCTCCCTCAGAAATTACATCCTCTGAGACACCTGCAAAGCCCGATATTTCTCCTTCAGAAACCATAAAACTTCTCGATCATTAGGGGCACGAGTGAGGAAGGAATTAAGCCATTCCTGAGCAGGTAGCATGTGGATTCACCCACGGACCCAGCGGTTGAAGCCGCTCTGCCGACCCTCACGGGGAAGGCCCGCCACCCCTGACGTCGGCCTAAGCCTGTTTGCCCTGAAGGCGGTGACTGCTAGTCGCGTCCCCCGCCCGATCTCCGGGGCCCAGCCTCTAATGAGCCAGCCCTCCTGGGCCGCACCACCGCCCGGACTCCTGCGGGGGATACCCCGGCGGCGCCAGGAGCCGGTGCTGCGGCGGGGGCCCTGCGGCGGAGGGGCGGCCCGGAGCGGCCCGGAGCGGCCCGCGGCATCCCCGCCTCCGCGCGACAGGTGGCGCCAGAGGCTCGCGCGGCCGCCGCCCGCGGGGGCGCGGGAGCCATCCCTGCGCCTGCGCTCTGCAGAGGTGGGGGCGGCAGCGGCCTGAAGAGCCCCGCGGGGAGAGCGGGCGGCGGTGGTGGTGGTACTTGCGGCGGTTTGGTGTGGTGCAGGGCGGCCGTGATCGCGCGCCACGATGCCTGCGGTGTCGAAGGGTGACGGGATGCGGGGCCTGGCGGTCTTCATCTCCGATATCCGGAACTGTGAGTGGTGGCTAGGGCGCGGTGGGGCCGGGGCCGAGGCCTGGGCCGGCCGTTGCTATGGGCCGTTGCCCCGTGGGGCTGGGGCTTCTTTCTCTCAGTCCCTTCCTTAATGCTCTCTTTTTTCTCCTACCCCCTGCAGCGAGCTGGTCGGAGCGCTTCTGCATCACGAAATGGCGACGCGCTCCGGGGGGCGGCGGGGGAGGCGGCGCGGAGGGGGGGAGGGCGGCGGCAGCCCAAGGCTTTCGGCTGTGGGTGTGGGTTTGGGTTGGTTTGTGTGTTTTGGGTGGATTGGTTGGGGTTTTTCCTTCCCCCCACACCCTTGTGGAGGGGCACTGGGTGTTGTGGTCGCTGCCCCGGCGGAAGGCGGTGCCGGGAGGTCGGTTCCCGGCGTCGTCCTTGTTCATAAGGCGCTGAAGTGAAGCCGGCCTGTGTTCGGGGTGCGGGTGGGCTTGTGGCGGGGCAGAGAGAGGCATCTCTGGTCTCCTTCCAAATCCGTGAACGGCTTTCAATTCAAAACGTCACTGATGGAAAGCAGGCCTCTGTAAGGCTGCCTGTGAGCTGGGCCTTCTGTGGGTATGCTTAGGCTTGGCTAAAATAGGCTTTAAAATTCTGCTTTGACAGAAATCAGCTCTTAAGATCTGTGTAATTAAAAATGGGGTGTAGGGGGTGCGAGTAAGTGCCCCCCTGAGGGAAGAGGGTGGAGCCTGTGAGTGTGTAGCGCAGAAGGAGCACAAATCTGCTGCTGCTTGGTGGTGTGTGTGTGGAAGGTATATGTCTGGGGGCACACCTCAGTGCTCAGCTTTCCTTTTTGACTGAGAATTGTATGTGATAGCAGTTTAATATTAATCTGAGTCAGAGATCTAGGTGTATGATGTGGCAGGAATTGCCTGGGGAAGGGCTAAGGTCACTGTGGTTGGTGTGATGAAACAGCTCTATTTTGTCCACCTGTGTGTCTCTGTAGATTACTTGAGGCTACTTTAAAGGTACTGGTAGTAAGGTTTCCTCTCTAACAGATGAAACGTGATTTGGAGATTTTTTTTTTTTAAATGCAAGTTATGATGATCTGACTAAGCTTGTGTTGGGATATCCATGCTGGCTTGAAAAACTCTTTATGTTGATGACTTCTAACACAAAAAGCTGGGGAGAAAATTACACCGATAAAATGAGACTGTCTAAATGCAGAGTTTTGGTAAACTAAGTTCAGGTGATTTGGAGTTCTACTCATGTAAGTAGAGGCCTTCTATGTAAAATTCAATATTGTTTTACAAAAAACACTGAGACAGCTTTTGCTGTAAAGAAGATTAACAGAGTTGCAGGTTTCTTCAGACTTCACTCGTATATGTAGAAGAAGGCTTATAAAATGTGTTGTGTATCAGTTCAGGGTTATGTGAATGCTCTTGTGCTTTGTCTGGTTGGCCCAACTATTTATTGAAAATTTTCCAGTGCCCTGGTATTCTATGCAAGCTGCATGTATAACATAGTTTCACCTGGTGTTATAGCATTTGAGACTTGCTGTTGTATCTACGTGCTGTTTTTTAATTGTTTTCATTCATTTAGCTAGAGGTAGTATTATTTTATTTTTCAGTGTCACTTTTGTCTTGCATTTCGTTAATGTGTTTGTCTACTCTTGTTTTCAGTAGAATCCAGTAGAAGGGAATACAAGAGAAACATTCAAGCTTTTAGGTTCCTAACCTATGTTTAGAGATGTGGAATAACAAGATTTAAGGTAGTAGGATAGAAGAAATTACTGATTTCCCCACAAGCTTGCTAGTGCGTAGGCAGTGTGGGAACTCTGATGGAACAACCACCTTTGTGTCCAGATTGGACAACAAACCTCTCAAGGACTCAGCGGCTGCAAAAGTGACAAAGATGTAACTCGCTTGTGACACAAAATGTTAATGCTTTCGCTGTTTAAACAAATACTGATATTTCTCAAATGTTTTGTCCCTGTCCAGACAGCTATTAGGAGCTGTTATTATTTTTGTATCTTTTTCATCTTCATAATGAAGAAAGTAGCTACATCTTCCAAATAGCTTTGAAAGAGCTGATAGTTCCCACTAATTGGTGATCTATGCAGTTTCCAAATAGCTGCCTAATGGCATTTGAATCTTTTTTCCTTTAAGGGAGCTTCGAGTGTTGCCAGCTAACTGTGAGCTGGTGTACGGTGACTTAAGTCCCAAAAATACTTGAGAGCACTCCCTAGGGACTGTGCTTTGCAGGCATGGGCATTGGCGTAAGTTCCATCTTTCCCCCTTCAGAGTAGGGAGCTAGGTATTTGTCAAGAACAAAAAGAAACAGCTGTTTAGGTGAACAGAATATCTGACTTGTAAATCTAAGAAAATGTTCCTATTCTGAGATGAGAGGGAAGGTAGATACCAAGTGAAGCTCTTAACCTCTATTACTAGCCTTAAAGTTGGACTATATATCTGACAGTTGCACCAAGGTGCAAAATGTCTACTGGTATTCTGAATTTCAGTCTTAATTTTGGCTTTGTTCAACTACTTTATCTCTGTAATACTACCATAAGGGCCTGATGGTTTTAGTTTGCCCTTCCACATTATGGGTAATGTTGAAACATGTGCAACATGGTGGGTGTTTTTTTTTCTGAAAGATTTTGCACAGAAAACAGATCTGCATTATAGATGTTGCTGAAGAATGAAAATGCAGTTGTGTGTTAACTGTGCTCAGGTGAATGCACGGCATATGATTTCAAAGTGATAAAATAACCTAAACTTCAGGGGGATACTTAAGTAAACTTAGACTGCCTACCTTTGGAACTGCTTGATATTCTATCAAGTCTTATTTCTTGGGCATTTGTACCTGCAACATCTGCAGCACTAAATAATGCATCATCCTCTTACGAGTTTATTATTACTGATTTGCTAGTGATGCTTGTCTTGCCTGTCTGGTTTTACCAGTCTGTTACAGGCTTCAAAAAATTCTTACTTGATAGCAATTTTCAGTGCTTACAACTGTAGTGGATTCTGAGTGGACAGCTGACACTGCCAGTCTGTCTTTAATAGTTAAAAGGTTGGTTGGTTGTCACTTCTGTGTCAGTTAGGCATATTTTTGGCACTTTTGGTTATCTGTTAAATTTCTTGATCTGTGTATTAAATGCTTCTATGCCACATATGACTTTAAACATAAGAATTACTTTCTACATGACCAGTGACCTACATTACCTCTTAAACCAGTTAATAGATGGCTCTACCAAAAGGGATGTGATACTGGACTTGCTGCTTGCCAACAGAAGTGAGCTAATCTGTGACATCAAGACTGGAGGCAGTCTGGGCTGCAGTGATTGTGCATTGGTGGAGTTAACAGTCCTGAGGGATGTGGGTCAGGTGAAGAGTAAAGTCAGGACCATACATTTTAGAAAAGCAAACTCCAAGCTGTTCGAGAAGTTGGTCAATAGGACCTATAGGAAACTGCCCTAAGGGACGAGGGAGCAGAACTGAGCTGGAAGATTTTAAGGACACTTTCTATAGAGCACAAGAGCTCTCGATCCCCAGGGGTAAGAAATCAGGAAAGGAAGGCAGGACACCAGCATGGATGAGTTAAGATCTGCCGGTCAAACTAAAGGTCAAGAAGGAAATGCAGAATGAGTGGAAGCAGGGACAGGTATCCTGGGAAAGAGTATAGGGACGCTGCCCGATTGTGTAGGGATGGGGTCAGGAAGGCCAGGTCACAGCTGGAGCTGAACTTGGCAAGGGATGCAAAGAAGAATAAGAAGGGCTTCTACAGGTATGTCAGCCAGAAAAGGATCGTCAAAGAAGGCGTTAACCCCCCTGATGAGCAAGACTGGCAACCTGGTAACAACAGATGAGGAGAAAGCTGAGGTACTCAAAAAACTTTTTTGCCTCAGTCTTCACTTGCAACCTCTCTTCCCACACCTCTTGAGTGGATGGACCTCAAGGCAGGGACTGGGGAAGAAGAGTCCCTCCCACTGTAAGAGAAAAACAGATTCTTCAGGTGATCTTGAGTCTGATCATGGGACTCAATGATATGCATCCCAGAGTCCTGAAGGAACAGGCTGATGTAGTTGCCAAGCCCCTCTCCATGATCTTTGAAAAGTCATGGCAGTCAGGTGAAGTCCCTGGTGTTCCTGGAAAAGGGAAACGTTGCACCCGTTTTTGAAGAGGATGGAAAGGAGGACCCTGGGAACTACTGACCGGCAAGCCTCACCTCTGGTCCTGGGAAGATCACGGGACAGAACTTCCTAGAAGCTGTGTTAAGGCACATGGGGGACAGGGAGGTGATTTGAGACAGCCGGCATGGCTTCACCAAGGACAAGTCCTGCCTGACCAACCCTATGGCCTTCTGTGATGGAGTAACTACATGAGTGGACAAGGGAAGAGCTATGGATGTCATCTCTCTGAATTTCTGCGAGACCTTTGACAGTCTCCTTCAACATCCTTCTCCTCAAATTGGAGAGGGATGGATTTGATGGGTGGACTGTTTGGTGAATGAGGAATTGGTTGGATGGTTGCACCCAGAGGGTAGCGGTCAACAGCTCAATGTCCAGATGGAGGTCAGTGACAAATGGTGTCCCTCAGGGTTCCGGTATTGGGCCCAGTACTGTTTAATATTTTCACCAATGATGTAGTGGGATCAAGTGCACCCTCAGCAAGTTTGCAGATGACACCAAGTGGAGTGGTGTCGCTGACATGCCTGAGGGATGGGATGCCATCCAGAGGGACCTGGACAAGCTCAAGAAGTGGGCCCATGAGAACCTGATGAGGTTCAACAAGGCTAAGTGCGGAGTCCTGCACCTGGGTCAGGGCAATCCCAAATATCAGTACAGGCTGGGGCATGAAGGGATTGAGAGCATCTCTGCTGAGAAGGACTTGGGGGTACTGGTGGATGAAAAAGCTGGACATAAGCCGACAATGTACACTTGCAGCCCAGAAAGCCAGCTGTATGCTGGGCTGCATCAAAAGAAGTATGGCCAGCGGATTGAGGGAGGTGAATTTACTGCTCTGCTCTGGTGAGATCCCACCTGGAGTACTGTGTCCAGCTCTGGAGCTGTCAGCACAGGAAAGACATGGATGTGTTGGACTGGGTTCAGAGGAGGTTGACAAAAATGATCAGCAGGATGGAACATTTCTCCTCTGAGGACAGACTGAGAGCATTCAGCTGTCTTAGCTGCCAGATACATCATCAGGAGTCTGTGGTTTGTTTTTTTTTTTTTTTTGAGAATAACTTTATTTTTATCTAGTGATGAAATACTTCAAGTCATTTGTCACTCAGGCTGTTGCAACAACAATGTTATCTGCCATACACCCTGAAAACTAGGAAAGCTTCCTTTTCTTTCTTTTGGAGGTTGTAGTGTAGCAATGATTTGTATTACAGTATTAAGTGTACTACTAGTAACCTGCTCCTCTGCTGTAAAATTGGGATTTCATCTACTCCTGGGTGGATGAAATGGGCTACATAGAGGCAAAAGCTGCTTGTTCTGCAGGCTTGGAGGACAAGTCGGGTCTTAATATCCCTCGCTGCTTTAGATAATTGCCTTACCTTTTCGGTGTCATCTTGAAAGTTGGACAGAGGGAGGAAGGATTTCTTTAGGTTTTTTTTTTTCTCCAAATGTTTCTGTATATGTTCTGTTCTAAGATACTGTTCCTTTCTCATCAGGCTATATTTTTTCCTTAAATAAAACCCAAAAGATACATTAAACAGAGGTCTGTCTATTCTCATAGAACTGAACGCATTAATTCTTTGTACTGGGCAGGGAGAGCGTTCAGCCTCTTGAAGTCTGACTTCAGTAGATTTACTTCACTGAATTGGGACTGATGCATCAGGCTACGGATAAGCAAGTGGGGATTAAAAAAGGCTGGTTCATGAAATTCATCATATGATGATCATCCTTTTGACTGGGTGGTAAATAATGGAGTGTACTACCTGTGTGTGTAGGAGGAGCATGCATGTAAATTAAATGACCACGTGAGTGTATATAGATTTACTTGTTCTCAGTGAAAACAGCCACACAGTGAAACAAACTTCACATAGGGTGAGTTGGGCACATACAGCTTTTTTTAGTGTCATATGTCAGTAATACAACTTTCAGTGTGTAGGCTAAGGCTACTGCATTGCTCCTCAGAGGTGTAGATTGTTATTTGCATTTGGTATAGTTTTAAAGAAGGACTTGTCTTACTTCTGTAGACAGTCAATGACTCTTCTTTATTTGTATTCTTGGCTTACTTACCTCTCTGAAAAAATCTGAAGGCAAGGCATCTGGATTTGCTCTCCTATTTCTCTTGCAAGGCTATGACCACTTATCTAATATGGACAGTTTCTGGCCTGAAA
Source organism: Numenius arquata (assembly GCF_964106895.1). Taxonomy (NCBI): domain Eukaryota; kingdom Metazoa; phylum Chordata; class Aves; order Charadriiformes; family Scolopacidae; genus Numenius; species Numenius arquata. Next base: position 14,887,950 of record NC_133581.1, read on the forward strand.
AAACCCTAAGAGTGTGCTGCTTAGAGCTATAATAAGCACTAAGTCTTGTATCACTTGCTACTATTTGCAGGAGAGTGATTTAAGGAAAACAAAATTAGTATGAGATTAATCTGAGGAGGATGTGTTCTGACCATGGCTTCTCTGTCTTGGCTTTCTTCTGGTCATTTCATGGAAGTCTGAGGGGCTGGGGGGAGTTGATTTTTTTGGAGGGTTCAGTGTTTGTTGTTTTTTTTTTTTACAGTTTTTGAATTTGTGCATGTTTGGCTAAGAAAAGAGGAGAGTAGGCAAAGGTAATAACAGATGAGACAGGTAGTAAAGAGCTAGAATCCTTCATGTGACATCTAGCCTCTCCATTAGAGACACTGGAAAATACATAATCTGCTGAATTTTAAATCCTTTGGATAAAGGCTGCCCATCAGGACTTGTAAGAGGAAGTTAAGGACTATTGCAGAAACTAATACAACTAATACATATCTGCATCAGTTAATGAGCTCATGTAGGATTTTTTTTTAAGGCCCCTGAAACAGTAGAGTGATAATTAAACTAGGAAACTTTGGATAAGCTTCAAACTGTTCTATTATTTGAATGTGATCTGAGGTATAAAGGAGTCTATAGGGACTTGTACTAAAACAGTGCAAATACTGCCTTGCCCTGTTGAAGGGAGCGTGACTGCACGGTGTGAAAATACTGTTCAAGGAAATGACTACTTAAATGCTGCTCAGTCAAGGAAGGAGGAAGAGCTGCTTTATATAGTAGCCTAACCTTGCACTTCTGGTTTTACATATCTTCATAGCTTAAAGCTTCTCTTTGGACAGTAATCAGTATCATTTTGTCAACTAACTGCCAAAATAGATGTTCTGTGTGTCATAAAGTCACTTGTATATGAGCTTCCAGTAAGCTTTCAGTTTATTTGGGGAAAGATCTGGTCTTAAACTAGAATCTATTACCTAGTTACTCCTCAAACTCTTTCATAGTTTGAGCTGTGTTTTTCTTAACTTTTGGTGCCAAGTTAGAAGAAAAAAAAATTATCCACGATAGGCACCTAAAATTATTAAACTTGTATTAAATAGCTGCAATTAGAGTATCCGAATTGTGATAGGATTTGGAAGTCTCTGTGTACTCCTTTGCATGTATTTCCCTTCCCTTATGAGGACGTGGAGTTAATGGATTACTGGATTACAGTAAAGCCTCTGACTCCCTGCTGTTTCATGTGAAGTGTTGTTACAGGGGCAAATCTTCCTCCAGTATATTGCTAGAGAAGTCAGTCCTGTGCATAGTAGTTCACTTACTGTGCAGACTATTGGAAAATGTATGCTACAAAGTTCTTAAATGTGATCAGTAGGTCACTGATCTCTTTATCTGTAGTAGGATATCTAATCACAACAGGATGTCCCAAGGCAAAACCTTCAACATGACAGACAGGCACTCTTTTCCTCTGATCAAACATACCTTGTGGAAGAACAGCATGCACTCATGTTTTCATTCATAACAGGATGTTAATACATCATTAAGCAAAAAGCTTCTTGTTTTGCAGTCTTGAACTGGTTAATTTCTGAATAAAACTGAAGCCATACTAACATCTTGTGAAGCTACAGTATTTTATAGTGGGCTCTCTGGATTAGTTGCACAGTGAGTTTGTAAACAATAGCATCAGTATCCTCCTTCAGACATACTCAGGTGGACCTGGAACTTGCACCTCTATTGTAGTACTCTAGATAGTTTTGCCAAATGAGGGAATTTATGCAAACACGCATAATATGAGGGCAGGCATACAGAAAACAGACCACTCTAATGTATTGCTGTGTAACCTGCCTCCCTTTTGGCCCTCTTCCCTGCTGTGCTAAATAACAAGCTGTCTGAGAGATTAGGAAGAGGTGGAGGATGGATTTGGTGTTTTACTTCATAAAGCTAATGATCTGCATAGCAAATGACTAATCTATACTCTAGGGCTGTAATATGAGTATCTGCTCTGCTGGCAGGTTAAAGTAGTGGCTTAATTTACTGATATGGGACGTAAGTGCTATAAAAGCTGTTTCACAAAAGCAAGAATGGATGCACTGATTATTTTTACTTGAATATTTTCCTATAAGTATTTGCACTGTTTTCACTGTAGAGATGCTAGAGTTTGTTTTGATTTGGGCCCTCTCTTTCAACCAGTTTCTTTCTCTGTCCCCTGACAGCAGGGTTCAAGAATTCAGTGTAGTCTTAGTGTCATGCTTGCAAGCTGTTTTAGCAATAGGGAAGGCAAGTGGGTAATTTGATTGTTTTATGCCAACTAAAGTGTGTTTGGGTGGGGAATGCGGTGAACTTGTTCTCTACCTGGTCATGTATTCTGCTGGCATTATTACTTGTAGTAAAGCTGATATAAATTATCCTTGGATATTAAATAAACTGATTTTGCTTTCAGCTCTTTGGGTCCCTAACTCATCTGTTAGCAGTACAAGGTAGTAGCTGGAATGTGTATGCCTGGAGGAGAGCAGTGCTAAAAAACAATTTAGAATTGTTGTCTTCAAAGAAGTATAGCCTTGAATCAAACTGATTATGAAACTGTATCAACATGTTTTGCTGAAGGGAAGCTAGTAGCAGTTTGACTGTGGTGTGTCTCTAACTTGCCAATCAGCTTAAATGCTCCTTATGTAGAGACTGATGGATACATAACAAAATAGGAAAATGCTTCTTTGGAAAACAATGGCTCACAGCTCTCAAGGAAAATGTGTACAATATCTTTAAAACGGAGAATTTATCTTTTGTGTAAGAACTGTGTTCTTCCTGAGTAGATGTTCCTAGACACTACAGAGTTCGGAGGAGAAGCTGCTGCTCTTAGCTTTGGCAGTTTGAATTGCTGCTCTTCGAAACAGAAAACTAGAGTTGTCCTGTTATCGAGGCCTGTTTGATAATTGAATGTGAACAGAGGCCTGTTCTGTTAGACAAATGGTATGGCAACAGATAGTAACTGACACTACTACTTGCCTTCAAGAAGCATGAGAAAATACTGACAAGCTTTTTGTTATGCTAATAGAGCCTCCTACCCTACAAGCTTTATAGTTCTTTACACTAATGGCCAATCCATAATCATAGGCTTGTCAGATGGCCAGAGGGCAAGTAAGGGTAAGAGGTAACACGATGTTAACTGTTCTGACATGTGCGTAAATTCAAAATAAATGAATTGTTGTATGGGCTTAATTACACTGGCTGCTGGCTATAAGCAGACTGGAGCCAGGTGAGTATTGGGAACATCTAAAGTTTTGTGGAGCAATTCTTTTTTTTTTTTTTTTTTTTGGCTTTAAATGTTGTCAATGTACCTGTCTCAAGAACTTGCCTGCAGAATTCTACTCTGCTCAGTATTTTTGTAGAGACCTGTGTAGAGCAAGTTCTTCTCTGTTCCTTTGGAAAATAAATATGTAGGCTTGGCCAGAAGTATACTGGACTCAGAATGATTTGTACGAAAGCTAAGAACTTGTAGAAGTTCTAGTTAATCAGCACAGATGCACTTTCTGCCTCAAACTTGGCTTAGGTAATATCTACAGTTAGTATAGCAATCAGATAATCCTGATGGAGCAGGTCACTGTTTAAGCAAGCCACAAGCAACCCTCTAATTTCAACCTTGAAGCACGTTTAGTCCTGCAGCCCTGCTGCCAAGCTAGTATTAAGGTGTGTCGAATGTTCTCTTCACGTGAACAAGCTCAAAAAAATCCCTTTCCTGTAACTTGTTCTCTCATTCTTCTGTAGGTTGTAATGGAAAACTCCAAACTGAGATATGGAGGTGGTGATCCTGCAGTACTGAAGCTCTGACTGTAGCCTGGATTACTAGATTGAAGAATAGTAATTGGCTCTCTGAAGAGCTGGATGACTTTTGGTGTTCACTAGCCTGTCTTTAATTGCCATCTTGTTTAACAAAGATAGCAGTGCACTGCAGACTAAATTTACCTTGCCTAATGAAGGCAGTAGGAAGCACAGCGGAGTGTGAAACCAATTACAAATTTGGTTTGTACAAATTGCCAAATATGACGTAATTGCTTGTAAGTCCCTCAGAGGATGTTGTGACTGGGCATCTGTTTGCTCAGGTGGCCTGAACTGATGTGGAATGTAGTCTTTGAGCTCTGGCTTAAATACTGTCCTACCCATCAGTTTCTATACATGACATGACGTTTATTAACCCTCTCCAAGTTGAATAGCTTGGATACAGCATGGTTTGTTGGAATACACCTCTGATAATTTCTTGAAACTAGGAGCTGTGTAACAGCTTGGAAGTGAGGCAGTGTATTTGCCTTTGCAAGCTTTGAAATGCAAGCCTCTAGTTCTGCAGCACAGCACTCCTTCAGCTGTCATCAGTAGTGGTCTTACCTGCCTTTTTAACCATCCTTAAGGTTACTTATGTGTTTCTAGTGATGGTAAAACTCCCATACGCTTGTAGAAATTCATCAGTGAGTGTTACCATGGCCAAGTAATGTGATGAAAACTGCTCAGTTAATCAAACGCATTTTAACAGCCGCTGCTGCTCCCCCCCACTCCACCCCCTGCCTAGTGGGACAGAAGATCTAGTTAAAAAATGGCCCTTATTTTTTTTTGATACTTTTATTTTCTTTTTTACCCTGTACATGGAACAAACTGAAGCTACCTGCCACTGAGAGTTTTTGCTTTGTTTACATTAGAGGATGACAAAGCAAATTAAGTTTGAATAAGGTTACTATGCAATATAACTGCTGGAGTTCAGGAAATTTTGGTTTTGGATACTTCAGCTTGGTTTTAACTCATGAGTTATCCTAAGCATTGTTATGTGACTATCCTCAGTGATTTTTAACACCCAATGTGCTAGTGCTGCTCTCTAAAATTGCTATTTTGGGCATGTGTAGACTGTAATAGGTAATAAGGAGACAACTTAATCATTCAACTTAATTTCCAATGTATGGAGTTAAACTTCCGTCACCAGCTAGTTGCTATGCTATTTGTGTTTGGTCAAGGTCTAGATGAAATTGTATACTGCATTCAAAATAGAATAGCCTGAAAGAATTATTCAAAACAAGCTTTTGTTCATATGCTATGCAAGTTTTTAACTTTGAGAGAATAAACTTTCAAATGTGAATTTGCTGTTTAATATGACAGTTCCTGACAACTCACTGCTACAGCTGTGTGCACGGAGGATGGGATTTTGATTTTTGCGTTGCTGAGGTTGCAGTCCATTTCTACCAAAGGTGCTGACTTCACAAATTCCTGAAGTATTTTAGTCAGACTTCCCTTAATGCTCTGTTGCTTGCTTAGGACACAAAGAACCCGGTTTCTGCCAGGAACTGATAATCTGTGAGCATAATGCATAGATAATGCTGCTTGGAGGGTTTGCCTACGGGTTTTGGTGATTTATTTTTTTTTTTTTTAAATAAAATTACAGCCTTGATTTCATCTTGAGCTAAGGAAAACTGGCTGAGATATACTTATTCCTGTTCCCCATTTCTCCCCCATTTATAACATCCGTGATTATTGCCAGGCTTGTTGAGGTTAGAGGAAACAATTGCTAATTATGCAAAGTAAATATTGCAATGTACTTTCCTTACAAACAGAACCTGAAGATATAGAGCAAGGACCTAGCTTTCAAACTTAGGTAACTAAATATCCTGTTCAGGTTAGCAGCCTCCCAGACTGAGGTCAATGTTCTCTGCCCCAGTAATTTAAATGAAGTACAAAATATCCAGACTCAGTGGTAATATTTTAATGAGATGTACTCTTCACTTGGTAAAGGCAAAAGAAATTAATAGTTTTAGAAATTAACATTTTCATCTGGAGCCACCGAATTGCTGAAAATAAGGGAAGTGTTTTCAAGTACTAACACTAAGCTAAGCAAAATTGGAGTGTTTATTTAAATAAAAACTTGTACCCTCCTGGGATATGTTACTCTGGCCCTCGGTTCATAGAGTATGGGCCCAGGAGCAAAAGACTTGCTTCAGTCTAGTAGTGAATTCCTAATGCTGGCAGGTATCTTAGACATGAACACTTGAGTATCTCTGCCATGTGTGCAGGACAAATAATCTAATCCAATTAAGACAAAACTAAAGTCTGTAGAAGATGATAATGCATACCTGAGCAGCCTGCTCTAGGTGAACCTGCTTTGGCAGGGAGTGGACTAGATAATCTCTGAAGATCCCTTCCAACTTCTGCAATTCTGTGATTCTACAGTGAATAGTGTAAATGCTTTAAAACCAGCTTACTTTAGGTTGGCAAGTTAAATTGGAAGAAAACCCATGTGTTGCATGAAATCCACAGGCAGTGGAAGCAGGGACAGGTATCCTGGGAGGAGTATTGGGACGCTGCCCGGTTGTGTAGGGATGGGGTCAGGAAGGCCAGGTCACAGCTGGAGCTGAACTTGGCAAGGGATGCAAAGAAGAATAATAAGGGCTTCTACAGCCCAGGGCTTCTACAAGTATGTCAGCCAGAAAAGGATGGTCAAAGAAAGCATTAACCCCCCTGATGAGCAAGACTGGTAACCTGGTAACAACAGATGAGGAGAAAGCTGAGGTACTCAAAAAACTTTTTTGCCTCAGTCTTCACTTGCAACCTCTCTTCCCACACCTCTTGAGTGGATGGACCTCAAGGCAGGGACTGGGGAAGAAGAGTCCCTCCCACTGTAAGAGAAGATCAGGTTTGAGACCACCTGAGGAATCTGTTTATGGGACCCAATGATATGCATCCCAGAGTCCTGAGGGAACAGGCTGATGTAGTTGCCAAGCCCCTCTCCATGATCTTTGAAAAGTCATGGCAGTCAGGTGAAGTCCCTGGTGTTCCTGGAAAAGGGAAATGTTGCACCCGTTTTTGAAGAGGATGGAAAGGAGGACCCTGGGAACTACTGACCGGCAAGCCTCACCTCTGGTCCTGGGAAGATCACGGGACAGAACTTCCTAGAAGCTGTGTTAAGGCACATGGGGGACAGGGAGGTGATTTGAGACAGCCGGCATGGCTTCACCAAGGACAAGTCCTGCCTGACCAACCCTATGGCCTTCTGTGATGGAGTAACTACATGAGTGGACAAGGGAAGAGCTATGGATGTCATCTCTCTGAATTTCTGCGAGACCTTTGACAGTCTCCTTCAACATCCTTCTCCTCAAATTGGAGAGGGATGGATTTGATGGGTGGACTGTTTGGTGAATGAGGAATTGGTTGGATGGTTGCACCCAGAGGGTAGCGGTCAACAGCTCAATGTCCAGATGGAGGTCAGTGACTACTGACTACTGAGGGAAGTATACTGTGATTTCTAGCCTTGCCGTTCTAAAGTTAATTGATGGACACTGGAGTTTCTAGGTCACATGAAAACCGTGGACATCTCTCCTGCTTTTTCTGCAAACCAAGATGCATACACATAGCAGCCCGTTTCAGAACAGGTTCTGTGAATTCTTGAGCTCTGAAAATGTCTATCTTAAAAGCAGTAAGTAGACAAGTAGGTACAAGTAGTTTTTCAGGGTTGGGTATGGGGGAAGTTGGGGTTTTTTTTCCATGCAGCATGCCTGCCAAGGCACCCTGCATTTCAGTATTCTGAGCAGTGCCCCTTTTTAAAACAGTGTTGTAGAATGGAAAATTTCCATTTTAAGCAAATCTGTAGCTATTTTGTTAAAATGACAAGGCAAACTGAAGTAATTGCTTCTATTTTGGGCCTAACTTGTTTCCATTTGTACACTCTGCTAGTCTTTCTATGTCTGTATTTTTGTGGCCATTATTATAGGAATATTAATATAAGCCAGTTCTCTGCATCTTATCCAAGAGTTGGTTTTGGAAGTGCGTAACTTCAGCTTCTGTCCGAGTCTAAATCAAGAAATGACAATCTGAATTAATTTGTATTTAGCATGGGATATACTTCTACTTTAAATACTTTGCTATTAACCTATCCTAAGGCACTTTTTTTTTTTTGAGCTACTTAATCACCTTTCATCTGGTCTGCTGTCAGATCATCTTTGGAATGGTAAAGGGATGATTAACAGTCATTGTATGACAGAGGAGGTTTGGACATGCAGATGTAGTAGTATGTTTAAATGCTGCATTTCTTATGTGGAAGAAAAAGGTGAGATTGGAGTTGCTTTGGCATGCTGGTCCTGATCTTCTCTTCAAGCCTTGCCCTGCATTGGCCGTAATCAGAGTGGTGTGAAAGCAGGGCATCTGATCCCAAACTACTCATAAGGTTGGAACATTTTCAAACAGGGCCAGGGAACTTCTATTCATAATACTGTGGCCAGATATATGTGATGAAGAGTAAATGAACCTGTCTTTTTTTGCTGCTAGTTAATGTTTTGGAAACTGCTTGAAAGTTTGAGTAGGTACAGGTCGGAATGTCCAGCACAACTAGATAACCAGTTATACGTTGCTGAAGTGGACTTTGCTTCCCTTGGACTTCAAGCAGCTGAGTTGGATATTTTACCCTACCATACTCACCTAAGTAGGAGATAATGGACCCAGATCTCTATAGAATCCCAGTCACCAAAAACTAAAACGCTAAAGAGCAATAAGCTGCTTTAGTTTGGACAATGCAAGTATTACTTGAATAAGCTTACATTACCAGAAATTAAACTGCACCTTATTTCTACAATAATACCTAACTTGAATTGGCACTGGATATCCTAATACCTATTCTTGGAATCAAAAGTTGATATGAAATATAAACTGTGCTGAGAGACCTAAAGTGGTAAAGTCACCTAATAATAATGTCAATTTTAAACGCTTCTGTTTTTTTTCAAGTGACTTTCATGGGGCATATTGAAAGTCTAAACTTATGCATGTATCCTGTCTGTCTGAGGTCTTTGGGCTACTCATAAGTTTACTGCTTTTCCTTTTCGGTGTTGGTTAAGAATGTTTTTAAAGCTGTTGAACTGAATGACCATTCAATAGAGAAACAGTAAATTGGCTTGCCCTTAAGATGGGGAAGATTGTGCTTAGGAGACTGTTTCCTTCAGAGCACTGTTAACCTTGTAATCAAATTGGAAGTAAAATTCATTTTTTTTCTCTTGCCAGTTTAAGGAATAAAAAAACTGAAGCATTTGTGAAAGTCATTAATAAAGTCATCTTAGAGTAAGTGAATGTGACTGATACTGTCTGAAGTCTGCAAAGCTTCTTGAAACAGGGAGGTCCTTTTAGCTTCTCAAATTCCCCTATAAAGCAATGGTTAAGTTACTTCTGTGATGTTTGCCTTCGTTTGGTCCTACTACTGGAAAGGGAGAATAATAACTCCATGCTGTGTGAACATACAAACATCAGAAGGTTTGTGGAAACCAGCTTAGGGTGTCAGAGGGCTGTCGGAAGCACCGTATCCTGATGTCTGTTCTTTTGATTTCAGGCAAAAGTAAAGAAGCGGAGATAAAAAGGATAAATAAAGAACTAGCAAACATTCGATCAAAATTTAAAGGTAAGTAACTTGATCATATTAAACTATACATGTTTCTTCATATGAAATTCTTCTATGGATTTTTGTTTTGTTTTTGCATGTTTAGACATTTTTATCAACTGCTGATGGAAGCAAGATGCTAGAGCAGGCTGTTAGAATATCTGTTGAAAATGTTCTCTTAACTAAAGAACTTCTTGAGAGTCCTATGACTCTTGGCCATAACAGAGGAAAATTCCCTGCTATATCAAAGAATTGTGCTACTGTTAACAAGCTTTTTTAATGCTTTGCCTCCTAACCATGTGACTGCTCAACCTGTTTTCTTCCAGAAGGCCATGAACTAGTGTGAAGAAACATGTATGTATATTACATTATATATATTACATTACAAATAATTACATACTGTAATTATTTCCTGCATACTGTAGTTATTTCCAGTAAAACAGAATCTGTTTAAACTTCTCCTTCCCCACCTGTGCACCTCCCCTCCCCCCACGACCCCTTTAGGGAAGTAATGGGTTAGGCTGTCTTCTAGTAGAATTAAGATCAAAATGTGTAGTTGGTGAAGCCATGTATCTTGACCACTCCCATAAGCAATGGCAATGCAACTTATTCATATGAAACAAAGGATATGCAATGACTAATACCATCCTTGTGAGTTTCAAGAGGCAGCAATTCACTTTAAACAACACATTTTAAAACTCATGCTGTAACTGTATTCAAGTTGTGTGTGTGGCTTCAAATTTTAAAGGTTCTGAGAGGTAGTTGCGATGCTTTTGAATGGAGTTCTACCAGTCATGGCTGTGGTAAACATTGTGTGTAATTAGATACAAGGGCTGTGGTAAACATTGTGTGTAATTAGATACAAGGCTCTGTGTGTAGCTAGATAAGGTGTTGCAGTGTGGAGGTCATATATATGGCTTCAGAACTTGCTCTTTACCAGTTTGCCTTAATTATCTATCCTGACTTAAACCAGTGTATCTATTTGGAATATTCAATGGATTAGCAAAGCCTGAAATAACTTTCCTGAACTTCATAGTGATCTGTTGCTACTTTTCAAGTGGTATGTCTCTTGAAGGCATATGAAGACCTGCAAAAACTTGAGTGTCAACAACAGCTTGGAAGGAAAAGTTGACCACAGTGCATGACACTCAAGAAAAGAAACTCTTCTAAGAAAATAGAAGCCATCATGTGCTTCTGTGCTAGTGTTTTTCTCTTAGAAATTTCAGCATACTTTATCGAGTTTGGTAACTTCAGTTGTAGGGCAACGAAGGAAATCTTAATGGCTATTTTTTCTAGGGTAAATAGAAAAAGGAACTTTCATTTAGTCACCCCCCTATGATGTCACATTGTTTGTTTTTTTTTAATTCCTTTTCATTGCAGAGCTTCCATCTAAAGCTGATGTTAGTCTTTTTTTTTTTTTTTGCTATAAGTAGTAGGCTTTGCATAGTCTGTTCTACAGACAGTGCAAGGGGCTACTAGAAACCTGCAAACAAGAGTAACAGCCATTTTTCTTTAGTTCCAGCTGTATGATTAAAGCAAATCATCTTATTGTCTAGTAAACTTAAAGCATTAAATTGTAACTTTTAAATAAAGCAGTTTAATCTCCAAGCAAGATCAGTACTAGACACATTAAGTATATCTTTGAGGTAAAGAGACTGAGTTTAATCAAAAAGTGTTTAAGAAGTTTCTGCACACTGAAGAAGTTGAAGTTTCATGTTACTTTATCTTTCAACTAATTGTACTAAGTTCATTAACCTGGAAGATAACTGCCACAAAGACTGGTTGTTTTCTCTTGGTCTGCATTTATAAAACTACTTGCTGTCAGTTAGCAGCATTGTTGATTATCGGCTGTTGCTGAAATTCATTTCAGCACCTAAGTAAGTTCTTTACTTAACTGTTTAAACAGGACAGGTTGTTCTAGAAAGCCAGGTGTCACTTTCCCTGTATATATATTAAGTTACTCCACCTATGCCTTCTATCATCAAGAACGACTGGAGTTAACACCTAGCTGGAAACCTTGCTGCAGTCACCAACATGGAAATCTAGTTCTTCAGCAAATTAACTTCAGGCTGCACCACTAGTTAGTATCTCACTTGCTGCTTACTAGTCCAATTTCTTATGTTTGCACCTGACGTGAAAAATTTACAAACTGAAATGGGGAAGCTAGATTCAAACCTCTATTCCATATGAAAGCTAAGCATTCTAGAAAAAATGATGGCTTACATGTTTTGAGTAACACAAGTTATACTCCATTTGAGTCCATCTGCACCCGCTAAGCTGCATACTTCTGTAAACTTGTGAGTGTGGAAGAAGTCAATTGGAATTGTTTGGGTACCACAGCAATTAATGCAGCCTTTAAAATTAATGCTAGTAATAATTATGCCTTCTGAGTGCACTTACTGATAAAGTGCAGTTAATTCTATGTGAGGATCATGGAATGAACACTGACACACAGTTCAGTATTTTGTAAATGTCAGTCATCCTAAGTCTTGCCCTGTGAAGAGTCAAAGAAACATGTATTCAGAAGGTTGCTAATATCACCTCTGCTGAAAGGTTACCTAACGCAATAGAGCTAGTCTTCATGGTTCTTTTCTGTGAATGTCTTTATAAAAGCCACTGCATTTACTAACTATAATAAAAATTCGCAATAATGAAACTTCAAGTGAATTGAATTCTGTCAGAATAGCATTCACTGGTTAACATAGGGAGTTTGGTAGCTGTGTTGTATCTCTGAGTAATCGTAGGTTAAAGAGCTGCTGATCGCACAGTTCATAACAAATCTGTTCCGTCTGTTCCTTGGTTTTGCGAGGTATTTTGTGGCTTAAGTACAAAAATAGTTAAAAGTACATGCACAGTAAATTCTTCTCTGGTTAATTGTGATACATGGGAGAAATGATGATAGGAACCTTTGTCTGTGTAGAACGATGGATCAGGCAATGATCAGACAGTAGAGGTGCTTTCAGCAAAGTGGTGCAATAACTTTAGCCTGCATGCCTTGTGTGGCATCCTTTAAGCACAGTTGAAATAGTTTTGAATAAATATCAGTGTATGCTTATTCAGAAGCTTGAGTGACAGATGACTAAACCTTCCTATAACCTTCGTTATGGCTACTTTATTACCAAATTTGTATAGATTTCAAGTGAAAAATCTTACTGAACTGAAGATAACTTGATATAGCCTGAATGGAAGCTAGACATAAATGTCACAATTTGAAAGAAGCTGAGTTTGGACAACTTGTTGTGTAACTGCTTAAGGTCTTGAGAGTGTGAGGAGGTGATAGCTCTATCTTTCTGCTGCAGAAGTTCTACATGGCCTTTGTGCTGCCTGGTTCTTCCTTGCAGAAGGGCAGTATAAAAGCAAACAGACCTCCATAATGCATTTTCTTCTTGGTTTAAGGGGAGATCATTCAGTTTAACCCAGTTTCTTTGTATGTAGCTCTGACTTTTGTCTTGGTCCAAACTATTTAAAAACATTTTAAAATGTGTGACTCAAGATGGAGTCCCTTGTTAAATAACTATGGGGAATACTGGGGCCTTGGGTTAATTACCTGTCTGAAGATGCAGCTGTTGGACTGGCTGCATTGCTATAACCAGGGAAAGGTCTGACTGTAAGAAGCAAGGCTGACGGTAATGCCTGTTGATAAAGATACGGTCTTGCTTGAGACTAGCATAAGAGATTGGAATATCGCAAGTATCCTTTCCTTCCTCCGGACCTTTATACTCTTTGGCATACTCTGTTGCAGTATACAGACACCCACCCCATGTAACTTGGAAGATAAATTCTTAAACTGTTGCAGAGGCTAAGTATTCCTGCTTTTTTGTTCTATTCATCAAGTAGCTGGCAAGCCTGTTACCCACCTTATGTTGGGCAACCTGCTATTTGAAATACCCTTGTACTTAACAGACTGGGATGAGGCTGCACATCTCTGGAAAAAGCCGTGTTTTTCTTGAACTGATGGAATGTATGCCATTGGGACTGAGTTCTGGTCCAGCTTCTGCGCCCTAAGCTCAGAAGGAACATAGTGTCTCTGTACTTAAGGTGACTTTGTCTCTTGTTTCAGCATGAGGAAGCTCCATAGCTAAGGTCAGTGTGCCCTTGATGGTTGCTTTAAATGCTTCTGCATTAACTGAGATAAGATGCATGTAATAGGGAGAAACTACACTAGTGTAATAAAGCAGAAGTTGTAGGAGTTAAGTATGAAGTAGACAAATACTATTCTTTGTTTTACATGTTCAGACTATAACTGATTTTGCTCTCGCTTGAGCTAAACTAGAAGTCTGGCTGTCAGAGTAGTAACTGCTTTGTAAATGAGTGAAAAAATACTTGGTTTATTAATTTGTTGTATCATTTTGATCTCTGAGTAGAATCTGTGTACTGATGTAACTAAGCTGTTTCTGCAGTCAAAGGAACTTCCTCTGCTTGATTCAGGCATGTTCTTTTCTCCAGATCTGGCAGTAGCTCCTATTTTAGTTTCGTTCTGACTGCTTAATAGGGTTTGTGTTAAAAGAGTAGCTGCTGGATTTCAGACGTACTAGTGTATTTTAATTTTGTCTTGTGCAGAAGTGCCCCAATGTCAGTTGATAATCTGCCTTTTTTTTTTTTTTTGCTTCAGCTCACTTGTTTTCACAAATTCAAGCAAGTCTTCTCTATTGTCCCAACCTACACAGTAACCCTTTGTGGGAAGTTCAAGATAAGCCTCTAAATACCTGTTTTAAGCAGAAGCTGCACAACAGTAAATTGTTTTCCTGGCAGGCTGTGAAAGTGTAGTCTTCATATTTAAGATGGGTGTGGTTAAAAAGGTCTCACTGTCCAAGTCCAGCTGTCTTCTGATCATCTAAGAGATGTATGAATGCAATCACGCAGAAAAATAATAAAGTGTCTTCACTGACAAAGTAAATTGTTGGAAGTAAAACCGTGCTTCAAATATCACCCGAGTTGTAGGGTTGCTCTAGTAATATTCTATTGTGGTGGTAGTAGTATGGCAACTAAATACCATCTTATGGATATGTACGGGTTGTCTGCTGCAAATACTCATCCTTTCACTTAGAGGGTTTGGACTGTCACTCTTATGGAAAGACAAATCTTGTCTCAAATTGTAGATACTTTCATAAAAACCAACTTCATTTTTCTTAGCCTCTAAGCCAGTAGTAGGCTTTCTGATACAGTATAGCGTTGGATTGCTGTTGACTGCATGAACATAGGTCAGCGTCAACCTAGGAAGGAAGCACACTGAATGCACAAAAAACTCTCAAGGGTGCTGTCCATTCTGTTTTGCGTAAGCCATTACTGCAGTTTTAAAAGCTCAGACTGTCTTGTCTTTGAGATAGCAATCAACTATCTGGATGCTGGTGAGACTAGACTTGTCAGGCTTCCTTATGCTCTACCCCCCCAGCAAACAACCCATACTTGCAAACAACTGCATTCTTGCCTTCTCTGGCTGGTAGCAAGCTCTGTAACAGTGCAGCAGGCTGGTTTTTAAGTACACTGAATTTGAATCAAAAGCAGGTGCTGTGTTTTTAACTCATGGTCCAAATTAGAGATAGAAGGTGCTATCTGGAAACCAAAGGGTTGCATAATGCATTTGTGCCTTACTTCTTCCTCTTTGGAAGTCTGTGTGAAAGAGATCTATGAGCAATGAAAACCAGAACTTCCCTGTTGCAGTGGTAGAGAGGTGATGCACAGAAATATGAAAGTAGTAATTATTTCTTAATAGTAGTACTATTTGCTGATCAGCTATGAATAGCTTCTTTCTTAGAAAAATGACTAATAAACTTCCCAGGGAAAGCAAGTAGCCCTTGAAATGCCCACTGTGCTCAAAACCTGCTGACGTGTGTTCTGAATCCTTCCTGTTTCTGCTGACTTGATTTGCAGTACTTGCAAATATTCCTGAAAGCATTTAAAAATGAGCTGAGTTAAAAGAAATGATTGTATATTGCAATAAAGATAACAACTTGTGAGATTTCCTTCTGTTCTTGTTTGGATGTTTGCTTGAGGCTAAGGGAAGCTGTGCATCTTAGCACATACTTAAGCAATGAGACTTGTTAGTAATGTTTAAAATAGAACCTTTTTAACTCTTTGTAAATGCTACCTGGGAAGGAGAGGAATTGAAGAGAAGCTTTTGAAAGCAAGTCCGTGAACTTTTTTCTGTCTTAAGAAAAAGCGATTCAGTTATTGATTTTTACAGTACTGTTCTTTGATAGCATGTATGGAGAAGGAAGCTGCTTTTTCTTTGTTGGTAGTATGGTGATATGTTTTGAGCTTGATTGCATGGCATAGTTTCCATCAGAAGTGCTTCAAATACCCCAAGATCCTATGGCACCTTGCCAATCTGAGCTCTTAAAATACTGGTTTCTTGGAAGGATGTAAGCTTTAAATAGCTCGGTCCTAAACTTGAAAAAAGGAATTGCCAAACCATGACAAAAACTTTGTTGTGAAAATTGATGTGATTCAGAGTATACATACTTTTATCTGCTTGTATTCTTCATTAAGCAATTGTGCTGCAGTATTCTATACTCCCTCTTTTGATCTCACAAAGTCAATGCCAGTGTCATTTGAGAAGATGGGGTTTATACTTTTGTGTGGTGCTGATGGATTGCATGCTAACAAGCAGCTGCAGTTCAATTTCCTGGACTCCTTGGACCTCCAAACCACCTTCTGTGCCCAACTCCCCATCCTTCCTCACCTTCAGTCTGGATGTTTTGCTCCGGTTTTTCTAATATTAGTTCAGATGTCTAATAAAGCAAACTGCCCTGGATTCACTTGCTGACTCAGCAGGAAAATAGCCTTATGGCAGCAAACTGTAAATGTGACTTGAAGAAAACATGTCTTTGGGCAGCTTTCTGCTGTGTTGGATGTTGCCAGAGAATCTTGACAGGATCCAATATAGCAGGATTTCACTGTCTTGAGTATATTCAGTAACACTACCTCATGTATCTAAGTGAAATGTGACATGTATTGGCATCTGTAGTACAGACCTGAAGGCAACTTTTCTTTGTGCAGCATAAAAATAGCCTCAAGGTAAAGCTTTTTCCTAGCAACTGATATGCTGTGCCAGTTTAAAAATAAAATAAAATTTAAAAATATCAATGGATGTCTAAAGACTCAGAATTGAAGGGTATCACTGTATTAAAATGGCAGTTGTGTGCTTAAGTTTTTCTCAGTTGAAATAAAACAAAAAAAAAAAGTTTCTAGAGTAAAAATAGAAAGCAACCTCCAAAATTTATAGTTGCAGCCTCTAGAAATAACCTTATATCATTGTCTACTTCAGTGTGCCAGCATACTTTCTCTTGATTCACTAACATTACGTAGCTTCACACCTTGATTCACTCCTTCACAAACTATAAATTTAGTTTACAGTGGTAAGGTTTCTGTTGGTTTTATACAGTCAGTGGATTTAGTGTAAAATCTGAGAGCTGTAGATGCATGTGGCATGGGAAATCTAACCTGCTTCTGCATCAGTGGATGAGAAGGAAGGAGGAGAAACTTCTATACTATTAAGATTCTTTATTGTATGTTTAGCTGCCTGTTACACAAATCGGAAATTTAAAAAAAAAAATGCAACTTGGAGCTTTTTTTGGTAAGGGCAATGAGTTAGGAATATCTTATTTAAGCTTTACTTTATGTGGTGCTATTCCGGCTGAACTTGCCCATCACTAAGGAACACATACTGATCTGACGGACTTGTTATTCTGGGCCCAGAATGCAGAGGCTAAGGAGCTAATATAGCCTTCTAAGCAGCAGCATCTATCAAAATTTTGCTACTCTGACTGAACTTCTTGCTAGCATTTAGGCTTGCCTGATTTAGTGCATACTCCTTTATCTCCCGATTTGGGGTAGGGAGAAGAATGTTCTGCAAAAAGCGTATGTTCATATGTAGCCCTTTTCTTCAGGAAAGCAAGTGGTCTGCCTGATGAGCTATAAACTACTGTACTGTTCCGTGTAGCTTTTACAAGCTTCCAAAATACAGCAATACTGCAACATAAGGCCAAACCTATTTAGGATGCATTTTTCTTCTAAAATTGAAACACTTGTGAATGCTTTCATCTTACAAACCTTTAAAGCTCTCATGGTAATCTCATTTCATGTATTTCTTTTTCAAGGCTTTGGGATATACTTCTATCATTGTATCTTTCTAAAAAGACTGTTTTTATTTTGTTATGGAGTTCTTTACTGTGGTGTACTTCAGGAAGCGTGTGAAGATTTTTTTACAGTGATAAAGGTTTGATAATTGATTTAATGAAAGAACACATACAGAAGACATATAGCTGCTCTTAACAGAAACAGGAAAATAAAAATTGAATAGACACGTATATATTGCCTCTTAGCAAGAAAATACCTTAAGGACATAGCAGGATAATTTGGGGACTAGTGATAGCATTATCTCATGACTATCCTTCAGGATAGATAATGGTAAATGGAATTAAACTAAAATCTTCAGCTTTTGTGGTTTTTTTTTTTCCCTCAATGAATTTCAGATTTAGATAAATATTTAAAACTGGGATCATGTGAATGTCTTGTTGATTCAGTGACAGCTTCGCTTTTTTGGAGTTACACATCTTTCTGTCTCGGACCATTAGGAAGAGCTACAAGCCACCAGCTCTATGACTGGGAATATTTTTTTTAAAAACACACGAGTTGGTTGATTGTGTGACATCTGTTGATAATGGTTTATGATAACATTCATGTGTTTAACACAAAATGATGTAAATACTTGTAGTCCTTTAAGTCATATAAGTGGATATATTTAGCATTTTGCTCACTGTAGAGTGAATAAAAGCTGAAATAGTATGTTTAAAACTTGTGAAATCTAAGTACTGCAATAGCTGAACCCTAAGTTTCTCCCTCTTTTGTAGAGTGATACATAGTTAATCACATGTCAATCTTAATTGCTATGTACAACTCTAAGTCTTGTTACTGTAAGATATGATGAGGTACCTCAGTGCAACTGAGGAGGGGAGAACCAGATATAGGAACAACATAGGCTTAATTGCTGTTTCTTGCTTTCCAGGTGACAAGGCTCTGGATGGTTACAGTAAGAAAAAATATGTCTGCAAACTGCTTTTCATCTTTCTCTTGGGGCATGACATTGACTTTGGTCATATGGAGGCTGTGAACCTGCTCAGTTCCAATAGATATACAGAGAAACAGATCGTGAGTAACTGAGTTCTATAAAAGATACGCTGTTCTGTCTGATATCCTGCCTTAGCTGTATAGTCTGTAAAGGACTTTGCTTCATTCACACACCCACCCCCCCACCCAGTTTAAAGCCTGATTTTTGGATTTAGCAGTGATTCTGAGATTTAAACCTACCTTTGTGTACAGGGAATCTTGTACTAATTGTAACAGCTAGAATGTGTACTCTGTGTAAAATTATTAGTCTTGTTAAGAAACTGCCTTGAGTCTTGTGTAAAAAGGTAAGTAACCTTTAAATTTTCAGAGTATCTCTTTAAATCTTCCTAGGTAAGGTTGTGTATATCAGGTATATGTAACTTACTAGTGTCTGAATAACAAACCAAATTCTTGATTTGCTCCCATTCATCTAAAATGATCTTTTCACTATATGCTGAAATAGATTGGTGAAATACTTAATTATTGATTAGGCTAACACTAAGCTTATTCATTTGTTTACTTCACTTAATCTTTCTAGCTTCTACTATCTAAATATCTATTTCTGCCTAGATGTTTGGTATTGGAGGAGAACTGTATGTCTGAAGGAATTACTTGTGGCATTAACAGAAAAATAACTTTAAGTCAACTAAAATAAATTTTCATTTTCCTTTTTCTGACTCACAGGGATATCTCTTCATCTCCGTACTAGTGAACTCTAATAGTGAGCTGATTCGCTTAATAAACAATGCAATCAAGAATGACCTGGCCAGCCGCAATCCCACCTTCATGGGGCTTGCTCTGCATTGTATTGCTAATGTGGGTAGTCGGGAGATGGCAGAAGCATTTGCTGGAGAAATTCCAAAAATACTTGTAGCTGGGTAGGTATGACATGCCACCTTCAAATACACCACCAATAAACCTTTTCAGCAACTCAGTTCCATTGCAGCAGCTTAATCCATGCTTAGAGCTATACAGCCCTGGGCTTGCAGTACAAATAGTGGAAATTTCCAGTAACTCCGGATACAGAAGTAATACCATGCTCAGGTATATCAAAGTAAGTGTACAAATACAACATGGAAATTAACATTATGTCAATATCTTGAATAGGCTTTTACAGCTTTGTGTTGTGATCAAGTTTGTTCTGTATAAATGTGTGGCAGTGAACATCCCTGAAGTATATGTTTTACTTTTCCTTATCTCTCCTGATGAAAAGAAGAAACAAATGAACCTAAATAGATGTTTATACTACAAATTTTGTTATAAACTGAGGCTCTAACTTAAACAGTTCTGACTTCATAAGGAATGTGAGAATATTCTGTTGTGTGAGCTCTCTTGCTGCTTCTGCTAGCCATGTAAACAGCAACTCCTGTAAATGGCAAATAGTCACTGACAACTTTCTGACTTTCCCTTTGGAGTGCGAGAAGTCTCTAAATGGACCTGGCAAGTGTCTGGAACTGTAGTTAAGTAGATCTAAAATGAAACTTGAGATTGTAGGGCTAATTTATTTTGAAACTTACAATGTCCAAGTGCAAATAGTGCCTTCATACTCTTTTATGGATATGAAATGTTTTGGAATATGCACGGTTCTTTTTTTATAAAACACTGTCTTACATTAATATAACATGTTGTGTAAGAACTGTATTAATACTCTAAATGTCGAGCACTGGAGTTTGCAAATGTTGGAAATGTGCTTGCTTATGCAACACTAATTCTGACTCTGTCAATTATGTGTATTGTCTGAGCTGGTGACAAGAAGAAGGATATAATGTGTGATATCTAGTTGTGGCCAAAATCTTAGGAATACTTTTGAGGTCTTGAAATAGTGTCTGTAAAATGCCACACTTGAACACTATTTTGCAGAGCTGAAATGTAGTACATGCCAAAAAGAGAAGAATAAGCAGCTAGCACCTGATGCTCAGTATGGGTCTTGTCTAGTGGAGGAAATGGGGGAGAATCTATCCCGTAATTCCACCTTTCTCAGACATGGAATTCTCTGTGTAAGGGCTCATGTTTAGAGATGGCGCGTTCTGGGGCCCTGTCAGGCTTCTTGCTGTCCTGTCCTGTGCTGCCCTTGCCAGGTGCTATTCCCCATGTAGCATAGTGGAGACGATACTGCAATGATGAGTCATGGATTTTAATAAGATAACCTTAAATTCCAAAAACTTCACTTAGGGTGAAGTTCCATCACAGAGCACAGCATCTTCAGTTCAGACTTGTTTGAACTTTGAGCTGCATTTACGTTCTGAGATCAGTCTTCAGGGTTTCATTCCTCTAGTGTTCCAAGAGAATATATATAAAATGCATATGTGTCATATCTACATGATCTATGCAGAGTGAGCAGTCAGTTAGAAATGTAACTTCGTGTAGCTCCCTTGGCTTGAATATAAGTTGGAGGGAGGGAGTAACACAGGAAGAATTTAGTGAACTTCTGTTGACAGGATGCTACCTGGCTAGGCATGCTAAGTCAGTACAAAGACTAGCATAATGCTGGCCAGTAAGTGTTGCTGTGACTTAACCACTGTGTTTTAAATGCAGAGATACTATGGATAGTGTGAAGCAGAGCGCTGCCTTGTGCTTACTGCGTTTATATAGAACTTCTCCTGATCTTGTTCCCATGGGAGACTGGACGTCTAGAGTGGTGCATCTTCTCAATGACCAGCACTTGGTAAATCAGCTTCATTATGCTTCCTGGGCCTACTCTGTAGAGACAATGATGTCCCTTCTGCTGTTTAAATACACCATTAGTTTATTTCTTCTTGAGTCTTTCAAGCAAGTGGGTTGCTGTTCTCTTCAGACTTGGAAAGAAACAAGAGTTGTCCTCTTTTAGTTGCTATAAATTTTTAATAAAGCTTTGCTTACCATTTTCTTAGAGATATAAGAATGGTATGCACAAGTTTTTCTTTCCTCTGGCTGCAAATAAATTAATCTGGTGCCTTGTGATTCTAAGTCACGTTGCATAGGTGTAATACTAATTTTCCTAGGCCGTTTAGGATTAAACCTACACTAAAAATGCAAGGCCTGATTTGTCAGTCCTTGGACTTCCTTGTCCTGTGGTGTCCCTGTTGTTGTTATCTTGCTGGTTCAGAAAAACCTATTGTTCCAGATAAGAGACTCTATTTTTCCTTCAATCTAGTTACTTTGAAATTAAGGCTACTAAGACCTATGCTTCAGCAGTGTATATATAAAATGTGTTATACAAAGCTCTCTCTTCATATTGTGTTGCCAGAATTCTTTTCTGGGTGATCTGCTGCATCCTATTTCTTCTACTCATGCTTCTCTTGTGTAGGAAGACAATTTGCACCCAGACTTTATTTTAATACAGCTTGCTGTTATTTTAGATGTACTATCCAAACATGAGACAAAGCCAATACAAAAATAGCATGAAATGCTCTGCATGCATGGCAGTTATCAAGTTGTTGAAAATCATGTTGGATTTTGAAGATGTACAATTAGTCTAGCTGGTAGCTAAAGAAAGGGTTTCTTAATGTGGGACTTTGTCATGAGGGTAAACTTAAGTATTTTTTAATATACAACAAAATTAAGTGAAAGGTGTTAATGGGCAGCATCTTAAACTATTACAAAATTGAATGTATTTCTTTTTTTTTCTAGGGGGTGGTTACAGCAGCTACAAGTCTGATCACGACTTTGGCACAGAAGAACCCAGAAGAGTTTAAAACTTCAGTCTCCTTGGCAGTGTCAAGATTAAGCAGAGTGAGTCCAGTGATAACCCTGATAATACTTCACTGTTGCTTAATTTACTCGGCTTTCTAGGTCAGGTTAGCTTACTGTTGCTTATTTATTCAGCTTTCTAGGTCAGATTAGTTTAGTGTACCATTAAAAGCGAAGATGATTCGGTTTCACTTCATGTAGCTGGTTCAGCTAATCTCTTATAACACTTGTTGCTTATCAGGGCAGAAAACTGTTAGCTAACCCAAATTTTCTTGGTGCGATCCTTGCTATGCTCCAAGCCTATGTAGCAGAAAGGTCTCTTAGTTATGATATTCTGTAAATGGGTGTGGGGGGTTAAGCTGGTGCAGGGAGGAGTGGAAAGACACTTCTGTAAGTTAGCATCTTCATGCTGGAAAACTTTATTACTGATTTGTTTGACTTGCCTTTTGGAAAGTATACAAGACATGGGAGGATATTACTTGACAAATGTGTGTCAGACCCAGATTTATGTGGTGTTATATCCAAAATTACATGTAAAGAAACTTAATTTCTTTTCAAATATAAAGATTTTGTTTAATACTTAAAAAGCAAGGGAGTGCTGAGGGAAGTGCAAAGCTGTTCTGTAATGGAGCAGCAAGAATGAGATAGAATTTCTTTGAGCAAAGCCAGTGCCGAACTCATGCTTACCCTAGAATTAGAGGGGGAAAAGAAATACATGAATACTCTGAAACCTAATCTAATCCTTATCACATTTCACTGTGCATATAAATTTCTTTGAGAGCTATCTGTTCTTTGCTCTGGAGTATGAATACTACTGAAGGTGTTAGTTGGTCCTTCTGCTTTAGTTCAGTCTGTTACAGCATCTTGTACTTGAATTCCAAGTTCACCTATCAGCAATCAACTATAACACTATAGTTGGCTGAATCTATGAATTGCTGAACCAAAGAAAGTCAGTCTTCTAGTAAAATGTTTTGGCATTACAAGATGATCATCTTCATTCTTACGAAAAGCAAGAAAATACTTCCTGGACTACTGTATCTGTAAAACTGAATTTCTATTACTAGGGAGCCTGATGTCATAGTATGACAACTTGCACCTAACTAGTGTACTGAATTAAACATTGTTAGTGACATAGTTTTGTAAGCCTCTACCAAAAGTGATCCATGGTGTTCTTTGGGTCCTTCTCATGACTGTGCATCGCTTACATTTGGTAGCTGACATGCGGTCTGCTTACTTTACAGATTGTAACTTCTGCATCAACAGATCTTCAGGACTATACGTACTACTTTGTTCCTGCTCCTTGGTTATCTGTAAAACTTCTGAGGCTGTTACAATGCTATCCACCTCCAGGTAATGCACAAATCACAGCAGTGGTCATCTCTCTTATTCAGTACACTAGCTCCAAAGAGCTACTGTGCTGTAGTGTTACCACAAGTGTTGCAAGCTTGTTGTCTTAAGACAAGGACACTGAGTCTGAACTCTTAAGTGTTTCAGATTGCTCTAAGTAATAGGGCCTTTTGAATTACATCGTGTTTAATTTTAACGAAGTGTCAAATCAGTGTGCATTTTATAAGCCAGTCGCAACTGCCATTTTAAACATTCTTTAATGTTATCAACTGTATTAAAGCTGTCAAATATATTATAGTGGAGATTGCGTTTGGCTTTTTTTCTCAACCAGACAGAACTGTGGCTTAGAATTCTTTTGCCAACTGTATATTGGGGGAGGGTGAACTGTTTTTAATGTATCAGAGTACTTCCAGTTTATTCAGATTTAGCAAGGTGGAAGGTCTAAGACAGGGATTAGGGTGTTGAGCAAAATGAAGTTGTCCAACGGCTCATTCTTCTCCAGAAGACCCTGCGGTACGTGGTCGTCTAACAGAATGCCTGGAAACTATTCTTAACAAAGCGCAGGAGCCACCAAAGTCAAAAAAAGTACAACACTCAAATGCAAAGAATGCTGTGCTGTTTGAGGCAATAAGCTTAATTATACATCATGACAGGTGAGCTGTGAACACTTCTATTATGAGAGGGTTTTTTTAAAGTATAAAGCTGTGCCTTTGTCTTGAACACTAAATGGAATTTTACTGGCGAGGGGAAGTGGGGAGAAGGAAACACAACCACAGCAATGGAATTGAACAGTATTAATGAACTGTGGTGCTGTCGGCATATTTATTTTATTGCTTTGTTCTTGCTGCTTCTTTTTTTGTTTTTCTGGTGTTTTGTGTTGATCCCACCACTTTAATCCAACAGAGATTATTTGCTCACAGTATCTCAATTTTTATTTCACCATCAGGGCATTCTAGCAGACACTTTAAAGCATTTTAAGAAACTTGCACTGCAGAAATAGTATTCTGTATTGGGTGTTCTCAAACCTGTTGCTTTTAACCCTTTCACTTTCTCTCCTGTTCTGTGCAGTGAGCCAAATCTACTAGTCCGTGCCTGTAACCAGCTAGGTCAGTTCTTGCAGCACCGAGAAACTAATTTGCGTTACCTAGCACTGGAAAGCATGTGCACGCTTGCCAGCTCTGAATTCTCACATGAGGCTGTGAAAACACACATAGAAACAGTTATCAATGCATTGAAGGTAAATATTTAAGTGTGCAATCTGTTTTTGAGTGTTGTCTTCTCCCCTGCCTCAATGTCCTTTCCCCCACTGTCCCAAGCCTCTTCCCCCCCCCCCCCCATTAAGTTGATAATACTTGGGAACCAAATGAGTTATTCTCAAAAGTCTGCTTTAGGTTTTTTCCTTAACCCTGCAAAAATCTTGCTGTGCTGGCAACGATGGAGGTCAGCTTCAGTTTATTTCTGCAGCTTACTAATAAATCTGATACTTTTAGCTGTGGCCCATGTAATACTTCGGTGTAGGCTAAAGATGAATAATTCTTTCAAAGCGGTGAATGCTGGAGAGACTTTGTTTTATTACTGTCTTGCTGCTCTCAGACACTATTCCTTCACTGCAATAGCTTATGGGTAGCAGTAGAGCAGATCAACTTCCACTGCAGAATCAGAAAGTCAAGAAACCAGAAAGGCATATTCAGAGGCTGTGGTTATGTGAAAAAGCAGAAGTCAAAAGAGGAAGACTGATTGGCATGTAAATTTATTTGCACACTTCAGTGTTTTCGTGTATGGTTTTCTTCCAAGCTCATGCTGTAGCATATTAATATATTTGTCAAACTTTGAAGTATGTATCTGTTCTAGCTGGACTTCTGTTGATACAAGGCAAACCCAGTACTAAACCTGCAGGTAGCTAATTGTTCATCAGCCTGGTGACAATTTGACAATTTCAGCCAGTTAATAGTGCATTTGTGGCCAGTGGTACCAGTTACCCAGTGCACAGTGGATCGCAAACTCATTCACCCTAGTTAAGGTAGTAGTGGAATACTCTCTACAAAGTCCTCCATCCTTTCAGCACTTGTACAGATTTGGATATGTATACTAGAGAAATAAAACCTGATGATTTGAAATTTCATAATATTATCTAAGAACAGGAAGCTGTCTTAGTCTCCAGTGACCTTTTTCTAGGTGACTGAAAGTGAGAATAATATGAGAAACTCATAGTTTATGTGAAGGATATTCTGCATCTGAAAGATTATGAAAATGCATTTGTTTCAAACTTGACTGTGGATTATAGTAAGTTTCATCTCTTCAGTAAGTTGCATGTGCTTTCCAAATAAAGATGAAATCATCTTGACTTTTTGCTGTGTGTCCTTTTGCAGACTGAAAGAGATGTAAGTGTGCGACAAAGAGCTGTAGATCTCCTGTACGCGATGTGTGACCGAAGCAATGCCCAACAGATTGTGGCTGAAATGCTCAATTACTTGGAGACTGCTGATTATTCCATTAGAGAAGAAATTGTGAGATATTTGTGGTTTCTTATTTTTTTCTGGTTTGGCAGATGATGTGAATTTCATTCTGTTAATTTACTACTCTTAAAAGAATAGGTCAATCAGTATAAATGCAACTGATAACAAATTATGTGGAGGTTTCTTCCTATGCATATTGTATTGATTGTTTGGTTTGGGTTATAGGAATCTTAGTATGACCTGAAGAAGACAACTATACTTTTGACTCTGGTCTGTCTCTGCTAGTTTGATTTTTTTCCACTTTCTTTTTTTTTTTAGAGATCTCCCTTTTCCTAGTTGGTCCTGTCTTGGTGATGGTGTTTTTATAGGAAACAAAAATGTTCAATAAATAGCTCTTAATCACTTAAGTACACAGTTGAAAAGCCACAGATGCAACATACTTGAATGAATTATGCGGAAAGCATTATGTAGCTGGCAACTAGTGTGTGTTGGCACAGAATTTCAATGTTCATCTTTCACCTTAGCTGTGGGAACAAGTAGGCAAGCTGATGCGTCTGAAACTGAGACTTCTGGGCTACCATGGGGTATCACTAGGTGTATATGAAAGTGAATCTTGATATGTAGCTTATAGTAGAAGCTAGTCAACCTTCTTTATTCTATTATGTGTGTTCAGGTTCTGAAAGTTGCAATTCTAGCTGAGAAGTATGCAGTGGATTATACCTGGTATGTGGATACAATTTTGAATCTGATTCGCATTGCTGGTGACTATGTCAGTGAAGAGGTGTGGTATCGAGTTATTCAGATTGTCATCAACAGGGATGATGTTCAAGGGTATGCAGCAAAGACTGTTTTTGAGGTGAGAATTAACTGTTTTTAATTCACTTTCAAAATAGGTAGGAATTAGGTAAACACCACATGATCTAGCAGGTGTGCGTGCTTCCCCATAATAGGGAGGAGTAAAAATATGATCCTGAATGTTTCAACAAAACACTGCTGAAGCACTTAGTAAAACTAGCACCATAGATTTTCAGAGCCGGTGACTGTATTAAGTTGATAAGAACGTTCTCTGGCTTAAGTAATGTTAGAATACTCCTGGTACAGTTCTGATTTTGGTGAGGGAGGGCAAGGGGGATCATGCTGGGTTTTTTGTTGTTTTGCTGGGTGGCATTGAATGGCTGGCTTAGTAAGGAAATTACATTACGTGGAAAATTACTGAAATGTAGTAAAAATAGAAGCCTTTTACAGGGCAGCTTGCTGCTTTTTTTTTTTTTTTTTTCAGTTTTCTGCATGCAGGAATCCAAAACACTCAAAATGATAACTTGATCCTTCTGGAAGCATATATCCATTTCTTCTGTCCATGATCTGATAAAACTGGAATTTGAGCTATTAAAGGACAGCACTTTCAAATGTTTGGCCTTGTTGCTCTGACTTCATTTGGGTTCTTTTACATGGGCTTTTCACTTTTTTATTTCCTTTCCTGAATGTTTAAGCTGACTTTCAGAACTCATCCCTGCTATATGTTTCTTCATACTCAAAAAAGACAGTATTTTCATTTTGGACAACTTCAGCATGTTCTTGCAAGGTTTAAATTAAGTATATTAACATCCTTCTGACACCCCTAAAGAAGTAAGGGGAGACTTAAACAAGTCTAGCTGTATCTGTCCTCAAAAGTCCACAGTGCTGTCAGATGGGCCTAAGAGTTCTCTTAAGTAATATTTATGTTAGAGAATCTTCTGTAAAGTCATACTACCTATCATGCTTTTCTCATAAGTGCTCTGTAGTGCCTAGACTTATGATCTGCTCTTACAGGAAAGAGGACTAGGAAACTGGACATGGAAGTGACAGAAAAGATCTTTTTTGATATGCTACAGATCATTGACTATCAGTGTGTTCTTACAGGCCCTTCAAGCTCCAGCATGCCATGAGAATCTTGTAAAAGTAGGTGGCTACATTTTGGGAGAATTTGGAAATCTGATAGCAGGTGATCCAAGATCAAGGTAAAACACCTTCTAAAATACTAAAGTGAAGTAGTAACACTTTCTGTAAAGAATCTAATGTCTACTTAATATTCCTAAAGGCTGGTTAACAAATGATTCAACTCTTGCTAGTAATGCATTAATAAGAATTATCATGTCTACGAAACTGAACTAATTCTCTCTTCTCATGTTTTAAGTCCCCTCATCCAGTTCAACTTGCTACATTCCAAGTTTCACCTGTGTAGTGTTCCTACCCGAGCTCTCCTTCTGTCTACCTACATCAAGTTTGTGAACCTGTTTCCAGAAATCAAAACTACAATTCAAGATGTATTGCGCAGTGACAGTCAGCTAAAGAATGCTGATGTAGAGCTGCAGCAGAGAGCTGTTGAGTATTTGAGGCTCAGTACTATTGCAAGTACTGATATATTGGTAGGTATAAAGTTTGGGTTTTTTTATTATGCAGAACTCTTTAGCTGTGTCTTCTGTCAAAAAGTAAACTCCACTTAATCTTACCTGATTGCTCAGAAATGTTAATGTAGAATTAAGGAGCAACAATGTAGGTGCTGATTCTTTTAGTCTACCAAATTCAGTTGCAATCATCTTTAAATTAAAGTTGTTACTGCTTTAGTGGGACGAAAGACCATTAAAGCATGTTAATCTGGAGCTGGGAAGCCAGAGAAAGCTGACTTAGTACAGGGTCCTACAGTATTTGGATATCAAAAGGCTGGTGCTTTGTTTTTGAGGACTTACTTGATGGCAGGCCGGAAACTTCTAATTGTGCTGTGGGGTTTTTTTTTTTGTCTGTAGAAGTTCACAGTTCTAACCTGATGCTCTCAGGTCTGACCAGAGCTTGGCACACTTGACAAGTCTTGACAGCTAATAAATGCTTAGGTCTGACTAGATCCTTGGGTAATTTTCTGTGGTTTCATTGTAGGTCTGCTTGACTTAAGAACCATTAGGTCTGCTGTGATCTAATTTTTAACTTTTTTTTTAATAGGCCTGTACCAGAGAAGTGATATGCTCCTGTTCTCTTAAAGAACTGCTTTGGGAGGAAAGTTTTAAATAACTTTTTCAAAGCAAGTCTACTCCATCACTGTACAATAAACTACGTAGTCATTTTCTATGTGGATAATTACTTCTGCTTTTGCCCCATGTAATCTATAAGGATGTATATCTTCAAAGACTCAGAAACTGGTTTGGCTTTTTCTGTAAGTTTAATTTTTTTTTTTTTCTTTTTTGTGATAAGGCTACAGTGCTGGAGGAGATGCCCCCTTTTCCAGAGAGGGAGTCTTCTATTTTGGCTAAACTCAAGAAGAAGAAAGGGCCAGGCACAGTTACTGACCTGGAAGAAATTAAAAAGGAGAGGAGCTCTGATATGAATGGAAGTGCTGAACCTGCCTCTGTTAATGCCAGTGCTGTTGTGAGTTCAAAAGCTGTTACTTCACTAATTTAGATGGTGTACAAGTGAGGAAAGAATGGTTTCCTTGAAGTGGCTTCTTAGGGGGTTTAAAACTTCTTATCTCAAATTAAGACACTGGGCGTATGCTGTAAAGTAGCAAGGGAACATATAGCTGCTTTTACCCCACTGTGCACTTGGATGCAGTTGTCTTTTGGAAATATTATGTAAATGGAGACAAACTGTCTGCAGCCTAAAAAAGTCTCTTCTACATTGTTACTTTGAAAAATATTGCTGTAAACTTAGGGGAATCTCTTTGGTGAAATTGCTGTGAAGGTGAGATAATAGAATTAACATTTAAAAGGAGTAACTTGAATTTCAGAGTATCAGCTGTTCTTCTGCTTAGTCTAACATGGTAGATAGTTTATGTTACTGTTTTTACTAGAAGTGGACAACACGGACTTAACATGAATGTCCTGAAATCAGTATAATGGTGTTACTGTCTATTTGACAGTACTATTTCAGTTCAGTAACGGTAGACTAGGCCACAGTCTTGTTTTTTCCTCAGCGGAAACTTCTCATTTTATTGTCAATTAAAGCTGGTAGGGTGAATCATTCCCATAATGTAATACTTGTTTCTGGTTTTAATGACTAGCATAACTTGTAATTACATTTGAGATGTAGTAGTAGATTACCTAAGAGAAGGAAATACTGAGCACACTCCCTCCTCCGTTTTTTTAAAGCATAATTCTTTAACTCTTAGTCATTGCAGCATGTATGAGTAGATGTTCCAAGTGCAGCATCTTTGAATGGACACAAATACCTTTCCAGCAGAAAAGTTGCTGAATTTTCTTTGCATGCCAAATTGACTGATGTGACTGGCAGTTAAAATTGCATTGTGCTTTGAGCTTCATTTTATGCCTTGCAGCCATGAAGAAATTCTGTTGTGTTACCTTCATCAGTGGCTTTGGTGTGACTCTGGCTTAGATGCTGAGTATATGTTCCAAATTGGAGTTCAGCTGGTCATTTTCAGTAGTTCTTATTGATTGGCTTCTGAAAATTTTTTGCCAAGGAATTTTTTGTTATATTGCATCAAATTCAGTCTCTGGAGAATACGATAACTTTGAGTTGGGTTTCAAAAACAAGATTTCAGACTCAATCCAAGCGAATCTCATGACTCATCTTCAGCATATCTGCCATATCATAGGCTGCTAATGTCTGATACATGAACATTTTGTTTAACAGTCTGTGCTTTGTTCTTGCATGTGACTTGGGCACATATATGTAGCCTCTGTTGTAAAGGCAAGACCTTATCTTTAGTGTTTGCAGCTTGAACTAGCTACAGACTGCTTTTGTGCTGGTTAGGCTTTACATTATTTCTAAGGTTTGCCAAGGTTTGAAAACACAGGACTAAACTGAAAGTCAATTTTAAAGATGCTGTGATGTTTTTAATTTAGGTTTGTGTAAAAGCCACTGCCTGCCTTGCTGGATTCTTCATGAAAGAAAACCAACACACTTGAATCTTATTCCCTACAGTACTTAAATTCCCTTGAAATTAGGAGGGGAGAAAAGGAGGAAAAACGTTGTCATCTTTCTTCTACAGAATCAGATTCTGGACAGATGAATTTTGTTTTTTTATTTAATGGTTAGATGGGCATAACTCTTGAAAAAGAAAATCACGTCTGTAAATGACATTCAGTTGAAGTGCAAGGTGATAACTACGTCCATGAAGCCTCCTACATCTATTCAAAGCTTGATTTGGGGTGGGGAGAGGCACTATGTCATAGCTTAGTTGTCTATGCAGAAGAGACGACTTTGTTTTAGTTTTGCTGTAGTGTAACACTAAAATGTCTTGTCTTCCCTAGTCTACTCCTTCTCCATCTGCAGATCTGCTGGGTCTGGGTGCTGCCCCTCTTGCCAATTCAGCTCCCCCACCGTCCTCTAGTGGTAGTCTGCTGGTGGATGTATTTTCAGATTCCCCTTCTGCAGTTGCACCTCTTGCTCCTGGTTCTGATGACAACTTTGCGAGGTAATTAAGTCACCTTGTAAGGAATCTGAAAAAGAATTTGCCTGTTAAAACAGGATTAGAGGAAAAAAAATGTGCAATAACTTATGATTTTATTCCAGCTTATTGAATGCATTCCTGGGTGGTAGTTGTGCAGCAAGAGAGGTGTTCTTGAACTGTGTGCTGGATTGTGCTTGAATACATCTGCTCATGGGAAAACCAAGATTGTAGTAATCGACCTGAGGATATTAGCCACACAGTATTGCCTAGTTCTCATGCTGGATTTGCTTCTTTGTTAAACTAAGCTGCTTGTGCATCTCAATACATCTTGAATTTTGGGGCTATCTTGGCCTGATACGAATATGTTTACTTATTTCCATGAAGTATTCTTGTGTCTCTCCACTTATGGCAAGCTGATACTGGAGCAGTGAGATGGATTATATCCAGAGATTCACAGAATTTCAAATATACTTATATTGTTCTGCTACTGTCTGACAAACAGGTGTGAAAAGGGGGGGGGGGGGAAGTGCTTTTCTTATTTTTTCTTTAGGGGATTTGATACAGATATCTTCCTAATTACATAATCTAGTATAGATGAAGTGTGTTGCTGATCCCTTTAATATTAAAAGCTGCTGTGGCTACACTTAAATGCTCCTTGGCTAAAATTTTGAAAATAAATAGTACAAGATGACAGATTTTTAAAGACATTCTGTAATCTCATTGGCCAAAGAATGTGCTACTATTGCCAAGGACCAAATTTTGAATGATGTCATGACAAATTTGTGGTGCATCTTAATATAAAAGACGTAATTAGTGAAAATAATCTGTCTGGATCACTGAGACTTTCATCAAAATTTTATACTAGGCAATGCATTGTTGTGGGTTTAGAGTGACTAAGACTTGATCCTGTGTTTCTCTTGGAAGGCAATAAGCAATGTTTAATCACGCTACACAATACCAAGACTTTAAGAGGATACACAAGCTTGTTAAAGCTTATCTTTTTTTTTTAAAAGGGGGGAAAAAAAAATCAATACTAGTAGCTTCATAAACAAAAGTTACCTAAAAAGAGTTTTCTCTTTCTGCAGAAGAAAGTATAGCATTGCCCAACCCCTTGGTCCATCTGTAGATGATGAAACACTTCTCTAATGATACTGAGAAGTTGCCTTTTACAGTTTCCTGTTTCTTTTTAGTGCTGTTGTCACTTTTATTTCTAATCTGTTACTTGGGTAAGTCATTCTCTGTGTGCCCTGTATTCTTGCCTACACTTAATACTTGTGTGTTTTTAAGAACTGATCTTGCAGCTATAGTTAGAAGTGCCACTAAGGTTGGTGAGGCCTCTGCTTCAAAGCACACATTTGTAGTAATTAAAATACATCTACATATATGGTTTTGAACTAAAACTTTTTTGCTGTTGCAGTTAAGCCTAAAAGGACTTAGCTCTTTAAGAGGTATAAATTTAAGCTACTGAACACCTTCAGCTGTCTCCTGTATTTGGGAAGAATTGCTGGTTCCTAACAATCAGGGAGGGGCGGGGTGGGAGAGAGAAATGTGGGAAAACCTTGCCTAATACCGTTCTAAGTGTACTGAGCTAGGGCAGCTAATAAATTTTTCATGCATTAAACTTAACAGTGCCTTTTTTGAGGAAGGAGGTGAAAGAAAGAACTAAGCACTAAGCTGTCTTTACTAACTCCTGCTATCTCTGTCGCTACTGCCTTTCTTCCTTTGTGCTGCCTGAACTAGCCCTGACCTGGCTTCATCTGAGGTAGTTTCTGAGGAACCAGCTGATACTGTGCATGATGCTGATGAGCTTTTTCACAAGTAAGCAATACTAAAACCTTGCAAGGCTGGGCAACTTCCAGAATATAGTTATAAAGCAAAACTATATTGTTCATTAACTTAATACCAGCAAAACTAGAGAAACAAGTACTGTCAGACTTGTGACTAGAACACATCTGTAGATGCTGTGGATTTTGACAAGCTCATGAATACCCAGGTTAGAGTTGCCTTTATGAGTCAGTGCTGGGCCACTGCTCTAAAATGAGGCAATGCCAGTTGTGTATTGTTTTGCAACTATTCACAAAAAAAGGAAAAACATAAGAGTAAATTGTCAAAAATACTGATATTTGGGAGTATGTTTTAAATGCATTTTATGCAAAAGGTTGATGTTTGCTGACCACCTCTTCTACTTTTAAGTGAAGAGTGACAAAAAGGACTGAAATCACTGCAGAATGGGCTTCCTCTCTCAAAATGGGAAAAAAAATACAACTCTCAGTTGACTTACGTGATACAGAACTGATAAAACAAGGGATTCTTTTTTCTTTCAGGTTTAAACAGTCAAAGCTTCAAACTTTTCAATTCTACACCAACCTAATGAGTTTCAGAAGTTGTCAAGAGTATGAATAAGAAATCCTAGTCTGTTGCCTGGTCCTTTGTAGACTGTGTGTATATAGCATATTGTTGCTTCCTTCATAGTTTCTCAGACTTCCTGTCAAATAAGAATTTCAGTTCTTTTAATGTCCTACAAATGGTGGTTTTGGTTGTAAAATTGTCGTTTCTAACTGCAGTTTTCTGCAAAGGCCTCTCTCACAGACTGATGCTCTCTAGGTTAACCACAATCTTCATCCTCTGTGTAGACCCTGAATATTGGGGTTCTAAATATTGTTTAATATGGCTCAATTTACAACGTGTTTTCCTTCTCTTCCCCTAGGTTTGTTTGTAAAAATAATGGAGTCTTATTTGAAAATCAGTTGCTACAAATTGGATTGAAGTCTGAATTTCGACAGAACCTGGGTAAGAGCGTTCAGGCCAAGTGGTTAGCTGTCCGCATTATCAACCCAGTGCCAGCACGCTATTGTGGATAGGATTTACTTTTTGGCTGCTTAGAGGGAAATGTGATTTCAGGCCTAGCCTGTCTTAGGATCTTCACTGTTTGTGTGTCCCTGGCTTCTGTGTGGGTTCTAGTTTCCTTAAATTTTTCGGTTGTCTTGGTAGCTGAGATGAAGTGGGAGTGTTAAGTGGTACTGTAAGCTCCAGCTCTTGCTGCCTAGTTGTAAGTCTGGTACAGCCAAGGTAATAAAGGACCATTCTCCTCAATTTCCATATCTTGAAGTATAGCTTATTGTAATAATATGATACACAATGCATTTCAGACATGTCTATCATAATACATCAATGCACAAGTTAACAAAAACCTCTAGAAAGGAGCTGGGAATCAAATACAGGCCAGCCTTAGAATTGTTTGCTTCTCCCCTTCTGCATAATTTTTGGTACCATAATAGCTTCTTTATATAAAAAAATAACCTTCTCTGGCAACTGAAGGACTTCCACTGATTATTTAACTGCCTGTGTGACAGCTACTGTGGGAGAGATCTGATGGTTTAATTATTTCATGTTGAACTGTGAATGTCTTGGTAGGATAAACCATGTAAATTTATGTTTGTTTTCAAAAGCTGTTTTAAAGAAAGGTAGAAAACAGTGTATTAGATGCTTGAAGGACAAATAGTTCCATATGATTACATGTGATGTACCTAAAAATTCTAATGTCTTTTATCCTTTTCTTTCTAGGACGTATGTTCATATTCTATGGAAATAAGACATCAACACAGTTCTTGAATTTTACTCCAACAGTAATCTGCTCAGATGATCTACAGTCAAATATCCTTAAGTGCAGTAGCGTGTGTCTGTTCTTATTTGGGTTTTGTGTTTTATACCTCACAAAATTATAATAAAGCTGCTGGATCAAGGCATGGTGTCCTTGAACATGAAGAAATTAGAAACTTGCTGATAACCTTCTAAAGTAAACTTTCTATAGAAAGAACAAGTCTTGCGCAGAGATGGAAGATTCTTTCCTTAAAGCTCTGGTTATAAACACAAATTTTACTATTGGATATAAGACTGAATAAATATGTAATGTAACTCTGTAGCTTTCTCCAGTGTCATGAAGTAGCAGGGGTATAGATGTGGTGTCCTTCAAGTCCTGTGTTAGCAGATAACCTCAGACTTGAGGTGGAGGTAGAAGAAAACCCATACATGATGATGATACTTTAAAATAAGCTCTTAATTTACGGTTTATCCTTAACACTTGGTAGTGCAAATTTAGGATTTCTTGGAGACTATGTAATCAAACTTGTTTGACTCAAAGCATCACTGCAATGTTCACATCAAAATGAGATGTGGGTCCAGTGGGTTTTATTGTGAAGTCTGTCTGTGTCTTCATACCTTTTTGAGAGCATCTTGCTTTAAGAATATCCATGTAACTGAGAATTGTAGGGGTTGTTGCTTCTAGGTGTGTCAGTATGGAGAGAAAAAAAAATTAAAATTCTTGCTGTACAAGAATTGATCTTTGAATATTCATTAGCATGAGCAGACACAATGCTAATTCCTCATGTAGCTTATTGGAGGATTTGCTAAATTTTCAAGTTACCAATTCATTGATCAGTTTCCTTAACCACTTCTTATGCCTGAATCTTCAGACAAAGCCTGTTGACCCCACAGTGGATGGAGGTGCACAGGTTCAACAGGTTGTGAACATCGAATGTGTGTCAGACTTTATGGAAGCTCCAATTCTGAACATTCAATTCAGGTAAAACACAGGATTCAAATGCTAGTGAATTAATTGAAAGATGTTAAATTTCTCCTGTTCTTTTGACTGAATTATAAATATGGACATACAAAGTTATCTTGGGTAGACAACTTACTTGAAAAATTGATCTAACAAAGCTTTAAGCTATTAGGGGAGGTAGGGAATCCACTTGGAACAATGTGGTTAAAAAACCAAACGCCTAATCAAGAAAGCAGCTACTGATAAAATGTCTCCATGACTTCTTTCCACTATCTGTATAAAACAGTCTTCCTGTTTGCTTAAGGAATCTCAACAGGAATATACACAGTAACTTCTCCCTTCTGGAAACCAAGAACACTTCTGCAAACAACTTGAACTGGAAATGCATGCAGCCAGAAATAGAATCTTGTTATGTCCACTCAACATCAGTCTCTGGCTACATTCTGTTATTCTAGTCTAAACTGGTTCTTACTGGTATGTTTTCACAGGGATATATTTTTGCTCCTTTGGGTGCTATCTACAAAGGTAACAACCTACGCTGACACTGAGAGATCCTTACTACAAGTTCTGCCAATTCACTTTCATCTGAGCAGAGCAAATAAATATATTTAACAGTGGATTAAAGCTGGTATCTTAGAAATAACATTATCTGCAGTTGATGGATTTTAGTGCTAAACAGTTGCACTTCAGTGTTCATCCTCAGTTGTTTGGTTGATTTAGGCTGAGAGACTGCTGACACTGTGCTGCATACACTGTGTTCTTTCTATTCCATATGCAGATACGGTGGAACATTTCAAAATCTTTCGGTAAAATTACCCATCACACTGAATAAATTTTTCCAGCCGACAGAGATGTCTTCTCAAGACTTCTTTCAGCGTTGGAAGCAACTGAGCAAGTAAGAATTTGTCTGTACTTGGGCTTGGGATTCTTGTGGGGGCCAAGGGGAAAAAACTAGTATATTGTGAATGTAGCTGGTGCAGTGCCCCATCCTGTACTTAATCCTGGGAGTTATAAACTGTCCCAATATAATTAATTGCTGCTGAGCAGTGCTGTACATAATACGTGTGTTATACTATGCATTCGTCTTGTCTTGCAGTCCGAAACAAGAAGTACAGAATATCTTCAAAGCAAAACACCCGATGGATGCAGAGATCACAAAAGCGAAGGTGGGTGGTAGTGTGGTATTTTTAATTTGTAGTGTAAGCCCAGTGGTATAAGCAAACTCTGTTCATCTTGGTTTATATGGCAATTGGATCATCCTTTCAAAGTGGAGAGTCCACATTGTGTAATGGATCCTTGGCAGTGCTGGGTTGAATGGACTGTTTCTCCGTGTAGCTTGAATCAGCTGGAAACTTGAAGCTTTTTAAGAAAACACCAATTCAGTGCTTAAAACTGAATTGGAAGATACTTCCAGCCTTAATTTATATTAGAGTTATCAGTTACAAAAGAAAACAACTGACTTTTTGTAGAACTGGCTGCCTTAGGCAAAACAGAAATGACTAGTGTGAGAACAGAATGGCTTTATGAAAAACAAGAGAAACTTATGTTGAGTCTAACTTATTTCTCAGTTGCTCTTGAACTTTTT
Organism: Numenius arquata; assembly: GCF_964106895.1. Classification (NCBI taxonomy): domain Eukaryota; kingdom Metazoa; phylum Chordata; class Aves; order Charadriiformes; family Scolopacidae; genus Numenius; species Numenius arquata. The sequence continues at coordinate 14,925,408 of NC_133581.1, forward strand.
TTTTTAGGAACAGCTCATTATCAGGGGTACTCTGTAACTTCAAAAATTTATTGTAATAAAATTGGTATCAGAGAATTCTTTAATGTCTTGAACACTTTGAATAAAAATTACTCCTCCTTTTGCTAGTTGGTGGTGGCTGGGCTTGAGTAGGCTTGATACTGGCATCCTGCTGTCCCAACATATAAATCTTCTGGGTTTCTTTCATAGATAATTGGCTTTGGATCAGCCCTACTTGAGGAGGTAGATCCCAATCCTGCTAACTTTGTTGGTGCTGGTATCATACATACAAAAACTACTCAGATTGGATGCTTACTGCGCCTTGAACCCAACCTCCAGGCACAGGTATCTGTTTAAGTGTCTACAGCTTGTATTCAAGTTACTGTGTGCACTAAATAACTGTGTGTACCTGAAACTCCTTAAGGTATTTATTTAAAATCACCGTTGCAATACCTAATTGTGACTGCACACTCCAGCCAGAAACGAAATTGTAGCAGCTGGTCCTGGCCCAGTTTGGTAAGCTGCTGCTTTGTAGCAATTCTTTCCTGTTGGAAGAGATCACTGTATTATTCTAGACTGTCTGTGGAGTCCCACATTCTCTTGAAAGTTGGAAACACAAAATGTTTCTTTTGTGCGCCCTGAAAAAGATTAAGTATAATTCCCTTGGCCATTTTAAATTAATAAAATAATGATTGGCTAAAAGAAAATAAGGAAATGAACATAATGTTAAGAATATACTTCCTCAAGCATTTTGATAGAGGTTCTATCGAAGTTAACTGAGGACTAAAAGCAAGTTTTGGGTGCTAAGTTGCCCATTTTCTGAAGAAGTGGTGGTAGAGAGTCTTTAGACTTTTCCGCACAACATTTACTCCTCTTATAGAAAAATTTTGCTGCTAAAGCCTAAAAATATTAGAACAATGGTGACTCTCAACAAGGGTTTGAAGATGTGCTCCAGCCTATGGTTTGAAAAAACTGTATCATTCAGTGGCTGACTGACCCTGAATGTTTTAACTTGAGGTCTTTTTCCTACCAAGTCTGAGAAAACAAGAGGTACCTGCTGGCTTTCACTAGTTGACTGTGCATTCATTTGATGCCAAACTGTGTTTAAAAAATAAATAATATTTTATGTTCTTTTTCAGATGTATAGGCTCACACTACGAACAAGTAAAGAAGCTGTATCTCAGAGATTATGTGAATTGCTGTCAGAACAGTTTTAATATTAACCATGTCAGCTTGGGTTTTTCCATTTATATCGCTGTCATCATACTGCAAATAAATGTCTTGTACATCACTGTCTGAGTACTGCAATGTTAACCAATACCAGCTCCCTGCCTTAATAGGACTTGACCCTTGTTTGAAATTAAGACTTTGAAATGTACAGTACAGGGAAGTGACTTTTTACATTAAAAATGGCTTTTAGTGTGTTACACAAAGGGTGGGAGGACTGTCTTGTGCTCCTTTTTTTTGCAGAGGTCAGGCTTTTAAACTTGTTAAAGGGAAATCAATGTAGATGTCTTAATCAAGGATTTCAACTGAAATGGCTAGTAATATTCTGCCTTTAACAGGTGCCCCCTCTGCTCTGAGCTGACAGAACGCAATGGAATGCTGCTCAGTAAGATTAATTCAGATGTTAACATAGAGTCAAAACTTTGTGTAGTTGATCATTGCTGCAAGTCTTGTACTGGGTGGAAGGGCAGATTCCAAGATGTATTTGAATCTGATTCAAATGAATGTTTATGTTGAGTGTCACCAATCTTTGTATTTGAAAAATGCAAAGGACCAGAGTCTTAAAGTATTAATCTTGTAATACTTTACATCTTAATGTTTTCTGATCTTTGGAAAGTGGATTGAACACAAAAGCTATTCTTCATCCTTCTGCTTATCTCAATAATGAGGTGAGCTTCTCTGGTAGGTGGTGAATGAGTACATGCTTGTTCATTGTTAGTCAAACTGAAGTTAAATATTCTGTTTTGTGTTTTTTCTGTTTCCCATCAGACCTAGCAAGTAATAGTGCTAATGATGTGATATAACTAACTGCAGAGTCTGGTATTGTATAAAGAAGGGGGAAGAAATGGGCCCTTGAAGGGCTGTAAGGCATGCACTCTTAGATGAAAACGTAATTTTAAACAATATTTTTTTTCCCAGTGTACAGGAATGTTAAAACTTGAGAGGTTGAATAACTGATAGCTGAACAGTTTCCTGTCTGTCAGTCATGGTAAAAATATCCAACACGCTGTAGAAGACTTGTGTTGAAACCAAGAGTAGAAGGCCCCCAAAAGTTCAGCTTTTATAGTGGTTTTCACAACCAAAGCCTTGGTAACTTGTTCCACATCAGCAAACTCTTTGCAGCTTCTCTGCAAAAGTAAGTGGACACAACTCTGGCTTACACTCTTCAAGCCTTGAGGTGCAACAAGGCTACTAAAACAAAGCAGGTGAGGTAGTGTAGTTAGAAACTGCCGGCAGCTGTCAGTGAGTACTACAGGTCACAGTGCATGTCAGCTGCTTCTGACATGAGAAGTGAACCTCAGACCAAGATTTCCTTAAGGTTACTTAAAGGAAGGCTGGGACTGGTGTCTCACAACATGTACAGCCAAGTATGCCCATGAAATAAAGGTTTTGAGTGATAGTGATGACATTGAGAATGCATTTAAATAAGGCTCCTGTCATGCTGCCCAGTGCACAGCAGGGGACAGCATTCTACATGATTGAGTGTGCCTTTTTTTTTTTTTCTTCAGTGCTTTGAGTTAAATGATGGAACTGGGTAATTATAATTTGGTGTGAGTGCAAGTGAAAAATGAGGAACAAAGGTTTGGCTGTGGTGGGTGGATTTGGGGAGATTTTTTTGTGTGGGGTTTTTTTTTTTTTTCCAGAAATGGCTGTTTAACTATGGATGTTATGAGTGAAAACTTGGCTATAGACCTGGTCTTTCTGCAAAAGTTCTCTTGAAAATTTGGTCCCTTCTATGGCCTTTCAAGTGTCTAATCAAGCTTCTTTGATCACAAACATTGTCTTTGAAAATCTTCACGAGCAGTTCCTGCAGTCAGGTTGGGCAGTTGGCAAAATACTAATGGACTACCTTATGTTTTGTCCTTTGGATGGTATATGTCTCTTTAATAGTCCTGTTATCTTAACCATGCTCTTGGCTGCTATGTTAAAACTCTGATGTGCTGAACTAAAGGGAGTCTTAGCAAAGACAGGGGAGGAGCTTCTATTTCATTTTTTCCAAATTATGTTGTATATCTACCCCTGAAAATGTTCTGTGCCCTCATTAAAGGACACCTTGAGACACTGCACTACTTCGTTTGCTTTGCTTTGATTCAAGCTGTGCTAAAATGTGGGAAGGAGAGGGGTGTCTTTTCAGTGGTGACTGTGTTAAGCTTATGACTGTTCACACTCTGTGTTAAATGTCAGCTCAATGAAGCCATGAGCAGAAACATGAAAACAATTAAGGACAACTACTTGATTATTTTTTTTGTGAATGATGGTTAACTTACCAAAGTGATGTATCCTGTCAAGCAGACAAAGTAATTTCTGCAGTAAACAGTGTTATTGTTTTTACGTACAGTATTTTCAGGCATTGACATGTGAAAATAACTGAATAGCAAAACAGGTAGCGCATGTTCATTCTTGACCTACACTCCAGTATGTAACATTTATGGTGATTGTCTTATTTGTATAAAACAAAGTTCTGTCAAATTAAGTGGAGAATTTTCATATAGAAGACTATATATTAGACTATATTCATCAGAAGAACGTATTAAGATTAAATAAATGATTAGAACAGTAATAAAACTGTCCTTTTTTGTCTGGGGGCATGGAAATGTAAAGAAGAATTGCATGGAATGGTGGTTCTGGAACAACAGTTGATGTGTAATAGTAAATTCTTTCCTGCAAACTACTGGTGGGTTGTGTTCAGATGAGTTGTACCCGGCCTGCAGGTCTCTGCTGCCCCAGTGAGGTGTGTTTATGGCTTTTTTTGTTGGTGTGTTTGATAACATGTTGCAAATACTCTGCTGTAACACAAAACAAAACAAAAACCACCAAAAAAACCCTTGATGTAAAAATCTTTCGTCTTATAGTGTTTAACAACAGTAAGTATATTAACAGTACAGTAAACTGGTGTAACAGTGGGGTATGGTTGAAGCTATGAAACACACCTGTGTTACACACAGGCAGGTCTTGTAAAAAAGTTGATGTTGCTGTAAAAGAAGAGTATCTGAACTGCTGAATAACCTCACAAACTTTAAATGTATGCTTCAGATTCCTAGTACTTCTTTAAAACTTATTAAAAGGAAGAAACCTAAACCTGGGCCCTATGAGCTTTTGTGCATGCATACATTTTCTTAAATGAATTGCAAACAAAATAGTAAAAAATATTCTCTACCAGCAGCAAGTAGAAATTGCTTGTAAGTGAACTGTGTCCTGTTAGAAATGCTGTTTCTTGATTTCTTGCAGAGAAATGACCTGCAAATTTCTGCTTTGTCCAAAAGACACTACGTGTCTGTGTTAATGATGTTTCTAGAAATGCCCCACCACATTAAGCGTTCATGTAGCACCTTGTTCTCTGACAACAGCTGTGTATGGATGACAGCACAAGTCTGCTGTGGACAAGTCCACTTTCAAAGGAATGGGATCAGGTCACCTCAGCTGTCTCCTCTCCCATTGGAGTAATGGGCTCTTCCACAGGTCCTAGTTCAACTGTAGTGAACCTAACAGTATTTTCAGTTAAAATAACTGGTCAAAGAATGAGAAATAAGTTAAATTTGATTCCTTCTACTTTATTTGAAAGGTAAATTTCTGTTATTGCACAGTCCGTAGGCTGGTTTTTAGCCTTGGGTTAAGTATCACCCTGAGCATAGCCAGGCAGTCTCTGATGTGGTCTTTCCTCCCAACCCTCACCTGGCCCACTCTTTTTTTTTTTTTTTTTTTCACCTGCACCTAGCACCCCTTCCCCCCTCTCGGCTCCCTTCTGATCAGGAATAATTTATCAATTAACTTCGTTGACACTCCAGGGAGCTGCTCAGGAAGCCTCACTGCAAGGCTTTCCTGTGTAATCAATACAAGAGAGCTTCCAGCAATGAGCAGTCACTGTGGAAGTGTTAAATTGCGATCAGTGTTTAATTAAAAAAAAAAAAAGTATCTGAGGCCATCCGGCTAATGTATGCAACTGTCAAAGTTACAAACACAGCCACTAAATACAACTATTTCTGTAGTGAGCCTTTTTCCAGGGTTGTCTGGGTCTTGACATGGTAGTTGGAATTCCTTCTTAAGAAGCTGAAGTGGCCTACAGCAGCCACATGCTGTGGTGACCATCATGTTCTCAACATTCAACCTGTTTGGAAGAGAGGGAGGATCAGTTAGGATCTGTATATACTATTTTAAGCTTCCACCTATTCAGATGTTTGAACTTTTTTTTTTCCTTACAGTGGAACATTTAGAGGAAAGAGCACAACCCTTAGAGTCCAACGGTTCTGTCAACTACAGAACTACAAACAGGGCAGCGATTGACTCTTAAGTTCTCATGACCACCGTGGGAGTTTGGGTGTCCTGAGTTTCTGCCTTCCTATTTGACTGAATTTTCAAAAGGTTTATTGCTATTAAGCCTCAGGCCTCACTGCAGAACTAATAGGATTTGATTCCACCATTCTCCTTTTGCACTTTCAAAAATAATACAGTAACTATGTATATAATTTTTTTTAAGCTGTACACTGGACTGCTTAACAGTTTACAGAATGTCTCTGGTGTGATCTGTTAACAAAGATGCTGAATGGTACATGTTCCATTTGCACAGTTCATGGAGGAGGGAAAATCCCTTTGTTCCTCTAAATTGTTAGCACTAGAATTTAAGCTGATGACTGCATAAAGTCAGTTCTGGGCTGTGAAGTCCCTTAACACAGTAGTTAATAGTAGACAAGAGTGTTACAGAAAAAAATATTTTTGTAAAAATCTCTTTAAAGGGGAGAAAAGTCTGCCTGGTTTCAATTCAAACAAAACTGGTTTTTAACCACAACTTTCTTAGTGATTGTGATGAACGTTAATAACTAAAAATCTTTGTCCAGGCTTAACTGCCCTTTTGAAAACTCAAGATACAAAGTCACTCAGTTTTCAAAATGCTGGGGCTGAACTCACTTTGAAGGGGATAGCTTTAGGATTACTTTAGTTACTGCAAAAGGAAAACCACTCATTGCTTTCCTATTCTTGAACATTTTATTCGCTTGTATTGTTGGGATTATAACAACTTTCTTTTTTTTTTTCCCCAAATAACTGAACTCTAATACTGCTGCAGTTAACTTTTATTGAAGCCTCGATTCCCTGTCTGAATAGTCTCCTAATGAGCAAGCAGAACTGCATGGACTGAGACAGACACTGAGAACTGTAAAATATGTCTGAATTACACTATTAGGAGAATATTATGAAACAACTGAAGTGACATCACGTATTTAGGTGAGATAAATTTCTTATTTTGCTGTCTTAGCTATTTGAAAACAGCTATTTGTAGTCTAACTGACCTTTTCCATCTTCAAAAAAAAAAAAAAAAAAACCTACCCCAAAACAAACCAAAGAAAAAAACCAAAAAAGTCCCCAGAACATGCAGTGTTGATGTCTGTTTTTTTAAAAAAAAAAAAAACTTAGGGAAGTGAGACACCATTCAGTGTTTAAATTGTAAACCCTACATATGAAATGACCTTATTAGCATTGTTTCTAGTCAGCTGGCTTATACTGCAACATTGTATTGCTGGGTAGATACAACCACATTTTTCTCCCTGAATTGTAAAGGAGTGGTAGTTAACAAATAGCACTACTTACAGATGGCCAAATAAGAGACATAAACAACTTCACAATTACACAATCTCTCAATTATCCTTACTTTGTTGAAGATGGACATGATCCTTCACATCGGCTTAAAGAGACATTTGTAGAACAGCCTTTGTAAGTTATTTTTTCTTCATACTGGAGTTCTCTACAATGCACTGTCAAATGTAAAAAGAAAAAAAAAAGTAGCAGAAATCTTAGTCTTCTCGAGTGACCTTTGCTGGATGCCAAAAGCCTCCACACTCTGTTTCATGCACAACCATTCCTATTGCATGAGACAATTGACAAGTCACAACTGAGTAATACAGCAAGAGAAGGTTTTAAATTGGGCACTGAAGATGCATGAGAGAGTTACACTGGAGGACAACTGAGAAAGTGCAAGTCACTGGAATTAGAAATGAGCAAAATAATTCCTGTTAAGAATATAGTGCAAATTCAGGCTAGGAGTTAAAAATTAATCCACTGATGAGAACACAAAGATGCAAATAAACCAGCTGGCTAATTCTGATGGAATTATTTCTGGTTCACAAACTTTGTAATAGATTTTACTTATTTGAAAAATACTTAATTTACTTATTTTAAGGATTCATTTACTTACAGGCAGCCAGAAGTTCATAACTGAAATGCCTGCCTGAAGTCTGCCTTTCCTTACTACATAGAGTGCATAATGATACATAGCAGGTACTGATTGTATTGATCTTGCATTTTCTCCTGACTTGAAGCAAAATACTAAGCAGTTTATGATGTAAAAAGCTGACTGAAAACAGGTATTCTAACGAGTTTGAAGATTTAATTTGAAGTTTATATTGAGAACAAAGAGATTGAATACTATGAAGGCAACTTATGCACCTCTTGCACTGCTTCTGTGCAATGCACTTTTGAGCACATTCGGGTTCCCCACTTGAAGAAAGGTTATGAATGAAACCTGAACATTGTTGTGGGAAAGGTTCAGCTAATACTGTAGCAGGAATGTAGGAATTTGTCATTGGAAAACAAGGCAACTAGTAATTGGATACTAGACTAAGGTACTATACTTGTATCTCATAAATCAAGAGCTGGGAGGTAAGCCGGCATTTAACTTTTCTTTCCGGACTGGAAAGCATTGTTAATATTCTGCAAGACTGAAAAGTACCAGAATTGCTCAGTTTAGGGCTGAACAATGTGCAGAGAAAGGAGAAGACTTGTTCGCAATTTTCTGAACTCATGAAATAAATACTGGGAGGTACTGCCTGTTAACTGCAAGACACAAACCCAATAATAGTATGGTTGGGAAGATACTGTTCTGAAGCACTTGTCTTAGAAAAAGTATGTGAACAGAATCTAAAGTGGGCACCAAAATCATAATTATACTGGGGAAAAGTCCTTCTGCTTATGAGAGTTCCTACTTGAGTTCCCATTCTGTGACGTGAAAAGTACGAGGATGCAGGGAGAGCAAGGTCAATGGGAATGGGGTGATAGAAAGAATCCCATCTCCTTGTGTCAAACTGTCATTTTCCAATGCTTATGAAGTCAGTCAATTTGAGCCTCCTTTCTGGTAAGGAAAATGAAACCAGCCTCTTTGGTACTGCATTACTTGTGTAACAGTGGGAGGAAGGACAGACTGTGCATTTAATCATTTGCTCTGCAGGCAGCTAATTCTGCCATGCCTTGTGGCTGAGTTGCCTGACCTGTACAAGCTGCACTCTGCTGACAATGTTAACAGTGAAAACATGAAAGGTTCTGCTACAGGTGACTGTATCTGCTGTTATATATTGATTCTCATATCACTGTTTGAGAATAGTAGTTAACCACAGTTTCCTTATTTGACTATTTGGGATAATTTGTGTAAATCAGTCTTCTGGAGTAAGACTCAGTAGGTGATATCTTGGGTGACTTGAGCATGGTGTTCCACTTCCTTCATTTTTGTTGCTGTTGGAGATAAATTTCTGGTTCAGATCTGATTATAACAATGGAAGGGAGGAATTTGCGTGAATATTCACGACAGCTAAGGAAATAGCATGTAGCTCTGCTTCAAAGATAAGAAGATGTAAATACTTACAATCTCATTAAGCAGGGTAGAAAAAGGCAGGCCTATGAGGATGCTGCATATCCCTCCTAACTCTTGAAAAAGATAAGTAAAGCAAGTGGCGGCTTTAACTTGTTGGAGGTGAGGTTGCACGTTCTTTAGGAATTAAACTCACGGAAAAGGAGAACAAACAGTGAAAGTGGTATATGACAGTGGAGAAGGCAATAGAAAAGTAACTGAAATTGAGATGTTAACTCTTTTCTGCGTCCTCAAACAGTGGTTTAAAAAAAATACATAAAAGAACCACAAAGGAAATATATTTTCCAGTCACACATTGAGCAGTGCGTATGTCATTTTGGTTTATTCTTAGAAGGGTTAATCCACATCCTAGGAAGCATTGAATAAAGATTGTCTGCCTGTTTCTAAATAGGACTAGAAGTTAGGCTTCTGCTACCTATACAGAATACAGTTTAAAACGTATAGATATCTCTTGTGCATCCACACCAGTGTTCCTGACACCTATACTGGAGATCCTAAAATAGGACAGTTCCATTTAAAACCAGGAGAGAGGATGTTACTTTGTGTGCCTCCGTTCACGTGAAATTGTACAGAAATTGTATAATGTGGTATTCGATCATCTGACACATTAGGTTTTAATTATGCACAGGAACCAAAAAACATCACTATACCTTGAAAACTGAGAAAATAGTATCCTGCAGAAGAGATACTAAAAAATACTCAAGTGTGCAGAATGAGTACAAGAGCTAAAAGGAGGACTGCAGGGTAAGTCAAGAAGTAGCCTGTCCAAATAAAAGGTAACTTTCTTACACTGCTTAATTAGGATTTTGAGATTAAAAAACAAATTATACTGTCAGTCTCCTGATAAGCCTTATGTCAGCCTCCTTAACTCAGTTTTCAATGTTTACATCTGTATATAACAAAGGATCTATTGTTATGAAATCAAAGAATTCAGACAACTACTCCAAAAAAAGAACTGCAAAAAGGAGAAAAAGAAAAGATGGAGCCAATGTATAGAAATGGTATCGCAGCCAAAGAGAATGTAATGTGAGAATTCATACACAAATAGAAGAAAAGATGAGCTAAAAACAGAAGCAAGATATAGCAAAGGATAATCATTTACCTTGTGGCACAGTTAATGGTACAACAGAAGACAAGGATGTTGAAAGTCTAGAGGTGAAAGGAGACGACGTAGTGCGGGTAGTAGTTAACGTTGTTGTTTGCAAAGAAGTCCTTTCAACTGACTCTGTCGAAGCTGCAGTAATAACACTGGGAGCAAAAGTACTTGTAGATAAAGGAGTTGGGATCAAAACTGGAGTGGACATGGCAGAGATACTGGTAGGAACTACCAATGAAGATGTTTTGACATGTGGAGTAAATGTGGTATTCGGGGAAGAAAAATATGTAGTGCTCTCAGCAGCCCTAAATGAGGATGTACTGAGAGACACAGGCGTAGGTTTTGGGGTGGTGGCTGAGGCTGATGTGGAGGAGACTGTGGAAGTGGTGGCAGGTGGCAGCCGGGTGCTGAGCGGGCTGCTGGGGGCAGGCGGAGAGCTGGGACTTGGAGAGGTGCTTGTCGGAGGGAGCTCTGTGCTGCTAGCGGGGCTGGCCTCTCTGGAGACAGAGGTCTTGGAGGTGCTGCTGGCAGAGGTGGTGGCGGTCGTCTTCTGGGTGGTCAGGGGCGGCACGATGTGTGGCACGGTTGTCTTTTTGCGGGTGAAGGCTGCCGGGAGGAAAACAGAGGTCAGTGGAGGACAAGGTCAGGACGGGAAGGCAAAGGAGGCGGGCAGAAGGCCCGGTCTGGGGGGTCGTGGTTTCAGCTGGGATAGAGTTGACTTTCTTGCTAGCGCTGGCATAGCGCTACGTGTTGGATTTGGGGTGAAAACGGTGTTGGTAAAACACTGACGTATGGGGTCGTTGCTGAGCAGCCAAGGCCTTTTCTGCTCCTCACGCCGCCCCGTCAGCGCGTGGGCTGGGAGTGTGCAGAAAGCCGGGAGGAGGCAAAGCCGACAGGTGACCCCAACGGACCAAAGGAATATTGTCTGCCGTATGGTGTCACGCTCGGCATCGAAAGCTGGGGGAAGAGAAGGAGGGGGCAGCCGTTTGGAGTTACGGCGTTTGTCTTCCCGTGTAACTGTCAGGCGCGACGGAGCGCTGCTTTTCCTGGAGATGGCTGAACACCTGCCTGCCAATGGGAAGGAGTGAATGAGTTCCTTGTTTGGCTTCGCTGGCGTGCATGGCTTCTTCTTTACTTGCTAAGCTGTCTTTCTCTCAAGCCGTGAGTTTTCTCACTTTTACCCTTCCGATTCTCTCCCCCATCCTGCCGTGGGGGGAGTGAGCGAGCGGCTGCATGGCCCTAGTCGCCAGCTGGGGTTAAACCACGACACCGGGGCACGTGGAGGAAAGGCAGCGCGGTGCTGCACTGAGCCTTGCTGGGAAAGAGAGAGGAGCGGGTCCCTGGCTCCTGCCCTCAGCCTCCCTGTCGTGTTGCTCCCCCAAGCAGGGGGGACAAGGACAGCACCTTCAGGGTGCCTTCCAGCGGGCAAGCACCCTCTGCCTCTCCCTGGAAGAGGAGCCTCTGCGCACGTGCGTGTCTCCCTCCAAGGAACAGGCACGGCGTCCCATCTGCCCCCTCCCAGACTTGCAGGCCGGGCTCTGTCGGAGAGACCTGTGCCCAGGGCCACAGCACAGGCAGGCCGTACCAAGGTGTCGACGCCGAAGGAAGTGGGATCGGAGGGCAAGTACTAAAACAACAGGCCGAGCGGCGTGCGCTGCTAGAAAGGAGAAAAGGAACGAAGGATGGCAGGGCGAGAGCTGGGAAGAGCAGGCAGAGCGGTGGGAAGGGCGGGAGGGAGCCTTACCGGGCTGCGAGGAACTCAGCCATGTTGAGGACGCGGTTGAGGACACGGTTGAGGAGGGAGAAGAAGCAGGCAATGGCAGCGGGCTGGTTTTGGCTGTGGAGGGCGCAGGTGACTCCGAGGCAGGCACCTCTGTTGGAGCACTGGTCCTCAGGGAGGAGGGCTTGGGCCTCAGGGTGGTTGGCGTAGGTTTTGGGGTGGTGGCTGAGGCTGATGTGGAGGAGACTGTGGAAGTGGTGGCAGGTGGCAGCCGGGTGCTGAGCAGGCTGCTGGGGGCAGGCGGAGAGCTGGGACTTGGAGAGGTGCTTGTCGGAGGGAGCTCTGTGCTGCTAGCGGGGCTGGCCTCTCTGGAGACAGAGGTCTTGGAGGTGCTGCTGGCAGAGGTGGTGGCGGTCGTCTTCTGGGTGGTCAGGGGCGGCACGATGTGTGGCACGGTTGTCTTTTTGCGGGTGAAGGCTGCCGGGAGGAAAACAGAGGTCAGTGGAGGACAAGGTCAGGACGGGAAGGCAAAGGAGGCGGGCAGAAGGCCTGGTCTGGGGGGTCGTGGTTTCAGCTGGGATAGAGTTGACTTTCTTGCTAGCGCTGGCATAGCGCTACGTGTTGGATTTGGGGTGAAAACGGTGTTGGTAAAACACTGACGTATGGGGTCGTTGCTGAGCAGCCAAGGCCTTTTCTGCTCCTCACGCCGCCCCGTCAGCGCGTGGGCTGGGAGTGTGCAGAAAGCCGGGAGGAGGCAAAGCCGACAGGTGACCCCAACGGACCAAAGGAATATTGTCTGCCGTATGGTGTCACGCTCGGCATCGAAAGCTGGGGGAAGAGAAGGAGGGGGCAGCCGTTTGGAGTTACGGCGTTTGCCTTCCCGTGTAACTGTCAGGCGCGACGGAGCGCTGCTTTTCCTGGAGATGGCTGAACACCTGCCTGCCAATGGGAAGGAGTGAATGAGTTCCTTGTTTGGCTTCGCTGGCGTGCATGGCTTCTTCTTTACTTGCTAAGCTGTCTTTCTCTCAAGCCGCGAGTTTTCTCACTTTTACCCTTCCGATTCTCTCCCCCATCCTGCCGTGGGGGGAGTGAGCGAGCGGCTGCATGGCCCTAGTCGCCAGCTGGGGTTAAACCACGACACCGGGGCACGTGGAGGAAAGGCAGCGCGGTGCTGCACTGAGCCTTGCTGGGAAAGAGAGAGGAGCGGGTCCCTGGCTCCTGCCCTCAGCCTCCCTGTCGTGTTGCTCCCCCAAGCAGGGGGGACAAGGACAGCACCTTCAGGGTGCCTTCCAGCGGGCAAGCACCCTCTGCCTCTCCCTGGAAGAGGAGCCTCTGCGCACGTGCGTGTCTCCCTCCAAGGAACAGGCACGGCGTCCCATCTGCCCCCTCCCAGACTTGCAGGCCGGGCTCTGTCGGAGAGACCTGTGCCCAGGGCCACAGCACAGGCAGGCCGTACCAAGGTGTCGACGCCGAAGGAAGTGGGATCGGAGGGCAAGTACTAAAACAACAGGCCGAGCGGCGTGCGCTGCTAGAAAGGAGAAAAGGAACGAAGGATGGCAGGGCGAGAGCTGGGAAGAGCAGGCAGAGCGGTGGGAAGGGCGGGAGGGAGCCTTACCGGGCTGCGAGGAACTCAGCCATGTTGAGGACGCGGTTGAGGACACGGTTGAGGAGGGAGAAGAAGCAGGCGATGGCAGCGGGCTGGTTTTGGCTGTGGAGGGCGCAGGTGACTCCGAGGCAGGCACCTCTGTTGGAGCACTGGTCCTCAGGGAGGAGGGCTTGGGCCTCAGGGTGGTTGGCGTAGGTTTTGGGGTGGTGGCTGAGGCTGATGTGGAGGAGACTGTGGAAGTGGTGGCAGGTGGCAGCCGGGTGCTGAGCGGGCTGCTGGGGGCAGGCGGAGAGCTGGGACTTGGAGAGGTGCTTGTCGGAGGGAGCTCTGTGCTGCTAGCGGGGCTGGCCTCTCTGGAGACAGAGGTCTTGGAGGTGCTGCTGGCAGAGGTGGTGGCGGTCGTCTTCTGGGTGGTCAGGGGCGGCACGATGTGTGGCACGGTTGTCTTTTTGCGGGTGAAGGCTGCCGGGAGGAAAACAGAGGTCAGTGGAGGACAAGGTCAGGATGGGAAGGCAAAGGAGGCGGGCAGAAGGCCCGGTCTGGGGGGTCGTGGTTTCAGCTGGGATAGAGTTGACTTTCTTGCTAGCGCTGGCATAGCGCTACGTGTTGGATTTGGGGTGAAAACGGTGTTGGTAAAACACGGACGTATGGGGTCGTTGCTGAGCAGCCAAGGCCTTTTCTGCTCCTCACGCCGCCCCGTCAGCGCGTGGGCTGGGAGTGTGCAGAAAGCCGGGAGGAGGCAAAGCCGACAGGTGACCCCAACGGACCAAAGGAATATTGTCTGCCGTATGGTGTCACGCTCGGCATCGAAAGCTGGGGGAAGAGAAGGAGGGGGCAGCCGTTTGGAGTTACGGCGTTTGCCTTCCCGTGTAACTGTCAGGCACGACGGAGCGCTGCTTTTCCTGGAGATGGCTGAACACCTGCCTGCCAATGGGAAGGAGTGAATGAGTTCCTTGTTTGGCTTCGCTGGCGTGCATGGCTTCTTCTTTACTTGCTAAGCTGTCTTTCTCTCAAGCCGCGAGTTTTCTCACTTTTACCCTTCCGATTCTCTCCCCCATCCTGCCGTGGGGGGAGTGAGCGAGCGGCTGCATGGCCCTAGTCGCCAGCTGGGGTTAAACCACGACACCGGGGCACGTGGAGGAAAGGCAGCGCGGTGCTGCACTGAGCCTTGCTGGGAAAGAGAGAGGAGCGGGTCCCTGGCTCCTGCCCTCAGCCTCCCTGTCGTGTTGCTCCCCCAAGCAGGGGGGACAAGGACAGCACCTTCAGGGTGCCTTCCAGCGGGCAAGCACCCTCTGCCTCTCCCTGGAAGAGGAGCCTCTGCGCACGTGCGTGTCTCCCTCCAAGGAACAGGCACGGCGTCCCATCTGCCCCCTCCCAGACTTGCAGGCCGGGCTCTGTCGGAGAGACCTGTGCCCAGGGCCACAGCACAGGCAGGCTGTACCAAGGTGTCGACGCCGAAGGAAGTGGGATCGGAGGGCAAGTACTAAAACAACAGGCTGAGCGGCGTGCGCTGCTAGAAAGGAGAAAAGGAACGAAGGATGGCAGGGCGAGAGCTGGGAAGAGCAGGCAGAGCGGTGGGAAGGGCGGGAGGGAGCCTTACCGGGCTGCGAGGAACTCAGCCATGTTGAGGACGCGGTTGAGGACACGGTTGAGGAGGGAGAAGAAGCAGGCGATGGCAGCGGGCTGGTTTTGGCTGTGGAGGGCGCAGGTGACTCCGAGGCAGGCACCTCTGTTGGAGCACTGGTCCTCAGGGAGGAGGGCTTGGGCCTCAGGGTGGTTGGCGTAGGTTTTGGGGTGGTGGCTGAGGCTGATGTGGAGGAGACTGTGGAAGTGGTGGCAGGTGGCAGCCGGGTGCTGAGTGGGCTGCTGGGGGCAGGCGGAGAGCTGGGACTTGGAGAGGTGCTTGTCGGAGGGAGCTCTGTGCTGCTAGCGGGGCTGGCCTCTCTGGAGACAGAGGTCTTGGAGGTGCTGCTGGCAGAGGTGGTGGCGGTCGTCTTCTGGGTGGTCAGGGGCGGCACGATGTGTGGCACGGTTGTCTTTTTGCGGGTGAAGGCTGCCGGGAGGAAAACAGAGGTCAGTGGAGGACAAGGTCAGGACGGGAAGGCAAAGGAGGCGGGCAGAAGGCCCGGTCTGGGGGGTCGTGGTTTCAGCTGGGATAGAGTTGACTTTCTTGCTAGCGCTGGCATAGCGCTACGTGTTGGATTTGGGGTGAAAACGGTGTTGGTAAAACACGGACGTATGGGGTCGTTGCTGAGCAGCCAAGGCCTTTTCTGCTCCTCACGCCGCCCCGTCAGCGCGTGGGCTGGGAGTGTGCAGAAAGCCGGGAGGAGGCGAAGCCGACAGGTGACCCCAACGGACCAAAGGAATATTGTCTGCCGTATGGTGTCACGCTCGGCATCGAAAGCTGGGGGAAGAGAAGGAGGGGGCAGCCGTTTGGAGTTACGGCGTTTGCCTTCCCGTGTAACTGTCAGGCGCGACGGAGCGCTGCTTTTCCTGGAGATGGCTGAACACCTGCCTGCCAATGGGAAGGAGTGAATGAGTTCCTTGTTTGGCTTCGCTGGCGTGCATGGCTTCTTCTTTACTTGCTAAGCTGTCTTTCTCTCAAGCCGCGAGTTTTCTCACTTTTACCCTTCCGATTCTCTCCCCCATCCTGCCGTGGGGGGAGTGAGCGAGCGGCTGCATGGCCCTAGTCGCCAGCTGGGGTTAAACCACGACACCGGGGCACGTGGAGGAAAGGCAGCGCGGTGCTGCACTGAGCCTTGCTGGGAAAGAGAGAGGAGCGGGTCCCTGGCTCCTGCCCTCAGCCTCCCTGTCGTGTTGCTCCCCCAAGCAGGGGGGACAAGGACAGCACCTTCAGGGTGCCTTCCAGCGGGCAAGCACCCTCTGCCTCTCCCTGGAAGAGGAGCCTCTGCGCACGTGCGTGTCTCCCTCCAAGGAACAGGCACGGCGTCCCATCTGCCCCCTCCCAGACTTGCAGGCCGGGCTCTGTCGGAGAGACCTGTGCCCAGGGCCACAGCACAGGCAGGCCGTACCAAGGTGTCGACGCCGAAGGAAGTGGGATCGGAGGGCAAGTACTAAAACAACAGGCCGAGCGGCGTGCGCTGCTAGAAAGGAGAAAAGGAACGAAGGATGGCAGGGCGAGAGCTGGGAAGAGCAGGCAGAGCGGTGGGAAGGGCGGGAGGGAGCCTTACCGGGCTGCGAGGAACTCAGCCATGTTGAGGACGCGGTTGAGGACACGGTTGAGGAGGGAGAAGAAGCAGGCGATGGCAGCGGGCTGGTTTTGGCTGTGGAGGGCGCAGGTGACTCCGAGGCAGGCACCTCTGTTGGAGCACTGGTCCTCAGGGAGGAGGGCTTGGGCCTCAGGGTGGTTGGCGTAGGTTTTGGGGTGGTGGCTGAGGCTGATGTGGAGGAGACTGTGGAAGTGGTGGCAGGTGGCAGCCGGGTGCTGAGCGGGCTGCTGGGGGCAGGCGGAGAGCTGGGACTTGGAGAGGTGCTTGTCGGAGGGAGCTCTGTGCTGCTAGCGGGGCTGGCCTCTCTGGAGACAGAGGTCTTGGAGGTGCTGCTGGCAGAGGTGGTGGCGGTCGTCTTCTGGGTGGTCAGGGGCGGCACGATGTGTGGCACGGTTGTCTTTTTGCGGGTGAAGGCTGCCGGGAGGAAAACAGAGGTCAGTGGAGGACAAGGTCAGGACGGGAAGGCAAAGGAGGCGGGCAGAAGGCCCGGTCTGGGGGGTCGTGGTTTCAGCTGGGATAGAGTTGACTTTCTTGCTAGCGCTGGCATAGCGCTACGTGTTGGATTTGGGGTGAAAACGGTGTTGGTAAAACACGGACGTATGGGGTCGTTGCTGAGCAGCCAAGGCCTTTTCTGCTCCTCACGCCGCCCCGTCAGCGCGTGGGCTGGGAGTGTGCAGAAAGCCGGGAGGAGGTGAAGCCGACAGGTGACCCCAACGGACCAAAGGAATATTGTCTGCCGTATGGTGTCACGCTCGGCATCGAAAGCTGGGGGAAGAGAAGGAGGGGGCAGCCGTTTGGAGTTACGGCGTTTGCTTTCCCGTGTAACTGTCAGGCGCGACGGAGTGCTGCTTTTCCTGGAGATGGCTGAACACCTGCCTGCCAATGGGAAGGAGTGAATGAGTTCCTTGTTTGGCTTCGCTGGCGTGCATGGCTTCTTCTTTACTTGCTAAGCTGTCTTTCTCTCAAGCCGCGAGTTTTCTCACTTTTACCCTTCCGATTCTCTCCCCCATCCTGCCGTGGGGGGAGTGAGCGAGCGGCTGCATGGCCCTAGTCGCCAGCTGGGGTTAAACCACGACACCGGGGCACGTGGAGGAAAGGCAGCGCGGTGCTGCACTGAGCCTTGCTGGGAAAGAGAGAGGAGCGGGTCCCTGGCTCCTGCCCTCAGCCTCCCTGTCGTGTTGCTCCCCCAAGCAGGGGGGACAAGGACAGCACCTTCAGGGTGCCTTCCAGCGGGCAAGCACCCTCTGCCTCTCCCTGGAAGAGGAGCCTCTGCGCACGTGCGTGTCTCCCTCCAAGGAACAGGCACGGCGTCCCATCTGCCCCCTCCCAGACTTGCAGGCCGGGCTCTGTCGGAGAGACCTGTGCCCAGGGCCACAGCACAGGCAGGCCGTACCAAGGTGTCGACGCCGAAGGAAGTGGGATCGGAGGGCAAGTACTAAAACAACAGGCCGAGCGGCGTGCGCTGCTAGAAAGGAGAAAAGGAACGAAGGATGGCAGGGCGAGAGCTGGGAAGAGCAGGCAGAGCGGTGGGAAGGGCGGGAGGGAGCCTTACCGGGCTGCGAGGAACTCAGCCATGTTGAGGACGCGGTTGAGGACACGGTTGAGGAGGGAGAAGAAGCAGGCGATGGCAGCGGGCTGGTTTTGGCTGTGGAGGGCGCAGGTGACTCCGAGGCAGGCACCTCTGTTGGAGCACTGGTCCTCAGGGAGGAGGGCTTGGGCCTCAGGGTGGTTGGCGTAGGTTTTGGGGTGGTGGCTGAGGCTGATGTGGAGGAGACTGTGGAAGTGGTGGCAGGTGGCAGCCGGGTGCTGAGCGGGCTGCTGGGGGCAGGCGGAGAGCTGGGACTTGGAGAGGTGCTTGTCGGAGGGAGCTCTGTGCTGCTAGCGGGGCTGGCCTCTCTGGAGACAGAGGTCTTGGAGGTGCTGCTGGCAGAGGTGGTGGCGGTCGTCTTCTGGGTGGTCAGGGGCGGCACGATGTGTGGCACGGTTGTCTTTTTGCGGGTGAAGGCTGCCGGGAGGAAAACAGAGGTCAGTGGAGGACAAGGTCAGGACGGGAAGGCAAAGGAGGCGGGCAGAAGGCCCGGTCTGGGGGGTCGTGGTTTCAGCTGGGATAGAGTTGATTTTCTTGCTAGCGCTGGCATAGCGCTACGTGTTGGATTTGGGGTGAAAACGGTGTTGGTAAAACACGGACGTATGGGGTCGTTGCTGAGCAGCCAAGGCCTTTTCTGCTCCTCACGCCGCCCCGTCAGCGCGTGGGCTGGGAGTGTGCAGAAAGCCGGGAGGAGGCAAAGCCGACAGGTGACCCCAACGGACCAAAGGAATATTGTCTGCCGTATGGTGTCACGCTCGGCATCGAAAGCTGGGGGAAGAGAAGGAGGGGGCAGCCGTTTGGAGTTACGGCGTTTGCCTTCCCGTGTAACTGTCAGGCACGACGGAGCGCTGCTTTTCCTGGAGATGGCTGAACACCTGCCTGCCAATGGGAAGGAGTGAATGAGTTCCTTGTTTGGCTTCGCTGGCGTGCATGGCTTCTTCTTTACTTGCTAAGCTGTCTTTCTCTCAAGCCGCGAGTTTTCTCACTTTTACCCTTCCGATTCTCTCCCCCATCCTGCCGTGGGGGGAGTGAGCGAGCGGCTGCATGGCCCTAGTCGCCAGCTGGGGTTAAACCATGACACCGGGGCATGTGGAGGAAAGGCAGCGCGGTGCTGCACTGAGCCTTGCTGGGAAAGAGAGAGGAGCGGGTCCCTGGCTCCTGCCCTCAGCCTCCCTGTCGTGTTGCTCCCCCAAGCAGGGGGGACAAGGACAGCACCTTCAGGGTGCCTTCCAGCGGGCAAGCACCCTCTGCCTCTCCCTGGAAGAGGAGCCTCTGCGCACGTGCGTGTCTCCCTCCAAGGAACAGGCACGGCGTCCCATCTGCCCCCTCCCAGACTTGCAGGCCGGGCTCTGTCGGAGAGACCTGTGCCCAGGGCCACAGCACAGGCAGGCCGTACCAAGGTGTCGACGCTGAAGGAAGTGGGATCGGAGGGCAAGTACTAAAACAACAGGCCGAGCGGCGTGCGCTGCTAGAAAGGAGAAAAGGAACGAAGGATGGCAGGGCGAGAGCTGGGAAGAGCAGGCAGAGCGGTGGGAAGGGCGGGAGGGAGCCTTACCGGGCTGCGAGGAACTCAGCCATGTTGAGGACGCGGTTGAGGACACGGTTGAGGAGGGAGAAGAAGCAGGCGATGGCAGCGGGCTGGTTTTGGCTGTGGAGGGCGCAGGTGACTCCGAGGCAGGCACCTCTGTTGGAGCACTGGTCCTCAGGGAGGAGGGCTTGGGCCTCAGGGTGGTTGGCGTAGGTTTTGGGGTGGTGGCTGAGGCTGATGTGGAGGAGACTGTGGAAGTGGTGGCAGGTGGCAGCCGGGTGCTGAGCGGGCTGCTGGGGGCAGGCGGAGAGCTGGGACTTGGAGAGGTGCTTGTCGGAGGGAGCTCTGTGCTGCTAGCGGGGCTGGCCTCTCTGGAGACAGAGGTCTTGGAGGTGCTGCTGGCAGAGGTGGTGGCGGTCGTCTTCTGGGTGGTCAGGGGCGGCACGATGTGTGGCACGGTTGTCTTTTTGCGGGTGAAGGCTGCCGGGAGGAAAACAGAGGTCAGTGGAGGACAAGGTCAGGACGGGAAGGCAAAGGAGGCGGGCAGAAGGCCCGGTCTGGGGGGTCGTGGTTTCAGCTGGGATAGAGTTGACTTTCTTGCTAGCGCTGGCATAGCGCTACGTGTTGGATTTGGGGTGAAAACGGTGTTGGTAAAACACGGACGTATGGGGTCGTTGCTGAGCAGCCAAGGCCTTTTCTGCTCCTCACGCCGCCCCGTCAGCGCGTGGGCTGGGAGTGTGCAGAAAGCCGGGAGGAGGCAAAGCCGACAGGTGACCCCAACGGACCAAAGGAATATTGTCTGCCGTATGGTGTCACGCTCGGCATCGAAAGCTGGGGGAAGAGAAGGAGGGGGCAGCCGTTTGGAGTTACGGCGTTTGCCTTCCCGTGTAACTGTCAGGCGCGACGGAGTGCTGCTTTTCCTGGAGATGGCTGAACACCTGCCTGCCAATGGGAAGGAGTGAATGAGTTCCTTGTTTGGCTTCGCTGGCGTGCATGGCTTCTTCTTTACTTGCTAAGCTGTCTTTCTCTCAAGCCGCGAGTTTTCTCACTTTTACCCTTCCGATTCTCTCCCCCATCCTGCCGTGGGGGGAGTGAGAGAGCGGCTGCATGGCCCTAGTCGCCAGCTGGGGTTAAACCACGACATGGGGGCACGTGGAGGAAAGGCAGCGCGGTGCTGCACTGAGCCTTGCTGGGAAAGAGAGAGGAGCGGGTCCCTGGCTCCTGCCCTCAGCCTCCCTGTCGTGTTGCTCCCCCAAGCAGGGGGGACAAGGACAGCACCTTCAGGGTGCCTTCCAGCGGGCAAGCACCCTCTGCCTCTCCCTGGAAGAGGAGCCTCTGCGCACGTGCGTGTCTCCCTCCAAGGAACAGGCACGGCGTCCCATCTGCCCCCTCCCAGACTTGCAGGCCGGGCTCTGTCGGAGAGACCTGTGCCCAGGGCCACAGCACAGGCAGGCCGTACCAAGGTGTCGACGCCGAAGGAAGTGGGATCGGAGGGCAAGTACTAAAACAACAGGCCGAGCGGCGTGCGCTGCTAGAAAGGAGAAAAGGAACGAAGGATGGCAGGGCGAGAGCTGGGAAGAGCAGGCAGAGCGGTGGGAAGGGCGGGAGGGAGCCTTACCGGGCTGCGAGGAACTCAGCCATGTTGAGGACGCGGTTGAGGACACGGTTGAGGAGGGAGAAGAAGCAGGCGATGGCAGCGGGCTGGTTTTGGCTGTGGAGGGCGCAGGTGACTCCGAGGCAGGCACCTCTGTTGGAGCACTGGTCCTCAGGGAGGAGGGCTTGGGCCTCAGGGTGGTTGGCGTAGGTTTTGGGGTGGTGGCTGAGGCTGATGTGGAGGAGACTGTGGAAGTGGTGGCAGGTGGCAGCCGGGTGCTGAGCAGGCTGCTGGGGGCAGGCGGAGAGCTGGGACTTGGAGAGGTGCTTGTCGGAGGGAGCTCTGTGCTGCTAGCGGGGCTGGCCTCTCTGGAGACAGAGGTCTTGGAGGTGCTGCTGGCAGAGGTGGTGGCGGTCGTCTTCTGGGTGGTCAGGGGCGGCACGATGTGTGGCACGGTTGTGTTTTTGCGGGTGAAGGCTGCCGGGAGGAAAACAGAGGTCAGTGGAGGACAAGGTCAGGACGGGAAGGCAAAGGAGGCGGGCAGAAGGCCCGGTCTGGGGGGTCGTGGTTTCAGCTGGGATAGAGTTGACTTTCTTGCTAGCGCTGGCATAGCGCTACGTGTTGGATTTGGGGTGAAAACGGTGTTGGTAAAACACGGACGTATGGGGTTGTTGCTGAGCAGCCAAGGCCTTTTCTGCTCCTCACGCCGCCCCGTCAGCGCGTGGGCTGGGAATGTGCAGAAAGCCGGGAGGAGGCAAAGCCGACAGGTGACCCCAACGGACCAAAGGAATATTGTCTGCCGTATGGTGTCACGCTCGGCATCGAAAGCTGGGGGAAGAGAAGGAGGGGGCAGCCGTTTGGAGTTACGGCGTTTGTCTTCCCGTGTAACTGTCAGGCGCGACGGAGCGCTGCTTTTCCTGGAGATGGCTGAACACCTGCCTGCCAATGGGAAGGAGTGAATGAGTTCCTTGTTTGGCTTCGCTGGCGTGCATGGCTTCTTCTTTACTTGCTAAGCTGTCTTTCTCTCAAGCCGCGAGTTTTCTCACTTTTACCCTTCCGATTCTCTCCCCCATCCTGCCGTGGGGGGAGTGAGCGAGCGGCTGCATGGCCCTAGTCGCCAGCTGGGGTTAAACCACGACACGGGGGCACGTGGAGGAAAGGCAGCGCGGTGCTGCACTGAGCCTTGCTGGGAAAGAGAGAGGAGCGGGTCCCTGGCTCCTGCCTTCAGCCTCCCTGTCGTGTTGCTCCCCCAAGCAGGGGGGACAAGGACAGCACCTTCAGGGTGCCTTCCAGCGGGCAAGCACCCTCTGCCTCTCCCTGGAAGAGGAGCCTCTGCGCACGTGCGTGTCTCCCTCCAAGGAACAGGCACGGCGTCCCATCTGCCCCCTCCCAGACTTGCAGGCCGGGCTCTGTCGGAGAGACCTGTGCCCAGGGCCACAGCACAGGCAGGCCGTACCAAGGTGTCGACGCCGAAGGAAGTGGGATCGGAGGGCAAGTACTAAAACAACAGGCCGAGCGGCGTGCGCTGCTAGAAAGGAGAAAAGGAACGAAGGATGGCAGGGCGAGAGCTGGGAAGAGCAGGCAGAGCGGTGGGAAGGGCGGGAGGGAGCCTTACCGGGCTGCGAGGAACTCAGCCATGTTGAGGACGCGGTTGAGGACACGGTTGAGGAGGGAGAAGAAGCAGGCGATGGCAGCGGGCTGGTTTTGGCTGTGGAGGGCACAGGTGACTCCGAGGCAGGCACCTCTGTTGGAGCACTGGTCCTCAGGGAGGAGGGCTTGGGCCTCAGGGTGGTTGGCGTAGGTTTTGGGGTGGTGGCTGAGGCTGATGTGGAGGAGACTGTGGAAGTGGTGGCAGGTGGCAGCCGGGTGCTGAGCGGGCTGCTGGGGGCAGGCGGAGAGCTGGGACTTGGAGAGGTGCTTGTCGGAGGGAGCTCTGTGCTGCTAGCGGGGCTGGCCTCTCTGGAGACAGAGGTCTTGGAGGTGCTGCTGGCAGAGGTGGTGGCGGTCGTCTTCTGGGTGGTCAGGGGCGGCACGATGTGTGGCACGGTTGTCTTTTTGCGGGTGAAGGCTGCCGGGAAGAAAACAGAGGTTAATTGATGGTCACTTGATGGTAAGTTCAAAAGGCAGCTTATGCGAGTAGTGCTGGCTGGAACTTTTTGATAGGATATGCAGAAAGATATCAGGACCGTATATCACTAATTCTAGTATTTCTAAAGAGGAATAACTGGGGACATGATCCCCACTGTTCCCAATGTCGCCCTGCTTTTTCTGAGAATTGCTGGCTTATGATCCTTTTGAAGGATGTTTTCTAGTAATTTATCTCCTTCTTTTTCCTGGAGCTTTTGAGAGGGGAAGAGTTACCACTACTTTCATGTGAGATTCCATTTGTTGACAAGTAGTCTACCATTTGCCTGTTGGAGAGAGTGCTGGAAAAGATCCATGGAAGAGCTGAAGATACTGAAAGGACAGGCATAGGTCATGGATGACTCTTATCTCTCTCCTGACTAGAGCACTCACCTGTTACTACTTTACTAGTTGGAGTCTTAGCTCTGGTTGGCTCCCTTGCTACAAAGAAAGGGACGAGAGAAAAGAATGGTTGAGTCTTGGGAAGTATTCTAGGCAAAGCATGTTTTGGTATCCCGTTAAGGGAGCCTGTCCTGCTCAACACTAAGACAACCCACGCATGTTGAGCCCAATTGGTCTAAGTGGGAGAACTTTAGACTGGAGTTGAGCGTACACCTTACCCACCCTCCACTGTTGTCTCTTTTGCACCCAGGGTCAGCATTGGCTAAGGAGGTGGCATTTGTTGATCAACATTGTAAGGGTTGTGCCAGGGCCTGGGCGTCCATTGGATGGAGAGCATGCCTTGTGTTCTGTGTCTCACCCCAAACTGTCCTGAGGTGTAAACTAGAGATAAGTTTCCAGTTTCACTGCCTTCTGTTCCCCACACTGTGGATTCTCAGGGTACCACTGTAAAGGAAGGGTCTGTGTGTTAGCTCGTTTCTGTTTGCTAGCTATAGGACAGGAAGTCACGGATGTCTGTACCCTAACGAAGGCCTGTGCCCCAGAGCCAAACCCCTGAAGTGGCAAGGGAGGAGGATGCAGTCAGGGTCATGTGCAGGGTCATGTCCCAGGAACTGCCTGGGTCCCAGGAGTCCCATGTCGAGGGCAGTGGGAATTGAGAATGAATAATAAAACTGAAGCCTGTGTGGGATGTGCTGCTTAGGAGAGAATGGTGGGAGCTGGAAGGGGCAGGCAGAGCAGCAGGAAGGGCAGGAGGGACCCTTACCAGGATGTGATGGTGTCAAGGACACAGTGGAGGAGGGAGAAGAAACAGATGAAGCTGAGGTGGCAGGTAAAGAGCTGGGACTTGGAGATATCCTTGTCAGTGGAACTTCTGGGCTGCTGGCAGGGCTGGCCTCTCTCAGGACAGAAGTGCTGCTGGTGGATGTGGCAGGGGTGCTCTCCTGTGTGACCAGACGCTGCACAGCCTGTGACTTCGTTGGCCTTCCGTGGGTGACAACTACAGAGTGAAAAGCACAGGATGATCAAGGGTGGCAGGGCAAGAGGGGAAGGCAAAGGAGCTGGGCAATTCCCAGGCAGAAGCCCCAGTGTATGAGTCGGGGCAAGAAATGCAGGACTGGACCCACTGAGTCTTACTGGGCAAGAGGGAAAAATGGGCCAATGGCGGCTCCCAAAAAAGTATGGGGCAAGAACTGGGCCTGAACTGTGCCCTCTGACAATTCAGCACCCCCCACCTCTTCCTAGAGCTCCTGAGGGAAGAAGACCCTCTCTGGATGTGCCTCCAAGTTGTTTCAGACTGGGCAGGAACATCCTCTGGGAGAGCTTGGGTGAGTGGAGCAGAGTCTTAGGCCAAGGCAATCTTTCAGCTCCCTCTTACTCACCTAGTGGGACTTCGTGGTGCAAAGTGATTGCTTGGCTTCCCTCACTCTCTGTAATAGATATTAGTAATCATTGGGAACTGGTAAGGTTCCTGGTTAAAGTGGGTTGTGGTACTTCCTCAGAGGAAGCTGTAATTGCCATCACAAGAAGACACAGATGCGTACAGCCCAACAGTACTTTGTGGGAGATGCATGGATTGGGAAAGACTCTACACCTGCCCTCCTACTACACTAGACTTTACCCCACACACTGTCCCAGCCTCTGGTTTTTGTTGCTAACCTAGCAAATCATGTTGTCATACAGCCTCAACGGAGACTGTCCTTGCTGGCATATGGAGTACCTGACATCCCGAAGTGTAATTCCTGTTTTTCAATATTTTTCAGGGGGAAAATTTGTTACAATGGCTAGAGGGGACACATTATGTGCCATGTTTTCAAGAACTCATGCAGAAGCATAGAGAGATTTTGCTTAAATTTGAAGGAAGAGTAGAGTATGGCCTTGAAGAGAAATGTTAGGTTTAAGATGGTATTTAGATGTCAGATGCTTGCTCCTTTGGCAAAAAACATAAATTTCCATTTTTATCATACTTCTTTAGTTATCTATTCCTTTCCTGTATATTTGCAGTGTTAAGACAACTAGTAAGGATGCTTGGGGTTTTTATAAGGAATACATTGACATATGTCTTGTGAGTGGTGGCTTCACTTGGCAGATATCAAAAAGTGATATTTACCTACTGTTGTTAATTCAGGCTCGCCGAAAGTTGTGATCTGAGATGTGGTTTGAGTAGGTATCGAGGTGGTTGTCATTTCCTTTTTGGTAGTGGTCTTGAAGGGTGGTATGGTGAACCTTACTTTTTCCGTCTCTGTTGAAGTAGCAGTTGATGAGGCAACAGGTGTAGGCGTTGGTTTAGTGGTCATGGGTCTTTTTCTTGTGGTAGTTATGGAAGGGGTAGTGATGGCTGTAGTCATGCTTGGTGTGGTAAAAATTGATGTTGTATGTTCTTTTGGAGTAAAGGTAAATAAATAATGTAATCAATTAATTGAATAATTAAAAATAGAAAAATTATGAAGATACCCATATTCCAGAGACCTAGTTATCACCCTTGATCTTTTGAATATTTTCTGTGTAATTGTTTGTATTCCTATTCTCATAAGCTTGCCAAATCTTTCTCTACTCGTATTTGTTTTCTATTGTCTCATATCTTTCTTTGTTCTGATTTTCTGTATTTTTTCCTGTATTAGATTGTTTTTTATATAACTTTAAAAAGAAGTTAGCTTTGTTGTCACTTACTGGCTAAAGTCTGTATAGACTTTGCCCAAATGCCAATTTCATTGGCTATTCTTATGTTCCAAATCAACCACAGTTTCAGCTTTCCATAATTTGTATTACCAAGCTAAATAACATCATACTATAGGATTTCCCTTGTTCCAGTGCATAAATCATCTGTCACAATGGCAGCCCTTGAAGTTGTGTTTTGACTCCTGTGGGATGTCTTTTTAACTTCGCTTTCCCTGATAGCCTGGGTCAAGGATGGCTTATTAGTTGAAGTGCATGTTGGTGGGAAGCTACATGTTTTTGTGAGTCACCATAAGCAATAGAATCAGAAAGTAATTTATGTTGGAGTCAGCCGCGTGAGAGCAGGACTTCAGAATCCTAGACAAATCTGCTGTATTGATCCCTGTGTGTTTCTGCTTTGGAACCTGCTTACATTATTTGGAGTTAACAGACTGGGCGCTCCTTGAATATGACTGTATAACTAAACCAGTTGTAGAAAAGAGGTTGAAGCTGAGCTAATAAATCCAACTGGAGCTGAGCTGGCTCACTACTTGTAGAATTTCTAATGTGCTCTCAGATTAGTTACACAAGTGATTTTTTGTTGTATTTTTAACCTATAGACTTTCTCTTTCCACGCACTTCCAATCTACACTTCAGAACATTTTTGGTTTACAAACTCCTTTCTGGAAGCCTGCTTTGCCTACTTTATGTTTTGGAGTCATGTTCTTGTTGTTGAGACAGCTTGCAATGCTTTTCTAATAGAGTGATATCTCAACTATGTATAGAGTGGATTTGCTATAATTTATTTTAGACAGTAGCACTAAAAACCTACCAGTTGTTAACTTTATGGAGACAAGAGGTGATGCTGATGAAGTTCTTGGAACTGTGATTTTTGAGGTTATTGTTGGATTTGTAGTCTCACTTGATACAGTAGCTGCAGGTACTGTTGGTAGGGTACTTGTGGTAGAGCTTCTCGTTACTTTAGGCTGCACTGTTGTTACTAAGAGAAAAAAAGTTAAAGGATAAGGAATAGTTCTTGATAATCTATCTACAATATACCTATACAAATTGAAAATTATTTTTTGAAGTAAAAACATTGTCTTAATAAATATTAGTAGTAACTATTATTAAAAACCATTGCCTTTTAGAGGAAACATTTGACAGAATTTATCTATCTACTCCTTTGCTATTATGTGAAGTGAATACATTAAACAGGAATTCTTGCAGAAACTTATACATTTTTCTTCATCACTTTAAAGTGAATTTGGCATAAATACTTATGCATAGCAGCAGAGATGGAATTGTATCTTATTATTTACACAGTTTCACAACCCTGACCATAAATAATTTCTTCCTTATATCTAGTCTGAATCTACCCACTACAGGCCCTACTAAAACGTCTGTCTCCATCTTTGTTATAAGACCCCTTCTAGTATTGAAAGGGGGCTATAAGATCTCCCCTTTTTGCAGGGGGAGCCTTCTCTTCTCCAGGCTGAACAAACCCAACTCTCTCAGCCTGTCCTTATAGGAGAGGTGTTCCATTCCTCTGATTATTTTCATGGCCCTCTGGATCCACTCCAATGGGTCCATATCTTTCCTGTACTGAGGGCTCCAGAGCTGGACACAGTACTCCAGGTGGGATCCCACCAGACCAGAGTAGAGGGACAGAATCACCTCCCTTGACCTGCTGGCCACACTTCTTTTGATGCAACCCAGCATACAGTTGGCTTTCTGGGCTTCTAGTGCACATTGCCATGTCATGTTCAACTTTTCATCCACCACTATCCCCAAGTCTTTCTTGGTAGGCCTGCTCTCAATCCCTTCATCCCCCAGCCTGTATTGATACCGAGGATTGCCCTGACCCAGCTTCAGGGACCTTGCACTTGGTGCAAGGTTCAGTCTCCTGAGGTTCACATGGGCCCACTTCTTGAGCTTGTCCAGGTCCCTCTAAATGGCATCTTGTCCTTCAGGTGTGTCAACTGCACCACTCAGCCTGTTGTCACCTGCAAATTTGCTGGGGATGCACTCGATCCCACTGTCCATCAGAGACAGGGCAGAAGTCCTTGTTCACTAACAGAGGTATTTCATTACTGGTATGTGGAAGTGCCTAAGTATACTCAGGAAACACTGTTCTCTCAATTTTTTTTTCTTAAGGTGTCTAACAAATATTTCTGGGGAAATTTTTGTGATAATTAAGACACCAAATTATTTGTCATCATTGCACCTTATGTATGTGAAACTGGCAATGCCACTGTATCACAAAAAAAAAGTATATTTCTTGCCTCATAACCACATATCAAGACATATATCAGTGTGTAAGTACTAGTTTGGTCAACTACAGAAACTGACCTGTTGAAGGTGAAGACGTTTCAGGTGTGGTACTAGTGCTTTCATGTCCTGTTGTGTAAAGGTAGAACAGGTCAAGTTTGTGAATGAAAGCATTTTAAAATATTCCAAGTAAGGCAAGTTTCATATTGGATTCTAGGGATTGTGTCAATTAGTTAGATATTCCTGAAAATGCTTAATATTATATATTTCAGTGGAAAACTTCACATCAAAGGACTTAACCAATGACAATCAAGATATCTCATCATAATAATGAACATGAGTAGGTTTTTACTACCTTTCTTATGATTTTTCTGCTTAAGGGCACCTCACTTTTCAGGGATAACGGAAACATGCGTTTTGTATGTAAATGAGATCACTAGCTGAGATCCTAGTTACACAGGTTAGGATTCTGTAATCTGACAAAAACTGTCCTTGACTTTTTTTACATCTGCATGAAAATCCAGACTGTGCAGATAAAGTCTATCCAAAACATTATTTAATAAGATTTTCATTAATATTTAATGAGGTTTTCATTGAAGTAAACCATATAGTAATAAATCTTAAGTTAAAATAAGTAAAAAAAAAAAATCTCTAAAAAAAGATTTGCTAAATAGAGTCTATTAGCTAGGTCTGAGCCTATTCTATATGTTCTCTTTTTTTATGAAAGGTGTTGAATATATCTGAGACCCATGGCTCCGCTGGGCCAGTTCCACATGCAGATCAGAACACCAATATACTTTCAGGAAGATCCACATTTTGAAAAATACTCACATTTACAATGGACATAACTTTTCATGTTACTAACTAACATCCATCAGGTTCATCCAGCTTCTGTATTATAACATTTCCCACCCTACACTAACCTAATCCTCCTTTTAATTAGTTCTTTTGATTCCTATATTTACCAACTCAAGTTTTACATACTAGCAGTACAGTAATAGGTTTATTTTGAAAGAGAATTATGTTTGGATGAACACTATTATTATCATAGAACCATAGAATAGTTCGGGTTGGAAGGGACCTTTCAAAGTCCAACCTTCCTGCAATAAGTAGGGACATCTTCAATTAGAGCAGGTTGCTCAGAGCCCCATCCAGCCTGACCTTGAATGTTTCCAGGGATGAGGCATCTACCACCTCTCTGGGAAATCTCTTCCAGTGTTTCACCACTAATTGAGAGGTACCAGGAAAAACACCTTATTTGAGAATATGCAAATGTTTTAGTATTTTTTTCCAGTTACTGTAGAGAAAGAGAATGAGTATGTAGGTTGCTGCTTACCACATGGCATGCATCTTTCCATCTCATGGTCAAAGTACTCATCATGAGAGCAGTTGTAACAGCCTAAAAAAGGGGAAGAGAAGTTTGTTTTATATTTCTCACAGAACACCATTTAACTTATACTATATATAATCTAATATTTTACATTTCTTTTCTTAAAAAATTGTATTGATTGCAACATCATCTATTCAAGCAAGCATTTCCAGTGTCATTCTCAGAAGAAGGGTCTTCCTATGTAGTATTTTTTTTGGTTTCTCCAACTATATCCATTTGCCTAATAAGAATATTAACTGGTCTCTCCATATGTTTTCTTACCTAAGTATAGCATATTCTTTTCATTTGGTGCAAGTCAGAAAATTTCTCCTCAAGATAGGCTGAGCTCAATATAAAGCTAAATGTAGTACAGGTACTGAATTGATTATGTATTTAAAGCAGCAGTAGTAAGGTAAAGATCAACAAAACTGCTTCAAAAATAGCATAAATTAGAATACCATTATTTTACTGTGGTAAGACTGATTTTAAAACAGCATTGAAAATAATTACTACGCTACTGTTTCCTGGTTTACACTAGTATAGCTTATTACCTTCAATGTTGACATATTTGTAGTTTTGATTTGGACAATTACAAGGCCTGTAATGCCAGGTGCAGTTGTTATTGTTGTAGCCATAGGAATAAGCATCACCACTTCCTGTTTTTTTATGAGAATTGTAATACTCACAGTAGACAGCTAAAAAAAGTAAAAGCAAGAGAGAAATGAGAATTTTTCAAATTAATGGCATACTATTTTCAAAGGACTAAAGGGAAGGCAAAATTAATAAACAGTTTGAATCAAAAATTTTGTCATTGAAGTTATTAGCTTCTGATGTAAATTGAAATTTAAGTTCCAGTGAAGTCAGTTTCCTTTTTGCAAATGCACTATGCAGGCATTTCCACAATTTTTAATGCATAGTGTAGTGAAATGTTGAAAAGAAACCATCAAATCTGACAATTCTAGCATTGATTTATAACACATCCTCCTTTTTTCCTCCATATATGGTGTTCTGTAACACCTTGATATGTTTTTCCTGTTTTACAGTGTTCTAGCCAACACAGTTGTCTCTATTTCCTTGACATCCACACAGAAGGTGATTTAACCACAAATTAAATAGGATTTACGTTTTTTTTTTTTTACAGCTTCATACTCCCTCTGCTGACAAACAGTTCACTATACAGTGGTAGCAGAAGAAACAGTTTGCCCTCTGTGACAACATTATTTTCTCTCTCATTACTCCATGGTAAAAAGAGATACAGTAGTTTGGTTTATTTAGCACAAATGAAAACTACAGATTTCATACCCCAGGTGACTGAAGCCAATGATTCTTCCATAAACAAAATGCATTTTAGGAGGTGCTGTTTATATGCTGCCGTATTAATAATACTTACAGTAACAATAATAATTTCTTAAATCTGTTTAAAGAGAGCTTAAAGAAACTTACGACAGAACTCAGGGGTCCTCCAGTCAATGCAGATACCTTTATCTAAGCATGCCATGGCATATACTGCAATGGCATCACACATACATTCACAGTCCCCTCCAATGTCACAACCACAAGAGTCTCGAACACAGGCCTCATAATAGGGCATACGATTCACCTGCATTGGAAAAAGAAGTAATGAATTTTCTAGGATTCTTTTGTGCCTATTTGTTAGGAAGATGTTTTTCCCGGGGCTAAACAATGCGTGTTCTGTTAAGGGAGAGTAACTAGTATTTCCTCTGAACATTTGTCAAAGCAATTGCAGTCCCACTTCATACAAATCCTTTTAGCAAGAATGTAGGTGTCTCCACATGCACAATAGAAACTGATGACATTTTGCCAGATATGTATTTCTAAATTCATACTAGTCCTGAACATATTATGTACAGTCAGCTAAAAAAAAAGGAACCCCCCACATTCATTCAGGCACAAATGTCTAAGTTTGTCAGTCATACACCTTCCATGGGTATGCATGAGCACTGCAACATTATCTACATTTCCCACTTGTTTTTACCTCCTGAAAATGGATATTTTCCTTTAGAAGGCCTGGTTCTGATGAACCTTGTGATTGATACTTTCTTTTCAACAAAGTGGGCAATTTAAAACAAATAGGGGGGTTGATGATATCTTGCTCTTGGACTGATCTGCATGTTCTAAGTAACGCTGTTCTACTGATGAGAAAAAGTGTTTTCAGGGTTTTCTTAAGTTTGGTTTTCTAACAAAAACTCAATGGTTTCAAAAGAGTAAACAGAACATTGATCAGTAGCACACATCATCAACAGGCTGACTAATTTCTACTATCTTTTCACTCAGAAATTTTTAACTTGTCAGTTAATGCCATACTTAGCTTTTGTGCTTACAAAAGGGCTCATGAAGTGCAAATAGGAAAGAATGAAGATTAACATAAATGAGAGCCACAAAACATTTTATATATATATACTTTATTAAAACATAACCATAAAACATTTTTTATATAAATATTATTAAAACATTTTGGGGAAGAGAAAAATCAAGTGTTGGATGTGAGCATTTTGGTAGACTACAAATTGTGCCTATGAATAAAAAGAAAGCCAGATCAATTTTTACCTTATTGTGACAGGCAGAAAAGACTTCGCTGTTGATGATGGAACACGTCTTTTCTGCCCATGCTTTACGATAAGGGTTCTTGCTACAGGGATCCACTACAAAGTAGACATCCCCACAGAGAGGATTCTCTTTCCAAGAATTGACAAATTCCAATTCATTTGATGCCACATATTTGCTTCGAGTTTCAAAATCATCCTTCATATTGCCATTATAGTTCCCACACAAACCACATATAGTTTCCTATATTGAATGAAAGCAGTGATGTCAGTTCAGCGACTTAAAACTACTTGCCTTCCCTTTCAATTACTGACAGTTTCCTGTGCTTTAGTAGTGAATGTGATCTACAAATACTCTCTCATACATTCTTAGCATCTTGTGTGTGAGGTTCTGTTCATCAGTGAATGACTGTATTTCTCCTCTAAACTGCAAACTGTCGTCATTTAGAGATCAAAGTCAACCATGCAGTTGTATAAAATACAAGCATTTCGCTAAAAAATTTCCCAATGCAGTAGGGTAATCACTTAAAAATCAGCCTCTAGTGAAGATCTCTGCCTTTTTGGAGATAATGATGAAAATTAGTTGCTAGTAGCATCTCTGAAAAACCTTTGCCATCAAGGCAACTGTCATCAAATGTGCAGTTCAATCTGAATTGAAGGACAGTTTACTGAGGAAGTTATTCTGCAATACCTGTGTTTCTCTTGAGATCTTGATGAAGAAGTTCATGTGCTTATTCCAGATAAGGGTCATGTTGTATTTTCTGGGGATAATGATATCAAACATCAGGTGAAGGGCGTTCTTTTTCACATTATAACGTACTCCAGGGTTTTCTCCAGAAATAGTGAAGGTTTCATCTCGCAGTATGAATGTCAAATTCTGCAGTAAAATATATCTGGATGTTATAACATAGCAAGTTTCAGTATTTTCCTTAGCCTGTGTCACATTGGATTTGATCAGATGCTGTGCTATTACAGCCTGTATTGATATTCCCACTTATTTTTAAAAAGTCATGGCAGTGAAGTGAAGTCCCTGGAGATTGGAAAAAGGGAAACATTACACCCATTTGTAAAAAAGGTTAAAAAAAAGGACAAGGAGGTGATTCAAGACAGCCAGTAGCCGGTAGCCAAGGGCAAGTCCTGCCTGACCAACCCTAGTTGGATCCTAAGCAAACAACTGGATCCTAAGCAAGCAAACTTTTTCACCATGGCACTGAGTAGTTGAAACTGCCAGTATTTAGTGAGTAATGTGGCAAATGTGTACTGCTTGTAGTGACTGTTCCTTGGGATAAAATCTCATCTGTTCATACTCTTCCCTCTGTCAAATAATGAAGGACTCTAAGACGATCTGATACCATTGGGCATTACTGTCCCGTTGAACTGACAACAGTGAAACCTACCCAGTTCTGGAAGCTGTTACACAGCAGTGGAAATGAGGTAACTGCTCATTGTTGTAGATTTACGAATATATCTCAGGTAAGACCTGGATATATTTTGAATTGCAGATATTATCTGGACTTGGAGAGATTTTGCTAATCATCCATGATGAGAATTCCTCAATTTTATACTATTGTTTTCATAACTTTGGCAGGGGGAGGAAATTGGTATCTTTTGACCAAGCAATTCAATTCTGAGTCAGTAAACTTCAAAATTTTACAGCTTCTACATAAGCAAGACATTTGGGGACTGAAACATTGACATGAAAACAACTGATGGCAATTCCTACTAAAACTGAAGCTCTAGGTTTAGCATATAATTTCACTTACAAGACATCACTTGAAAGACACAGCTAAAACTTCCCAAAGGGAAGCAAACATGGGCTTAAAATAGCTACTCAGCTGGATAACAGCAGGATGAAGATCTTACCCCAAGGTAAATGCTGATAGATCTGGAGCATGTAACCCCTGATTTCCCACAGATGACATTCTCAGTAACAATTTTGAAAGAGGAAACAGGTCGATTAACCCTGCAGCCATCCTAAAAAAAACCCCAAAACAAACCATGAAAAGTACAAAGACCCAATGGGCTCTGTGTCTGGAGTCTTGCAACTTAAAACATAAAAGCATAAAAAAGTAAAGAAAGCTTAAACATGTCATGACTCAGATTCTGCCTGTTTTGGGAGGTGATGACCTCTGATTTCATAGTCAAATTGACATCACTTCCCTAAAAGATATAGTTGACTGGTACAGAATACACAGAATGACTATTTAAACATGTTATTAAGTCTAAAATTGGTTGTAATTGCATGAAAAAACTGTGTTTTGAGAAGTATTTAATCTTCTGTATTGAAATAAGCAGAAAATATAAAAACACATTTGTAAAGATTCAAAGTGCTCTATTGGTTATAGATGCATCCCAGGATATTTTCATTAGCCATGTAAATCAAGCTATTTCTTGTTGCTAAGATAATTTCAAAATAAGCAGTAAGAGGCAGATTACCATAGCTAATATGTATTCACAGTTGCCATCAAACACAAAACGTTGTCCATCAAAAGTAGTGATGTGTCCTTCTCCATACAGATTACACGTTGAGGAACACTTTGATTTCTGAACACATTTCCATTTGCCTTTTGTGCACGTGCTGAGATTGAGAAGAGAAACCATATTCAGATTTCAAAGAAAATGCCACCTTTTTATATACGTGCACTTGTACAGACAAAATGTTCATTTAATTGACTTGTGTACACTGTGACCAAGTTACAATTAATGTAAGGACCATAACTAAAGCTTATGGACTGCCTAGAAAATTAATTCATGATAAAGAAAAATCTTAAGTCATTTTTGCTTTCTTTTTTAACGGAAAAAAGAATATAAAACTCCTTTATTTATGCTCTTAATGAGAACAGGTGCCACTGGTCTGTGTAGTTTGGGTGGCGGTGGTGTTTTTTTAATACTAGATTAGTAACTGGAAAAGGAATAAAGTACTTTGAGAATGCTGATGAAGAGATAGAAACAATATTCTTTTTGGAAGGGGGAGGGAGGAGGGATTGTTTATATCTACAGAAAAGAAGGAAAATTGTACCCTCATCTTTGTTTGGGTGAAGCTGTTAATCCTTGACTTTATGTAGTTTACAGTTACAGACTTTACTAGATGCCCTTATTCCTGTATATGCGTATGACAGAAATTATCCCTGAAGTCAGTACCATGGCTCTTTTATCTATACATATCTATTGTCAAATGTTAAGTTTCTCTTTATCACCTCTGCACTTTGTCAATGCATTCCTTCCATTTAGCTGTTGCCGTTTCCAGCTCTCCTGTCAAATAAATGCTTTTGTAATGTAGTTGTACAGTTTAGTGAAATAGAGATTCCGCAATGGAAAACTGTGATTCTTACCAGATCTCACATTCAGTTTGGATCTGTTCACCTTTTCCATAAGCAAGACCACCATATTCACATGGACAGTCCTCAGCTGGAACACACCTGCCGTCGAGATTTTCATATAGTCCATCAGCACAGACACAGCCTGATTCACATTTAGTGGGTATCTGGTAAAGATTAACAGGTTGCAAAATGAAATGAAACATGAGATGCATTTTAACTTGCATGTGGATGGTGTCAAGAGTAAACCTGTGCTAAATTCTAGTTTTGACTTGATTTCAATTTTGTAATTTTCTTTGTACTAATATACTAGTCAATTGAACTATTTTCACTGAAGTTGTAAGATATAACTGTTGTGTGAGGTATTAAACATACTTGAAGACTCTGAAAAATTTATCTTCCATTGCTACCAATCTTTCAGACAAAGTACAACAGAAGTTTCTTTATATCAAGGAAGCTTATTATAATTCTTCCAATTAATCTGTTTCCTTAATATAAAGACATAAGATAAACCTATTAGGACAGACCAGAAGTCCACCAAATCTGAGTCTCCTGCATCCTATGACTATCAGCAGCAGAGAGCAGGGAAAGAATAGAACAGGAATTATAAACGACATGTTCTATAGGTTTCCAGTGACATGCAGCTTATAGACTACCTGAGCCAGAGGTGATAGCTGTGTAGTTAGGAACCCTTAATGGATTTTTATTCTATTTTATTTTTATTCTATTTTATTTCTATTTCTATTTTATTCTATTTTATTTAATTTAATGAATTTAATTCATTAATTAATGCAATTTAATTCCTTTAATCACTTCTTGAATATATGTAAATTTTTAGTGTCCATAGTCTGTGCAAAGAAATTGGATGTTTAACTGTATCATATTAGAAGAAATATCACCTTTCATTTCACTAGAAGGAACGTAGTGAAGTTCTAAGTAACAACTAAACCATTCCTCTCTCAAGAGGGTAAATATCCCAGGGCTGCGAAACTCACACATTCAATTCCAGTAGCCAACATCTGGCAGGTAGGGGCACATGCAGCTCCATACTTGTTTTCTAAAGCATCAGAACACGATACATATTTCTTAGGAGCTTTGCAGCTTTCTAGGGAAAAGGAGGAAAACCAAACAATGGAGAGATTGTGAGGTAGCAATTTTACAACATAGGGGAAAGGAATACGTTTCTAAGTAAACCATTTGAGACCCATACCTGCAGGGTTTTGAGGTTTGCCTGTGCAACTTAGCCTCCCATTAACACAGTAGCTAGGGTGGGGAAAGAAAAAAAAAAGGAATTTCAATGCAGTTCTCTCCTAAGAAAGAAATTTTAATTTTTTTGCAAAATGTCTTCACGTTTCTCACCATTGCAAATATTTCCTTTATGTTACTAGTTCCTCCCTGATGTACTTTAAGAAGGTAGAATGCACTTTTAAAAAGGTAAAACATATTTTAGAAGCTAGAATCTCTCACTAGGTAAGAATAAAGAGCAGTAAAGATGTCACAAGGCCCTGTGAAACCAGACACTTGGTATAAACAATAAATGCCTTAATAATGAGTATACCCTTGAAGAAGAACAGAAAGCTGATAATAAGGAACATCCTACCACAAAAATGGCTGAAAATCAGACAGCTTCTGAATAAGGCATAAAGTCAACAAAAATTTGTAGTAACTGGGGGAAAGGTAAAGGTGGCAGAGGGAGATTGTGACCATCAACTCAATTGGATACCAAATTGGACTACCCGCCACCCCCACCCCCCCCCCCGGTGCTGGAGCATGCGCACATTAATTAAAAGACCTTGTAACTTTAAATGAAAGTGAGAGACTGTACTAACCAATAGAAATTCTTAAGATAAGGTACTAACCAATAATTACAATTAAGGGTGTGTATTTCTGTGTTTTGAACCGTATAAATATTCCTAAGAGTTTTCAGGCTGGGGCACTAGCTTTGTGGATTACCACCTAGCACCCATCTCTGCAGAAATGAAATAAATAGATAATACCTCTACTCTGTGTGTGTATTGGCGTCTGCACACTGGGTAAACAACCTCACTTTGGGACAACATCGCCATCCCTTAAAATGGAATGTGAATCAACTTGCCTCTCTTTACTTTTTGTAGTACACAGCAGTAACATTGGTTTTGAAAGTGACTATTACGGTGACATGTCAAGTCAATCTTGAGGTTTGTATATAGCTCTCCAGATGTTGTTGACAAATCTCCTACTAAGAATAATCAGATCTTACCTATTTCTAATTTTTTCCTTAACATTTCCAAGTTTAAGGTAAGTCAAATGCTTTTTGTTCATTTAAGAATATTTGTATTTTAGAAAAGGACAAAAAGGATGTCTTAAAAAATTAACTTTTGCTATTAAAAGCGAAGGAGACTCTACTGATTTTGGCTGGAATGGAAGTGATTTTCTTTGTAGCAGCTCAATGGTGCTATGTTTTGGGTTTGTGACCAAAACAGTGGTGATAACACGATGTTGTTTTAGCTGTTGCTGAACAATGTCAAGGCTGTCTCTGCTTCTCATGCTGCCCCTCCCAGTAAGCTGGGAGTGCACAAGAAGCTGGGAGGGAACACAGCCAGTACAGCTGACCCATACTGCCCAAAGAGATATTCCATACTACACAACATCATGCTCAGCAATGAAAGCTCAGGTAAAGAAGGAAGAAGAAGGGATGTTCGGAGTTATGGTGCTTGTAAATAATAAAATAAGTAATAAAAAATAAAATAAAATAATTAAAAATAAGTAACCATTATGCATGATAAAGTCATGCTTTCCTGGAAATGTCTAAACATATGCCTGCTGATGGGATGTAGCAAATTAATTCCTTACTTTGATTGTGCTTGCCGCTTTGCTTATTAAATAAGCTTCATTTTGCTTATTAATAATAAAGAAAGTTATTAAACTGTCTTTATCTCAACCCACAAATTTTCTTGCTTTTGCCTTTCTGATTGTCTTCTGCATCTGGCTGAAGTGGAGTGAGAAAGTAGCTGTATGGTGTTTAGCTGCTTACTGCCGTTAACCCCCAAAAGAGATACATGAAGACCCCTCGTCTCCATTTTCAGTTTGTTAATCTTTAAACTTGACACACTTACCAGGTAATCCCACTAGTTATTGTCGATTGGTCAGGTAAGATATACTTTCTATCTTCTAAATAGCAAGGACAATGAGATTTACGAACACACTCATTCTTGTGGTTCAAGTACATCCCTTCAGGACAATGGCAGCCTTCAATAGGGATGTCAGTTGGATGACATTCCAGGGCTCGGTTGGAAAGTGACAAGCATGTCCTGTCACATGCCTGAGTGTTGTAGCTGAAGGTTTGATTGCCAGTACAAGTAATGGCTGTAAAACAAGACAAGAGTGTATGTTAAGCTTCATTTACTCTTCCTTGTGAAAGATAACTGCTCATAATGTGCTGCATATATTGTGTCAACAGCTTCAGTGCTTAATGCTTTCTAGTGCTTCTCTTCCCGTGGATGTGGAGCTCTAGCAAAAGATATTGCAGAGCAGGGCTTAAGACCAACCATGTAGCTATTTGGAAGTTTTATGAAGGTTAAATATCTTATTGTTTCTTTGTGTACCTTGGAATAAAATAATGCAAATAGAACCTTTGCAGAAATAACAACGTATCTTTGAGTAAATGTGAAACCTGTGCCTGTGTCTAAATAGCATAATAGCAAAATCACATCTGCAACCAGAGTTTTTCCTAGGTCTTTTTCATCTTACAGTACAGTATAGTTTTATCTGTCTATTCCTTCACTTAATTATCAAGTCCTGGAAGCATCCACATGCTCACCTTAAAGCATATGAGTATTCTTTTTCATGTAGTCTTGGAATAACAATCCTTTTCTGAAGCAGACTACAAGGGTATTCAGAGGTTGGATATCTGTTATCCCATTTCTGCTTTCCTCTTCATGTTCACTACTTTCCTCATTACTCTTAAGATGATTTGGACACTGTTTAGAATACTGCTTTACCATTTATATTTTTTGTTACGATGCATCTGTGAAGTCAACAAATCCCGGGAATATAGGTTTTATACCTGTTGGTTGGTCTACCTGAACAATAAGTAGTTATTTTCTAATGACTGACAAGTAGTTTTAAAATATGTTCTTGCTCTTACTCAGTTTTGTCATAGGTGAATCAAACATGGGAATATTCTAAATGGAAACAGATAGACCTGTATGCATGCATTCATCTGATGGCAGACTATTAGGAGCTGGTACAGGTACTTACTACAATTGTCCATACTGTTTCTCCAGTTCTCAAGGATTAACCCCATTGAGCTGCAAGTTCGTGCATATGATCCCAGAGCAGAACAAATATAAGGAAAGGTCTCTTCATAATTACAGGCTTGGTAGACACATCTCTGAAACCCAAGACAGGGAGAGTACTCTGTTATTGGGGAGCAGACATTTGGAAGTGCTAAACCCTGGAGGTATTTAAAAGACATGTGGATGTGCTGCTGATGGACGTGGTTTAGTGGTGGACTTGGCAGTGTTAGGTTTACGGTTGGACTTGATGATCTTACAGTTCTTTTCCAACCTAAATGATTCTATGATTCTGTGCTGAATCACAGAGGTAAGTCATTCAAAATACATATAGTTGAATAGCTAAAACTGGTGAAAAAGATCAGATTAATTGCCTGATTGACATGAATAAAATATACTTATTACCCCAAAATGTCTTTGTTTACTCACTGCTTTTCTTCTTTAATTTTCAAACTGTTTTGTGAAGATTGGAAAATATAATGAGCTAAATTATGCACATGTGAAAATCAATACTTTGTATAGTTAAAGTTGTCAACATGGAGAACTGCAACACGAGCAAAAATAAGCTCTGATTCATAGGAATGGTACTGGTGGCTATGAACAAACAGACTTTAAGTGTAGTGGAAATATAACTTTCAAAAACGAACGTTTTCCTTCGCTTCCATGCATTCCTGATTGAAATTAGTAGAATACTGTATATGAGTAAATTCTGGTCCATATTTGGACTCCCTCTGTACACCGTCTATCATAATTTCCTACCTTGTAGAAAGGAATAGGGTTCACCACAGCATGGCATTTCTCGAACACTGTACCCTTCTTGGTAAGAATGGAGCAATGAGTCTCAGCAGACATTTCTAATGAAAGAGATTATGTACATTAAACAGAGAAAGTTAGGAAAAAGAAATGAAAAAATGAAAAAGAAACAAAAAAAAGCTGAAACTGGAACTGAAAAAACCTAGTTGAACAAAAGGACAACTTAGCTTGTTAGCTTGCAGACTATACTTTTGTTCAATCAGCTCTGTAGAGCTTTTTTTTTTCTTTCTTTCTTTGTTGTTTTTTGTTTGGTTTTGTTTTGTTTTGTTTTGTTTTTGTTTTTGTTTTTTTTACGACCAATAGCTATAGAGACTTGAGAACGCAAAGCCTGGATTTCAGTCACAGCACTGCTGAGCAAGTCTAACACATCCATGGACACTGCAATTTCATTGGAAATATCACCCAAAAACTCTCATTC
The DNA here is from genome assembly GCF_964106895.1 of Numenius arquata. Lineage (NCBI taxonomy): Eukaryota > Metazoa > Chordata > Aves > Charadriiformes > Scolopacidae > Numenius > Numenius arquata. Next base: position 14,966,825 of record NC_133581.1, read on the forward strand.
ATCATCTCAATCCCAGATCTCTAGAATGGGATCTGATAAGCTTTTACTAGATATGTATTCTAGAAATCAGAAATGTCTTGTTGGTGACAGAATTTGTGATGTTCACTTGTCTCAGTCTCTGCTTCTCTCAAACTCTCTCATTTCCCTGGTATGGGCTTATGGAAGTGTCAGACAAAGCTAGCTGAAGAGATCAGTTACAACAGGATCATCTACTTACTGTTCAGTTGACTCAAAGCGCAAGGGTCAGTATCTCTCTCTAAAGCAGGATGGCAATTTCCTGCCCTCCAGGAGTCTACAAACAGGGAGGCTGTCCCTTCAGTGATATCCATGCTAGTCATGAAGTCATCTGTAGTGTCTCCATTGTAATTGCCACACAAACCTAGTAACATTAGAAATACAGGGGATGGCTAAAAATTAAAGAATGTGTACACAATTATCTGTGTTTCATTCTATAATAGTGAGAAAATTGATTCAAAACTTCTACATGGAGTGTCAATGAATAGTCAAGTAGCCAGAGAATCTTGATTATGTACACATTCAACCCCTGAGCCTATGCCTTCTCAAGTTAAGATTGTTCATGTCTATTCAATGACAAATTCATACAGAAGTTTTCATCTTGTTTTTAGAAGCCTTTTAGAAAAAAGTTTTTTCAGTGGTTTTAAATCATGTAAAAGAGAAAGCCCATGATATACGTTTGCACTTACACGTTTTCTTATGTATCTAAAATCTGTAATCACAAAGAATATACATTTAGACTTTTATAAAGGCTAAAGCCTCTTCCTATAGATAATTAGAATGCATGATATCCCTTTGTGGTTAATGTTGCTGTGCAATAAACATAAACATCTCCATCTGGTGCTTATCAGCTGAGAAGCTTTTAGATTCTTAGGCTCATTGCGTTTACAGTGATCGTGCACTGTGTTCAAGGAACATGTGCTCCAAGATGTAGAGACCACACAGACTAATGTGTTGCCCCTTCATTGTGTAGTAAAGAACGTACTGAAAAAGGCACACATTAAATCGCGAAGAACAGTATTATATTACACATGAAAAATGTCACCCATCTAATTTCTTTGATTAATTTTAAATTTGTCAGCACAAACCAAATTCTTAGCATGTTGTTTTTCCAATGCAGGTATTTTTGTTGTTTGTTCTTTGAATCTAGAGAAGAAAGTTAATTCCTTAAAGAATGATTACTAAGCTTTCAACATTACACTCCCTACATTTTCTCCTTCACATGGGGACTAGATTTCTTACCTAAAGTTTTGCCTTTGAATTGTGATCCAACTTTCACATAGGCCTGGAACACAGGTGATGTTTGAACTACAACTTCCAGCCCAAAGTTTGTGAACATTTGAATGTACATTGAGGACTGTCTGAAAATAGTGACATCTCCTAAAAGAACAAGGATATTTAGAAATAAAGATTTTGATGCATAGGATATTGTAGAGTAATCATTGTAATGCATATACCAGTGTTCTAGCATTCTGTCTACAAGTCTTCTCCTTCCACACACAACTCTCAACGCAGGGAGAGACGCAATTGGAAAGATTCTAAGGTTCCTCTAAAACCTCTGCTATTGTCAATTGCAAGAGAAAAGATGCTGTGTTTGTGTAAAACAGACATTTAATGTAATTTGGATTTTATACATATTTTCTTTACCTGATCTGTAAGGTAGCCGCTTAAGTTCATCATCGTCAGTAAGGAGTTCATTCTGAGAAATCACAATTTTGTCCTGTAAGAAAAGAACATGGAATCAGAAACAATTATTTGTAGTGATGGTTTTCGTATGTTCTTTAACTTAATAGTACTGTCAATGACCTATATCATAGGAAAGGATTGTTACAAGCTTTTTCTCACGTTATTCCATACTGCTTTCAGTTTTCACCTTGAAAATACTCTAACTTCCTGAGTTGATGTGGCAACTGAGATCTTTACTGTGTGTGCATGAACTGGAACGTATCTTGAGTATCTATCCCCCATAATTTTTCAGTTCAGGCTACTGCCAATGAGTTTAAGTGTTTATTTTCCCAATCGGGTTACTGAAATACTGAATAGAACCTGAGGAGGGAATACTTACCTTTGTAGATAGGTAAATTACAGCACTAAGTGACGTCTCAGAATTAGAATAACCAGACTTTTCATATACAGCCATTAAGGTTCCATTGTGTGGCAGGCTGGAACTCTGGAGGAAAACAGTGAAAAGGGAAATCTGTGAATAACAATGATTTGTAGAATAAACGTCTATCATAGGAAGACCTCAGTTTGTGTTCCAACAGGAAACCAAAGACAGACTAAAATATATCTATTTGACGTTTTGTGTTTCTAGACTGCTAGAAATTACCTTCATAAGAACGTAAGTGCAAACCCCATGGAACCTGTATGATCTAGAATCAAATGTGGTAACAAAGGAGCCTCCTTCCAGTGAACACCTTCCAGGGCAGGGCAAGTCTTTGCAGTTCCACTGGCCCATTGTGCATTTACTGAGGAAAACAAGAAATTCTGTGTAAGGTTATTCTCCTAAGGCACTATTTACCAGCAGAGGATTTGATCCTCCTGTCTGGAGGTTTTGCTGTAGCTGATCAACATGCAAAATTGGTTAGTGAACACAGTGTAATACACACATACATTCTGAACTTTCATTTCCACTGTTTTGAAATTTCTTTTCTTTACACTCTAAAAACTCAGCCACTTCCTAGTAGTGGAAGATGTCATTTGTATCACTTTTCTCCTTATGCTTTCATTTTCTTTGTCTATGTATATCAGTTGAATTACTTCAACTTAACTCAAAGTTGCTGAACTCTTGTATAAATTGTCAGTAAACTTTCCTATATTGATTAATCATAAAAAGTGCATTCATTGTTGCAAATCTGAGCACCAAATTCCATTATTTATCCTTTATTTTATTTATTAGAACTATGAGAACAAGAGAAGTAACACACACAAAAATTATTCCTCGTTTTTTTGGGAAAAATTTCCAAATTTACAAAAATATCATCTTACGTAATTATTTTCTGTTGCAAAACAGAAATTCAGTTTTAAGTGCTGATTTGGTCATCAGAAATGTTGAGATTGCCAGAAAGAAATTGTAAATACTGAATATTTGTTTTGTACTAATTTTACCTCTACTTTCACAGAGTAGATAAAAATGTTACTGTTTTGTGTGGCCTGAAAGAGCATTTATATTTGTACAGATTAATCAGGAAATGAGATGTGTACATCTTCAGTTACAAATGTATGATTTGGGGCACTTAAAGAAGGTGGTCTCAGAGATGGTATGACACATTTGCAGCTGTCCCCCAAAAAGTTAGGCTAAATTTTCCAATCAATTGGTCAGGATACTCTCCATCCTCTCATGAAAGTACTGGTTGCTACTCACCAGATCCTACACGCTGCTTTCATTGTCTCACCAGGAGCGTATGTTTTCCCATTCAGTGTACATGGACATTGTTTAATGTGAACACATGTTCGATTCTTTGAGATATCATCAAGAACAGTTCCTGCCAAAGAAAATACACAAAATAAGTACTTTTCCAAATCTTTACTCAGCACTACAGATATTATAGCTTGAGTGCCTTCCAAAATTAGCTTGAGAAAGATATTATTGCACAGCCAGTGCCTGTACTTAGAGATACAACATGAAGGACATTTTTCTCTTAATTAAAATAAAACTGACTCTTTATAAATGATAACACCATTTGGCTACTTTGTTATATGAAAGTGCAGACAATTGTCTTCATTTGAAATTTGAACTTCATTTGAAATAGCAGTGACCTTGAATGTTATTTTTTCAATTTTTTTTTAATTTTTTTTTTTTTAATACTATGACACTAATTCAGTTGGGAATTTTGAAGAATGGATACATTGTATTTCATAAACTACTAAGTCTAGCTTTAAACATGTAACTCACGACAAATTACTTTTGACTAATATAAAATGGTGATGATATTGACATAAATGTCTACATCATAGTAACCCTGGAGGATATTTCTGTTCTGAAACGTCAAGAAATTGTGCAAATGATAGTCATAATCACAATTTTTGTAGGAAGTTCATCTTGGACTAGTTTAAAGGGATTTTACAAAATATATAATATTGCAGAACTTCTCTGAGGTATGCTACCTTTTGCTGGTGCCCTGGAAGGCTAGATACCTGTTTGGGATAGGAAATTAATGAAGTTCAGTCAATGTATATTATAGTACAGAACTCTAAGCTGGCCGCGTAAAATTATCCTGTCGTATATCGTGATCTTCTGAGGAAAATGCTTTCACAGGTCTGTTCTTTCAAATAGTGACCAAGGATCTTTAAGGACCATGACAGTTCAAGACTCCAGCTATACTATGGTACCTGAGAAATGGCAGTTCTAGCAGCACAATGCCCTGAAATGCACTGCTAGTTCATTATTAAGAAGTCTATTCCACTTGACTGGACATATGCCAAAAGCATTTGTATGGGCCATTTAGGATATGATGAATACAGAAATGATACCTTCTGGACAAAAGCAACCATAGGTACAGTGACTGGAACAGCTGTACTCTGGGTTGGAACAGGTTTTAATACATGGAGAACCACATTCCTCATAGATTTGGTTAGCAGAACATTTTCCCACAGCTGCAACAAACAGTGAAAGTGTTAAGATTTTCAAAGTGTAAACATAGAAGAATCTCTCATCTACCACCTAGGGTGGAGAAGATGTGATTTCTGGCACTAACGTTCTTTTATTGTGCCTCAGTACTGAGTTCATCATCTGAGTATTCAGCATTACCATCATATTCACTCTAGCTTGTATTCATTTTTCATGCCCTATTTAATAGAAACTCATTTCAGAAGCTTGAAGAATGTCAAACAGACTATGTTGTAGCCTAATAAACTACCACAAATCAGATTTGCTGTAATACTTCAAGGATTTAAAGAATGTAACTCTTGATGTTCTGTATAGTTCCTGCTTCTCAGACATTATCTGCTTTTCAGACTGTATCTACCTAGCAATTCTAATATATAGAACTCAGCACATGTTTTATTATGTGATAAATTCAAGCAGAGATTTTTCCTTACCTGGAACAGTAAAAATAAGTGAGGTAAGGAAATAGAGGTAGTTAGAGATAAGGCAGACAAAGAAACAAAAAAGATTAAAAAGTTCATTACCCTTGTATATTTGGCATTTATTTGCAAATTCTTAGATTCTCAGCTTTGGCTTTTTGGGAAACAAGGGAACAAGGGTTACTGTTCTTTTTTTTTTTTTAAGCTTTGCCTTTTATTGCTTTATTACCACTCCTAGTAATGGTCTACTGGGAACATGAAAACTGCTATGTCTGGGAGAAAACCAGGCTATTATTTCACTGTGATTAGTAAGAATTACTGTACAACTCTGTGAATGCACACAGTGTCTTACTAATATTTATATGAATCTATAAAATGCCATGAGGAGTTTACAATTTTGAAGGATTAAAACTAATTGCAGACCACAGAAAAAAATGGGTTATCAATTTATGTAAGACAGATAACCTTGGGAAAAATTATTTTAAAAGAAATGCAATTTTAAAGAGTTGAGGATAATAATGGAGCTTAATAGGGAATATTTTCAGTAAGTATGAAGAGAGAATGAAAGAAAAGTCAGTGTGAAGATCAAGAGGAGAACAGAAGAATATGACACCAGAGCTTCTCTCTTTAATAGTCACTGATCAAGGTGTTGGAGGTACATTTCATCCTTCCTCCTTCTCCTTTGAGGTTTCCATGCTCTTCTTTGGTAAAGCCGAAGATCACTGTTGTTTTCTTAAGAAAATAGTTTGATTCAAAATGATAGAGACTTTTCTATAAGTTGATTTAAATTCCAGTTAATCATCATTCTCCATCTATATAAGATATAGCAAGGTTAAGTACCATCTCCTATGAATAAAACATTTGAACTCACAGCAAAAGCTTTCACTTCTCCAGTTGAACACCATTTGATGGGACATAGCACATTGCCTTGAATATTCTGACAGAGTAGAGCAAGTGCAATTGTTTTGTCCTGGCTCACTGCAGTCCTGCATATCAAGCTGGCAACGAATGACAAATCCATCCTTTGGCACACTGCATGTTGGTGACACCAAATTAAGTAGCTGAGAGCAGATCATGGCCTAAATAAAAAGACAAAGAAAATTGTTCCTAGTAGTGTTTCTGCCATGTGAAAACCACAATAGAATATCACTGTTAGTTTTGATTTTCTTGTTGGTTTGTTTGTTCTTTACCCTTATAGCTTAGTAATATGTATTTTACTTAAAATGCATAAGCAAATCACAAATAGAAGGGAATATAAATCCATTGTAGAACAGAAGGATCTCGATATGTTGAATTAGTTCCACTTCTCATTAAGTTGAAAATCAATCCCCCTAAAAATGGCTGAAAACACTCCAGGCAGGGATGTTGTCTCATGGAGATTCAATTCCAGGACAAACACCCGTGATGTGAAGATAGCAACATTCATTCCCCTTTGAACAAATGTTTGATAGGTTTTTATCACCTACCACCTTGCCTACTGTAGTATAAAGTCTCAAAGAGAAACAATGTAAAAAGATTAAACCTCCCAGCCAACAGAAGTTCTCCACCAGATCGAAGTAATTTTTCAGTGTGAATACAAGTATTAATTGGAACAAGGAATATTTGGAACTACTATTTGTAGTAATATTTCAGAAAAGTATCTTCCTCACAGGACCCATACAAACTCCTGTTCTTTATTCCTGCTTTTCTTGTTAAAGACATGGTATAAAACTAGTGTTTCTCTGTTTTTCTCTTCTGGGAAAAGATCCCCCTACTAGTTTAATGCAAAGAACTCTTTTTCTTTCTCGTATCATGCTATACAAATTTTGACTTTGTCCATTTTCATGGAAGTCATTTTTATGAAACCACTGCCTTTCTGTTGTTAGTTTCTATCTATCTTTCCACCTCTGTTAAGAATAATGCTGCAGAAAAGTCAAGATCTTTCTTACGTATTTTTCGTGAGGAATAGAGGAAACTGGTATCTCCTCAGATAGGCAGATCTCTGATGGATCATCCATTTTTTGTAATGCAGCAAATTTGTAGGTATCCAGCAATTTACCTGTAAATTGAAGGGTTATAATTTGTCAGGAAAAAGCCATCGTGGATTTGTTTAATTGTTGCAGTGATGTAGCAAAACTCAGATTCTACTCTTTGTGAAAGGTCCTACTGATCAATCTTCCTGATGATAACTATTACTTCTTTTGCCGTTTACCTGGAGTCTATTCAGTAAAGCATACTTTTTTTCACCTTGATCATTTCTCTGAGCTATTTCCTAATCTATCACTTCTATTATCTGACATGATACCAGCTGCTACTGTTTATCTGCCAGCTGTGTTATCTTTTGCCAACTGCTAATTCATGCCTCTTCTCCTCACGCTGCATTCTTATACTTTTCCCCTACATGTGAGTTTAAACTCATGTCCCTTGTGGAGTGGTCTTGGCATCCAGAGTTCCTTTAAGATTAAACCAAGCCAGAAAATGCTCTCCAAGAGCATGTGTAATGAGCTCTAACTACTAATGGGCATTAGCTCAACAGACCAGATTAGAGTAACTCTGAAGTCAACTCCCTAAACCACATATAGTGCAGGTATCAAGTCCTCAGCACTGACTATTTTGTTCTAAAGATCCACCCTTACTGGGACACATTACTTGTTAATATTCTTGTCCACTATGTTTTTTTTTTATTATAGCCTCATTCTTTCTTCTGCCTAACATAATAATTTCCCTCACTGTGCCTTGCCATGAACCTAGACTGTTCTGAAAGTTAGGTGAGAGAGAGTGTAATCCTTACTGCCTGTTTCTAAAATATGAGTCCTTATCACTTGTCTGAGGAACCCACAATATTATAACAACAGCAAATAATAGTGTGTAGTATAATCATGTGATATGTATATTGGTGACCTACGAAAATGCTTTACTCAATTCTGAAACTGAGTGAGCAGCCAGAGCAATGTTAATATAGTATTAAATTTCCTATTTGATTAAGTTTAACTAGTTCTCCTTCCATCCAATCTGTCCTCAGATCTTACCTTCACTCACAAATTCATTCCATTCATAACCATCATAATTTCCACACATTCCACAGGTTTTCCCCATATATTTTTTTTCAGTCAAAACCTAAAATAAAATAAAACATTTAAAAGGATCACCCTAAGCAAAATTATCTATACAGCATTACCTTTCTCAAACAAACTCAGTTCAAGGATCCAATTAAAGGTGATCCTTCTCATTAATTTCAGTGACTTGATTGGAGGAAAAGTTTTGGAAGCATTAACTTCTTTTCCCAATAGACAAACAGGGAGTGTTGTGATTTTTTGATTTAATAAAAGAATAAGATTCTAAGACATTTTCAGAGAATTAAGGGGACTAATATTCTAAGGAGCCAGAAAAAATAGATAAGGAAATGATGCTGCTTCCTTGCTCATTTCTTTGTTGACAGAGCATTTTTTTATCTTAAGAAATTGAAAGTTACAGGAAGAAAATCTGTTTTCAGAAGAAGGTTATTCAGTTATCTATTGCTCTGGAGAGTAAAGAGCTGGCTTCAATCAATGAATTATTATGAAAACCTTGGATCAGAGGAAATAATCTGACTATACGTAGAATATAGTGTCTAACCATCACAGTAGCATTTCCTGTTATATCTGTGATAGTAATGTTGGTAAATCTCCCAAACAAGTTATTACATAAAATCACCCTTAGCAGACTTAACAATATACAATTAATTCAGTGTCTTTTGTGGTATTACTATCACAGGTCATGCTGAGAAAATGTATCTATCTCCTCATCTGAAATATATAAGGGAATTTGGAGGGAAAACATTAAAAGATTCAGAAAAAAGAAAGAAACAAAGGAGCTGGTAGGAGCACCATATTTCTGAAAAGATGCCCAGGAGAAGCACAGTAGAAACGACAAAACTATGGCATACACTATTAAATTCTAACAGCTTTAAACAACGTCAGCATCCCTTTAACAAAACTTTGTAGCTCCTGGAATATCCTAAGGAAAGTTTAAAATCTGTGAAAGCATCCTCAAGTCTCAACATCGGTGGCTTTTTTAATGGTGGCATTGCCAATGATAGAAATGAAAGGAACATGCAGGTATAAAAAGCAAAGTTGTTTATTTAAAGAGGAGTGGAGGAAGCAGGAAAAGAATAAATATCCAAGTAGTAAGCACATGCAAAAAGAATCCATTAAGTCTAAAGAGGTCTTGTCATTCCCGTAAGTCTGTGAGAATTTTCTCTTCTGCTTTATGAGAACATTTTACTAACCATGAGATAGTCATCATTGTTCCACATGACAACTAGCTCCATCTCCATCAGCTTGGCCACCAGACGGATGTTGCGTCCATAAGGTGCTATTTGAATTCCATTGCTGGTGTAAGGCAACTTAACGACACTGTAATATGATGAGAAGAGAAACTGACCTTCTCATACCAATATTATGCAGGTATTAGTTATATTCTTTAGATATAATACACATACAATGTGAGTAATGTAGTAGTAGCAGTAGCATGAAATATATATTTTTTTCCTTTGTAACTGTAACATTTTAGTATACATTAAAACTTCTGTTGATTGAAAATCATTGTCAGCAGTTTCATAAAAGAATCACCAGGAGATGATTGCATACTAATTATGCTAGTGAAAATGTTTGCATGGGACTTGGCATCTTCACTTGGTTTGGTTTCATTAGGGTATAGTTATATGTTTCAAGAACTTGTAACAGTACAGTATGTGTGGTAGAACTATTGTTGATTATCCTGAAGAGCTTCTATGGACTATAGCTTGTTAATATAGGAGTTACTACTAAGACTAAAAACTGACAAGGTTAGAGAAACTCAAAATGGGGATGTTGTAGCAGAATTATGTTTTCATTGTTGTGGCTGAATTCTAATGCTACAAACTAAGAAAGAAAGAACAAATATATTTTGCTAAGTATTCAGTAAGTATGGGATACAACCATAGGAAAGTTGCTTGGAAGGGACTTGGTTTGGAAGTTTCTTCCAAGGTCCCTTCCAAGCGAAGCCCAGACCAAGGCTTCCAAGGAAGCCCAGACCAGCCTTCCACCTGAAGCAGAGCTATGTGCAACACTAGACAAGGTCAATCATGGCATTTGGTTCTTGTGAACGTAAGGACAAAAATTTAAAATGCAGATCATTGGGTTAGGCCTGTAGATTCATATAGTTTTACTGGAACATAAACTAATAAAGGAGGTTTTTATAAATACAGTTTACTAAATTAAGGTATAGATGCAAGATGTCTTTTTGTCATGATGGTTATTGTACATAGGTAAGTGTAATAAGATACAGACAATCCACAGTCAATTATTTCCAGTAGCCGCATGTACTCACAGACAAAAACTCAGCACTGCCTATCTGATAAAAATGCTGAAAAATTCCATGGAGAAATGTCCTTGTATGGGAGCAATTTGTGTAGAAGAATGAATGATGCAGAATTCCTCAGTAACACAGATACTTTCTGGACACAGTAATCCTTGGAATAACATGAACAGTCAGTGCTCTCATAAAGAAGAACTTCTTTGTAAGGCCCTCCAAGATTTCTCTGTTGGTGGTATAGTTCAAAGTTTCTCTTGTATCCTGTGTATGTGCTATCTTTAGTACAGAGGGTTCACAGTTATCTCCATGTCAAATAAAATGAACTCTAAGCAAAACACAGGAATTTCAGCTAATGCCTACTAAAAGGTATAAGCTGTTTCATCCGTGCTTGTAGTAGAGATAAGCATAAGAAGACTGGTAGTATCTAGGAGACTGTAGTGTCGATGTGAGAACTGTTTTGGTCTGAGAATAGTTTATTATCCCTTTGCCTATACAAATGTACTCTAAGTTTGATTCAAATAACTGCAAATGAAACACTTATCTAGAGAGTGTGGATGCTTGATAGGAAGAAATAGGAGTAGAGTCCAGTTAGGTATGCTAACTTCTCTAATTTGTTAATTCATTTTTGATACAAAGTAGTTTTCTTTAGTCCAACTGCTTTATAACTCCTTGCTTTCTTTACATACTTTTCCCCCCAATTCATTGCAGAATCTTACCCAACACTCCTGACAGAAATGCTGCCTTTCTCAACAATGACAACAGAAGGTCCCAGCTCAATAATGATCCTTGCAATTTTTTTGTCCAGCCCACGGCGGAACTGAATGTTGAAGTCTGGGCTGGTTTCATCACATACAGTTGCAAAGATATAGTTGCAGGTCCCAGTGAAGTCATACTGGTATTTATCAAAGGTTGAAAAATGCCCTCCACCCCAGGTAGAACAGGAATCCTTGCTCAAAACTGTGTAAGTGAAAGAGGAAAATGGATTTAGGTTTCCTAACAGCATATTTGCTCATTCTGATTGCCATTTCAAATATAAATATCAGCAAAAACTAGTAAGTTTCTACTTAGATTAATTATGTAAACAATATCCTAGCTGTTTTTTTTTTGTAACCTCAAAATTTTATCTCAAGTCAGGAAGTGAAACAATCGATGAAATTAGAGCAATATTCTTATTTACTGTAAGCAGAGGAGAGGTCCCTAGCTTCCTAGCTCGGGAAACACTCTTCCATCTCCTTCATGGGTAATATGAAGACTTACCTTGTTATTTCAGTCTGCTTGATCTGTTTGCAAAGGTGACAACTTGCTACTGGAGAGATCTTTAACATCTCAGGCACAACATTTACGAAGTTATCTATCTATGGCATTACTCTGTCATGATTCATTGCACAGTCTTCAAAGCCCAACTTGTAAGTCCCCACTTTTTTGGTTCTGGGTTTGTGTGACAAAGTTCCAGCCAGCTTTGTAAATATATTGAATGTTTTAATCAGTACACCTTTTTAAAATGTAATCACTTTTCATCTGAATGGACAGATTTTAGGAGGTCAAAATGGAGGTCAAAAAAAGGAGGTCAATCATATTAAAAGAGATACAACTCCAGCGCTTGATGTTAGATATTTCTATACCTACTTAAAGCATTTGAACAGTCCCTCTGAAGTAGATAGAACTACTGAAGTAAGTAAAATCGTGTCCTTGGTTATGTATTTCCAGACTCAGATTGCTACTTTTAATTTTTTCATTATTTTTGGCTATGGAGTTATATGAAGCCCAGATATCTTAGAATATATTTTAGAAGCACAAAGTATCAGATAAGTTTAGCAAAGTCTACCTGCAATTTGTGTTCACTGCTTGAAAGCCAAAATGTTTTTTTACTCTTAAAGTGTGATCAAACTACTTTGCTACTTGTTTTACTCAGGTCATGTAGATAATACTGTTTCCCAATGAGCTGTTACCTGTTGGCAAAAAGTACTCCTCTTCCATACTTCTGTGCTGTCCCGAACGTCTGACTGGAAAATAGGAATTGGCTAATTGTTATCATTGATTCTTCATGCCCAATTCCAGCTAGTTTAATATACTGTACTTAAGTGACACTGACCAGCAAACCCCCAACTTTTTAAGAGCGTGCCAAGGAATGATCACCTGGGCTTGCACAATGGTCAGAGTGCAATAGGTGCCCTTTCTATAAATACAGGAGTGTCTTTAGTGTATTTGTTTTTATTTAAATATTATCAGAGAAAAACAACAAATGGGAATAGCAACAACTCAAGAAAGTTTAAAACTATAATATATAGTTCAGTTTTTACTAAGTTTTAAATTAAGTTTTTATTATTTGAGTTCAGTTTTTATTAAGTGATATCTAGGGATTTTCTTTTAATTTGTTTATATCCATGCCTTACTCTTCCTCTTGTTGTAAGAACAGACAGAAGATAGAGATGAGTTGCTGAAATTTTTTTTTTGGCTGATCACAAATGTTCAACTATTTTTACCATTAGGATGAACTCCATGTAGCTCTTACATGTTTATGCTAAATGGCAATTTACCTAATTCTAGGCACACTCTGCTGCTTCTGCCTAAAAAATTGCTTCTCATTATAGTAAATTTGCATTTCATATAATTCTTTTTCTTCTACACCTCTGCATTTTCCCCAAACTAGATTAAGAATTCTGTTGTCAACCACTGAAATACAGCAACTTTTGGAATACACAGAGCTGCTTTTTAACAGTATGCAACAGTAAAGGACAGTATTTTAATGTAAAACATTAAGATTATGGATTACTAGGAAGAATGTCTGTAAAAATATGATAGAAAAATTGTTCAGAACACCAGGTCTGGTATCCATATTTATTTTAGAAAGGATCTAGTGAAAATTGTGTATTTTTAGAAGGGTTAATGCCTTCTATATCCTATCTTAGTAGAGGAAGAGCACATCCTGTAAAATACAGTATATCATGTTAGCATGACGACCTTTATTCATTTGTGTCATGGATGTGAAAAACTAAATGTTTAATGACTGAAATTTAAATTGAAAAGTCAGTGCCTCACATTTCTTTAGAAAAGAATATGTGAAAAATTGTATTGGTTCTCAAAAAGGGTTGATGTAGCTTGGTTTTGAGTTTTTTTCCAGCAGTGATCATTGAGAGACTGCCCAAGATTAAGAAAGAGGGTAACATCAGGTTATACACATACGCTTCCTCAGATACTCTCACAGTCTCCAATTATTTTCAGTTGAGGGAATTTTGTGAGGCTATTGGGATTTGTCTGCTTATGCCTCTTGTGCTCTGGCTTCCAAGTACTTCTACAGCCTCCTTTTGAACCAAAGTGAAATTTCTTTGTAACAGAAAATACCACAATCACTGCTGTCAAAAGTTACCGTTTTAATTATGAGTTAGCATTTTAATGGCATCCATCTTTCTAACAGTACTTCTGATAGCTAATATGTTTAGTACTTTAAAGCTATAATATGCTAATTATCTTGTGCTTTGGCATGGCACACATTTTTAGTAAGTAAGATGGTAGTATCTGACTATCTTTTGTATTTCTTAGAGTCAGAAGGACTAGCACAAATTTGCAGTAAGTAGGTGGCTGGAGTTAATTTTGCTTACAGATTTGGGTGCATGCACACAAGCCATTCTTAAGAGTTAAGGGGAAACTTCCGGGAAACTACCAGATCTGTAACAACAATACCTTCAGCTGGCACAGATGGATGTTGAAGAAGAGATCTGTCCATACCCTGACTCCCCACAGGCTGCTGGCTATAAAGATGAGAAAGAACTATTCCATAGTCTGATCTTTCACTTGCACATAAATTTGTTTTAACCTGCAATTTTTAAAATAATCTCACAGACTTGGCCTACATGGAGAATCAGCTTTATTTCATTTCCTGGATTTTGCAGCATCAAAAGAATCTGTTTCCTAAATTCTTAGATAATATTAGGCAGTAATCTGCAGGAATGAAAATCAAACAGATCACACAAACTACCTCAATAGCAAATTTCTAAATGTGGAAGGCTACTAAACTGCTCACAGTTTCTATCCTTAGGCATTAAAACCTTAGCATGGCACACTAAAGCCCTTTCCAATTAGTGCAAAACCTACCAGAGTGAGACAACATATTTTAATGTCTTTTTATAAGCAAACTCTTCATTTGGAATGTCTAAAACTAGTGCGTTAAAACATATATGATCCTTGAGGCAAGGACTTATTATTATACATTTTGTGCAGTGTCTTATGCAGTATGGAACTGATGCTGAATGGAGATGTTACTCATGGTTGTTACTCATAGTTGCAAAGTGAATATTAAATACTAGGTCACACACTTACTTCTTTGCAGAGATTCCTTCTGGTTTTGGAGAAAAAAGTGGGGCAAATAATTTCCTTCCAAAGCTGTGAAGGGAAAAAGACAACAGGAAGATGTTATCCTCTGAGTACAAGGAAGTTGAACATTTGTATGCTTATTTATTTATTTTTAAACATGGTACAGGTCAAATCAAGGTCAGCACACATGAATTGTGTCTTGCCACACGAAACTGAACAGAAATTATAATGGAAAACCACATGGAAAATTCAGCTTGTAATAAAAAATTCTTCTACAGCTGGCAAAATGTTACCAAAAGCTGCTCGAAATCCTATGCTATACAGGATTTCCTGTACTTTCCCCTCAAATCCTATGTTCCTCATTAAAAGAATGTGGGATAAATCTTTCTACCATCTAGGTGGAAGTAGTGGAGGGAGATCCTTATTCTTATAACAAGGGTAGATTATTATTCCACCTTCTGGGTAGAAGTAGCGGAGGGAACAGCCAAAACTGGGAAAATATGGGAAAAGTAATGTCGCATGTGTTCTTCACAAGAATCATGGGATCTGTAGCTGAAGAGTGGGAAATTCCTGGGCCTAGTTGTTGCTTTTGCTGCTCATGTTAGGGCAGAATGATGAACACTGTTACCTACTCCCTTCCACACACTTCACAAAGCCTGTTCTGGTTATGAGAAGCCAAGGAATGTTTAGCAAATGTGGAGTCCAGAATGGTCACTTTTCTGTCACAGAACCAGACCTACTGCATGTGCACAACTGCACCATGTCCTCATATATACTCAAAGGTTCTTTTGCCTAGCAGCTTGCTTCCTGCCCAAAGTGTGAAAAGACTAAGGTAGGTGTTGAAAGGGGCCACCACAGCCAATGTACAAGCAGTAAGCCCTGTGCGGGGACAAAAGTGGTACATGCCTGGAGGGCGTTTTCATAGAACCAGTAGCTGAATGGTAACAACCAAAGCAAACTGTAAGAAAAATGACCCAGGGTGCTACTCATTTTTAAAATTTGTCAGATCCAGTATTTCTTAGATACTAGGAGGAAGTATCCTGTAGAAACCACATAATTCTCTATTACATGTTTAGGATCTTTTGCAACAGAGAAAATAGGAAGGTATGTTATGGCAGAAGGTTTCTATAATCGTATAAGCCAGGTCAAATCTACATACATATCTACCTATACACTACAGCTCTGCTGCCTTCTGTTGCTTCCTTATATACCGAAGACAATTAACTGTAATAGACTCTCTACTCAATTCCAACCTGTGCTGCTGAATGTGAGGTAATACTTATCACGTGGTATCTCAACGACTGTGGGAAAACAGATGGGGTTCTGCCTTGTATGTAAGGCTAGATTAAGGCACAAGAGGGCAGTTTGGAGAATAAGAGCGTCAGCACATGCCTTTGCTTTGAATCTGAGATCCAGACATAAACTTTCCCATTGGCTTATGCCTCAATTCTTTTCTGAAATAATACTTATTGAAAAAAAGACATTATTGGGATAAACTAATCTAAGCTTTTAAGAGCTAAAATACTATATTGGTGGAATTGCTTACAATTAATATCTAGACAGAGGGGAAATAAATCAAGGATGTAAATTCAGTGATAGAAGTGCTCCCATCCCAAATGCTCTTCGAGTAGCTTTAGATTCCATTCATCTCAGTCAGTTGTCTAGACTCTTTTCACAGGCTGTGAAAGTAGATACAGATTTGATGATTACAATTTGACTTGCAAAATATGTGTCTAAAATGGAACAAATGGACTATAAACAAAGGTTTTATTTTTCTCCATTGGTATAAAGGAATCCTTAGGTGACTATCTGTGGTTTAAATGCCAAGGCAGAAGTTCAGTGAGATGTATTCCCTCCATCCTTCTTTCTAGATATTGTGTCCATTTCAATGGCACAGTGCCCTGCAAATGAAAAATGAAACTCAAGAGTACAATGTAACAATTTTTCTAAGTTGGAGTAAGTTACCAGCATAATAACTTCTTGATAAACTAAAGAAGAACATTTCCACAAGAAAGAAACAGCACAAAGTGATCTTATCAGTTGTTGAGTTGCAAGTTGCTATACTCACTGCATGATATGCACTTCAACTTCCACAGTATTCTGAAATACTCATCAGAAAATCATTGTAGATCCTACTGATGCTGCCCTGTCCTCTATAATTAGTCAGCGCTGTCCAATAATAGTTTGAAATTTTGCCATTAAGTACATCCTCCATGGTTGGCCTGCAACTCAGCAGGCATCTCCAGAATACAGCATGCTTCTTCCTCTAGGAACTAGTTCCTCTAGGAACTTCCAGGTTCCTCGTGAGCCACGCATCATGGTAAGTACACCACAAAAAATTATAGAGTCAGTTTATGTGGCTATTGAGCTAAGACTCTTTACACCTAGAGTTGCTGCTGCCTTTTTTGAACTCCTTGATTTTGTTATCTCCATTTGTTCAGTAATCTATTATTGTTGGTTTAACAGTGTTCGAATCACTACAGTTTAATCCCAAACTACAAACACTACATGAATGGGATTTAATAGCATGTAACAGCTGCCCCCAGCTGCTACAAATACTCCATGTTCGATATGTAGATTAAAAAATTGAATGTAATAGTCATCCTGGATTACATGGAGCTGTGCAAGAGTTATATTGAAAATAACTAGGGATATGAAATCCACTTAAATATTTTGTTCAAAGAATGGCTAGTAAAATAAATACAGAGCCATTTGCTGGCTATCTGCCAATCAGTCTGTATCCTGTCAGAATGAACTATTAAACTAATCGCAGTATGGTAATTGTTCTCAGCATTTACATTCTTTTTCTCACACTCTGAAGAGATTAGTAAAATCCTCCCAGCAATGTTATTAACCGTTCACAACCACATGAAATGGTAGATTCTATAGCTGCAGCAAGTCCTATGGCCATATGCAGAACTTGTATCTAGGATCCATTTAGGAATTGTCCACTGAAAAGTTTGTCCTAGAAGTAAATAAGATTTCTAAACTACTGAAGTCTTCCTTACTGACATTTTACTACTACTGCTAGTATTCTTTTTTCTTTTGATAAATGGGATGATTTTGAGTTGAGGTGAAATAAATTTGAATTAACTCCATAGAACTTTAAACAGACACTCACTTTTCTTAGATAAAGGAAGTTTTACTTTCAATTCCTACTCTACACTAGTTGACACAACTTCCTTGAGAATTAGATCTGTCAAAGTGCAGTTTCTGTGCGGTCAGTCTGTCTAGCTCATGGCAGCAATACTAGGGAGTCAAGGAACATGACTTACCGTGAAGAAATATGTAATTTTGTTCCTATACTACAGTTTCTATGAGATATACCTGTGGGAAAGTACAATTTTATATTGTAATAACTTCAATCAAAGTATTTCACATCAGCTAAATGAATGAAAACAAAACATTTATGTTTGATGTAAAACACTGAAATAAAATCTTTTTTTGTACTTCCAAACAGAAATAATTTAGGATTTCTGTTTTGTAAAGGGTTTAGTTTTAATCTTCTCATGTGGGACAAAAAAAAAAAAATATGTTGAAATGTCAGAAGTTCTGGAAAAACAAGAGCTTTGAAATAAATTATATAAGCTGAAAATGAAATTCAACAGTAAGGGTAGTTCTAGTCATAGCTGTAATATTAGTAATCAGTTGCACACGTCCATAATGATTTCTCTTCATTATGAAATTATTAACTCCCTTTATCTCTTGCAAAAAAAGATGGCTGAACAGCATGAATCAAGGTAACTTCCTAGTTACATACTTAGTAAGGAAAAAAAAAATGTCACTGTACATAAACATCTCTTAAGGATCCATGCAGTTTTGACTATTGAAATAGCTGAAGTGGTGAAGCATCAATTTAATCAATGAATCAGCATCTCTTATTAAGTATAAACTAGAACTAACAGTTTTAATTTGGTTTTAAAATTCTGTAGGTTTTTTTAATCAGGCTAGTGCATGTTTACTGTTTTTCTTGAATTAGGAAAGGGGAAGTGGGTCTTCCAATTTCCATCTTCCAGACTTCATATCAAATATATGTTCTTACTATTAATATTTACATTTATAGTTACAGTCAGACTCAAGGTATGGAATTTGGATGAAGATCCATGAAGAGAAAAATTGGAATCCTTGCTTTGATTTAACTCATTCTGGAGAGACACGACTTGTGTCTAGAGTTCGAAACAATGAACATCTTGCATGTTGGCCAGTTTTAGAGCATATACATCAACCTCTTACGGTTCAGATATGCCTCCAAAAATTGTCCGATTTCAAAATCTTACTTGACAGAATGAAATCTCTATTTGTTTTCCCAGTCTCCAACCTCACATGACATTTCAAGGCCCCAAAATGTTGATACATCCCAAAGTGGTAAGACTGCTCTGTAAGAATTTCCTAGATCCTACTTCTAGGCTTTTATATTTAAATTCAACTGAAGTTCTGTCCTAGAAAACACAGTCCTTTATAAACGAGGCCCTGTTTGTAATTGCCAAGTTTACACATAAAGCTTGTGGCTGAGCAGGGGTCGACACTAATTTGCCATTTGATTGCGAATATTAGTATTTATAGTAATACATCTACTGATCTAATGTATGTAGTCACGTACATTAAGAAATTGTAGGCATCTGCATTTGGGGTTATGACCCACATTCAGGTACTTGACTTGATCTTGGTTACAATGGTGCTAATGTCTGATTTATAACAATATAGCAGAGATTAGAAATTGGCTCTGAGAGTTTGCCAAATGCTCGAGTTGCTTATATTTTACGGGTTTTTTAGTGCTACAGTTTATATCAGTGATTTAAGGCTAAAACATGTCCTTGTGCAATTTGAACTATATGGCTCATTAAATGTAGTAAACAATACAGCAGAAATAAATTTAACATTGTTCAAACTAAAGCAAGTGAAGTATGCTTTCTAGCAGCTTGCAACCTGTTCTTGAAATCAGAACTGTAACAATGGATAATTACAGAGAATATACATAACAGATAAAAAGAAACGATTTCTTGAGCAATGTCAAACCATGGCAAAAAAGGCTCAGTCCCAAAGAACCCATTGAAAACACTACGGGAAGAGGAATGAGTAAGAAAGCAGAGTAGCTACAGAGTCAATGAACTTACTTGTCAAGTCTTTTTAAAAAATTACACAGTCATCTGATATCCAGATGAGTTGGATCAAAAAAGTAAGACAGAGCCCTTTTAAAAGTTTGAAAAATTATATTGAATAATATATGGAGAAATAGTTTGAGTCATGTAAAATTTTTAGAATTGAATAATTTTCCTGTTTTCCAGCACAGGATTCTTTCTATTACATCATTCTTCCAAAAAAAATAATGCCATCATATAGCTCATACTTCAAATACTTTTTGCAGTTTGCATAACAAAGGAAAAAGGTTTTGATCATCACTCTATACAGAAGATATACAGCTTCCACAATGACATCTCTGGAGTACTGCATCATGAACATCTGAAAGATGAAGGCACTTGGCAGCTTGGAAACACAACCTAAGTCCATTAAAAAATATACCCTGTATCTAGGGAACCAGTTTTATGGAATGATCCAAGAAATCAGTAACCATGTTTCTAAATAAAGTTAAGAACAAATAGTTCTATTTCAGTGATGTGTTTATTAAATATGCAGTTGTGTTTTAAGATGCAGTGAGATAGAAGAAAATGTATAAACTTAATTCTCATGGTTGTGGGAAAGAGAGCAAGACTGGAACCTCATGTGTTGTAATATTACAATGGAGTCACCCACTTTGTTTCAATAAATGCGCATGTTCTTTCAAATCATATACCAAGAGGAAGACAGGCATATTAGACTTACCAGCAGATTGCAGAAAACTGCAGAAGATGAGCAGTATTACTGTCGGAAACATGATGCATGCCCTAATTGGAGAGGTTTTTTTCAGTACTCTCCTCTGTTCCCAGTGGGCAGTGCTGCTGCTGCCACTTTCTAGACTTACCTCTTCAAGCTTGGATGCTTTATATATATAGAATTGCAATGCCCTCCCTCATTCCCATGGCCTTCAGAAACTGCAACAGCAGAGTACCCGCCAAACAGGATCTGCTCTTTATCAGGTCCAACACACCTAAATGCTATTTAGAAAGAAAAGAAAATAGAAAACAAACCTCCTCCAGCTCATTATCATTCTTACAAGGTTTTTATAATGGCTTCTATTTGTAGCAGCTCAAACACATATTACTGCATTTACTGAACAAATTTGGTATTAAACCCAAAAGCCATATGCAAAACGACAAATAATACACAAATTATGTTCACTACTTGATAAGGAGAGGAATAATATTGGACCAGTATACAAGGTGGAAGAATGAAGTGCAGAAGTTTTGGAACTGCTGAAAAGAATGTGTGGATAAAAGATGGTAAGGCATGAATGAACATGGATACAGATCTCAGATTTTTTTATTATCTCATCTTTAATTAACTTTTATTCGCTCTCCTGAGTGATTGTGTTCATCTCTCCCTTGTGTGACTTTTAAGCAAAATTATAAACTTTGCCTTAGTAAAAAGGGCTGTCCATGGTACAAACTTCTTTCCTGAGTTTGCGAGGGAGCTTTTGCCTATCACCGTAGCGCTGCCAAGGGCAGAGGGCAATCTATGCTACAAAATGGGAAAGACAGTTGCACTGCAGTACTCTGGCAACTCTGACAAGTTCATTTCCACCTTCCCACCAGCATCCCAAAAGATCAGTTCCAGCTCTTTTACAACACTTGGATCTCTCCACGTCACAGTTGAAACATTGAATGCACTAGATATGTTCACTGTATCACTGCCACCACTGAACTGACACATACAGGAACTTTACTTGTTTGATCCTGTCCTTTTTCACTAGCACAGCAATTACTTCAGGAAAAAATAGTCTATTTAGAAGACAACTTTCCTCACAAAATATAAGAGGTGTATATTACCTCTCCGTATGAATCTCTTCAGTCTTTCCTGTTTCACCTACGTGGTATTTATTTTATGTAATTCATTACTCGTCTGGATTCCTTCTGTTTTGTCCTTCACTGGTATTGTTCCTTTGCTTAAAAAGTGGCTCGTCACCATGTCCTCAGAGTTATCCCTTCTGAGTGGTGGGAAGAAGCACAGGAGAGACAGTGACCATCCTTTAGTGTACTTTCATCCCTGGCTCAACCTGGTTGTAATTAAAATAAGAACATTAAGTTTTAATTGAAATGAAGGTCTGCCTTATTTTTTTTGCCTTTTCTTTCTCCCCTCCTGCTCCCAGCAACTGAATGGTAAAGTATATGGCTGTTGATAATAGAATTGTGACCCTAAATTCCAAAATTTCTGTTGAAAATTTTCTGCATCTGACTTATAACCGAACAAAGCAGATGAGCAAAATTAAAAAAAAAAAAATATTTTCGGTGAGAAAAAAAAATCTGTTTAGTTAAGACCCAGGCACTTAAGAAAGAATTTTACACCAAGTATTTGACCACATCTACATCATTAGCATATTGCATGGTTTCAACTGGATTGTGAACATTTAGTATTAAAATCCTCCACAACATAAGACAAGAACAATCTCATCACCTTTGACTCTATTGCCCTTGATGCATCATTCTTTTGTTTACAGATCCTTTTCACAGGTTTTACGTTAATGTATTTAAAATAACTGAAGTTTTAAAATGAAATGTAATGATCTGAGAATTACCATTTGACTATAATATTTAAATTTTATGCAGAGTTCATATACTTTAAAAGTGTATGGTAAGTGCTCAACACTTTCTGAATAAACAGGAATTTTTTCCAAAAGGTGTCAATATAAATCCCCGTATCACTTCTCACTTCTGAAAATCTTGATTAAAGTGCAACAGTCTGAATAATTAGACTGAAACTACAATAAATCTATAATTATTAAGGTTTCACAACTGTATGTATCACATAAATTTATGGCAAATCAGCTTTGAGTTCTTATTAATGAAATCCAAACCAGAATTTAATTTTTCACACTTTTATGAAATAACTGCTCTGTGAAGATCAGGAACTGAGGTGTTCCCTAACAACTCAATCTTGATCACTGATAGTGTCATAAAAATTTACCTTCCTCTGACTTTGTGCCTTGTGCCTTTATAATATGAATCTTAAGAAGAACTTGTGAAATGGAAATACTGGCAAAAATTATTACAAATACTTATCCAAAATATTGTTGTTTTCAGTCCCCCATATTTGTAGCAATGTTCTTAGCTGACACTCATTCTGTCTTTGAAGTCAGAATAAAGATTTTACCTTCTTCTATCCTGGAAGGAATTTCACTGAATCAGCCTAAATACTTATGATTCAGCAGTTTTATGTTGTTTTCTGAGAACATCCAATGATGACGTAAGTACAATTAATCAAAAATATCCATCTACAACCACATTTAAGTCAGGACTCTGGACTAAGAAAAAAGCATTTGTTGCAGGACTATGAGAAGTGACTAAGTCCACAGTACATACATAATTATTTTATGTGGAAGAGCTTGGTGAAAAATTGTCTGTCCAGCACTATGTAGTGAGAGGCTGACGCCTCTAATTAATGGGGTTTTGTCAATGTCATAATTATAACTGATTTAGTAACAACATTAACTGTCAGAAACTGGTGTCATATGGGCGAACATAGATTATTGTGGCCATATATATATTATCCATTGAGAGTTTCTAAGTATTTAGGTATAGTTTACTTTCCAGCATCGTGTATACTTCTGGGAGATTTTGAAATGTCAAAGAAATTTATGTTAAGCCAGAAATTATGCATAGTGAGAGGGTCATAACACTTGAACTAAGTAACAGACCATCTTGTACAGTCAAATTCATCTAGGAAATTATAGGTATATCAATTCTAGAATATTTTGATGCTTTTATGAAGATACCTAAGAAAACATGCCATGTCCAACAACATACTTCGTCTTTGTGTATGATTTCAGCAGCTTTGCATATATTTGGTTAAATAGCCACATAAATAGTCTCTTTATTAAAGAGTCAAACCAGAATACAGCATTTGATTAGCCCTAGGCCTTGTGGGTGTTCAAGTAATTTCCCACTTTTGAAGCTTGTAAGAATCTTTTGCACCTTCTGGTATGTAAAGATAATGGCTACAGCTTGATAAGCAATCTGACACAACAGCTGATCTGGTGGGATTTTTTTCTTTGAGCTCCAGTATTTGATTTTCTATCTTATTCAAATTTTAAATCATTGTAAGATATATTGGTTTAACATAAGACTATTAAAATCATACATACTTTAACTTCCAAATGATTGTAGATGACTGGCCTTCAAACAAATGTTTTAGAATATTAATGATAGCATCATTTATGTACAATGAACATAACATTTAATATCTTAGAAATGCTGTATCAGAATTAGGTAAAATAAGGCTCTTGAATACAACTGGGTTATCTTTATTTTTTGTAACCAAGACACTCACTATGACTAGCAGGGCAAGCTCAGTTTCTGTCTGCAATCAAATGGACTGTAGAATTTGAGTAGGAAAGTTTGACATTCCAGGGACAGTCGTGGGTTTGCTTTTTCTTTTTTTGGCATAGACTCTCTCAGGGTAACAGTATCTATTTTTTATTAGCATACCTGATCTATATGCATATTTGAACATATTTGGTATGAATACAGACTTGGAAAGAAGTTTGAAATCATGATAAACATGAAATTGGAATATGGGATTGCCACATGAAGGAGATTTCAGGTCAGTTTTTATCCAACGTCCTGTTGAAAAGAGCACTGCAAATTTGCCTCAGAAATTTCACAATAGGTATGACAGAATGTTTCCTTCAGTATCTAATACATTTTTAAATCTTGGTAAGATCACATTATGGAAAAATAAACACTGTGGAATAGTTACAATTGGGGAAGCTCCTCAGGAATATCTCACTTTCCTTAAGGAACTTTGCATTTGAAAAGAGCAGGAGCACATCCATATTACTTAAGATTTTGACTGAACAGTAGTGTCTCTGCCGTATAAGGCAGAAACACTAAATTCCTATAGGGACAATTGAATATATGCTGACTACATCTCTCATGCAAAATTTACAAAATATTAATATAAACGGAATTTAGCTACCAACTGAACAAAGCTTTCAACAATGAATGAACGAGAATTTTGCCCTGGACATGGAAAACCAAAACCAAACCTGAGTAACCTTTTCTTTCTACTATTGTGGAAAAAATGGAGTATTTTTGATTTCTCCACTACACTGGAAAGGAGTTAAAAGGAAATATTCTTATGCTGGAACACATACTGAATATTGTATGTCCTGGTCTTCTGTTCTCACAAAAAATAGCTTTAGTAAAAAATTAAAGAAAGAAAGGCAAGTAGTATTTTACATAAAACTCTTTAAATAAAGGCGAGAAAACTCAGTATTGTGAACACAGGAAGAAAAGAGGAATGCAATGGCTAGTCAAGTCAAAATGAAATGGGGAAGCATTAGTGTTTCACCTTACACAGGGTGATTTCATTACTATTCCATGATTTCAAAATAAACCAGAAGATCAACATAACTGGCATTACTATACTAAACATAAGAAAACAAGCTCACACTTTTTCTGCCTGTTTCTCATTGTTGTCTTTCAGGTAATTTAGCCAGGGAGTAAAGTACCACATACACTGCTGCTTCTCTAGGCTGAGCTTATTGTACACATCAGGGGCTCCTGTCTAGTAGCTGGCAGGCAATCAGGCAGGCAGGCAAAACATAGCCAGCTGGTTGCCTCTGCTGCCAGGATGCTTTCCAAAGAAACTGACATTAAAATAGATACATGTTCTGAGAATATTCCAATTGTGGTAAATAAGAAAATTTGGGCTTAGAAATATTCACCAAAAAAATCATAACCAGCTATGCCCCTATCCTCAGCATATGTCCAGCCTTCAGAATCCCCTGATATTTATGTCATTCTCTGTGTCTTTCTATCCACCTCTTTCCATGTTTTTTGTACACTTAAACTTCCCAAACAGTACCTAAAAGAAGCCCAGTGTGATTGTGCCATCAGACACTAAATAAACCACCTTATGGTTTTAGTAGCAATCTACACTTCCTGTTTTACTTTTCATCACCAAAATCAAGAGAATTTTCTTTCTTGGTACCTAGAAAATGGTCCATAATTCTAGAATTTATCAGATCCAGTCTTCAAAACAGATGAGATACCTCACACGCAAAGAGAACAAAATGCTAGTGAGTAGACTGTTAGGGATGTCATTCACTTGGAGCCAGCTCAGCTGTCCTTGGGTATCTGACTTCAGATATTTAAATGTAAAATTTCATCTAACAATGTAAATTATGTTTTGTTGCAATGTACAGAGACATGGTGCCCATAGGTGTTACGGAGGATTTAATTTCCTGTTTTACAGTGGATATAGACAAAAAGTGAATACAAACTAAGAAATAACTAACAGCACTCTTACACTGTTCCAAAAGTACTTTTGTACTTAAATGACTGTAAAGTCAAGTCTTTCCCATATACTTGTTAAAAAAAAAATGTAGAAAATAATTTAAAACTCATGCCTCTCAAGGTGGTAAAGACTTCATCAATTGGTTTTTAACTTTTAATTATAATTTGTTGGGGACAATGGCCTGAGACCTCCCTGTGTTGGCTTTATGCCTCTGGCATTCACTTTGATGAATATCTCAGATACTATAGCTGTGGGGACCTTGGTTGGTGTCATTCAGTCTTTGTGTCCTGCCAACATGAGAGGCTGAGAAAGCCTGCCACTCCCGCAGTTCTCTGAAGCATATCCGCTGCGCTGAAGACAAACTTGGACAAAATATTTGAAGTGTTTCTGGAGTAAAATGTGAGAGAAGAAGCCCCATACAAAACAAAGCAAGGCCTGCCACTGTAAGAATATGCTCTCACATGACACTGTGTTATCCTTTCTGGGCACAGGAACACGGGGAAGGCAAAGTCTGCTCTCATTCCCCAGTCTCTCTTCTCCTGCTTCTGAATTCTGTGTGGTTGATGCTGGACTTAAACTGGTTTGCATTCTGATCTCTGGAGCAGTCTGGGCTGCACAGTTTGTTCTATAACACGTAATCCTAAATTCTTGTCTTTTTAGCTGCAGTGCTGACAGAAAAGAACAGAATGGTACAACTGTGGAACAGAAACTATAGAGAGAATGTCTCCTTGATTCATGTCTGTCTCCTCTCTCTTGATACTTGTGTATGACTTTTTAATTAGAATTTCCATCAAACACTATGATTGTGAAAAAAATCTGTGCAGTATCTCTTAATGCCAAATTTGTCTGTAGACAAAGACATTGATTCTCTCATTTTCATTTGCTTTTAGTAGTGAGAATAAAAGTATTCCCTCTGGCTATTTCTTGGCTATTCATGATGACCTTATATCAAAGCCTAGAGACAGATTAGACTTTATGTTGAACTCAACACAAACTTGGTGTGCTCATTTTTTTCCCAAATAGAAAATGTTGATACCATTTTTATTTGGTGGGTTTTTTTGGTTTTAATTCGTAACATATTTTTTCCCCATGCTAAAACAATGTGTATTGTATTAGCATGACAACATTCATCCTATGAGAAAAAATTTAGGGAATTTAGGTAATTTTTTTTTTTTTTCAGATTTCAGGCTTAAACAATTAATCATTATTGTTTTTCTAAGGGAAATTCAGGAATTACTCTGAATTGTAAGTCAGCAGTTTTCCTGGCAGCATGTATTTTGACTCTATGCAATACAACAGAGAATTAGAAAGCATTATACATGAAAGCAGCTGTGGTCCAAATGCTTCTAGCTTCCTTAGAACTCAATTCATTAAGTAATATAAACAGGAAACGGTCTAAGTTCTCCTAATTGCTGTACTCATAATTGCCATGCAGCTGAGCTAAATCTATAGCTTGTAATTAATGTTCAAACTGGACAACTAAATAACTAAAGTTATTTACCTCTTGTTACATCACAGCTCTATTAATTTAATAATCAGAGAGATTTTATTACCAGATATAGAATGAAAAGCAAATACATTGTGTAAACAAGGAATCCATTAAGTACAATCTTTAACCTCTACTGGTAAGGAAGTAAAATAAAACCTGTATTTACACAAATATTAAGAGCCGGGAACAGGAAGTCAGTGGCAATCACTTGTTTGACTTGCCTTTTAATATGTGTGTATTTTAGAACAAATAGTCTCCAGTTGATGCTAATATAACGTATCTGCTAAGATAATATGGACCAAGCATATACTCTTGTATACCCTGTACTTGACACATACTGATCCTTTTTCTTTTTTATATATTTTGGTCATTTGGATTTAAAAAAAAAAAAAAAAAAGACAGATGTTGACTTTGCCAAAGCTTAGACTTCTGAATCATGATAGAACAGATTCCAAAAGCTTGACTTATAACTTGTTCCAGTTATAAAGAAATGAAGTTATTGGAAGAATGAAACAAAGTTGAGGGTTTAAAAAGCATGAAGGGATTAATGAAGGTAGTTTCCATGCATACAGGTTCAAGAACAAGGGACAGTATGGCATTTTTCCCATGACCAGAGAGCACTATGTATGGAGAAGCGCAAGAAGAATGCATTCATAGAAATCATACATTCTTTTGCAGCAAGAACAAACAGCTTGCACCACTTTTGCATATCTCTGCATTTGACTAGTACAAACATATGATGGAACTGCAGCTGCAACTTGCAGCTATTATTTAGAGCTCCTTGGCCTCTTAGTCCTGACAGCTGTGTTTCTGTCATGTCTCTTTCTGTCAGCTGATCCTTTAACACGTTAAGACTTTACTGAATGAAGAGACTGGCAGCCATTTTGTGTTTATTTTCATGCAGAATAAAGGCATCAGCACTATGTTTTCTCACAAATATTTTTTTGTCTTTGTTTTTCACCCTAACTACATGCTACAGATTCAACCTGAAAGCTCTTTGCTTCTCTGCATGATTAAATATAATTGAATCTATATGCTATTATCTGTCACACTGTTACAGTAAGAACAGTTTTTCTCATGGGCAAAAAACCCCACTATTTGAAAGTTCTGTGTAATTAAGTGCAGATGCACTCTTAATACTCTGAGGTTCCTACGGAAGATTAAACATAGTATAGCATGAAGAATCAGTTGGAAAATGAGAACTAAATATTAAATTGCCTTCATTTGGCAGTTTCACCTCTCAGTTTTTAAACTGAGCATAATATAGCACTGAATTGCTGCAGCAAGTATGTAGTTACATCTTCAGTATCTCAAGCTTGGATTTTCTCCCCTTGGGTCAGGTGGTGGGTGTCTCATATGTAAATATACAGGAAAAATATAAAGAACTATTTCACAGAGCTTAGGTAGGATCCAGACTTAATTTTACACTTGTGAGTATGACTACTCCCTTGTGCTCTTTGTTAAAATAATTGCTAAATTATTAGTAGGTACTCTCAGTGAGTTGTTCTCCACCTTTTTTTCTCAGACATTATTTGCTTTCAGGTACACGTTCCATTACTTTAATTATTGACTTGAAATCTCTAGTTTCTCATTGGTCAGTTTAAGAACAAGGAGAAACATGCAGGATATTATGCACCTACAATACAATATAAACAAGATATTTGACAAATGTGTTTTCTATCTAAGGTGCAATATGCTGATACTTCCCTAAGAAGACAGACCATACATTGGTAAATGCATCTAAGATCTTATCCAAATAAGCCAGATTACTTAACTATTATAATTAGACTCAACATATTTTCCACCTGTTAATACTTACTGTGTATATAAATGTATATACATATTGTATGGATATACATATACATACTGTTCTTTTGACCTTTTCTGGTGAGTTGGGAGAACTGTGCTGCTGTCAGTTTTGCGTACAACTCTACACAGAACTGAAAAATTTGACCAAAGTGCTTAATGTGGCCCAAAGCATGTGAAAAAATGCAGGGCCAGGCTTTGTTCCACTGGTGTAATTCTGCTATGTGTCAGTAATTCCATTTGAGTTAATGTCACAGTTGTTCCCAGGCCTGTGATTGCCGAGCTGCGTATAGTATACTTATTTTAGTTTTGTCAACGGAGTATCAGTAGAGTACTTACCTGTTGAGAATATGAGGTATAACAGAACTTGAAATTGCCAGTGGGATATCTGGCAAGTTGAACTGCTCCTATGTTTACATATTTTTAATAAAACAAAACTAATGCACCCATGAATGCTGGCAGTTGCTGAACTCTCATGTACTTTAAAGGTAATATTCCCTAAGCCTCAAAAGCAATGGAAAATTCATATCTGAGAAGTACCAGAATGTAAAGACAATTAAAAAAAGAACCCGACCCAAAATGGAACTTTAGCTTTTCTTTTATCATCTTTATCTATCTTCCACACATTTCCAGACAGAACTCAATTTATTTGTGTTTCATTGATCTCACCTGAAAAGCTAGAGCCTTTACATATACTCTCAGTAATTACTACAACCCCTCACTATGTGGTGGAGTGGTGCCTGTGTAAATGTGCAGATTCAAGGAAATGTCATGTATTCCTTGCCCTTACTGAGGAAGCGTGTGGTTCTGGTTACTCTGGGGTTTGGTAGCCTCTGGATTTTCAATCAGAAGCAGACATTGTAAGGTCATATATTTCATACAGAGTCAGGAAAGAATGGGAGGACCTTCTTTGTGTTATCCTTTCTTCTCCTGCAAGAACTGCAAATACAAGGACAAGGGAGTTCGATTTTCAGAGCATCCTTACTGACTTCTGGTTTTCATCTAGGAAGGTGGGATTCCCACAGAGCTTTATTTTGAGAACTGAGTCAAATTCAGTTTCAAACAGCATATTGGATTCCTACTAATTACCACTGATATATCTATCTTCTGCTGTATCACATTTATGATCTTGCTTGGGTTTCTTTCAGTAACTCATTGAGAAACAAGGCTACATGTCTTCCAGGTATTGGTTCAATCTCTTATTCTTTCACGAAGGTGAGAAAGATGTATGCAGTGGGGCTCTTGTTTAAAGAGTTGGTGTTTTATAAATACCATTAAATATAATTGAAATGTTGAGATCAAATGCTGTGCACATGATGCATGACAAGTAGTGAGTATTATGGTAGTCTTCTCTGACTCTTGGGTAAGCTTATTCCTCTGACAGGTTAGCTTACTGAAAAGTCCAATTTACTAGAAGACCATTGCTGATGACTACAGCATTTATCTGGAGCTTTAGACAGACTTTTAAGAATACTGAATTCAGACAAGGGAATCTGCTGAAGATAAGGACTGGGACTGGATTTGGAATTGTATAGAAAGACAGCATAGATAACAAAGGACATGTATGATATACTTGTAATGGACTGCTGAGAGGGTGCTCTGCAGCATTTTTCATTGGCTGCCACTTCCCATACAGTGAAAACTTCATGTTCAGATATACCATGTTTCTTCTAGTCAAGCAATAAAAACACTGTGACATTGTTTGGAAAGATGTTTAGGAGCCTTATATCCAATGAGAGACAATGGAAAGGACTGTTCGTAGCCAATAGCTGCTATATGAGAATACCTACATATTACAGCCTATACTGACAAATGGAGGTAGTTTTTCTGCAGAAAGGAAAACTTCACGAGGGTGACAAGCTACAAACTGTTATATTAAAATGTTACTAAGCTGAAGAACATTAGTAAACATTGAAACACTTCTGCTGGTTTTGCCATTACTAGAAAAATAGCAGAAGATACAACTATGTTTGAAATGATGATGAATGCTGGTGAGAGAGAGGAAATGGTGTTTTTCAGTAGCTTTTATGGTGGCTAAACCTGAATACAGTTTTTTTAAGATCTCACTCCTCACATCCTATTTGGGGTGCAAGGACTGAGAGTAAGAAATAAGAATAGTGGAATGACTGCTGGTAGGAGATGGAGGCTTCCTACTGTTCTCTACAACTTCATCTGGCAGTGTTAGAATATGTCAAAGAACTCAGCTTAAGGCTATCTGTATCATGGGTTCTTACTTGGGAAGAGCTTTATCTTGGAGCAAAGAAGATGAACAATCTTGGCCATTCTTTTGACAATCTGTGCCAAGGACATTCGACATTTATATCATCATTCATATACAATTGCTTTCGTTAACACTATGGTTTCAGACAGGGAAACCCCTGGACTGCTGAATGCACATTTATTGCCTATACAGCCTGTCCCTGCATAAAAGTTCTTTCCAGTTCCACAGATAAAAGCAGCACAACACTTAGGACACTGCTATCTGTACTGCTACACTGAGTTGAATCACTGAGGCTATAATTCTCAAGATTATTTTTTTTTAGAAATATGTGAAAAATCACAGCATAAGAATTTGTGGAAAGGCTCTATTAACAAGGCAGTTACAAAGTGTCTGTGCCTTGTGATCTTAACAAATCAATTTCTTGTTACTTTTTGCCAGGATCTAGTGTCAAAATGTACCAGCAACTTACTGTCAGTAAAGGTATGGGAGATGCTCATGAAAGCATGAGTCTGAGACAGACACCTCCAAATAAAAATTCCCATTTTGGTTGTGATTTTTTTCCCAGTACTCCATGGAAACTGGTTTCCAAAATTCCATACAGTACCGTGCTTTGTTGATATCCTTACTTTGGGATCATCCAAGAAAGAAACTTCTGAGCAGCTTTCAGAAGTCTGGAGCTATATGGCATTCACCTGAGACTAGATCAGATAAACTCAACTCGTAATGCCCTGGAGCAAAAATCCAAACATTAGGCTTGTACGTTTTTTGATTCCTCAATTTTTACCAGGTTTATACTTCAAATTACAAAAACATGCTGAAATTCTCTCCTACTCTCTAACAATGGAGTTCTATGGATACCACTGCAAAAATAGGCAGAAGCATTCAAAAATAATAATAAGTTACTGAGATACGATTCTATCCTTTCTAATGACAAACCAAGACTTTCGGTGATTATCTGTGACATTTTGACATGTGACATTGGAGCTGTTCTCAGCCTCGCCCAACTTAGGCCTGAAGCACTGAAAGCCTACTATGCAATAGCATTGATGCTAAGTGAAAATATACAGAAGCATTCACCAGTGGAATAAAACAAACAAAAAATCAAAAAAACTAACCAGCCCTGTAATTATGGCTGTAGTAGCTTGTTTGTGGTTTGTGTGGAGTGAAATACAGTGCTAAAGAGTCTCTCTCTCCAATAGTTAACTCTTCCATTTGTTCCCCTCATGCTATTGAATGTTACACTAAATACTAATCATTTGTTACAGGCTTACTTTCAAGCCAAGAAAATCCATCATGAATGTGCTGTGCTGGTTGCTATGGCATATTCAGACAGACTCAAGTCTTAAAAATTACTCTCAAAGTTCCAATAGCAATGTAGGCTCATGCAGGCATGAAGGGGATGCCTGATTAGGGAAACCACCTGGTGAGCTCAACCATTTTAACCTATAAATTCCTAATGAAATGCCTTTACAGAGGGCTATCCTGAAATAGATTAGCCAATTGCTTTAGCTATGTTAAAAGCAGCACATCCAGCCACCTTAGCCAAAAGTTACGTCTAGCAACTCAGAACTACTGCAAACATAAAAAAAGTGATAAACAACAAAATTATTTCTCAAGATACAGTGAGTCACTTTATTCTCTAGAGAACAACTGAAAAATTATCTAAACCCTGTGATCTAAGTTCTCTATCAATTCTAAACTATTCATAGGCTTCTTTTAGGGGGGGAAAAAACCCCCAACTTCCTGGTAGTGGAAGTTACTTGAAATGACTTACAAATTTAATGTCATTGCAAACATCTTCTGTAACATTCCCTATCCTCCGGCAACTGTGACTCATAGGGTGGTGTATTTAGTAACTGGAGTGCTTTCACCTCTTGGATTCAGGAATGTAACCAAAACCAGCTGCATCTGAGCCTTCAACGTTGCCCTGTGGTAAGCAGAATCAGACCTTACCAAGGCCTTGAGGCCTTACCAATGGCCTTCCCAATAAAACTGAGATTTCCCAAAAAACAATTACCATTTTAAATGATAAGGTTCTGAATGCTTATGATAAAATAAAATTTAAAAAAACCCCAAACAAAAACAGACAAAAAACCCAACACATCAAACAAACAAAAGTAATAGGGGAAAAAAATAGGCAAAGATTGTAAACACATGTTTCCACCCACAGCATCCTCAGAGCACAGCCTTTTAACTTGGGACACATTTTTCCCTCAGCAAACCCCTATGGCCTCAGCCACCCTGTGCACAGTCCCTTGCAGTTTCTCAGGGCTCTCCCATCTGGGAAGGCATACCTGCTCCTCGCCCTTCTCTCCCAGGCTTTCAGCTCAACTTGGTCACACCTTCCCCTGACCCTACACTTCTGGAACCTTCCCTCACCTGTGTATGCTCAGGTGCTTGCAGGGAAACCTCGCCTCTCTTCAGGCCTGCAGCCTGTGCAAGAGGCAACTGCCATGAGGAAGGAGGAGGCAATTTTCCTTTCTACCACTCAGCTGCCCTCTTTTAAGTATTTAAGGTAAAATACTACAAAATGCACACTAAATTGCAGGCAAGTGGACAAAATGTATACTGTCTCTTGTACTGTGAAAAAACTGTGTGGGGAGATGGACTGACACAGCTTGCTAGATACTGTGTTTTGTGACATGTCACTTGTGCAAACGCAGTGAGAGCTTGGATGGAGAGTTTCATGGGGAAATGAGCTGAGGTACTATTAGTGTTAAAATCTGTCTCCTGTTCCTGTACATCAGGAGGATTTATGTTTTCTCAGAAGATAGGGAGCTGCCTGAACATGGGTTTCCTTCACCAGTTACTGGGGAAGTTCCTGATTCCTGAAGGCGAGTGGGGCTTTCCCATGTCAGCAGGCCAAAAAAACCCATGCTCTGAAACCTCCCGGCAGCCAAGGCTCTCTGGTTTATCTCTCAGATGCCTCCTTTGGATTCAGTGATCACTCTGTGATCTATAATGTGTGTGGTCAGTCTGCCAGAGCTCCCTGAAGCAGTGACTCAGAGTGGGTATTTGCTGTAAGTGATTCAAGGAGTGTGTGGTGGGACTGGGTGTACCCTGTCTGGCTGGTTATCACATGCAGTGAAGTGGGAATAGCATGCAAGCATTAAGCAATACCGAAGTTTTTTTATACCAAAGTATAAATGTCTGTCAGTGATGCTGGCCTGTGTGAACCTGATGGAGTTTGTTTCAGGCTTGGGTCTTTTTTCTGTCTCAGTGTTGTATATGTGCCACTGCCTGCAGCACTTTCGTTTGTTCTCCTCTAGGAACATGATAACCTGACTGATTTTTAGCACCAAATTTTACTACTGTAGTTTTAAAATCTGTTGTGAATAATGAGAATATTGAGATGTCTCAAAAAAAAAAAAACCCAAAACCCAAACAAACTTGGTAAACATTGGGTACCTGCTGGTAGAAAACAAACTATAACAGATATCAAAGATCATGTTGTCTTTACAGCTGTCCATACTTGCATGTGAATGAAAGTATGTCTCCCCCAGCCCTGTTTCCTCAGTTTAATTTGAACCTAAATCTTATTTACTTGTAGCATGTAGTTTTGAAACTTTTTGTTGAAGTACATAAAAATAATCAAAAAAATAATAAAACCCAAAGGTCATTTTTGTAGATACAGTGTATCAAACTGAACTCAGCTATGGGATTGATTTAGTTTGTTTTGATTATTCAAACTTTAGTCTTAATTTTCCTTAAATTCTTTGCTGTAACTTATTCAAAAGTATATATGCGCGGCTTTAAAATCCATTTACCAGTGAGGTGTCAATAAGCAGCATTGTCTTGATGTAATTTAAATCTAGCATGCTAAGAAGATACATTCAGTTGATATGTTCTAGGCCAATAGCTGGAAGTAAAATAATAGGGTTTATTTTCTGAAAATGTTTTTTTGTTTTGCAGATCAGTAATAATTCTGTGGGGTTGGAGTTTGTTTGGTTTTAATTTTTGTTAGCTGCAAGTATTGCTGATTTAAATCTTAGACGGTCAACAGGCACTTTACTGTCTCTGGAATCCAGGATTCTGAGTAGGTTAATAATCTCCAGCATCACTTTTGTATCAAGGAATCCAACAAAATTTAAAATGTTTACTCTTAGCTGAGTTTCCAGGACTTTAACTATGCAATAAATAGATAGAGTATGTTTACATACTGCTAGCAGTCAGTGAGTCACTATTTAATATTTGCATTCAGTGACGATGATGTTAATACCAGATTGTGATATCTCTGCGAGTTCCATACTGTTTTTTTTACACTGCAGGTCTAACAGCCAAGTATATCTCATCTTGTACCTATTGTATCTAAAAATCTTACAGGGTATTTGTATAGATTTTGCATAGATTTATATACATTTTTTTAAGGGACCAAAAGAATCGTTTGAAGCAAAGCAGACGTGGACAAAATGGCTGCTTTAAATCTTTTGTCAGTATTTCTTTGGGGCAACTGCTGAACTTAAAGGAGAGCTTTCAGAGTGAAGTGTTGCCTATCTGAAATAGGAACTAATTAAAAGGAGTTTTGACACTGTCCTACATAACATCCTTGTCTCTTAAATTGGAGAGACATGGATAGGAAAGATGCACCACTTGATGGATAAGGAATTGGCTGTATGGCCACACTGAGGGTTATGTCAATGGCTTGATGTCAAAGTGGCGATCAGCAACAAGTGGCATTCCTCAGAGGTCAGTACTGAGAGTGCTGTTGTCTAACATCTTTGTTGGCGACATGGACAGTGGGATTGAGTGCACCCTCAGCAAGTTTGCCAACAGCACCAAGCTGTCTGCTATGGTCAACACACTGGAGGGAAGGGATGCCATCCAGAGGGACCTGGACAGGCTTGAGAGATGGGCCCATGCCAACCTCATGAAATTCAACAAGGCCAATTGCAAGGTCCTCCATGTGGGTCAGGGCAACCCAACCACAAATACAGGCTGGGTGGAGAATGGATTGAGACCACCTCTGAGGAGAGGGACTTGTGTGTTGGTGGATGCGAAGCTCAACATGAGCCAGCAATATGCGCTTGCAGCCCAGAAAGCCAACCGCATCCTGAGCTGCATCAAAAGAAGCGTGACCAACAGGTTGAGGGAGGTGATTCTGCTCTGCTTTGCTCTGCTCTGGTGACCCCACGTGGAGTACTGCATCCAGCTTTGGGGCCCCCAACATGAGGACATAGACATATTGAAGCGAGTCCAGAGGAGGGCCACAAAGATGATCAGAGGGTTGGAGCACCTCTCCTATGAAGACAGGATGTGAAAGTTGAGGTTGTTCAGCCTAGAGAAGAGAAGACTCCAGGGAGACCTTATAGTGGGTGTTCAGTACCTAAAGGGGCCTACAGGAAATATGGGGAGGGATTCTTTATCAGGGAGTGTAGTGATAGGACAAGGGGTAATAACTTTAAACTGAAAGAGGGTAGATTTAGATTACATATTAGGAAGAAATTCTCTACTGTGAGGGTGGTGAGACACTGGAACAGGTTGCCCAGAGAAGTTGTTGATGCCCCATCCCTGGAAGTGTTCAAGGCCAGGCTGGATGGGACTTTGAGCAACCTGATCTAGTGGAATGTGTTCATACACGTGGCAGGGGGGATGGAACTAGATGATCTTTAAGGTCCCTTCCAACTCTAACCATTTTATGTTTCTATGAATTCTTTTGTTTTGGACACTTTTAATAGGCCTTGCAAGTTAATTCAGGCTCTTTGGATCCAAGCTAGTTCTCTCCTTCCATTTAAAAATAACTGGGGAAAAAAAGAATGCTGTTTTATATGTATATTACTAATTATCAGGCATTATCTAGTAACTGGTATGAGATTTGTGAGGATAGAAACTTAATTTTCTTCTGCAGCACAACAGGAAGTTTATATTCAGGGTTCATTCTCTGTAAGTGGGATTAAAAAAATCACTTTCTTTTTGGTGTGAGAATGATCTTCTGTTTTCTTCATAAAGTGCTATCCAAATAGATCTCAGTGAATGATCTTAAACAGTGTATCTTCAATATTTTTTTCTGAATTTCAGTCCATCATGTCTCTTACTCCTTCCTGCTTTCATATATTTCATTTGTATTTCCTTGCTATTACAAAGGCTATAAAAGTAACGCTAGAAGATGAATAAAAACATCTAAGAAACAAATAATTGCTAAGTTTGGAAGGTCTCTAACTCTCCTTCTCAGACAGGGTCATCTAGAGCTGGTTGCCCAGGACCGTGTCCAGATGGCTTCTGAATATGTCCAAGGATGGAAAGTCTACCACTTCTCTGGGCAACCTATTCCAGTGCTCACTCACCCTCATGGTAAAGAAGTGTTTCCTTACGTTTAGATGGACCCTCCTGTTCTTCAGTTTGTGCCTGTTGCCTCTTGTCCTGTCACTAGGCACCACTGAAAAGAGCCTGGCTCCAATCTTCTTAACACCCTCTCTTCAGGTATTTCTGTACATTGGTAAGATCTCCCCTTAGCTTTCTCTTCTCTAGGCTAAACAGTTCCGGCTTTCTTTATCTTTCCTTGTATGTGAGATGCTCCAGTACCTTAATTCTCTTTGTGGCCCATTGTTGAACTTTCTCCGATATGTCAATGTCTCTCTTGTACTGGGGAGCCCAGAACTGGACACAGCACTCCAGGTGTGACCTCACCAGTGCCGAATAGAGGACAATGAACACCTCCCTTGACCTGTTGGCAATATGCCTCCTTACACAGACCGGAATATCATTAGCCTTCTTTGCTGTAATAGTGCATCGCTGGCTCATGTTCATCTTGGCGTCCACCAGGACCTCCAGGTCCTTTTTGCAAAACTGCCTTCCAGCTGGGTGGCCACCACCACCTACTGGCACCTGGGGTTTTCCTCCCCAGGTACAGGACTTTGAACTTGCCCTTGTTGAACCGCATGAGGTTCCTATCAGTTCACTTCTCTAGGCTGTCCAGGTCCCTCTGGATGGCAGCACAACCCTCTGGCATATCAGCCATTTCTCCTAGTTTTTTGTCATCTGCCCCATCATTCAGATCATTAACGAAGATGTTAAACAGGACTGGACCTAGTACTGACCTATGGGGTAAACTGCTAGCTACTGGCCTCAAACTAGACTTT
Organism: Numenius arquata; assembly: GCF_964106895.1. Taxonomy (NCBI): domain Eukaryota; kingdom Metazoa; phylum Chordata; class Aves; order Charadriiformes; family Scolopacidae; genus Numenius; species Numenius arquata. Next base: position 15,005,472 of record NC_133581.1, read on the forward strand.
GTGCCAACTTCATCAGCTTGTCTATGAGAATCTTATGAGAGGTAGTGTGAAAAGCCTTACTGAAGTCTAGGTAGACAATACTCACTGTTCTCCCCTCTCCTACCAAGCCAGTAATTTAATCATAGATTGTTACCAAGTTGGTCAAGTATGGCTTCCCACTGATGAATCTATGCTGACTACTCCTGATGACTTCCTTGTCCTTCAAGTGCCTGGAAACCTTTTCCAGGATTGGTTGTTTCACCATCTTCCCAGGTACTGAGGTGAGGCTGACCAGCCTCTAGTTTCCTGGGAGTTTTCCTTAAAAGAAGTACCAAGATCTCATTTTTTATATTAAGTGTTCCAACTGGTTTTAAACCTTCAGTTTTCTACTGGAAAAGCCTAACCCCTAAAAATCTCTTTCTGTGGCTTAGTGGAGTAATTGTGTTTTGATTCCTTAAGTATTGCTTAAAATACTAGCATCTCCAACATTCAAAACATTTCAGGAATTATATTAAGTTTCTCTGATTTTCTTGCATGCCTCTCTCAATCGCCTGTGTATTCTTCAGTAAGATAATCAAAGTACTTCCTTAAAGAGAATCACTACCATTAGTTAGTAACCACTAGTTGTTCAAATAGCTAAAACTGATTGATTTTATTCTAGTGATCTTTCTTTCCTGCTCTCTGAGGACATGACTTCTGGATCAAGATCTCAGCAATCCTCCCTCAGTTCTCTCCTCTCCTCATCTCTTTTATGTGCTGAGGCCTCCCTTATTTCTGGACTGTTCAAAAATATTGGATGCTCTCTGCTACCGCCTACTGCGCAAGTGCTCTGCTCAAATGCCAGGCAGAAGGACTGTAATCATTGGGAGGCTCCAATTAGGAAAAAAGTTAATGTCTCTAGTCCAAGGCAGAGAAACTCTCAAGCCAGTCAGAGATAGTAAACAGCATTCTGTAGAAGGTTGAGACCTAGAGGTCTCCTTCAGAGCTTAGACTGGATTCTTGGCTCTGAAATCATGGGAGGCAGAGGTTCTTTCTTTTTTAACATGAGCTTTTCCTGCAAGGCCTAAAATACTATGACTAATTTGCAAGGTCTGCTTTTTCTGCCTTCCCCTGAGTTGCACAGCAAGCGGACTTCTACTTTAGGGTAGGGAGCATTTGATAACCTCTTCTTTTTCCCACTTATTAACTCCCACTACAACCAGCACTTCTATACTTCCCATGGTTAACACTGTTCTGCCAAGCAGAAAGAAACTTGTTTGTGCCAACTCAAAGATGAGAATATCAGTAGAGGAAAAGATAGCACTGGAGCTGTATCTGGTTTTACTGACTGTTTGACTGACAAAACTTTATGGCAGGACCTGTGTCTCTCAGGGTACCCCTAACAACCATTCACCAGCACAAACCCACTACTTCCTCTGCACCAGCATGTACTATTGAAAACTATGTATGGGTCTACGGTTTTATTAACTCTTAAAAATCTGTCACTCTGAGTGACTGGCTGCTTTACCAATGCCAAAAGCAAGCCCTAATCGAGCAGCCATCTTCTGTGGAATCAGTGGTCTGATTCTGTCACCTACTCCATGTAGCTTTGGATTGCCTCTGCTGTGTAGGCCTTTGTGTAGTCTGAAGAGGCGACACAGAGCTGCAGCCATTTTCCCTGAGAACAACTTTATGCTGGTAGAAAATAATTCCCACATCTTCACATGTGGTAACAACATCTATGAATGGTGGCCTATTATCGTGTTTCTTGGGGTTAGTTTATAACAAAAGGTTGGGGTTAATTTAGGGGGTTAGTTATAACAAAATACTTGTTATTTGGTTAGTTTATAACAAAAGGTTGACATCATTAGAGCATTGCGCAATTTATAAACCTGTAATGGATGGAAAGTAATTTGGTGTGCATTGCCCTCTCTGAAAAGCATCACCTCTGAAGAGTATGTAGTACTGTACAGCTGCTTCCTCTCTGTGAAAGGAAACCCCTAAAATTCCAGGACTAGGAGATCTGATACACGAAACAAGGAAGTAATTTGGAAAAAAAAAGTCCTTTCATTAAGCATAGCAAATACATACGATGTAAAGGGGCAAGATACATGTTTATTCTTCTGGTCTATGGAGTACAAGATAAATAGGTAATTAAAATGGCACTTAGTGACCCTTCAGATTCACATTAGCTAATGTGTTTGGGGGTCTTAATTTCTGCTTGAAAAGCTCAGACAGGACTTTCCCTTAACGAGCAGCCTAGGAGAGGAGTATCACTCTGTGTCATGGTAATTCATATGAAAATGCTGTCTTCAGAAATTTGGAGTGAAAATATGTAGATGACTGCCCACCTACCTAATCTTATATTTCTGTGAGCAAAAGTCAAAATGATTTGGTAAATGGTGTAACAGCATACAATAGATAAATTGTGTAATAGCAAAATTTTCTCTTATCTGGCTATAGGCAAAAGTTTCTCAGTTTCCCTCTGTGTGGGAAATCCGTTTTATCGTCCAGAGAATCCGTGTGCCTTGGCAGTTCTGCAGTTTAAACTTGATTGCCCACCCAGAACTCCCTATTGTAATCCTCAGGTAGACTTGGCTGCTTCTGCATGCACTCCACTGTCCCTTAATTGATTAATATTGCTTCATTTATAAAGTTCCATAAGCAGAGGTGACATTTGTATGGTTGCATTTGGATGGTGTTTGAAATATTGCTGAGTACAGAATGGCTGTCACATTTGACAGCACAGTAACAGCATTACCCATATTTTATATGCAATTGTGCAAAGTGATTTGGGCATTTCTGAGTTTGAAAGCCAAAAAATTCTTCTTCAATCCACATACAAATTAATTATTGAGGAAAAAAGGTTTGAAAATTTTCACTTGTGGCTTTACATATAACAGGAAAAAATTGGACCTGGCATATACAGACAGGGTCCACTGCTTCATGGGAATCATTCTCTGGATTTACACAGGTGTAGCACAACGACATTTATCTACTTGTTAATATATATTTATGCATATTGTTATATTATATTTGTTGATGTACACAAACATGACTGGTACATTCCTGATGAGTGTTAAGCAAGAGGTTACTGTGTACATTATTGGCAGTTAAAGAGCAGGTGTACCTAGTGACAGATGCTTGGATTTTATTGAATTCCTGCTTATACGTGAGCGATGAAGTTATTGTAGAAATCTCATCACCAGATCATTGAATCTGCCCACAGTGAATTTACCTTATTTAATTTAAATTTATCCACTACTAATCAGGTGGTAAAAGGAAACAAATAGCTGGGGAGGAAAATAAAATCTTTTTTTATTTTGCTTTAATTATTTTTTTAAGAAAAGAAAATATACAGTTTCAGTGAAAGTCATCTTTTCCTGTTTTTTAAATTTGAGATATTTAGTGTGGTCTATTATTTTGATTTTTGCAAATGTCTTCTTAATATTCTCATGTTTCTTTATCTGGCATTTTCAAAAGAAAACTTAAGAGCAACAAACCAAGGCTTGTTTTACACCCAAATTCAAGTTTTGGAGTCACTATCCCTTCACTATTGGACTCTTGGACTCAGACAGAACTTCAAAAGGAGGATGCAGCTTCTCAAGTCTGAGGCGCAGCATGGAGTGCCTGGGGTTGGGGCACTTGGTCTTCTGGCCTGCCAAGAGCTGTGATGTTATTGAGGAACTGTGCCTCCAAGTGGAAGAGCTATGGGAGGAGGTCAGTGAGCTGCAGAAACTGAAAGGTTGAGAAAGTGATCAGCTGGCACTGGGTGACCTGCAGCTTCATGAACCTCAACCTTCAACTGTAGCAAAGAGATGGGAAGAGCCTGTGCCTATGAATTTGGAAGGTGGAAACTCCCATCATGGCAAAGGCTAGAAGCTGGTGATGCCTCACACTGGGAGGAAGGCTCCAGCCTCCACCTCATGACTTGGTTACAGTATGGGTTCACTGCCCTCATAGCTGATGAGGAGCTGGGAGTGCCATCAAATGGAACATCTCCAGTAGTTGACCCTGAGCCACTTGGGACCACCAGAAGGAAGTGGCAAGCGATCATCGTTGGAGACTCCCTACTGCAGGGGACAAAGGTCTCCATCTGCTGGACTTATTTATCATTTAGGGAGGTTTGCTGCTCGCTGGATGCTCAAAACTGGGACATTGTAGAGAAGCTACCAAGGCTTGCCTCACACTCCACCTACTACGCCCTGCTGCTCCTCCATGTAGGTGCCAAAGATCCTGCCAGGGGTGACCTGGGAAGTATCAGGTGTGACTGAAGGGCACTGGGGCAGTGATCAAGTACATGGGGATGGATGTGGTATTCTTCTTGATTCTGTCACTGAAGGGAAAGGTCTCAGGAGGACTCGATGGATCCTGTGTGTTAACAACTAGTTGCACAGCTGGTGTCAGCAGAAGGACTTCAGTTTCTATGACTATGGGATCCTTTTTGAGGGTCCACAGCTCCTTGTAAGAGATGGGATCTAGCTGACTGAATGGGGCAAAACTATCTTTGCCAACAAGCTGGCGAATTTGGTAGGCAGAAATTTAAACTAGAAACAACGGAGGAGGAATTGATTCTTCAAAAATCAACTAAGGAAGTTAGGGAGAGAGTAGGCAAGCCAAGGTCCCAGGTGGTGGGAATTGAAGGGGCATAGCAATCAACAAAACAGAGCTGCAATGGAATCTCAAGCTTAGACACGTGAAGAAGAAAGTGCCTACGGAGGAGTCTTATGGTAAAAGATGTCTTGCCTGTTCTGAGGAATCAGTATACTTGGGCACTTCTCTGAAATGCCTCTACACTGATGGATGCAGTGTGGGGAACAAGCAGAAGTTAGAAGTCTGAGTGTAGTTACAGAGCTGTCACCTCATCAGGATAATGAAGACATGGTGGGTCATGTGGAGGAATCCATGAAGGCAAAATCCAGCTGTTGATGCACATAATTTATCTCATTAATCCAATACCTTCTCAAAATGAATATCATCCAGTGTGATTTCCCACTGCTGTAAAAGGAGAACTAAGGTTATAGCAAAGATAGGACAAATAGTGATGATAAAGGAGGAAGTGGCAAATTTAAGAAATAAAGTATCAGAATTTGCCAAAAGTAATGTAAAGAGAATGACCTTACTTAAACTTTTTTCCTCTGTTTACATTTAGATATTTCTATTTTTAAAAAGTTTAGCAAACCTCTTAAAAATACTATAATGAATGAGACAAAACAATTTAGAGTTTAATGAAAACTCTTCCAACCACACAGAAAAAAAACAACCAATAACAAACCAAAATTAAATGCCACCACAAGTAAGAGATGCTGAGGCTAGAATGCTAACAAACAATGGGGAAATAAGTACTCCAGAATATAAATTGTGTGCTTTGATATCTAGTAAATTTAAAAACAAAAACAGGAGTGGGATGCTTACTTCACTGCTGAGGTCTGATTGAATGAATCTGAAGCTAATATATACTTCTAGGCCATTAGTCAGATAGAAACAATACTATTTGAATTGCAGATGCAATTATGTTACTTCAGCAAACCATATTCGTTAACTGAGTTTCATGTTGGTTTTTTCAGTGCCTGGAAGATTTGTTGGAGAGTTCCAAAAGGATTTTTACAGAACTCAACTAAAACCTGCTTTTGAGCCACCATAGTAGTTGTTGAAACCAGTATATACTTTAAAAAGAAAGCCCTATTATCTTTTCCTTCTCACTTCTCACAAACTAGACTATAGAACTACTTTTGTTTTGGTTTGGTTTTGGTGTTTGGTGTTCTGGAATTTTGGGGATTTTTTTGTTTGTTTGTTTTTGGTGGGTGTTTGGTGGTTTTTGCTTTTTTTTTTTTGGTTGGACTTGATGATCTCAAAGGTCCCACCCAACCAAAAATATTCTGTGATTCTGTGAACTACCACAGACAATTTGTTAGATTCTTGGATAAAAATCAAAGAGGATAGTAGTGTAATGCTATCTAGATAGAATGAAGTTATGTTCTAGACGATTGGATAGTACTGAGTAATCAAGACCTGTACATCTATAATATGGTGTACACAACATCATGCAAGAGATAGGAAGTTTCTGTGTTAGGATTTTTCACAGTTTGAGCAAGTCTTTCATGATACCTGGCTAGATTCCAAACACCTCCTCTTAAATTTTTAATATTTGGTCTTATGTGGTTTTGTAATTGTTCATAAATTAAGGTTTTTCTTACAAGATCCAGACTGCATTAAGAATGTCAGCTAGAAATATGGCTTGGGTTTTTTAAAAAATTATGCTAGTAGTCTCATTGGTGAATCATCTCTTTTTGTGATTTCAAGAGCTTAAAAGCAACACTAGGTATCTGGAGCTGATATTGAGACAGGGTTTTAACCTCTCCCCCACGTGTTTATTGCTTTTACTGATAGCAACTGTTCTGTAATCTTGATTACAAGTTTCTTTAATTTTCCCTAACCAGCCTGGACATCTAGCCTGCAAAGCCTGATTTAGTGTACAGAGAAAATGAAAATATAAGAACTGTACTTGCTTTTATAGTGATAAGGTTTTATGGATAAACTCTTGCTGTGTGTAGAGTTTGAGTGAGCACTCTATGTGGCATGCTTTCATGGAAAATGGGAATGGGCCACCCCCTGCCAAGCAATACAGGAGATCAACAAATACTCTGCTCATTTATCAGAGCTAGAAATGCAGGAGAAAGAATTTACAACAAGAAACTCCCAAACATAGACCAATGAGCAGTCTTACTGCATCTAAAGAGACAGGTCGCGGAGGTCCGTTACCACTATTCTCAGTGTGTACTATGTGCGTGGAATAAATGGGGAAAGCTTAGTTTGAATCAAGTAAGATGCTCTGCATTCTTACTTAGCATTAAAGAAAAAAAAAAGGCAGTTTACAGCTTCTGAAAAATGTAGACTGTAGATTTCTTTCAGCTCGTAAGAATTGTGCTATTACCTATTGACTTGAAAGCATTTTGATGCTAACTTCAGCTCAGCTGAACAGGAGTTTAATTGTAAATAGTATTTCTAAATAATAAAAGTAACAATATTCTGCTATTCCTGTTTGTGGTTTAATAGGGCCAATAATCTACACCAGTATCTTATTTTCTGTGAGATGGCAGTTTGGGAATAATGAAAAGAATGCAGGAAAATATAGAAAAGATCATTTTATCCAAGTACTATAATTACCCCTAATAGACGAGCAGAGTGACTGTTCATAGTGTCAAGCAATGCCAGGCAATCTGTTCTGGGGCATGGAATAACTTGTTTTTTACTGATGGGAACATTTGTCATTTGCAATTGCCAGACTATACATATGTTGGCATTAGATAAATTCTCAGTATGCTTCTTGAATATTTTCTGCCTACCGAATGATTTGTGGCCAAAAGCTAACTTGAGGAACTCCAGTCTTCTCTAAGTTATTGAGAAAGAGAGTTTTGTTCCCTCCTCAGTCTGTGGGAATACAAATCCACATCTCTTACATTTCACCAGGGTGTACTGATCACCGTTAGACCGCCTCCTAGCCTGTGCAGCAATACTCCTATTTCCTGCCTAATTGGTGCTGTGACACTGTGCAGCAACACTCATGGAAACAGAAATAAATCAAAAGGAGCGCAGTCCTGTAGCTTCCTGGGATAGAGCACTCATATGGGAGGTGGAAAGACCTATATATTCAGCTCTGCAAAATTCTAGTTCAGGAATTTTATATTACGCTGCCGTTCAAAATCAGGAGTAATTCTGGAATTTGTATCTGTGTCATCAGCATTATTATAATTTCATACATACTCGGATGCAGTTTAAAAAGTATTAAAATGCTTGCTGATCTCAATGCTTAAAACCTGAAACAAATACCTTGAAAGATGTGGTTACAGGCATTTTTTTTTCACTGTGGATAATTCTGAATGGAGGCAGTGTTTACTTCTCTATGTGTATCTTTCTCACCGATACTTAGCTCAGGAAATTGGAACTTCAGATTTCTGAGAGCTACATTGTAAGAAATTACTTCTGTAATTAAATCAGTGTAGTTATGTTGGTGGTATTTCTGTCATAGCAGATTTTACTGACTAACAAAAACAAAGGGAAAACTTATTCCTGATAGTTATGTGTAATACATTATCTTGTTCTGTTATTTAAATAGTCCCTCTGTGATGTCTGTGACTTCTACTGTAACAAGTCAGGGCAGGCATCACACGCAAAAGTGTGGTAGGAAGTTGTCTTCCTGTCATTTTCTTTACCTCTTCATTCAAGATCAGCTATGTTGCTGCCTTCTACAGCTCACTCTCTGGGCTCTTTCTGCACACTCTCATAGCTTCTAATTTTTTCATGGTTTTTAATTGTAGCTTCATTGGGTGGCAGTAGAGTTCCTGCCCTTTTGGAATTGCCATTGCGTTGCTGCTCCAGGCATATCATGATTCTAGAAAGTAAACCCCCATGCTTGCTTCCCTCTGGGAGTAGAAGTTCTTTCCTATTTTGGAGCAAAGTCAGTATCACCTTTAACCAGTACAGTAGCATCACATGATTTTCATAACCAGCATTATTTGCTTTTACTGTCTGACTTTTGTTTTTGTTTTTGTTTTGGTTTGGTTTTTTGTTTGTTTGTTTTTTGTTTTGTTTTGTTTGCCTCTCCTGGGAAATGGTTATCCTGTATTTCTGCCTGCTATGTCAAGTAGAAGGAGAAATTTAAAACCTTCCAGTTGTCATTACTCTTCCATGTATCTGGGGCAAAAATGCACTGGATTAATTTAAATACTATAATCTAAAGAAAACACCCCAAATTAGACCATGCATTCTTAATGAATGCTAATCAGGTGTCTCATGGCACTAAATCTGAAAGATAAATCATTACATGGGGAAATGTCTGCAAAGCTTAATTCTGGATCCTTAATAGGCTGTATTTGAAGCCATCCTGTTACTCTTGTTTCAGAGAAATATGTGTAATATGTGAAATATGTTTTTCCTGCTGGTAGTACCCTGGAGTAACGTCCTCAGATAGGCTGGTTGCTGGTGATTGCAGCAGGCTCCCAGCAGTTCTGTGGCTGTAGAACTGTGAACAATGCCAGGAGTGAAAGTTGGTTAATATGTCACAGTGCCCTAAGGTTAGTTTATTGTGAGTGACCTGGATCATGGTGCATGCTTTACAATGCGGTAGTTCGCAGTGTCTTGTTTTGAGTGCTCACTTTGAAGTATGTTGGAATATATGTAGTGAAAAGCCAATGGGAAACCAGCAGCTCATGTACATTACTGCAGAAAAGTAAATAGTAAACTTTTTGAGGTCACAGACTGTTTTATTGCCTTTTTTTAATTTTTTTTTTTTTCAGGATTCTGGAATTTAGGCAGCACAATTGGCTGACAGAGGAGCAAATTAGAGGTCACACAGGGCATGAGACTGGCAACTGTCACCCTCCTATGGGAACAAGCTGGGGTCTGTGTTCTTTGGGCTTGCCCAGGAATAAAGGGAGCAAACATGATGGTGAAGAGAGACTGGTATTACTGTTCACAGACTCCCTTTCCTCTTTTCTTTGGTCAATGAATTCCTACCATGGGAAGGTCTTTCCTATTATTTTCCATTTCCTGTGCAAGTTCTCTATTTTTCCATCCACACCATATGTTGCCAGTGAATTTTGACAGGATACTACTGCTTAATGTTTATTCAAATAGTTTAATCTTTGGAACACAGTATAAAGCTTGCCTGCTGCTTGCACTTTCTCATAGTGCTAGGGAGGCAAGTGGTGGTAGTTTTGCTGTAAGAAATGGAGGAGTGATTCATCCAAGATTGCAAAGACCATTGGCATTATTGCTAAAGAGAGAGCTCTGTACAAAACTGTCTCTGAAAATTGTGTCTATAGGAAAGGAATTTACCTTTTCATTAGGAAAGTCATGGTCTTCTCATCAGAGTCACTTAGAGTAACCTTTTCAAGCTCCTCCTCTCCTCACTAATCAACTCCATCCCCAGGTGGCTGACACAGCTAATCCTCTGATGAAACTGTGGCTTCTGTCTACAGTGATGCTTTTGGTTTTTGTCTTCTTCCGATTAACCTTTTTATCCATCTTCACTTGCTCCATGTGCTCGCTTTCTTCATATCTATTGGGATGAAACATGTGCACCGCAGAATAGGTAGCTGCTAGATGTGAGTGCTGGAGTGTGCATCAGGCGACATTGCTGCTTGACCTGGGTTCTTGGAGATTGGGTGCCAAGCTGGGAGAACTTTCTTCTTCTTAATTTTACAGTTCAGAAATAAGGTTATAATTTCAGCAATTCAATGTATTTGCCCACATCAGCTGATCTTTGAAAATCATGTTCCTAGTTTGAGGCAATGCAAGGTAAAACAGATGAGTTTAAACTACTGCATAAACTGTAGAATTAACTGCGTAAATTATAATGCTGTAAAAATTCCTGTGTTTTACCTGCCCTTTCCATCAGTCAGTTATTGCAGCTCCACTAATTCGATTTATCCTGTCACCTAGCATCTGTTCGTTGTTTGCCGGTGGTGTGTGTGAGAGATGGAAGAGCATAATGGAAAAGTGGGGACTGAAAAGCTGCCTATGGAGTGAACGCTGCCGCAGCGAGAAGCTGGAAGCAGCTGCTGCAGCAACCACAGTGCTGCAGTGAATCAGTGAACCGAGCACAGCTAATCACAGCGAACCACCGTGTTTTTGGACGAAGATCCCTTCAGTCAGCCGCAGTTGTTTGAGTGACTTCTAGTCCTTACTTAGCAGAACTGGAGGCCCCAGCTCTTGCCTCTGTCTGCGCGGTGGGTCCTCTCAGTTTGCAGGGAGAAAACGGGGTGGCTGCGGGAGAGTTCGGTTTGCGAGTCAGGAGGCTGTGTGGGTTTTGAGAACCGTTCCTTTAAGTGGCTCGGCGCTGGAGCCGGGAAGTCTGGGGAGGAGCTGCAAATACTCCCGTTCTGGTATGCGGAGACAGATAGGACTGATTGCTCAAGTACCTTTGGCCTGGAACGATCTTTAAATATCACAAATAACATGTTTTCTCTCCGAGTAGTGAATTAGTGTCCCAGTGTAGTGAAAGATAGGCCTGATAGGGTTCTGTCTTCAGGGGTGTTACATTCTTCTGTCAAACATCCTGCAGATGACTGTATGTTTTCATGCTACTGCCAGAACTGTTTTGTGTTATTGCTCATTAGTAGCTTTTACACTTCATACCAGATATAATTATGTTTCAGTGGTAAGTAAATAATAATTTTAGATTACAGGAATTACTCCTAGCGTGAAGTATGTTTTTAATGTTTTCTGTTTACTTTCATGACAGTTATCCTAATATTTCGAAGCAAAATTTGTGGCTGTAGAACTACTGGAGGAATTCCAGATATCTGAATAAAAGATAGTATGTAAATGGATTTTGTTGAATGTCTTTGCAGGAATATGTGTGTGTGTATACACATACATACACACTTGTAAAGCAAAAAAAAGGCAATCTAGGAGCTAATCTGAAAAAGACTTACGTTTTCCCTTGTGTTAGCTTAATTTATTGGCCCGACCTAATGTTGAGGCATGGTAAGCAAAAAGGTTCACTGCAGCTGTGTGCACCCAGCTTTGGACGTACATTTCTTCAGCTGCACACGTGTGTGCAGACGACTTCTGTATTGTACAATTAGGAAATTATTTCGATGCTGAAAACCAGAAAGCCATCTGGTAGTTTGTATCAGATCAAGCTACGTGCAAGCATTAATATTAAACGTTTATCTGGAAAGTCTGACATAAAAGTATATTTCTCCCACCTCCTTTTTGTCCAGGCTGGCTTGCTGTTTTTATTTTTCCTATCTTTCAGGGAATTTGGCAGGCCCAGGTCTTCACACCTCTTAGCCAAGTATTTGAACAGATTCAGAACATTGTCAAACAGTCATTTTAGGATGGCTTTGTGTATTTTCACAGGCTCTGTTCCAGTAATTTTTCTGATCAATCTACGATAGGGGAAAATTAAATATAAAGTAGTAAAAGGTGTGCTGATCTCCAGGAGGAGAGTAAGAAGCAGCAATGTATGTTTGGTATTTAAGCAACGCCATGGAACAACTCCTGAATATTGCAGGAATACTGTGAGGCTACGTCCCTAGCAAGACATCAGTTATTCCCAGTGTTCAGCTTGGTTATCCTCTCTTGTCATTACTGAGATACAGGATAAAATGTCGGAACTCTAAGGACCTCAGGAAAAAATGTCAGCTCGTAGTCTGTAGATTCGGCAGTTGCTGAAAATAAATAAGTCGATTGAGACACTCAATTTTAAAATCAGCATGCAAAATTTGTGTGATTTTGAGCAATATGAGCAAAAAATGTGTGGTTTTTGGGTTTTTTTTTTTTTTAGGGGCGCTAACTTGCAGATAGTTTGTTTTTCTCTAACCATTGGTTATGAGGATAATTTAGGATTATTACCTCTACCAAATCAAGTGTATTTCTTACTCTTTCTCTGTTTGTCATTATGGACTGAATGTAGAAGTTGCTGTACAGAACATCACTAAAAGTTTGCTTAATTTTGTATAGTGAATAAAACAGGAAATAATAGACTGATGATTCTGCAATGGTGCAAAAAATATGGCTTTGTGTACAGTATGCCAACTTTAAACAGTCGTATTGTTGTAATGTAGAGGACAAGACCTAGAACATATTAAATAATCACTATCTATTAGGTATAAGAAATGTTTGAGTTTCAGATTGAGCAGCAAATACCTTTATCCTAAAATCTGCAGTTATACCTGATGTCCTGTAAAGTAGCAGAGAAAAAAAATTTAAAGTCAAAAGTTCCAAACAATGAGACAATGAAGTGCTTTATGCACTATAGCCATTTTTTTACCCAACTGATTCTGAGGTCTTATTTTATTTAATTGATGCATATGTATAAACTATTTCTATTGAAGTGTTGTTTCTATTTCCAAAAATACTTTTCTAGTGTGCATTTCTTTATAAAATATTGCTTTATGCAGACCCAAACCTAGACATTTCCAATTAAAATTAACCTATACTAGAGGATTTTAGCAACCCTCTTTATCTATAGAGAGCTGTAGTTGTTTAATGTGTTGTATTACATATTAAATAGATATTAATACATACTATAGAACCATAGACTAGAGTTGGAAGGGATCCGTTAAGGATCATCGAATCCCACTCCCTGTTGCTCGCAGGATTACCTAAAACTAAACCATATGACTAAGACCATCATCCAGGTGCTCCTTGAACTCTGACAGGCTTGGTGCTGTGACCACTTCCTTTGGGAGCCTGTTCCAGTGATTGACCACCTTCTCAGCGAGGTATCTTTACCTAATGTCCAATCTGAACTTCCCTTGATGCAGCTTCATAACATTATGTATTATGTATTCTGTCTAATAGGATTATTCAGGAATTACTGCATCATTTAACACCAATTTGTAGAACTAGAAGAATTGTTTAAAAATAGTGTGATTCAGGGCCCAAGTCCATCTGCATGAGAGGTTTAAAAGAAAAAAAGTGTACAAAATAGTTTTTGTATGTGAAAACATCATAACTAATTATTCAGTATTTAGATTTTTATGAGTTTTGAATTAGATGCAGGACTGTCTCCGTAAATTCTCTCTATGCACCTTTTTCACAGGCCTAAGGTACTAGATCTTTAGTCTGCCGTTACAGTGAGATTCAGTATTTTCGTTCTCTTTCAGCTTCCTGGTATATGGTCTTACTTTTCTCTGTGCTCTGGAATACAGAAAGAGTACATAAGGCAAAGAATTCTATTTTATGCGGAAAAGAGCAAGAATACCTACGTAATAGCCATAGCTTTTGCTGGTAACACAAGTATTTGTCCATGATCCCTTTTCGTAAAGAGAAGTAACGATGCCATCTACTGGCAGACGACAGACTGCCTTCTAGGATCTGGTGCTTTCATGATAAAGCTTACATCTTCCCCTAGTGAGTAACAAATCATTTTTTTCCTCCATGTTTAATTCATCTTGGTCATAAATACCGCACTGAGGCAATTATTTCTGTGTGAGGTCCATGAGTTGTGAAAAGCTGAATCAGTAAACCATGTTACAGAAACTTCCTTCCAAGTACCCGTTGACCTTGTCTTAATAAAGGTGTTTAACAAAACGCTAATAATATGATCCTCATTATAATTTAATTAATCAGTGAGAGTTAATAATTTTTCCTATGAAAAATTGAATAAATTTATGCCTTTGCTGTAAAGCCAGGAGGTGTTTTTCATTGCCACTTGGGTAGTAAGCTGAATTTCTAGACTTTTCTAACCTTAATCAGATGTCTCAGCAGTAGAGACAGCAGAAAAAGACAACAGGTCCCTCAGACCCTGCGAATCTTGCTTTTAATGCCTACTTTTTAAATGAATGTCGTAACATGCTCTCCAGGAAGGTGTGACTATGTTGCTGCTTTACAAGGACAGGGACACTGGAACAAGATACTTATTCAGTGGCAGTTGTCATGTTCTTCTTTGCTATTGAACTATGTACTCTTTTGATATGTCTGACCAGTGGCATTGTCTAGAAAGACACAGAAAAAAACCTTACTGTCACTCCGACACTACAATAGTCTGATGCTGTATCTGGCAGGTTAATCCTAGGGCTTCTCTTAGTTTAGCTTGGAAAAACAATTCACGTTTCTCTTCTCAACAAGTTTCCCTCAGACTGAGACAGACTTCACTCTAGTTCACAGAGGCTGTTAGATTTTGGATCTTTTCTCACAAGTCACTGGCCCTCTGCAAAATGTCTCTGGCTTTAACTGTCTTCATCATAAACTTGGATCCATTTTATAATCTAATTTTGCTTATTTCCCCCGATATTAACTGTTATCTCAGTACAACTCCTGGAATTACAGAAAAAGTAAAAAAACTCTGTGAATGCACCAGAGTACTGGGTCACCTGAGGACATCTGAAATTCTCTTCATAGTGCTGTACTCTGAGATGGCCAGCTGAAGTTGGGAAACATTAAAAGGAACATTTATAAGAACTATATTAAAAAGAAAAGGATTCACTAAAATTTATAAACAGCCTTTTGTCCTTATCTGAAATATATTTTGCTTTATTATAGTCCCATTTTTCTTCTTCGTTTTCCGCCTTCTGAACACTACATAAATGGTACTCTTCTTCCTATTTTCAGAAAACTGCTGATCCTGAGGTGACAGATGGAAGAAGTCTCCTGTTTTGACCTTGCCTAATTTAACAGATTTTATGTAGGTCACAGGATGTTGGTGGTTGAAATCCCAGGCCTTTTGAAGGCTATGGGAATGCTTTTTCATGAGTGACCACAGAGGGGCTCTGAAGGGTGCGTGATGTTACACTATTCTCTGAAAAAGAACAGTATTTCTGAGGTTGATCACCTTCACCAACGGCAGGATGAAGCAGGCTGTGTTTTGATTGGAAATGGAATGTTACAAATTTCTCCTCTGTGCAAATAAATGCTATGTCTCGTGGTAAGGCTATTAAGAAGTACTTTATTTGTTGTTGGATATCAAATGCTGTGGGCTAAAGGAATCAGTTGCTCTTCATAAGATAAAACTAATGTGATTTTTATGATAAGGTTGTCTTAAAGGATAGTGAATGAGAACAACACAGGTGTCTAGAGAGAAAAGATTCTGACTTCCTGGGGTTTTGGCAATCAAAGGCCAAGCTGCAGTAAACTCTGCTTAAGTTCAAGGAAGCAGGAGGAAGGAAACATGATGAGAATTTGCAAAGAGCTCTCTTTAGTTTAGGCCTATGCTGATGCCAGTGTGGCCAGATCTTCAGAGACCTCAAATCTCAGCCTTTGCGTGACTTGCAGGCATTGTTTGAATTGAGAGCTTTCCTCCTTCCCCATCTCCAGGGAGAAGCAACTGGTTAGGGTTGCTGCAGATGACAGAGCATATCTGACGTTCTGCTAATGAACAGACTAGTGTTTGGGCAAGTGTATACTGGAGAGAAAGTATTTGTCAAACCTCCTGTAGGAGAAAAGAGGATTAATGCAGAAACTGAAAGGTAATCCTCCTTGCCCCACATGGCTGAGACTGGATCAGACTTCCCATTGCTTCTCCTCCTTCTCAGGTTTGTAACAGCAGGAAAGGGAAGAGAGGACTCCCTGGATGTAGTTGAGGGACAAAGCTGTCTCTTGCCATTTCATACATAGGCCCAGGAGGAAGGTGGATGGTCTTTCAGGTTGGAGAAGGATAACGGGAGCATGCATCAGAGTTGAAGCAGCAAACTAAAGCATGTATAGTTAATTTGGAGGGATGAAGGAGTGTGGTGAGGTGAACACAAAAGGAATTAATTAGAACTTGGGGGATGGGAGGGAGGGGACTAGCAGGAAGTTGGATGCCCTGAATCCTAGGGCAGACTTTTCTGTAACCACTTCCTGTAACCTAATTTTATATTAAGAGCTCTTGTGTTAAAAACCAAATCACCTAATTTCTCCGTGTTTTGGAGAGTCAGTTGCTCTGCAGCCATGGTAAGTTTGAGGAAGGGAGTTGGGAAAAATAAAGATGGACTATCCATGAACTTTCTGTGGTTTGGGTTTTCAATAGGTTAGACTGACAATACCACATACCTCTGGTAACTGATACCACAGTTGAAATCTTTGCATAGCCAATACTTTTATTTTCTGGTGATTACTTTATGGTTACTCTTATTTTCTGTTGATTTTCTCACTGTCTCAGCTGGAGGCACAGCTGTTTCGGATTAGTGTTTTTCACTCAGGTTTATTCAGTTTGTTTTCCCGTTCAAGCAAAAATAAACTTTTAGAGACGTTTATTATTATTTACTGAAGAATGTGTGACCTTAATGTGAAGTCTAATGGGATTACTTTTATCTGTGTGTAGACAGGATCTTTCCAAAAGTTAGTAGTGGTAATATCTATTACAGTAGCAATAACATTAATGAGGTTGAGAACTACAAACTCAGTGAGTAGATTCTCTTCATGTGAGAAACAACCAAATGTCTTAATATGAATGAGTGACAGTTAAATCATATTATATATTTTCCTGTATTTTATTTTATACCTCATGCTGATGCTAACAAAACTAGGCTACATGCTTAAGCTTTTGGCTGGACTTTGTTCCTGTTTTGTCTGTGTTTTTCAGAATCGTAGAATTATAGAATCATTTAGGTTAGAAAAGACCTTTAAGATCATTGAGTCCAACCGTCAACCTAATGCTGCCCAGGCCACCACAAAACCATATCCCTGAGTGCCACGTCTACATGTCTTTTAAATACCTTCAGGAATGGTGACAACCAATTCACTGGACAGCCTGTTCCAATGCTTAATATCCCTTTCAGTGAAGAAAATTTTCCAAATATCCAATCTAAACCTTCCCTGGCACAACTTGAGGCCATTTCCTCTTGCCTTAGCACTTGTTACCTGGGAGAAGAGACTGACACAGAAGTGAATCCATAACTGACATCAGCAGAACATATTTAATATGTGGACTCTTCACCTACATTTAGAGGACACTATACTCAGTAAAGACATCCTTAGTATCACGTACTTTGCTAAAACAGTGTGGGAACTGGTTATCACTTAAGTACAACATTTTAAATTGTTCTTTCTTGGCGGGCCAGCAAATAGGCTTAATCTTTTCATTGGAAATAGTGTACTTGTTGGAGCGTAGTGCCTAAAGAGCTTACATGGTGAACTGCAACACCCAGTTATACTCTATTGAGGTTCATTGTGATGTTATAAAATGGCATTAGAAAGCAGAGGATGAACTCTAAAATAGCACAGAGGCCTCTAAATGAAATCAATAAAAAAAGTGCAGCCTGAAATGCTGTATTGTACCTGAGTTTTCCCAAGAATATTCCTGAAGGGCCTAAAGATATGTAAATGTACATGGTTCATAATCAGTGACTTTAAGCTGTCTTTGTGCCCCATCTCCTCCCTTGGCACTATAAATCGAGAAACAAAGTGACCTTGCATTTAAATTCCCTGAAAAGACCAGTATGTTTGGTGTACTCCAAACACACAGCTAACTGCATCTGACTGTGCTAAATTAGACTTAGGCCAACACTGACTCTGAAAATGTTGCTGCAGCCTGTGAAGGTTTAAATATAAATTTTCAGAGTGTCTTCACCACCAAAATTGAGGGAATGTGGTGGTGGATATCCCTCCGTTGTTGCTGAGGCTAAAGAACTGGGAGAAAGTCAGCTAGTAAATCAGAGGGAGCCCTGCTAGGAAAGAGGAAGCTGGGGAAAGACCCTGAACACAGAGCTTACCTTGTTTTTTGGATTTTACGCCTCCTGGTGGTCATAATATAATGCACAAAACCTGCAAGTGCCTAAGTGACTCTGTGAACCCATCAACATTGTGATTTAGAAAAACTAACCTAAACGGCTTTCTTAGTTTCTTGAATGCATTTATTAATCATATTAAATCATTATGTTTACCATTAAACTTCCCAGATGCTTAAAAGCAATTGTGTCCCACCTGAGTGGGACTTCAGTAGAAGCATAGATGTGGAACAGTAAGATTCACTTTACTCTGGCCCTTTTTATGGGTATTTAATTACATTGCATGCAAACATTCAGCACTTTATTTCTCTACTATGCTACCTCAAGCCAAATTCTATAGAAGAGTGATTTGAAATTGGCACTACCAGCTTTTTTTTTTTTTTTTAAAAAAAAAGAGTGTGGTGAAACAAAGTGGTAGAATCAATGTATGGCTTGTCAAGATAACTTTTTGTTGCCAAAATTGTTGCTCCTGCAAATGATAAATGTGGTTTTTTATGTAAGATGTGAAAAGTGCCAAAATACACTATATTTTTGTTAGGGAGATTTCTACCACAGCTCCTTACATGGCCTTGTATTTCCAGTTTTCTTCTCTTGCTGTATTCATCCTGAATCTTGTCAGTCTGGGCCACAACAGCTAAACTGCCTTAGATAGATCTAACCAGAATAGGCCACTCATTCCTACTTGAGCAAAATAGTTTGTTCTGAAAAGATAAGATTTTTGCTGTATTATTTGGAATGGACAAAATTTACTTTTTACTCAGTAGTGATAATTGCTGTAAGATTAATGAATTAACATTTATAACGAAAGTGTTAGCTCTGTGTGAATGCCATTAACTCCAACATTGAATTAAAAGATCTTTTGTTGAGGAATATAATTGAATGAGACAGTGCTTAGCACAACCAGTTCATGTCCAGGTGGACAGATCTATGCTACTGCTACAAAATGGGAGAGCTAGACCTTTAAAAGTTCTGTGTTTAAGTCTAAGTGTTTAAGTCTGTGTTTAAGTCTAAGTCTGCCCCCAGCAGATGCAGTTACAAAGCATTCATTAAAAATTAATGGCAAATTTCCCATAAACTTAATAATACAATTTTTAAAAAATTAATAGCAATAAGGCACATAGATTAAAATGTTGGAAAATAAAAATATACTTATAGAATCATAGAATGGTTTAGGTTGTAAGGGACCTTAAAGATCATCTAGTTCCAACCCCCCTGCCATGGGCAGGGACACCTCCCACTAGACCAGGTTGCTCAAAGCCCCATCCAGCCTGGCCTTAAACACTTCCAGGGATGGCGTCTTCGCAAGCTGTTCCAGTGCCTCACCACCCTGATAGTGAAACATTTCTTCCTGATAACTAATGTAAATCTACCCCCTTCCAGTTTGAAGCCATTACCCCTGGTCCTATCACTACATTCCCTTGGTAAATTAAGTAAAATGTATTTAAATGGCCAATATATTGTACTATTGAGCCTAAATGTAGGAACATGAACTGAATAATGTTGGGTTTTTTTTCACATTTTAAAGTTCTGTTTGTAGCCCTGTTTTCAATCCAGATGCTTTAACAGTCACTTCATTTCAGAAGGGTGATTGTAACAAAATACACTGCGCAACATAATATGTGGCATTTTAACATATGGTTACAGTCAAAACTCAATGACCTGCTGTGTTGCATACAAACATGACATAATATCACTATGTTATCATGTAGGACAACTGTCTATTTTTAAGTCACAGGAAGAGGCTAATTTTCTTAGGAAATGGTTAGTAGAATCCTGTATTCATACAGTTGTAAGAAGGGCATTTGTTTATAAAACCGGAACTCCGTTTCCTTGCACCAGGAACTTGCCATAAGTCAAGTCACAAACACAAAGATGGGTGCAAACTCCACACATATGCAATCTCATAATCATTATTTTTTTATCAGCTATGGCAAGCAGCTGTTGTTAATTCTTCAGCTCCTCCCAGAACGTTTGTTGTTTGTTCCCTTCGGAAACTGGGCAGAGGTTAAATAATGACTATAATTACTACATGTTTACCTTGGGCCAGGCAACTACTTTAATGAGAGAACTGTTCTTTCTCTATTGTAAAGTGAGTTTTCATTTTCGGTATCTCAGTGTTACTGCAGCATTTCTAGAATTTGAAACTAGTTCTTCAGAACCATCAGCTTCTCTTCAGTGTTCTTCCCCAGAGCCGCTCTGAATTTTTTGTCTACCAAAGTGATCCAATTTCTGAGATGGTTTCCTCCATGAAGAGCAATCACTGACTATTTATGGCCTAATCTTTTGATGGAGAATCCAGTTAATGAAATTTAAGTGTATTATGGCCAATAAATTGAAAGTGCATGTCTATGTCGTGATGAATGAAATATTCACTTGTTGAGCTGCATGTTAGTGCAACTTATTACAATATGATTCTGGAAGGCAGAAATCCTTTGTTGAGGACAGAGCCATGGAATTTGGTAAGATAGTTATATAAGTTATAGTTATATATAGTTAAGCAGCAGGCTGTATTTGTGGGACTGGAAGAACTCTCAGTGCACGGAGGTGGTAATTATTTTCTGTTTTTCACTGTTCTGAAAATCAATGCGTGCACTGAAACATGGTGTGACATATATATTTTTAAATTGGGAAATGTAGTTGTTTAGGCCGAATTGGCCTATGATGGCGACAGATGCCTCCCCCCACTTTCTCGCACCAGGAGAAAAAGGGGGAGACATAAAGAGATTTATGAGTTTAGAATGAGCTAAATTAATATTAATGAAATATTAATATTAAAATTAAAAAGGAAATAATGAAATAGATAAATATATACAAAACCCTATCAAGCTCCCAGGATGACATCACCTGCAGGCACTGGGCAAGTCCCAGACTGGACTCAGTGATGAATGGGAAGTGGATTCCAGCTCTGGAGTCAGGAACCCACGGATCAGGATCAAAGGCAGATGAACAGACAGGGTCCTCTTTGGATGTCGGCCACTGAAGAAAGAGAGCTAACCCTTTGATCCCTCAGCTTTTATACTGAGCATGGGGCAGATGGGATGGAATACCCCTGTTGGTCAGGTTTGGGTCACCTGTCCTGTCTGCTCCTCCGACAGGTGGGACCCCTCTACACTTTTCCGTTTCTAACCCTTCAACGGGGCAACTAACAAAACTAGCTGACCTTGGTTGTTATAGCAATGAGTATAAGCAAGAGCCTCTCTGCATACTGTTCCTTGAAATGCAGTAAAAACATTGGTCTTACCACTCTGAGAACGAACAGTTTTCTCCACAATATGCTGTTAATTTCAGAGAGTTAGAAGAGGCCTAGCTGAGATGTAAAATTACTGAACAGAAAGTGGGTTCTGTTTTAGCTTAAACTGGGACAAAAAACTACTTCAGTATTTAAGTAATAGAATAAATGTCTACACCTGGGGACATAAAGCACTTAACAGAACCACAGAGTTGATATAACAGAGTCATTACCATTACTAACAGAGTCAATACCAGTTTGTGCTTCTCCACCCTGTCTCATCATAGTTTTGCTGATGCAGAATGATCACTGGCAGCAATGAAAAATGTATGAATTATTGATGCATATGATTATGATTTGAGTCAGATGAATGCCTAGAAAGAAAACAGCACGTTCATACGTGTACTAGTAAAGCTATAGTGATGTAACCTCAGTACCATTATCTACGTTGGTATTCAGTTTCTGGCATAGAAATAAGAAGGCTTTAAATCCCATTAACAATTATTAAGAAGATTAGTGTTCTACAGTGTATAGTACTATGGAAATCATGATACCTGTTTCAGGCTTCATGCTTTTGCTTCTTATGTGCAACCTTCCTTGTTATTTCTCTTTTAACCTTTTTTCAAATCATGCTTACTTTTACGGGTGCCCATAGAAAAGTTGCCATACTTGTGAAGGTTTCTTTTCAAACTGGCTGTACAGTGACTTTAATGTGACTTTAAGGTGGCATATAAAAGGAAGAAGATAAGATGTAATGACATGCTCTTATTTATTATTCCTTAAACTCTGCTTCCCACTCAATTGTTGCTCTAAAAAGTTGAGGTCAGTATAACGTACTACAAGGCATGTGGTACTAATGATACCACATGTGAAGGGATTGGTCAATCTATGTCATATATGCTATAAATGCATATATAATGATTGCAGGATTTTTTTCTATTAATTACTACCCTGTTGAAGTTCAGTCAGCAATGTATCTCCTCTTTTTGCTGAAGAGCATTAAATTGTCCCCAACAATCTATTGCAATGCACGCATTAACAATATATTGTTTAGTTTTGCTACTGTCAAAATATGTGTGTTTATTACACAGTAAAGATGGCTGTACATTTAAGAAGGACATAACTATTCAGTCTACCAGCATGATTAACTCATGAATAAGGAAAAATTAGAACTGTAGATAGCTACCAAGGATAATTTAACACTTGTTCACACTTACTCAAAGCCTATAGATGTCAGGAAGTGGAATATAAATAATTTCTGGAATTCAAAAATAAGGGAAGGAAACTATACAGTGGAAGCTCCTGCAAATGCTGTTATTTGAGTAATTTACAGCTATGTTTAAGCAAATCAAAAGTATACTCCAGAAAGCAAGCATGTCTGCAAAGAGCAGAGACAATAAAAAGAAGTATTTGTCTCTGCATTCAAAGAAATTAGGCAATGTCTTTCAATCACACTTGTCTGTATTCTTTGACAGGAAAAAACAATATGTGCATGATTGATCTAATATAGTTTTATATTCGCTCTTTCTTATTGTGGCTTCTATTTTTCTGTCTTTTTTTTTTTTAAATAACTTGAAATAACTTTTATGACATAAGAAGGATCTAGCATCTCTCAAACTATTGCGTACATAAGCACTTTAGTTTGTAAAAAGGGTACATTTAAATAAAGTAGGTAAATAGAGGTGAAAAGGCAAGTCTTGTCTGAGAAATGAACCCTGTAAAAGAAGTCTACAAAGTATCCACATATTACATAAAATCTCACGGCAAAACTGATAGGAAGAGACAGTAATAAGGAGTCAAGCTCTCAGAGTGAGAGAAATAGTGGTTCTAATTGTGGGACAAAGTGGGGCTTTTATTTCTTAAGTCCAGTCTTGGCAGAAAGGTGCTGAATATTGGTGTCTTTTTCCCTTCCTACATAATTCATTTTTCTGATGATCACAAAGAGGAATTCAGAACTTTTTGTGCAGAGTGGTGTCCAAAACTGAGCAGAAATCACTGTACTAACATAAATTGCAGTACTACCTGTAGACATAGAATCCCATCCTACTTTAGGGAAGATGCTGATTACACTTAGGACTATGTTAATGCACTTTTTATTATGCATGCAACATTAGGAAGGGGTAGAAGTGAGGGAAGGAGCCAGAAGAAAGCAAGCAGATAAGACTGAGAGAACAGAGTATGTGTCTACTTATTAATGTACATGCATGGCAGTTATATTTTCAAAAGAACTGGCACTGTTTTTTCTCACACCTCTTTTTTTTTTCGTTTGTTTGGGTTTTTTTTGTTTTGTGTTTTTTTTTTTTTTTTTTGAAAGATGGTGAAAAAGGACTGTTAGACACATGCAGCTGGAAAAAAAACCAGCCAAGATAGGGTATTTAGAGCGTGTTGAAATATCTCTATTCTTGCAATATATTATTCTTTATAGGCAAGTGACTGTACATCATTCTGGAATCTTCCTTCAGAAGAATACTGACTAGAAATTAGTAACATGCTTAATATATGTTTTTAAGGCCTTTGAATGCACCGTGTTATGGAATGGTTTCGGCCAATGAACTTCACCATCTTACTTCAGTTGAGATTTTGGCCCCACACCTCCACAGGTGAGGAATTTGTCCTTCACTCTTGCAGTAAAGAAATTAACAAAAACATTTGCCTGAGCTAATTTTTGTTTTCAGCACCATGGCCAGGGCACAAGGTAGGGAATATGTGAGACCAGAATGTATAAATCATTTGTGATCAAAAATAATTTCACTATGGCTATGTTACTAACTGTACTTTCAGTGGATCATCACTACCATATGCTTAGCTAGATTTGCCAGGAATGAAACTGCCCGATTTCCTACTCCTCCTGTCAGCTGTTAACAGTATGGCTTTTTCTCCTGTAAGTCAGCACCGCCAAATTGCAGCATTATTTATAATTTCTTAATCAGAAGTGAAAGATGTTATTGATTTTTCCAGATTTTAAATCAGACACAAAGGGAACTACATTCATGTCCTCTTTAGTGTTGTCTTATTTGGTTTCTTCCTTAGTACCACAAGTCAGGAGTTCAGATGTTTATTCTAGGAAACATATGCCAAGTATGAAAAAACCACATTGAGCATAAGAAACTCAAAACAGAATCTAAAGGTGTAGTATAGTTTCAGGGAGTGAATAAAAATATGAAGGATGTGCAGGATCGTGCTTCTCTTTCTGCCTCTGAATTGCAAGCATAAAAATGGTCTTAACTCATGTGCCCCCTCAATCAGTTTGTAATCAGCAGCATATCACTCTGTAAGAAAATGTAAGTAATAAAATTAAATGTGTGATCTTGTGGAAAAAGAGAGTGATACGTATTTACAAAATCTCTAAATTATTTTATTTTATCCTCTTGCATTCCTTCTCTCCTGAATTCTACTCATTTGCCCTTGCACACCCACATAGTTACAAGCATCAAGCTTGGGATACCAAGTTTCACCAGATTTGGCCAGGACTTTTGGTTTGCAAAGTAGAGGACAAGAGACACTGCTGTCGAGTCCCCATTGCCTTTTTTTCTTTTTTTTCTTCTTGATTGGTGACAACAAACTGCTTTAGACAGATATGTATATCCTTTTGTAGTCATTGGTTGTTAAGCCATGGTCCTTTGCCACAGAATATGGTTTATTTCAGCCTTCTTAAGTCTTAGATCTGATTTCTGCTCATCATTTGTTTTTTCCATTTGAATTATGTCTTTAGTCTGTTTTTTCTTGGTGAACTAATGGGAAAAGGAATGGGAAAAGGAATGGTATATGTAACTTGCTGCTGCTTCATTGCCATCTTCCTGACATCAGGATGCATGATCTTCTGCTGTCAAGTCATTTGTGATATGGTCTTAGTAGAGTACAGGCATTTTTTTCTGGGTGTAAACAGCACTATTCCAATTTATCCCTGGGAGCAGTGCCTTTGGAACAGTGTTCTTCATTATAATTTTATGCTGTTTTTTCAACCCTTTGTATTTTCTTATCTATGCCTTTACTAACACTATATTAATGTTTTTTCTGTCAGTGATCACTTAGATGGTATTATTCTGATACTTGTCACTTGGTTTCCAGATATTTTTCCTAAGACCAGATGACTAAGATTGTGTACTTTGTGTGGGCATATGTGCAAGAAAGGAAGATGGTGTAGGCACACTGGAATTAATTTTTTTTTCATTTGCTGCTTTACACTGGTAGTCACTGACTTTCATCTATTGTTTTATTCCCTCTCAGTATTGCAGACTAATTCTGTAGTTCTCTTTCAGTTTAGTTTTGGCTCTCCTAGATAATCTACGATCTTAACAAACCATATAATTTCACATTTCACTGCTCTTAATCCTTAATGGAGCCCATCAGTTATTTCTGTCTATTGTGACGACTGACTTTCCTAGGGTTTGTTTAAATCTCTAAGAAAGCTACTAATACAGGAGGTGACCATCTAAGGGCACTTTTCCATTTAAAAGCTTTTGTTGAACTTTAGCAGTTGTATACTTGATCTTCTTTAGAACACTTAAGGAATGTGATGCAACCTTGGCAGTTTGTTTACTCTTAATTTTATCAATTTATTCTAAAATCTCCTGTTTTCATACCTTGAATTGCAAGAATACCTCCAACTCATACACCATAACAAGTGGCTGTTATGTAAGGACCATCTCTCCATAGTGAGTTATCACCTCTGTAGTGAACGGGGGTAGAAAAACATAATTTAACTCTTCAACTGTCAGACGTCCTTCCTTGAATGTTGTTTGTCATCTCCCACTTCATTATGTAACAGTTTTCCTGCTTCTAATAGAATTGAATACTATGTTATTGTTTTCTAATGATTCAAGGAGCTAGCTGTTCCTTGAAGCTTTTGTAAGGCTCTCTTGTTTGTAATAAGATGTTATTTTGCCTCTATTACTGTGTTGCTTGGCCATGCTGGCTTTTGTTCTTTTAGGTCTGTTTTGATGAGCTTCTAGTATGATGCCTTCAAATAGTGACCAGATCACTCCTTATTTTGACTGTTTCGCTCGTTCATGGGCATTTCCTTTTTTTAAAATTAAATATTAATCTGCTATTAATGGCTTTATTACTCCTATAAGTGTTGAATCATGTATATTAAAGCATTATTCTAGCATCTGGTATCTCCATTCCTACCTACAGAAGAGCTGAAGAGGGACTCTTTGTCAGGAAGAGTGGTGACAGGACAAGGGGCAATGGTTTTAAATTGGAAGAGAAGAGATTTAGATTAGATATAAGGAAGAAATTCTTTACAGTGAGGGTGGTGAGGCACTGGAACTGGTTGCCCAGGGAAGTTGTGGATGCCCCATCCCTGGAAGTGTTCAAGGCCAGGCTGGATGGGGCTTTGAGCAACCTGCTCTAGTGGAGGTGTCCCTGCCCATGGCAGGGGGGTTGGAACTAGATGATCTTTAAGGTCCTTTCCAACTCTAGCCATTCATTCTATACCTATAGTGGCCAAGTCCCCACATAGACAGATTGCAAACCCAGTTCTTTCTGTGCCTGAAAATCAGATTTCCAACACTGCAGCTCTGGTAGCCTCTGCCTTGTTGAAAATCTTGTTCCTAGGTAATATCCATTTGCAAGAAAACCAAACACTCCTCGTCCGTCCCCCCCCCCCCCCCCCCTCCACTACCCTGCCCCCTAACATTTAAAAGAAAATAAATATTATAAATGTGTCACAGTAGAATTTGTGAATCTACCCAGCAAAAAATGTCACCTTTAAAAAGACATCTTGATAATCTAGGAAAAATGACTCCTTGACTCAAATCTATTGCTGTTTTAGCAGTTGAACAATCTACATCCCACAAGGATAACCCATAAACCTGCAACAGAAAGAGGTTACTGTGTCAACTTCATGAAGTAAGTATGTAGCATATCGCTAGAGGTATTAGGCCTGTAGATGTTCAAGATCTAACTGTCTTTTCTAATACTGTCTATCTGTGACTTACGTTACAGTGGAGGTATGCAAACTAATTAGTTGTAGAACTGGGGAGGTATAGAAAGATCAGGCTGTGTCTCGTGGAAATATGTTTGCAACTAGCAATATGCAGGATCATTTGAATGTTTTCACTAGGTTTTCCCCAGAGTCAAGAAAAAGGTTCCTGGGAAATTGTGCTGGTTTTTTCTGGGTTAGAGTTAATTTTCTTCAAAGTAGCTAGTATGGGGCTGTGTTTTGCATTTGTGCTAAAAACAGTGTTGATAATACAGGGATGTTTTTGTTATTGCTGAGTGGTGCTTACACAGAGTCAAGGCCTTTTCTGCTCCTCACACCACTCCACTAGTGAGTAGGCTAGGAGTGCACAAGAAGTTGGTAGGGGACGAAGCCAGGACAGCTGACCTCAACTGACCAAAGGGAGATTCCATACCATACCATATAAAGCTGTGGGAAGAAGGACATGGAGGGGGGAGGGGGCACATTTGGAGTTATGGCATTTGTCTTTCCAAGTAACCATTATGCATGATTGAGATGCGTGATTTCCTGGATATAGCTGAACACCTGCCTGCCAATGGGAAGTAGTGAACTTTCTCACTTTTACCCTTCTGATTCTCTTCCCCATCCCACTGAGGCGGGGAGTGAGTGAGCGGCTGTGTGGTGTGTAGTTGCAAGCTGGGGTTAAACCACAAGAGAAATGTAACTTGCGTGATGTGTGGTTCATAGTATTACCTTATTTTTTTTCCTTTTTTCTTTTTTATTTTTTTTATTAAATAGCTCTTGGGTTTTTTACCAGTTTTTGGTGGTGGTTTTTTTTTTTTGTTTGTTTGGTTTGGGTTTTTTTGCAATTTTTGACTCTAATTTGTTTAGAGAATTTTTGTATTGAAGCAGTTCTGGACATGAAGTAGCTTTTTGGAGATGTACTTGCTTACTATATGGGGTAATAGGAAAGAAGATGGATAATGGCAATGAAAGATATAAGGAACTAACTAAAATCCAGTACATTCTTCTATCCAAAAGACAATATTTAGGCAATCATCATTCTGACATACCTGTCTTGGGTTGAATGCAAATATCTGCTTATGGACTGCGTAGAAAGTTAGAAACTGAAATTTTCTATTATTTTCATTTTCACTATGTACCCTTGTCTCTGTTTCATTTTCTTCTCTTCCAGCTAACCAAATAAGAAAGTTTTTTCCTAAGACTCATATAGACTGTGCATGTACTCTTACTTAACTTATACTTGGTGACTCAGTAGTATACACTAATCTTCTGTTCACATCAGCCTCCTTTTATATTTTTTAAATTTACTTTGTGAAGTGGGAGTTACCAGGTTGCATGGTAGTTTCTCAGGAGTCACACAAAGAGGATACACCTTCTTAGTCAATTAGAGAGCTTATTATCAAGGGCAAAGAAGCTGGTGAGGGGTCTGGAGTACAAGTCTTATGAGGAAGGGCTAAGGGAGCTGGGGTTGTTCAGCCTAGAGAAAAGGAGGCTGAGGGGGACCTTATTGCTCTCTACAACTACCTGAAAGGAGGTTGTAGAGAGGCGGGGGTTGGTCTCTTCTCCCATGTCACAGGAGACAGGACTAGACGAAACGGCCTCAAGTTGCACCAGGGGAGGTTCAAGGTTGGATATTAGGAAGAATTTTTACACTGAAAGGGTTATCAAGCATTGGAATGGGCTGCTGCATTAGAATGAAATGGTTGAGGCACCATCCCTGGAGGTGTTCAAAAGACAGGTTGACATGGTGCTGGGGGACATGGTTTAGTGATGGTAGGTTTTTTTTGTCAGAGTTAGGTTGATGGTTGGACTAGATGATCTTGAAGGTCCCTTCCAACCTAGATGATTCTATGATTCTAAATGCTATAAGTTAAACATCAATCACTTCCAACTTCATTCAGGTGTGCTTTGTTTACTGGCTTATTTTAACATTATTTATATAACAGGAGTCAACATACGGGGCTACACAAATACTGTTTATCTTTGTAAAACCAAACTCTCTTAGTTCAAAATTACTGCCTGTGATCTTCATGCAAATCTCATCTGTGCATCCCAGCTTAGGAGGAGGTGAATTGTGCTTTCCAAGTTCACTGAATTCCCCTCAGTTAAAAATGACTTTTTCTGTTCACAGTTTATTTTGGCTATGTTCCGCATACTAGCTTGCATGAGAGAAACCTGGTGAGTACAGGGTCACAATATGAAAATGGCAGTTTTGTCAAAAAAGGAAGTTATTCCTACCACAGCTACAAAGTAGCTCCTATTGAAACTCAGATAATCCATGTTTTGTCATCTGTATGTGTAATCAGTTCATTTTCTGTGAGTTTCACTTAGTTTTGTATATAATCAATACCATCCCTTGCATAGTTAGTAGCAAATAAAATCTCATGCATCCTCAGCCAATTCAGGGGGATGTTTTCTCTTTGATTTGAATGATCCAATCTGAAAAGATTCCTGTAATGACAAAATGAAAACAGTTTAGGACAAGAGATGGAAGAGTTGAAAAATAGCTTTTTTTTTGACATATCTGTATTCCCATAAATTTCTTGTAAAGAAAGTGAAAAGTTTACCCCCAAAAGCATTTACCATTAACAGAAAATAATAACTTTTCAGGTGATGGCTAGAAGTATGATTTACATTTTGTTTTATTATGATGGTCTTCTTCAAGAGCTCATGTGCCTCTTTCAATCTTTCCATTTCCATAACATCCTATTTTACTTCGAGAACTTTGTAATAAATCTTCATTAAAGTCTGACCATTTTTTACCAGTTTTGTTGTTTTAAACACCTTTTTTAATTGATGGATGATTTACAGAACATTCCCCTATTGTCAGACAGTGCTAATGCTTGGATTTAATAGCTGTAGAGTAAATATCTAATTTCATTGTTAGTTTATAGATACGTGTGTTCAGTCTTGTCTAAAATACTAGAAAAAGATCCTTTTTGAAACATGTGGCTCTCTGAGATGGTAAAGAGATATTTCTGTAATAATTTATGTACAGATTTAAGTGGCAATATTTTGGTAGCAGGGGAGCTGCAGGGGCCACCTCTGTAGGAAGAGACTGGAACTGCCCCATGCCAGACACACAGAGTGCCAACTGTCTCCAGCAGACCCACTACAGAACACAGCTGAGATAATCAGCAACCTCGTGGAACCTCTGTGGAAATATATTTAAGATGGGGTAAAATGCGTGTAGCAGTGAGAGAGAGGAGGGAAGAAGAAGTGTCCTATTAAGGAGGGGCTGTGAGAAAGCTGCTGGGTGAGGGTTTGCAGCCAGCCAAGGTTAACCCACCACAGCAGGAAAAATAAAGAATATTTTTATCTAATTACAGGTTTTCCTGACTAGAGCAACACTTAATACAGTATTGATGAAGCTCTGTTCTGAACTGGAAAATTTACTCTGGTTGCTATCTTGGGAAATTACAGAGAAGATATTATCATTTATCTCCTGGACCTGCTTTCAACTTAACCTTTTTATTAAGCTATTTGCTTACAGCAAACATCTCTTACAGAGTTGTTATGAAATAGTTTTTCTCTGTAATGTTTCTAATATATGGAAGCATTGCCGGAAAAATAACTGTTCTTCAGACCAGGCAGAGAAAGACAATTTTACTCTGTTATCCAGGTACTGTGTTCTCTTACAGATCAGCAATGTTCTGCTGTGATACATTCAACTAAGTCTTACTGTCCAGGTCAATCTAAGAATGTAACTTTTTTTTTTTCTTTCTTTCTCTTTGCATAACTTGAGAAACATCTCTGTAAATGACCTTAAACAATTTGGGCTTATATCCATACCAAATTTTCTATTCCCTCATCAGCAAGTCCCTAAGTTCTGCATTGTAGAGTCATGCTCGCTCCTGCTTTCCTTGTCTTTGGAACAATTAAACTCTTACGTATTCTGTGCGAAGCTGAAGAGTTTCAAAAGGAGGAGGGATCCTTAGATCCCAGGGATACAGGTATTAGAATAGAATTCTTCAGTTGGAAGGGACCTATAACAATCATCTAGTCCACCTATATTCTAACAGATGTGAGTCCCCAAGACAGATTTAGGTATGTCAGCCCACACTGAATGAGTAATCAGTGAACTGTAGATGAAAAGTCCTCCTCTGGCATAATTTTGAGAACAGACTGTTTTTTGAAAGGCATGAAGCATCCATGTTCATAAAGCAAGTCAAGTCTATGAAAGTATTAGTTATGATCCACAAAAAAGAGTTAAAATTTAGGCATAGTCCTTTTTTGGAGATTTTCCTCTTGCCTGGTCCAGGCAGCTTCTTGTTCAGAATAATGGTTGTGTACATCTCATTTTTAACCCCTGCTGTATATTGCCTAAGTATTTTTGTGGTTCTGTGTCTCTGACTGCGTGTTTAATTCTGCAGTTGTAAATATTGGGACAGGAGTTTTGTGGAGTCCAATACATCAAAACTCTGAGATATCCTGATACTCTGGGAAACTTTTCTTCTGGACATCAGCTACCTATAACTTGAAGTTCTAATCAGAGCTTTTTTTCCAAATTGTTTTTATCCAGCCCTTGCAAAATTTGAATGTAGGGAGTCCTAGAAGATGCAATACATCACTGGATGGCATGGACTGTCAGTCTCACTGCTGGCATTTTATAGTGCAGATAATCTTCTTCTGAGAATTGACATTAAAAAGTCAGTAACTGAAAAGGAGAAGTATTAAGGAATGCTCAAAATGTATTTTCTGTTTTTCATCCTGATTTTGTTCTCTATTTTTTCCCTTTCAAAAGGCACCTTAATGAGTGATCCGATTCAAATCTTGAAAATGCATGGAAAATAAGCACAAACAATGCAAAATATGGAAGTGTGTGAAGGGAAATATTTCTCAGGTTGTCTATTTCATTGTTCCCTCTGCTTTTCTGTGTGGGAGGTAACAGGTCTCAAAGTGTTCTTCTAAATACACTGTTATATTCACTATGTTGCCGTGATACAGTGCTCTGTATTGACAATGTTGTCTTTTTGATGATTCAAAAGTTAATTATAAAGTAATGTTGTTAGAAAATGTGCATGGCAGCTGGAAGACATGGATATGCGTCAGATGTATTCTTGCATTTGACGTAGTTTTTCCCTCTCATACACAACAGAAGGCACTATTAATTATATAACTGTTTATTTAAATAACAGAAAAAAATTAAAGCTTACCGTAACTACGGCAAATGTAGTAAATTGTACTAGCAGGATTGTAATTTTTGGTGGTAGGAAGACTAAGGATTCTTAGCTAAATGTTCATACAAATGAACTCAGGTTTCTATAGCGTCTTGTGGAACCATCAGTGTAGTTATAACATGGTTCAGAATATTGTTTAGCTCAGCTATTTGATAATAAATCTTAAATTTATGAAATTCTGTCAGGTCAATAGAAGTGTTGACTACATGCCATTAAGTAATGCATGAAGAGTTGAGCAAAATGGGAAAAGTTTAATCTATTACCTAAGTGACTAGATGGGACATTTTATAAAATAGAAGAACATACTGTATTAAGCAGGCATTCAGTGTAATATTTGGAGGGTCATTCAAAAATTGTGGTTTTGAAAGCTAAATAGTAACCCATAGTAAATGTTTACTTGGAGGCCATATCCATATACTGCTGAAAAAAGGAAGAGCGAAGGGTTTGCTCTCTAATTTTGTTTGTGGCAATAAGGTGAGTTTAATTTACCATATGGCACCAGAAAGTATTAAGCTAAATGCAAATTTACTTGAGTTCCACCATCAGTGTCAATAGAAATTTTGAGAAAAAGAGATAGTAGAAAATGTTAATGGAGAAAAATTGTAAGTAAAGCAAGTGCGCTCACTTTGTTTCTTGTTCAAAGGCTCTCTGGCACCTCCTTGATATGTGAACTCCATTGAGAGAACACAGGTTTGGGTGCACAAGCTTTGCCTAGAACATTTCCCAGCTTCTTAGTGAGCTGTATTTTCGGGAAAAAAGACTTCTCCAGAGGATAGAGGAAAAAATGCACATTTTGCTGGTATTTTTCTTCCCATTGTTTCCTAGGGAGAAAATAAAAGGTTTGGAAAATCCAACTCCACTGGGATAAATTGCCAGAGAGAAAGGAATGTAACTCCCTTGTTGTCTTTTCTACGTCATCTCTTCTTGGGTCTGCCCGTTTCCCTGTAGTAAATCCCATAGATGCTTGAGCGAAAGAGAACTGTTCTAATATTTTTTTAAAACATTAAATATTTTTCCACGTGTATTGATATAGACACTGTTGTGCTGAGTCTTTTTGAAGACATACCTTTTCTAGAAGATAAGTGTAAGTAGGAAAGTTTACTAGTTGAAGTTATTACTTGCTACATCCATTCCTAATCTCCAGTAATTGTGTGTCACATGTTTATCACCATTTGTACTTAACTGGAAGAGAAAGAAATATTTTGCAATCTTAGTCTCAGAGTATGAGCTACAGACAAAAAGAAGGCAGTATTGTGAGTGGAAAATGGATGCTAATCTTAAAATTTCTATGTCAAACCATTTAAGGAAGGGCATGTGAGAATGTTATACTCCAGTTAGCATCAGCAGATACCTTACAGTATTGTCTTTGTTTGAATAAAAAAGAATGCAAGTAACCCAAAGACTTGCTCAAGGTCACAGAGAGTAAATAGTGGTAGAGCTGAGATTAGTCCAATCAGAAATCTAATACCTTAGGGTAAAATGATAGGATAATTAATTACATGATATTAGCCCATTTCCAGAAGTGATTGAGGATCAATCAAAAGTATGTGAGTTTTTGTAACGCTTCCTTAAATAAATGTCTGCCTGTTGAATACATTTAAATGGACATTCTGTGAATTAAAGTTCTTT
This sequence comes from Numenius arquata, assembly GCF_964106895.1. Classification (NCBI taxonomy): domain Eukaryota; kingdom Metazoa; phylum Chordata; class Aves; order Charadriiformes; family Scolopacidae; genus Numenius; species Numenius arquata. The sequence continues at coordinate 15,039,558 of NC_133581.1, forward strand.
TCATAGAAATGGTAACTAGTTACTGCCCATTAGAAGGTCTCAGAGAGCAGTAAATTTGCTATAGCTATGGTTTTGGGCACTTGTTTCTAATTCTTTTAAAACATAAAACCCATAAAATAATAATTTCAGTAATTTATACCAGTTGTACACCCGTATAAATACTGGCTCCTTGTGTGTTGATAATTTTAGGTTAATCTATTAACAGCATATATATCAAAAGGAAATGCATCCCCATTACTTCTACATCATTTCTTTAGCACTTTCATGAGCTGTTCAGCCTTCTGCTGCTTATCTCTGTGCTTTCTTGAGTTTTTGTCAAGGTGGGTTATAGAGTACTTACTGGTGTCTTGGTCAAGCAATTACTGCTATTGTGTGTCAGACATCTCTTAATTCATAATCTGCCTATATTTTGCCAGAGCTATCTTAACAATGGCTGCCAAAAAGTTCAGACAACCCATCTCTGTGCTTGAGATAAAGGCAGTGATGTGTACATCGTGCAGTTCGATGATCGCGTGGAACACTTTGTATGCTCTGGTGAAATGCTGGCAGGTGGAAGAGTAGCAGAACAAAATCCCATGGCTACTTCTGCAGAGCAATGTCACTGATAGAACATTGCTCTTTGGTTTGACAGCCCGTAATCAGCAGCAAGTCAGGAATACAAAAGCAGATATGGAAAAAATTTCAGTCACCTGGTATAATTGTACTTTCTGAGGTATTTTTATAGTGGTCATTCTGGGATTACTGTGAAGAGACTGCAATATTTCCTCTTGATATGTTAACGGATAGAAACAGACCCCAAATTCTTGAAAAATTATTTATTCGTCTGCAAATAATGAGCCTAACCAGGTACCTGCTTAATTTTATCTTAAAGTAATATAAATTTTCCATATAGGTCATTTTGTTCTGCAGTGTGAGTCAGAACAAAGATAATCTTCTGTGTAGATTCTCTTTTTAACAGAAAGTATTCTGTAAAATATATTTACACTGTAATTAATATGAGCATTAAAAGTTAGCTATGCTGATGGAATGATTAGAAATAGTCTCATAAAAGTTTAAGGGTAGGGAAACATTCAATGCATTGACACAGCTATGACTCAAAAAGCATTTTATATCTCTCCTCCTGCATCTGCTGCTATAACAAATACACTTGTCATGCAATCAACTTTTTTTAAAAAAACTTTTAATTTGAGCATTGGCTGATGTAGCACTGGTGTTGGAGCTCCTAGGTCAGGCATACAGTAAAAGATTATGGGAACTTTTATTTCTACTCATGGACTTCAAGAATTTTTAAAAAACTTTCTCCATTAAGACTAAGCAGTGAGACCTAAATATGAAAGCACCTCTTCTCATCACTAGTTCTGGTGATGTCACTTGCACAGTGATAGCTTTTACCCAGTTAGGATTACATATGTTTTCAGTTGTAGTGTCCCTACTGAGAAAGGATACAAGTGCATGCAGAATTCTAAGAAGTATCATTGGTACTAAAGACAGATGAACACCTGGTATAGGAAAGAGGAAGATAACTTCTGATTAAGATGACCAGAAGCACAGAACAGCATGAACTTCCACAGACAGCTCAACTCAGATGTAGAGAACTGATGTAAGCTTAAAGCAAAAATGTTAATGCTAAAACAGAATTATCTTTGTTTCAAAATGGACTGATTGCTTTAGGTTGTCAAACAATTTATAGTAAATAAATTAATGCATACAAATGGATGCAGTTAGCTGTGCATTAACAGTAAGATTCTTCTGAATTAAAATGTGTAATCCAATAAACTGTAAGGTAGCATGAAATAAAACAGGCTATGATGTCTACCTCACAGAATGATTATTTCTGAAAGGCATATAAAGCAGCTGGTAGACAGGATAATTGTCCTTCTGGCAATAAGGAAACAGAGATGGTATAGGACAGTTTCTAATGCTAGCAGAAGTAAAAATGCTTATGAATTGTGAAGATAAAGATCTGTATTCACTTTTCTTCAGATCAGCACACCTATGTAAGCTTGAGTGCACATTCTGTAAGAGTGGTCTCAATGCACAAAGGCATGTTGCTTTCCCTTATTCTCCTGTTTGGGATGTCACAGCAAGTCACAGCTTCCTATATGTCAAAAGAAGGGACAATGAGAAGTTGTTGGTCACTCTGAGAAGACTGGAGAAGGAAAATATTTCTGTTTTAACTGTATGGCCCAAGAAAGAATCATGCCCCCTGTACAGGCAGGCCAGAGCTGGATCAGTCAGTAAAAATCTAGTGGTGCTTGGCTAAAAGTAGCTCTTCAAGGGGTTAACCTATCCATATCACCTTAAGAAAGGTGCATCTCTCACCTGCACAGGAAAAAAACACCAGCATATTAAACTGAGGGATAGTGCATACTTAGGTGAAGGGTGATTACCTTTCACAGTCCCAGCAAATTAATGAGGCTGGTTCTAGATCTAGACATTTCGTGGCAAAGAAACCTGAATGGAAAATATGTAAGTTTCCACTTACACCTGTGAAAATACACATCCAATTTAATCTAAAAAGGAGTTAGGTATGCTGTGTACATGGAGTTGCTGCTACAGTTTGCAAAGACTGTATATGAATTAAGGTCATGGAGACTCTTTTTTCTGGAGCAATACTAGTGCCAGACAGGAGACTATCTGGAAAAACACAGGGAGGAAAAGAAAAGCTCAAAATAAAGTCCTTCAGGAATCTCCTAAGTATTTTTAGAAAACACTTCTGAACTAAGAGTTTTGGTAGCATAAAAGACAGAAAATTCCAACACAGGAGATATCTCTGAGATGTCATAAGAAGTTAGGCCTGCTAAAGTAACCATCAACAGAAAGGTCTCTGTAGATAGTGCTGCTTCTTTTTCTCTAAATGGTTTGTTCTGACTGGTTATTACTGTTTTTATTTTCCAAGAAGGAAAATCAATTCTATATTCTTCTAGTGATAGACTCCCAAAGGAAGAAAGGGAAACTACTTAATTTCAGTCATGAGTGTGGAGTGAATTACACCCTATGTAAGGATGAGAGAAGTGCAGATCTGTATTCTTAAATGGGAAAAGCAGAAAGTCTAAAACCTTTTGAGATATTGACGAAAAGCAAAAAGGTGAGACTAGGCTGTACTTGAGATAAAAATAGCGAATAAAAGAAAACAACAGCTAAAGACCATGCCTTTATGACAAAAGTGTGTTTCTACTTGACTAGAGCAGCCATAGAGGCTAACTGAAGAGTTTCCTTGGCGTTTCACAAAATACAAAAGTTTACTTGTAATTTGAGCAATGAAAGTAAGGAGCACTGAACGATTAAGAGGATTAGGGATTCTTAGACACTGCATTGAGAAACTTTTGATGAGAAAATACAGAGCCTGGCTCTTTAAGAAGTAAACTTTGTTTGTGGTATGAAGCAGCCATGTTAAAAGATCTGTTGGAGTAAGTGTATTTTACCTCAAGGATCCTGTGTTTTATCTTCTGAATAGAGTTGAGAAACACCTCGTCAAAGGAATTTTTCAGAGTAAAATACAGTGCATGTAGAAATCTTGTATTTCTGAAGCAATGTTCTAAACTAGTTCTTTGTTCTGTTTTCTACTCTCTTCTCCCAAGGACCCTCTTCATTTTTCTCTGCACAAAACAAAGCTGACTCTATTGCCTTTGTAGGATCTGACATGGGGCATTAGACTGTAAATTTATCATTCATATAGAAGGTAAGCGAGATCAGGCTTTTTTAGGGGGGACTTTGTCTGAAAATAATAGTTATTCAGTCTGGATGGTAATGTTTTCCCCTTTTTCTTTTCTTTTCCCCCTCCATCCCCCTACCTTCCCACCCCCTTCTTTTTTCCCTAAAGCTTAATGTGTTGTGTGAGTCTCTACAACCTTTTTGATGGACCTTCTGTTGCATCAGGACAATGTTTGATGTAGCACCTCCTTTGCTGTGAATTCCTTGAACTTACCTTGTTAGTTCATCTCAGCTATGTTTTGGGCACAATATGCAGTATGGGCTATACCTTGTTTTAGATGCTCCCAAGAGCTTTGCAAATAAAAGAAATCCAACAATTGCTTGCAAAATAATTTTACCATGCATGGTGTATCATTTTTATTTGTAAGAGTTACTGTTGTCTACAAGGAACTTTACAAGCATAGTTTGATTTTTACAGAAATCATTCTGTGTGATGGTGAAAAAGGAAAAATCCTTTGGCTTTAAAGCCATTATTTGAGGGTATGTCATCCTAAACTTCCTTCAAGGGATTTCTTTGTTCAGCCACTCCAAAATTCATTATTAGTTATGGGAGTTACCGAAGGTTAAACTTGGAGTGAGCATTTGAAGAATTTAAAAGCATAGCATCCTGTAGATGAAATAGAGCAATAAAAAATTGCATGACTACTGAATCAATATTGTACCATTTCCTGTATACTGAATTCCTTCATTTATGGTGAAAAATACCTGTCTGTTTACTTCTTATCTTCTGTAAATATCACGCCTATTTTTTTACCCCTCCTCTTTCCTTCTCCCTTTGTATCTCCTCCCTTGTGAGAGAATCAATTGCATCAGTGGATATTATATAAAGAAAAGTTTTCAGTGGAGTTCCCAGTTCACCCACCTTAGCCACCATGGGGCTAAGAGTTGCCAGTCTTTTTATACTCTGGCTGGCTCTTTCCAATGCAAATGAAATAAGAAAAGGTAAGCTCTAGAAAAGAAATAGTAGAAGATTGTCTCTTAGAATAGGGGGAGAGAATTAAAACAGCACTGCAGAGGTAGAAGGAGGCAGTGCATTTAAATAATGCACTGGAGTTTTAACGTGCCTACATTTCTTAAACTTTCAAATACTGAGGCTACATGGCTCAGCCAACATAGGTAGATACTGCTCACTTTGGACAGATTAGTACCTATATTCACTGCATTAATCTCTAGTTTGACGTGCTTGAAAAATATTTTCAGTTTTACTTTTCTTTCCATGTGTTGAGACTTTTCTAGGTATGACAGCTGCTTGGCAGAAGGTACTATAGGAGTTGGGGAGGTTCATTGTTACAGCAATGAAGAAAGCGGGTGATTATGCCTCCTCTTACTTTAGAATGACATAAATACTTCAAAAGTGAATGTAGTAATGTTGGACAAGGCTCATTTTATCATTCAGGATATTAATAATCCTTCTGTAAAAGCTCTAATTTACTCTGTTATCAACTTTGTTTTGAAATGGAGCACTCGTAACGAAAAATATTTTTGGAAGAATAGGTGATGAATTTTGTGCGGTGATCAGGTTTGGGGTATTTGCTTGGTCTGCTGTGTCTTGAATTCAGCAATGGGAGGAAAGCATTATCTTGTATCTGATATCTCAGCTGTGAGCTCTGGGAAAATCTCTGTGTAGCCTTCCTTCTGGGGAGACAAGCACACCAGCTTGGCTGGGTGTATCTGGTATGACTAATACTGTCAAACTACTTAAAGGTCCCCTTGATAGTTTCACTTTCTCAAGTTAAACACTGCAAGAAAATCTTGTGAAGATGAGTGGCATGTGTGCCTTTGATACCTTGGCAAGCTTCTCAAGTATGCTCAGCTTTTATGTTCATCTACGACATCTTGAGATTTATCAGATACTGTCTTAATTTGTATTATTTGTTGATACAGATGGCTGGGAAGGGAACAATATCATTAGCTTCATCTTTTGTTATTTAAAAAAAAAAAGTTTTTTTTTTTTCTCCTACTGTGGTTATTTTCTGACCTATCTTCTGAAGAATTTCTATTCTGTGGTAATAGAAATCACTAGTTCTGTTAGGAAAAAAAGGAAATTCTTTAAAATCTCATGTTGTTCACATGTCCTCTCATAACTTATTTACCTTCCAGAGTAGGAGTGGTACTTCCTTGGTTTCCTAACTCTGTTTCCTTTCTAGTCGATGTTGCATCAGGGAAGAAAATAGCTCTTTAGCAATATTAAATATTTCTAAAATAATACCGTGATTCAGAATAAATTCATTTATTTGGCAAAGCAGCTCCATTGCACTGATGCACCAATTTATTAGTGGTCAGAGGGTTAAGTTTCCCTACCTTTTGCAGACAAGTTCCTTCACCTCAGTAAGGATTATAAGACATACCCAGGTCTCAACAGTATTTGTTAACATCTTATTTTCCCTTTAGAAGTTCACATGTATTCTGCTTAGTAGACAGATGCTTGATCAGGCTTCAGATCTGTGGAATCACTGTGCACGTAATTGCAAGTGCTTTCTACTGTATAATGCAACACATACCTTTTCTTGACTCTAGCTCATTCATTTGACTATTTTAATTCCTATTTCTTTTTCTTCAGGAAGGACAAGAAACCATGGCCACTATGTCTGCAGCACTTGGGGAAACAACCATTTCAAAACTTTTGATGGAGACATCTATCAATTCCCTGGCATTTGCGAGTATAATTTTGCTTCTGACTGCCGAGAGTCTTACAAGGAGTTCTCTATCCACATTCAGCGTGCTCTGAACAGCAATAACCACCCTGAGATCCAGTACATTCTGCTAACAATCAAGGACTTTACAGTGTACCTCAAACCAAAGCTGGCTGTGGTGGATGGACGGATGTAAGTTCCTTTAGTATAATAGTATTTCAGAGAAATGTGCTAGGAAATGTGTGGGATATTGATTCTTTACATTGTGTTCTGTATACCATTAAGGCAACTGCTACAAGCATTTCCACAAGCAAAAAAAAAAAAAAAAAAAAAAAAGCCTTTTGAAATCCAGCATAAAAATTTCTTAAAACTTGATGATAAAAATCCTCATTTCTACACTGGCATAAGTAATGATCTAAATGCAAGTCAGGAAGAGTTTTGAGTGAATTGTTCTTGTTTTCTGGTTGTGCAGTAAACAAGGAAACTCATGAGCCAGATCTTTCACTGGCATAAAATGACACAGCTTCATTTGTTTTATGGCATCATGTTGAGTTTACCTTAGCAGATAGTCTAGCAAATCCTCAAATATGAAGATACATTTCTCCAGGGTCTCCGTTTCTCTTATTTTGTGGCAGAAGAGAGGTGCTTTTTTCTGATCTTCATAAATAATTCTTTAAGGTCTGATGGCCATTCCTCAAGAAATTATAATAGATATAATGCAGGCCAAAATTTACAACAATTAGTATATGGCAGTATGTACTTTTTCACAGTGAGCTGCAGTATTTTTCTCCTCCCATAACATGGTCACACAAGGAACTAGCCTGATACCATAACTGGTGCGAACTAGTGTCTTAACCTAGCTTTTTCTGTCATTAGCCTATCCTTTCAGTGTGTGTATATATAAACACTCAAACAAGTAAAGCACCTCATAGGTTAAGACATAGTTCTGAAGATGGAAGAAACTGGCTGCTGGTATAACTCAGCATAAATTTTAAAATATCTTTCTATTGCCATTGAAGGACTGTCCAGAACAGTTTTTGCTTTGAGGTTTGGAAGCTGCTGCAATGAAAATCTGTTCAAAGACAGAAAACAACATTTAGTCTTCCAAGGATCATACTAGAATGCATAACAAAATGACATGAAGTTATAAAAAATGCATTCTTGCCCCAAATTGAAAAAGCTTTTTATTGTGCACTCAGGTCTTAAAAAAAAAGCTCCATGAAAAACAAGTTTAGAAATCCTTTAAAAATTGTTTTTCTTAAACCAAGCCTCTTTTTATTTTAGATAGTATTCATAAAACAATAGATCCCTTCTGAACAGAAGGCTTGTAGAACAGGTTTTTGCTGTATGGGGGATTTAGTTTTTTGTAGAACTTAATTTCCCATATTGCTCTTTAAATGGAAAATGATCGATTGTCATGTAGCATTTCACACTACTGAAGTGAAAACTGTAAAGTAGAAAAATGTATGAATTTGCCTTTTAGTACCTGATCCACCAATTGATTAAATGTCATAGTGCTAGCAAAAAGAGAAATATTCCATCCTGTGATAGCTGAAAGGTGAAAAGTCACCCAATGTTTTATAATTCCTCTCCAAGAACATGATCTCTTAAACCATGATTGACCAGAGGATGAACAATGCAACCAAAAGTAGAAATAACCACTTCTGAGTTCCTGCCTACTATTTAGACATGTAAGTCGTTTGGACATGTTAAAAATGCCTGAGGTAAATAGTTGGAAAAATCCCAGTGACAGGAACTTAGGAGATAAAATTCTCCCAGTCAAGAGACTAGTTAAGAGGAGATGTGCATAAACATACATGAATCCCATTAAGTAATAATTACATTGGCAAATCGGTAGAAAATGAACTGGTTGATTTGACTGGATTCCAGTTTACACTACTGTTTGAACAGACTATTTGTTTAGATTTTTATAGGACTAGGCTGTTTGCCACAATACCTTTATTGCTGAATAAAATTCAGCAGTATCACTTGTTACATAGTACACTCTAAGACTGATGTACAAGAACAGGAGAAAGATCTGATGAATTGATTCTTTATCAGACAAAAACATCTATGATCAGCCTCTGCAAAATAACCTACATCACATTAACATCCCTTGCTGTCACCATTAACAAACTTGGTCCTCTCAACCAAAAACTAATGAACTAACTACTGAAACAAACTACTGAATTCCTCGTAGCATGCTCATTTATTTTCAAACTTTTGTTGGCAGTTCCTGTAGTTCCTGTATGTGCCTGTGCTTTTTGAACTCTCTCTTGAGGAGGAAGATCCTTCCAAAGTAACATTAATTCTCTCTGAAATAGTTGTCAGATCTTTTGGTAAAGAAAAGCTTCCATTTATGTGTTATTTCTTTCATTGAAGTAAACTATTAGCGAGTGTTTGAATATCCTCTGTTAATACCACAATGATGATGGATTTTCTTTGGTTCAGTTGAATACATCTGACATTTTTGCTTTTTCTTAAAGAACCCATACCCTCAGGGAAGCTTTGCCTCTGAAATTGCCTTGCCTTTTTAAGGCAATGTGTTATCACGTCAAGTGTCAGGGAGAGAGGATTTTGTTCCTCATTAAAACAAGGCATCCTGTGCAGCTAGGATCAAGTGAAGAGAGTGGTTTCTCTATTCATTAAGTTATTGGCTTATTACAGAAATTCATGTCACCCCTTATGTTTCTGTACTAATGTAAAGTCTCTGATTTTCTTCCTAGTGTGAAGACACCTTACTACAGCTCTGGTTTGCTCATTGAAATCAATGACATTTACACCAAGGTTTATGCCAAATTAGGCTTGATTCTGATATGGAATCAGGAAGATGCACTGATGGTATGTATGATCCAAGTCTGTTTTATTGGTATTTCCTGGGTTTAACAGTCTACTATATACTGAACAGAAGTAGAATCTCACAAAGTGAACAGAGCTAAAGTGTTAGGCTGACTCATCCAACTGATACTTATTTAAAAACATAAAGTTATTTTCTTTGCAATGTGATAGAGGTTGCAGTATGACATGCAGATGATGTTAGTGGTCTCAGGAAAGGGAAAAGGAGCTTTCTGGAAATAGCTAAAGTTTTTGCTATAGCACCCCCACAATCGAATCTGTATTTTCCTTCATTTGTCTTTTGAAGGACTGCCATCATCAACTTTCCTAATTTTAACCCAGTAGGGAAAAGAAGGAGAAAAATAAACAAACAAAAAAGTCCCGTGATTTTAAGAATCCTTTACTTTTCATTTTTATCACAATGGTGGTTACTGCCATTACTGAAATGTAGGACCTTCAGTCACTTTCTGTTTTCTGTGTTTCTTTTTGCATCTAACTGCATGTTTATTAACTATATTACAAATTCATTTGCGATAGCTACTTCTCTAAGAGTTTTGTATTCATTTGCTTTGGAATGTCTTCATGATCCAGATAATTTTATGGGTTTTCTTTTTTTTCCCACTACCTAGGTGGAGCTGGACAGCAAATTTAATAACCATACATGTGGTCTCTGTGGGGATTACAATGGAGTTCCAATCTACAATGAGTTTATCAATGGAGGTGAGTCTTCCTACCATACTAACAGTTACCACAGAAGATAAGCTGATAAGCACTGTGCATAGGAGCATCACAGGAGAACAAAATTGTCCTCAGAGATTTTTGTGATTGCCCCAGAATAAACATTATGTTCCAGTGCTGTATTCCTTGTCTAGGTTATTTTATTCCAGATTAATCATCTTGTTCTTTTCTCTACTGGCCTTCTTTTCCTGTGTTCTTTAAATTTTTAAGCACACTTAGACATAACAGACAATTCAAAGCAGAAACCTGTGTCTGACAGGCATATTTGATACCATAGTAGCTGTTTTCCTTGATCCGTAGAGTCTTGAAAATCAAGCGCTCCTTGTTGTCAATTTTTGGAGCTTAACAAGACCTCTTTGTATTTTTTTCTCATAGATGCAAGCTACAATTCAATAACGTATGGGAATTTACAGAAGATCAGCAAACCTAATGCCAAATGTGAAGATCCTGATGAAACTCAAGCTCTTCCAAGCTGTAATGGGCATGTGAGTATTCCTAATGGCTAACTTCACTTGCATGGGCACATGGAGACATCCTTGTGCTATGGGGAGTTAATGTGTGAGGAGGTGGGAAGACTTTGTCGCTTCCAGGGACAGTCTTCTTACTTTCTTGAATAACTGGTGCTGTTCAGAAGACAACAGTTTTTATGACTAGACAGGAAGCATCTAGAAGCTCAGGTGCTTACAAATCTCTTAAAAATTATTACTCTTCCTCCTTAGCGTGATGAGTGTGAGAGGTTGTTGACTTCCTCTGCATTTGCTGATTGTCGTTTACGCCTTAATTTGGAAACTTACATCCAAGCCTGCATGCAGGACAAGTGTGCATGTAATGGAAATGAGGACTCCTTCTGCCTCTGCAGCACCATCTCTGAATATTCTCGCCAGTGTTCGCATGCGGGTGGCCGCCCAAGTGAATGGAGGACACAGTACTTTTGCCGTAAGCAGCTATATAAATTTTACAAAGAAACAACTATTTCATGGATATAGCACTATGAAACATTTAAATTCATTCCTTCTTTACAAAACTATAAGCATATATGATAAATATCATACCAGTAGTGCAACAAACTACATACCATGTTCTTCCTGTTTTTTTCTTCTATTACCCTTGTTATTAAGAAATCTTTTTCAGCAACTAGAAATTCTGATTGCATTAGAAAACTCTGAAGTCTGATGCTGCAGATGACTAGTATAATTTGATCTATTTGAGATGAAAAGAATAAAATACCAAAAGCAGGTAAAACAGTTCAGAAAGGGACAAAAATGCTTTGCCAGATGGAATCTGGCTTGGGACACCACTGGCTTGAGGGGAGCAGGGGATGTAATGTGTGATTTCTGAGGAATGATGAACTTTACACTCAAATAACTAATGGTATCTTTCTCATTCTTTCAGCCAAGACCTGTCCTGATACCATGATCTACAAAGAAAGCAGCTCACCCTGCATGGATACTTGCTCACACTTGGGGATCAGCAGCCTTTGTGAAGAACATTACATGGATGGTTGTTTCTGCCCTGAAGGCAAGAATTCTTATTCTAGATATTGTATATGGAACAAAACCAAGATCTCTGGCAAAGGAGGTCACAGCTAAAATATTAAATGTAGTCAAATTGTATCTTAAAAATTAGTACTACTACTCATTATTTCCCCCCCTAGGGGGAACATAATTATAAGGTGTTTTATTTTAAAAAGGCATCATGATTGATTAATTAGTGATTTTATAGTTAAATCATATTAACACAGTGACAGGTAATAAATTTGCTTTTTACTTCTCAACAAATGGGTTTCTGCTAATATATAGAAAATCATGCATTTGGGGTTTATTAATTCTGAGGCAATGGACATCATTTGCCAGAGAGTGATAATGAGGGGGGCAGTGAGTGAAATTCTCAGACTTACTGTCAGGTTTATGAAAAAAGATTACAATGGTAGTCTATAGAGTATGCTAGAAGGACTGAAAATCCAAACGTACAATTCTGAGATTGTTTTTATATACTTATATTAAACTTTTTATCTGTGTATATAAATGGATAGACTTGGACTTTCAAAGCCATATAAAAGTGTTTTCCATTTGTCTTATATTACAAAAAGTAAAAACAGTACTCTTCACAGTTTTGATGATCTCTGTCTCTGCTTTCTGTGTCAAGTTGAGAGCGTGCCTCCTCTGAGTTTCTCCTCTGTGGAAATTGCTTATTTCAGAAGGGGCTGGAATAGTTTACTCTTGTGCTTTACAGGAACTGTGTATGATGATATTACTGAAAAAGGCTGCATACCTGCTAGCCAGTGCCACTGCAAACTCCATGGAAAGGAGTATTCACCTGGAGAAAACATTACCAATGAATGTGAAGAATGGTAAAGATCACGATTGTTTTTACACCTTTCTTTGAATGATTGTAAATGGGTCTGCATTTTTCAATCTTCCATTTAGTCATAGGAGACTTCCTGAAAACATTCTAAACTTAACATTTATGTTGCATGTGTATGCAACCAATTTTCTGAAAAAAAATGTTCTATCTATGCCATATGGCAGAGAGGAAATCTTGAGGAAATGGTCAAAGACAGTTTTAAAACACCTGGGGGTATCTTGGTGTTTGCTAGGTATACAGGTGCTTTCAGTGCTCTCAGCTCCTGTAATACTTACAAGTATTTTTTTATTATTTATCTGTTTATAGCACCTGTGATTCAGGCAGATGGATGTGCAAAGATTTACCCTGCCCAGGCACATGTTCAGTGGAAGGAGGTTCCCATATAACCACCTTCGATGGGAAGAAATATACCTTCCATGGAGACTGTTACTATGTGTTGACCAAGGTACTCTGTACTGTAGGGCTTTTCTCCTGTAGAGTAAATACAAGTCTCTCTGCACAGCTGTGAATAGTTGCTTTATTCCATTCTTATGGGATGAAGGAAGCAGAAATGCTAAAAGCTGTACTGGAAAATTCAGGATGGGCTGTAATAACCCTAGGGATGAGTTGGGCACTTACTGCAATGGGTTATTAACTTAGACAGCAGACTACATATGCTGTCATTATCCAGTGGAGTCCTTCATGTATAAGAAATCAAAGGATCACTCTGGCTGCACAGATAGGTAGACTGCAAAAATTGCCATTTCTCAGGATTAGAAACTCTCGGTCAGATCTTTAATAGCTGTGTCTTTGTCTGAGTGTCAAAGCCAGCTAGGGAAAGCAGCTAGGCAGCTATTTCATTCATCTGTTCCTAAAACACATGACGCCTGTTATAGAGAACACTAAATATCTTGTTGAACTAGAAACCATACCACTGAATTTATTTGAAAGATGGTTCAGCTTCCAGAGCCAGTGCTGAAATGATGATCTTAATAACTAAGTTCTATAGTAATCATTATTGTAACTGATGACTTTATTCTTTGTTTTGGAAATCATCTTGTGAGATTTTTGATTGGACTAATGGACATTTATTTCACTGTGGTTTTAGGGTCCTGCAAATGACAGTCATGCTCTCCTGGCAGAGCTGGCTCCCTGTGGCTCCAGCGACAGGCAGACCTGTTTGAAGAGCATTGTGCTGTTAGTAGATCACAAAAGAAATGTAAGTGTTCTGTGGGTTCTGCTAGATATATTGAAAATTAGCATGATTCCCTTACTGTGGAGCAATAACTAATTCTTCTGGAGTCGCTCTTCTGGAGAGATAAGACACCTCAGACAGGCTGCGAAACAACTCAGGCTTCTGTCTTGAGAACTTGAAACTAAACTGAACAAAGATGAGATTTAGATAAGCTGACGTTTTCCACTCTTCCCTTGTCTGCTTTGTGCTATGTAATTATTCTCACTGCATTCCAGGCTGGCTGGAAGTAACAGTGCCATTCTTCCTCCCCTCATAGTCTTTTACTTTGTTCAGATATAATTTTATAGATCTAATTGAGTCTTTTTCAGAAGAGATTCCATCTTTGAATTTTGATACAATCCAACCTTTGTAAATTATTATATTTTCCTTCACTGTAGTATTCTGTTTGGTTATGGGAATATCTAGACTATATTTATACATAATTTTACATACATGTACACATAATTTTCCTCCTGTATTTCTGGTCTTCCACGTCCTTGCCAGCATAACCAGAACAAAACCAAAACAAATCAGAAACCCATCATTTTATGTTTCGGGATGTACAGTCTAGAATTTTATGAGGAAGTTTAATGAACTGTTTCTTACCATGCCAGAATCATCCTAAAGCACTGCAAGGAAGCTGTGGCACATGCTTTTATAGGGAATAGGAACTTGCTATAGATCCTGAAGGCCCAATATTTTCTTTTACTTGCTGAAACCAATCTACCCAATATAAAGGAGCTTTGCATTTCATTACTGCTATAAATTGTTGCAGGCAGGTGTAAGTGAAACACTGATTAGCAAGATGAAACCTTACTTTTATCCTACAGGCCTGCTGCCACATTCAGTTTTCACACAGGTTCTTCCTTTTCAAGATTTTAAGTTCTAGTCACAGTCTAAACATGCAAAATGTCTCCCCTCTTAATTTTTTTTTTATTAGTTCCTTTTGCTCTCAGTACCTGGAGTCCCATTGATTCTATTTTCTATTATACAGGTGGTAGTTTTCAGATCAGATGGCAGTGTGTTGCTGAATGACATGACAGTGAACGTGCCTCATGTGTCAGGTAAGGGACGTAGCCTTGGGTGTCATGTGTCAGACATGACTTCTCATGTGGGGTTGTATTTTTTCAGATGCAAAAGTGGAAGAGAGGCGTATGAAATTTGTTCAGGTTTTGGAACAGCTTGGGGATGAATGTGATTTACTAGTCATCACTAAGAATTTTATGGGCAGACTGACTCGGTATACAGTGAATGATTGAAAAAATATGTCCCGTCACTTTTTTCATATGTCTTGAATATACTTCAGCATGTAGCTTGGGAAAGAGGGATTGTCATGGCATGAATTTCAAGCAAATAACCTGCCTGTAGGGAGGCATATTTAGCACTTTCCAAGTCTGGCTACAGAGTGTAGGCATGTCCTGTCTCTCAGTCATGGTGAGGCTCAGGCATGTCTCTCTCACCTCACTTCTTCCCCATGTTTTTGTTTGGGTTTTTTTGTGGGGTTTTTTGTGTGGGTTTTTTTGTTTTTTTTCCTGTGGGGAAAAAAGACTGGCAGAAGGTAACTGCTGTGTTTTCTGGTCAAGCAGGGCAGGGAAGAAGGTTGTTCTGTGTAATACCCTCTCATCTTCCCAGCCTACTTGAGATATCAGCATCTTTATATATAACCAGTGGATTTAGAAAAGTACTTTCAGAGGCTGATGCAGATCACCTAATTTAGGAGTCTAACTTCTGGTGGAAGGTCACTATCAGAGAGCAGCTTTGAGCTTTGGAAGTAACTTTTGAAAGGAGAACATAGAACTTCTCTTTTTCACTCCTTTTTAGACATGTTCGGGCAGCACACTGACACAGTATGTGTTGCTTCTTATTTGCTGGCCTATCTGCAGATGGCAAGTTACTTGCAAGAAAGTGATTCTTTATCTGAAAGGACAAATATTTATTCGATGATCCATTCATGAATGCTTTCACAAAAACAATTACAGTGTGTAGCTGAAAGTTTAGAGAAATTAAAGTGCTATAGGCAATAAATAGACCATCTAATAAGTAGATTAAATAGATAAATAGAGCATATATTAATAGATTTTCTGTAAGAAATTGGTTAGCCAGTAGATACTGTTTTTCTGGACTTTAGTAAAGCTAAAGTAAAACTACTTAGTAAAGCTATTAGAGAGTCCAGAGGAGGGTGGCTAAGATGGTGAAAAGTCTCGAGGGCAAGACTTGTGAGGGGCAGCTGAGGTCACTTGATTTGTTCAGTTTAGAGAAGAGAAAGCTGAGGTGTTACCATATCACAGTCTACAACTTCCTCAAGAGGAGCAACAGAGGGGGAGGCGCTGATGTCCTCTCGCTGATGTCCTCTCGCTGATGTGACCAGAGATAGGACATGAGGAGATGGTATGAAGCTGCTTCAGGGGAAGTTCAGATTGGACATTAGGAAAAGGTTCTTCACTGAGAGGGTGGTCAGTCACTGGAACAGGCTCCTGAGGGAAGTGGTCATGGCACCAAGCCTGTCAGAGTTCAAGAAGCATCTAGACGACACTCTTAGACATATAGTTTAGTTTTAGGTAGTCCTGTGAGGAGCGGGGAGTTGAATTGATGATTATTACAGGTCCCTTCCAACTTGATATCATCTATGACTTTATGATTCTAATTAAAAAGCCTGGTTCCTCCAGTATGCTAATTTCGTATGTCAGTTCTGCTGATTTTTTATAATGGCTTGATTAACTTCTGTATAAGCATCTAACATTTTATAAGTGGTAGTATTTAGCTATGCATTGGCTTGTAGAAACACCCCCATTACTTACTGTAAGCAACAGTGCTGGGATAATATTTTCTCAGAAAATCTCTTGCTCTTCAGATTCCTGAGCATCAAAGAGTTAGCATTGAAACTGTATTGCAAAAAATCTGAATTTGATTCTATTCCCAAGGATGAGTCATTATAGGTAATCAGCTTAAATTAGTGGAGACCTAGCAATGCAACTAGCATTGTATCTAGTTGCTCAGCGATTTTTAGAGGAAAACTATCAGTAATTTGATCCCAATCTCAGACTTTTCATGGCAGGTGATGCCTTAGAATCTAATAAGAAGTGTCTCTTTTGGCAGCCTATGTGTGTGTTTACTGCACAGTTCATGTTTTGTTTTTCAGCCAGCTTCTCAGTATTCAAGCCATCTTCCTACTACCTTGTTGTACAAACTTCTTCTGGGCTTCAGCTGCAGATCCAGCTGTTTCCAGTCATGCAGGTGTTTGTGACTGTGGATCAATCAGTTCAAGGAAAACTTCAAGGCAAGTGTCTATTCAAATGGAAAACAAAGCTGTGCTGTTTCACAGCTGAAATGTCATTTATTCTACGTGAGTGAAAATTCTTGCTACTTACTGATTCAGGAGGAGGAAACTAAAAGCCAAAACCGAAATAGTGGAAGAGAATTGACTCAAACTAGAAATGCATTTTTATTATTTGATATTGAATTGACCTATCACTCTGGTGCCTGTACATCAATGTTTCTTAGAATATACCTTAATTTTGTCTTCAGTTAAATTTTTAACTATCCACAAATCCAGGATTTTTGGTGCATTTTGTGGTTTTAATATCATCAGAAAGCATAAAAAATGCACGTCAGGGTGGTGATCCCCTGAGGCAGAGATATCTTCATGAAGACTACTCTTCTCAAGAGGTTAAAGATTTAAAATAGGGCTCCTAAATCTTCAGTACTTAGAGTATGCATTAATACTGAGGTGGAATAATCAGCTATATGAACTTCTCTTTCTAATGTTTGTGATCAGTTGTTCCTTTCCCTTTGACCTTTTAGAATAAGAATGAGTATAATCAGGTAAAATTTTTACCTTCTTTTTCAATAGGTCTTTGTGGAAACTTTAATGGAATGGAAGGTGATGACTTTAAAACAAGCAGTGGGCTAGTAGAAGCTACAGGTTCTGCCTTTGCTAACACATGGAAAGCTCAGTCCACCTGTACAGACCAGGTCGAAAAGCTGGAAGACCCTTGCAGTCTCAGTATTGAAAGTGGTAAGCACACTAATAAGTCAGATAGTTGGTTTCTTCCAGAATGAGCAGTGTTGCTATATATTACTGCAACTGGTGTGTAAGAGTTGTAGTGCGGCATTGAAGTTTTTTTAGAGGACTGCCAAATTAATTTCTGCAAGTATGTATACATACGAGCACTGATTTCCCATCAAATGGAAATTAAAATTTAGGGGGTGTTTGTAGAGGAATCCTGAGCTGGAAGGTAGGGAGGCAAGGTCTTTAATTTATACTAGCTGCAAAGGCAACTTGTATTTCCTAGTATTAATTATCACTATGTTTAACTTTAAAGCTTTATGGTCCCCAAATGGGAAGGGCTGTCACAATTCCATGTAGACAAGTTGGAGCAGTGAGATACAATTTTTGATTTTATGATTACATGTCTACTGCTAGATAACTGAATCAGAGAATAGAAATATACGTACAGTGAATGCATGTGCTTTCTCCACTTCCCAAAGTGAACATAGTTCTCTCATTTGTATTATTGTATGGCATTCATGTGACAACATAAATAGACATGGCACAAGGAAGATAAATGAATGTAGTGAATATAATGATATAATTTCTTTTTTCTCCCTTTTTTTTTCCAGCAAATTATGCTGAGCATTGGTGTTCTTTGCTGAAAAATCCAGAAGGTCCTTTTGCAAGATGTCACGTAATCATTGATCCTTCAGAATACTATAAGGTATTGTAATCTTGCACTCTTTTTAGTACTGCTTTATTTCAGACGGATCAATGTAGATGTTTGTCATTGTTCAAATATTTGAGACATTACTGAGTAGCTTGCCCATAAGAGCTGGTGAGGTTTTTGCTGTAATTAACTGAGGCAGCATAGCATGCATCCCAAGTATCTCCTATGATGACATTCTTATGGAATGCTGCTGAAGAAAAAATTTATTCTTCTGGTTTCGTATGTTTTGTATTTAATGTATTTGATATTTAATATTTGGTATTTGATGATTCAATAATTGAACTGGAAAGAAGAATCAAGAGATGCAGGTGTGCACAGAAAATTTAACTTTACCCTTACACATTAGTAGTTATTAAGTCAGAAAATTAAAAAAGTCATTATTTATTATCATTTTCATGACAGAATCACCATGGTTTCTTTTTGCCCTGTGCTCATCACTGTTGAGAAGTGATTGAGGCTTACCTGAGCAAAAAAGAAGAAATTCCTCAGTCTTTGCTCATACCTGGTACTCAGTCTGAGCTCAAATTTACTGAAGATCTTCATACATCTGGTTAATATCTTGCCATTACAATTTTTAATTTTTATGGATCTCTGCATTTCTAAGTTGTAACTGAGGGAGAATGGTAACAAAATCATAGAATCAGAGAGTCATAGAATAGTTTGGGTTGGAAGGGCCCTTTAAAGGTCACCTAGTCCAACCCCCCTGAAGATGTTGGGATGTCTTCAACTAGACATTCAACCTGACCTTGAACATTTCCAGGGATGGGACATCCACCACCTCTCTGGGCAACCTGTTCCAGTGTTTTGCTACCCTTAGCATAAAAAATTTCTTCCTTATATCTACTCTAAATCTTCCCTCTTTCAATTTAAAACCGTTACCCCTTCTCCTATTGCAACAGGACCTGCTAAAAGTTTGTCCCCATCTTTCTTATAAGCCCCCTTTAAGTACTGAAAGGTCTCAATAAGGTCTCCCCAGAGCCGTCTCTTCTCCAGGCTGAACAACGCCAACTCTGTCAGCCTGTCCTCATCTGAGAGGTGCTCCATCCCTCTGATCATTTTTGTGGCCCTCCTCTGGACCCGCTCCCGCAGGTCTGTCTTTGCTGTACTGAGGGCTCCAGAGCTGGACACATTACTCCAAGTGGGGTCTCAGCAGAGCAGAGAATCCTTCACAAAAGGTGTTGTTAGGAGGCTGGCTACTTTTTAAAGGTTCAGTCTCTGGTTTTTGTTCATTCCTTCCATTGTTCTTTGATCATGGAAATTAATAAAAGCGTCAGAAAAAGGACACAGGGTGTTTCATAGCAACTGAGTTGCAGTTACCCATTGTTTTTCTTTGGGTTTACTGACCCTTTCATTAATTTTTCAGAAATGTAAATACGACACTTGCCTCTGCGAAGACAATGAAGAATGCTTGTGTGCTGCCCTGTCCTCTTACTCAAGAGCCTGTGCTTTCAAAGGGATCATACTGGGAGGCTGGAGAAAAAGTGTCTGCAGTAAGTAGTGAAACCGTAATCCCTGTGGAATTAATTAGCCACGAGAAATATGCAGGTTCTCTCTGAATTTGGTTGTCAATGATCTTAATGTTAAGGGATTTGGAGTACCTTAGAAATGTCTAGTGGACTTAAAGAGACAATGCTTATATTTTTTAATTCATCTAATATTCTTTAGCTGTCATTTGTTCATGACATTTAAAAATAGAAAGCAGTATTTTTCGCTTTCACCTTCTTTCCCCAGTTTAAATAATAATGCTGTTTCTATCTTTGAGTAATGGAATCCCAGCCATCAAGGCTTTTACATTGTCTTTGCTTGTCAGTGTCTCTTTTTATCATTGTGCTTGCATTTTATCAACAGCACAGTACTGTTGTGACTAGGAGTTTATCATATTGTGCTCTCTCTCTGATTATCAGCATGTGAAACAAATATGGGTATACAAGCAGAAACTGTTAGTAGCAGTTAAAAAGAAGTCTTCAACTGGTAAAGCAAGTTATGCTAGCATTATTTGTGACATAATATTTTTGTGCTTTAATGAAATCTAAGGAAATATTTTTACCATTACATGCTGCACAGCCAAAGAAACCTAAACAGAAATGTCAAGGTTAAAATGTCCATCCTGCATCCTTTATTTATCAGTTTGTTTATTTTCCCCCCAGCTAGTGAAGTGTCTGCCTGCCCAGGAAATCAAATCTTCCTTTACAATCTTACAATGTGCCAGCAAACCTGTCGCTCTCTTGCTGATGGTGAAAAGCATTGCTTGCAAGACTTTGCTCCTGTGGATGGCTGTGGCTGCCCATATAATACATACTTGGATAACCAGGGTACCTGTGTGCCCATGTCCGAGTGCCCATGTTATTACAAGGGATCATACCTGGAACCAGGAGAATATGTCACCAGAGATGGAGAACGTTGGTATGTTTTATTGTGGCTTCTTGATTGTGGGGATAAAAGCCCTTTTAAAATTTGTTTATTAGGTGTAAGGTGCTTAGCTTTTTTTTGTGTGCTTTGATGAACTTTTGTTATGTGTTTCATACCATCTTCGTGCTGAGCAAAGCATCACACTGTTGCAATGTAATTTATTAATACTTGAGAAGTGCAGCTTTGTTTGGAGGTGTGAGTACTGGCCTTCACAGACAAATGCTATTATGAGGCTGCACTGTTAATAGGGCTTTGTTGAGCAGAGAGTTAAATCGAAGATAAAAGGCCACCTATAATATTATGTTCCTGTTTCTTTCTCTATCAGAGACAGATTGCTTGTGTTTTCCACTGGAGGAAGGTCCCCTTGATATGTGTTTACTATAGCATAGGCTTTTGAAAACCACTTCCAGGATTCTAGTATTTTTATCATGGACTCTGACAATTGTTTGCTGCATGAATCACCAGTGCAAATTGTGAAATACTTCCTTTTCTCATCCAGCAGACGAAGCATACAGGCTAACAAATTTGCAGCATAGGAGTTGAATAGGCATGAAATTATACTGTGTATCCAAATGAAGGCTTTGATTTAAATTATCATTAATATTTGTTTCATTATTATCTGCTTCCTGAGTCATCAAAAAAGCATAGTATTAAGGATTAATAGAATAGTTGTCTTTCCTTAAAACATAGCCTTTCTGTCATTATGCCTAAAATCTTGCTACGCTTTTTCTCCAAGTGAAAATTCATGAGTTCGCATCAATAGAATTGGCCTTGAAATATCAGTAGAAATTATGCAAGACCATCTCTGATAAATACTCTCAAATTTATATAAACAAATCCTTAGGTTTAAATTGAAGACACTGAGCTTACTTTTTTTTTTTTATTTCTATTTACTTCAATTCTTTTCTAGTGTTTGCCGAAATGCAAAAGTCCAGTGTACTTCGGTGACAATAAGAACGAAAAGTAAGTGACATTCTATAAAGTAAAATAAAACCAAAGCCAAAACACCACCTATAGACACAAAGGTACACTTTGAATTTGAATTCTCCACCTGTTTTTTTGTTTGTTTGTTTGTTTGTTTTTTCTCTATATGTGAAACAGTTACACATTTTCACTTTGTTCTGTCTTCACTGAGCCTCTTTTTTTTGTGAGTATAGGCATACCCTGAGATTTCTCAGTGGCTACCAACTTTCACATACATTTCTTTTGCTTTTTCTTGATTCACCTAAACCATCAATATACCTTTCAGTTGCAACAGAATGTTCTTCTAACAAGACGTACTTTGACTGCAACGCATCCCCACATTGGACTTCACAAACACCTGTACAACTTAGCTGTCATACTCGTGCAACTGATCATGTATGTATTCAGTTTTTCTCCATGTCATGTTACCTTTATTCTGTATTCTTTAGATGACAGTGCAACCCAGAAAATGCATTTCTAATAACAGTTTATTTCTCTTTGGTTTAATCTTCCTTTCTTTTCTCCACAATGACATTACTCTGTTGCCAATTTCATGATGATTCCCCTTATGTTTTCCCTCTCCTTTTTCTTTTTACTGTGTCTTCAGTAGAGTTGTACCTCCCAACTGAAATATGGTTTGGGTTCTTAGACAATCAAAAAAGAAAAGAAAAATATTAGAATCCTGGAAAGACAACCCTATAAAACTAATCAGTATTATGCTGCCTGGTTATAAATGCAGTTTTTACCAGAGCATTTATGAAGAAGTGGAAGAAAAATGTAGTGCTTTTTCATAAAGTAAAAATATCTCCTTATATTCCTTAGTTCCAGGCAGAGTGTGTCTCAGGCTGTGTGTGTCCTGAAGGTCTATTTGATGATGGGAAAGGGGGCTGTGTTGAGGAGAAGGACTGCCCATGCAGTCATAACAACCAGCAGTATTCTCCTGGAGAGAAGATAACAGTGGACTGCAACACCTGGTAATTTATAATTTTGTACTGTCTTCTAGAGTATATTGTATGCAGTAAATCAACAGTCATGTCTAGGCTTAGGTACAGTGGCTATAGTTGCAAATATAAGTCTTTATTTTCAGGCATACTTTTTGCTATCTGAGGAAATACAGATTGTGCTGAAAATATTGGGGTAATAGATACCTCTGTTTTCAGTAGGCATCTCTTGTTGTGAAAATGCACTCATTTTTTAAACATAAACACTTTCCGATCTAAAAAATGTAGCTAGCCAGAGTTAAAAATCATGTTATAGGCTTAAAAACAGGCTAAACTATTAAAGTTGAGACTGAAGACATCTGTAACACCGAAATGGGTATTGTGCACATTATCACATTGTATCAGGTAGCTGCTTGGTTTGTTCTGCAGTTTTCCAAACCGCGCACATTCGGTGAGATCTGAGAATTCAGCTCTTCTGCTCTCTTCTAGTACCTGCCAAAAAGGAGATTGGAGCTGCACTAAAGATCTGTGTTATGGGACTTGTATGATATATGGAAGTGGCCATTATATCACCTTTGATGGAAAATTCTATGATTTTGATGGGAGTTGTGAATATGTGGCTACTCAGGTAATGCTCATCAGGAGGGCTGAAATGACATCTGATTGCCTTGAAGGTCTACTTTCCTCTTTGGTTTTGTCATTCCTTGCAGCCTGCCATCACTGTTCCTGTGGTGTTTACACATTCTTCCAGGATAAATGTTATATTTTCAGCGCAGGCAAGCTGTGTGAATGGTTTTTTTTTCTGATAGAGTGGTCATAAATTCTATGTAACAGGACCATTTTACAATGAGAGTTAACAGCTCATCAGTTGTGAAATAAATCAAAAGTTTACAAAACAAAGTTATTTATATTTAAAGATATATTCCTCATTTTGCTTTATTGTCCCACTTGTTTCCCAGGGTTTGCCACATGTGAGACTGTATTAACTGTTTATATGTATGTAGAGATGTATGTGTATACCTTTGTGTGTCTGTAAAAATATATGTATATAAGATTTTACACATGAAGCAGTGGTAATGATTTATACATTGTGAAGATTTAAATTATTGTAATTATTATGATATTGAACTAAAAATTAAATATTCTACCTAATTTTCTTATGCTCAGTTTTTCCTTTTTCAATAGGATTTTTGTGGTGACACAAATTCCAGTGGCTCGTTCAGTATCATCACGGAGAATGTCCCTTGTGGAACTACAGGAGTTACCTGCTCAAAGGCTATTAAAATTTTTCTAGGCGTGAGTAATGATACTCAATGCATATACATCAGTATTCAAGTACTTAAAATAAAGTAATGCTTCAAAGCCACATCCCTAAAAACAGCTATAACAAGTAAAGGTTAGAGGCCCTATCAAATTAATCTGTAAAGTTGTCGATTCTCAGGTACTGAAACCTCTCCCAAACAAAGGTGCTACACCACTTTCTGTCATCTAGGAAAGTCATCCCAGACTTTGAGCTATTGGTTTCAGAATGAGTTGTATTATTATGAGTGTCTCATATTTTATGTCATCATAAAAGTTAGTGTTACAATATTTCTCTTTCTGCCTTTCAGAAAACTGAGCTGAAACTGGAGAACAAAGATTATAAAGAAATTCAGCGAGATATTGGTGATGATGTGCAATATTGGAACAGGACAGTAGGCCTCTACCTTGTTATTGAGGCTAGCAATGGTGTGATGCTTATCTGGGATAAGAAGACTACTGTTTTCATCAAGCTGACCCCTGATTACAAAGTTAGGACCTGTCTGTCTTTTTCTGAAGTAGTAGTATGAATAGATAAATGAAATAAGGAAACATAAATGTTTTTTTAGTCAGTCTGTATTTAATTCCTATATCCTCTGCATGTTGATGATTAGCTTGCATTATTATCATAGCTTGCAGAGGTGCTACTGCAGTTCCTTACAGTTCAGTAATGCATTACAGAGGATGCATACCATACGTTTGCAATAAAGCTAGACATCTAATGCATTCTGAGTTTGAGAATATTAAGAGCCAAACATTCACAGTAATTTAGGGGATCCTGCATGGAATCTCAACCCTGACTTAAAATAGAACTCCCAATGCAATGTATGGAGATGGTTCTGATTTCTGAAAATTGGCATACTGAATTATAGAGTACTGAATTCATTGGGCTGAATGAGGTGGTGTGGGGTTGTATAAACAGGGACATAGTGTTGCTTGAGGGGGCTGATGTACCTTAAATAGCATTACCAAAATTTCATTATTGTGGGTAAGTTGGTAAATTCTTTCTTTTGAGAAAAATGAGTCCCTGTCATTTTTTTTCCCATGGATTAAGAAATGGTGCTCATTATGTTAGAAACTTTTAATAAAAACACTTTTAAGCAGAATGAAATTCCATCAGGCTTATATTAATAGCTAAATTATGAAAAATTGAGAAGAATGGGAAATAAATTATTTTTTCCTAGCTGAACGAGGCTTAGCCACTCTTTAGTGTTATAACTTGGATGAAGAGCCACCACAGAGACATGGAAATATACTGGATATAATTGGCTTCAGGGAGGGAAGACATGGCAGCTGAGTACACAGACAAATAAAGGTTTAATTTCTGTACAAATGATTTGCAAGTAAAGATGAAAATACATAAGTTACACAAAGAGTCATTTGTCCTTTTTAATGTCAGTGTTTTGCTCTTACTTTAGTGGAGTCTGTTTCTCACTTCCATGGTATGTTTAAAAGCTGTGGATATGTTAATTTTCTTTTCCAGGGCAAAGTATGCGGTCTGTGTGGCAACTTTGATGACAAGTCTAACAATGACTTTACAACAAGGAGTGGGCTGCAGGAGACTAATGCCCTGAAGTTTGGGAATTCCTGGAAACAGTCTTCCATGTGCCCAGATGTCACAGAAGAGATTAAGCCCTGTGATGTGAAACCACATCGGAAGTCCTGGGCAGAGAAAGAATGCAGTATCATCCAGAGTGAAGTCTTTAAAATTTGTCACTCCAAGGTTTGTAGAGGGCAGTAAGTGATGGGACAGCACAGTGCATTTCTGTTTGTGCAGAAACAAAGAGAACATCAGAAATGAATGAAGAGATCATTAAATAGAATGATCTTCAATTAGGTCTTCAACACAGCTATAGGTATCAGCACATTTCAGCTAGCCTAACTCAAAGTAGTTTGGGTGTCTGCGGCAACGGGACTGTATCAGTAGTGGTGCCAGCCCGGGTGTACAAACCCATATTCATCACCACAGTTTGTCTGCTACTGCTGTGTAAGCTAAGTTCAAAAATCTAGCATGAATAGAGCTGTGTGTGCTGCAGTTGCACTATCTCTTGTTGAGATGTCAACACTGTAAGTTCTGAAAGGCCTTGTGATCATCAGACGCCCTCTTCTGACAGAAATGCATACTATACTTGAAAGTTGGTCGTTGAAGAGACCACCGCTCCTTGTAATATTCAACCTACAGAAGGAATGTTCTTGGAAACTGCTGACATTGCACAGTTTAGGTGGGCTTAGCTGCTAGTACTGTGCCTCCAAATTGTCAGGCCCACAGCTTCTAGCTCACAGTGCACAGGAAGCACTCCTCTCTATTTCTTGTCTCTTTTCTGAAGTATGGTAATATTAACAACAGTTTGTTCTTAACTGACAGTGGAAAAGTCAAAAAGAACTATTAATTTAATTAATTTAATATATGTTTTATGTTGATTCCTTCACCAGCTAAAATCCAGTCTAAGTTTCTCCTCTTGCAGTCCCAAGCAAAAAAAGTGGAAATGTTTTGCTAATGTGTCACTGGATAAACTCCAAAAACCGGCAAGCACAAAATTCTCTGCTTCATATTTGCTGTGAAGTGCAGCCTTTCTGATATTGCTTACTACCTGGTTGGCAAAACTTGCTGGGAGATAAGATTTCATTTGGTAATTCTTAGAAACAGTCTCACTCTTGTCCAGCTCAATTCCCATATCTCAAGAGATATCTCAAACTTACTAGTTTGAAAACTAATTTGGAGATGGACTGGGACATCATTTCTTTCCCCAACAGGTGGACCCAATTCCGTTCTATGAAGCTTGTGTTCATGATGCCTGCTCTTGTGACAGTGGTGGAGATTGTGAGTGCTTCTGTTCTGCAGTTGCTGCATATGCTCAAGAGTGTACCAAGGCTCAGGCCTGTGTTTTCTGGAGAACTCCTGATATATGCCGTGAGTAACAGTTAAACACAACTGTATCTTTCTGGCTGCTGTCAGAAAGCCTATCAAATAAATCATTAATACTATCACTGCAAGGTCATGCAAAGTATGCAAAGCAATTTATTTTTGCACCATATCAGAGAACAAATAGAACTAGTAAATTTGTATATTTCAGTTGTCTTTATTCAGCCTAGCTTCTCTTTCTTTTTCCTTTTTCTTATCTTTCTCTTCTCACTTCCCTTTTTTCTTTTTTTGTGTGTTAAGGCTAGGTTTCAAGTCTTCCTTCCATTTTGCTTGATAACTGATGAACTGCAACTGCTGTTAGCTTTTGCTTCTCTCTTGTTTTTTCAAAGTATTCAGAATTTGATTTTAGCAAAAGTATATAGAAGTACTCCTGTGTAGATGAACCTAATCAGTATTGAGTATATTAAGCAGTGTCCCTTAGTGGTGCTCATGCTCGTACCAGTACATGATAAAATAATGTAAAACATTATTTAAATTAATATTTCTCAAAAAATTGTTTTCAAAACAAAATTTTGAGATTCTAAATGGCAGAAATGTAATTTTTTTTATTTAAAAAAATTATTCTGATTCATATTTAAGGCTATTTGTAGTTTTCAAGTGTAAGAAGCCAGTGAAACAGAACTTATAAATTTCAGTCAGCTCAGATATATACGTTTATAAAAATTCCTTCCTCTGTCCGTAGTTATCTAAGCTGAATTCTGTTCTAAGTTGTGTCCATAATACCTCATATGCTTGGTCTGGACCTGCTGGAGGTGACTTTCAGTCCATGTGATGCAGTAAAGTAGAACTATTTTGAATATACGGCAAGGATTTTTAGGAGTTTGCCAGTAGCTAGGTATGAAAATGCTGTCAGAAATTTACCCTTGGTTTTAGATTAAAATCAACAGTAATTATTTATTTATTTTACGTGATTTGAATGAAACATTTTCACCCTGCAGCTTAAGTGTTTAATAACATATCTTGGGCCCCAGAGTTTTGATTCCAAATTTTGATGTACCTTATGTATAGTATAGTATACTGTAGTGTAGTGTAGCGTAGCACAGCATAGCATAATAGAATATAGTAGAAGAAAGTCCAGGTCCTATACCTCAAGAGAAATTTTGCTGGCTTAGCATGTAAATTCATTTAGTTTGTACCTTTAAAGTCCTGATCAGAACTGCATTTTGGCAACCATGTTTTTAATGAGCTTCTTTTTTTTTTTTCCTCATCAGCAATATTTTGTGACTACTACAACCCTCGTAATGAGTGTGACTGGCACTATGAGCCTTGTGGCAGTAATGTCACGACCTGCAGGATGATTAATAATATCAGCACCAACTTTTCAGTGCCATATCTGGAAGGTATTGCCATTTTTTTCTATTTTATTTCATATAACTTTGTCCAGCTATCATTTAATGAATATGGAATAGTCAGTCAGCTTGACAAGATATTCCTGATCTGTTACGTTGAATTCATTTCCAGTCTTACATAAATGTTTCCTATAATGTAATTTCTTCTTTATTAACATCAGTGGGTGATGGTTACATTGATGCCAGCCATAAAACTAAGTCTCTGCTTGGATAATATCCTGAAACATGCAAGATGATTACACCATTGCTATTTTGCATCCCATCCAAAGGGCATTTCAAGAGAAAGAAAACTTTTTACATGTTAAAGAAGCAAGTTACTGATAGTTGGGTTTTTTTAACCTTATCATTCATTATGAATCAGATCCATTTTGACTTTATGAGGTTAATGTGCAGCTTTGTCCTATATTTACAATGAAAAATATCTTTGATATCAGACACACTGGTGCCGCCATATATTGGATTCTTAACGGAGACCACAAAATGTTGTTTTTGGCGGGCTACTGGGAGCTACCTCCATTTTTAGTGTTTTTCATTTGTAGTTTTTGGTTTAGACCAAGAAGTGAGGCTAAACCAGATTATTCTGCATTCCATCCCACTTAGAGTAGCCACAAGCCATTTAAATCCCATTGAACCCCTCAAAGTATGTAGAAATATGATATTAGTAGTTGGAAGTCCTTGTGCTTGATAACTGAAAATGAATTTCATGTTATGGAGACTGCAATGATCTGAGAATGTGAATGACTTTAAAAATATCTTCTGGTTTACCACATGATAAAGTTTAAGAAAACAGCCACATTTTTGGCCACCGTCATTTTGGTCTGGTCTGGAAGCAGTTATCTCCAATTTAGGGATTGGAAAGAACTGCCCAGAGTTTGACTGCTATTTTAATCCTTGAACTGCTGGTAACAAAACACAAAAAACCCAAACAAACAAACACTAAGCAAAATAGTAAAGAAACCTCAAACAAACTAAGTCTATGTTTTGAAATAGATTGTCATTGACAGAAAGATTTGGAAAGTGTCAGAAGGCAGATTATTATGTATCTAATTATCTTTCTAAATTATTTTTGTTTTTTATCTTCAGGGGAAGCACAGAGCACATTTACTTTTGTTAGGGCATCTTTAGTACAGTCTGGCAGTGTGGAGTGACTTTTAAGTACCAGTTAACTACTTGGTCATTCAGTTTATAGGCTATTTAGAACTCCAGTACAGTATAAAGAGGACGTTAAGTAATTAAGAATTGGATTTTATACGAGTTTATTTGTAAGCAGGAAACAGTAATTTTTTAAAAGTGTATTTGCATGAAAAATACAATGAGAATTGATAGACACTTAAGCCCTTACAGGTGGGGTTTGGGTCACTGGCCAAGGGTATGGAAAAATGCAGATAAATTATCCATTTGGGGTAGAGATACTTGGCCTATTAAAGGCACATAAACAAGGTGTAATGTTTCAATAAATGTAGTGAAAATCCTGTTTGCTAATGAATCCACTTCCATGTTCTTCACAAAAGTGTTGTTGATATAGTGATCACATGTCAAAATCATTTCTCTTTCTCTTAAAATTACTAGCTGCCCATAGAAATTAATATAAATTAGGGGGTTCTCCAAGATCTCAAACTAGGAAAAAACAACTTCCCTAGTTTTCATGACTAAACTCTTATTTAATACTCCTCACCCCACCATTTTCAATAAGAATGATTTAAGTCTTTTGGAAAGACTAATTGTGCAAGGATTAATTTGAATCGGAAATTTTCTGTTTCTTTCACTATGCTTGATTAAGAATCATTTACCTTCAGGAAGTACCTATCGTTGAGTTAACTCTTCATACTTTTTCTTCATCTTTTATACTGTTCTACTTGTTATCAACAGGTTGCTACCCGAGATGCCCTGAGGACAAACCAATATATAATGAAGAGACAAAGAAATGTGTGCGTGGAGATGAATGTGGGTGTTACATCGATGGAATTTATGTTCCACCTGGAACAGAAATACCCACAGAAGAGAACTGTAAAAACTGGTATATAAAAAATGCAAAAAAATTTGCAGTAATTCAGGAAAGGATTTATGTATGCTAAGCCCCTCGTTTACTTTACTAGGCCTCAAGCAAATAGAGATACAACTTCAGCTGAAGAGCTGGTATATTCTAGCATTTATCTATACAAATCAGAGGAACATCTGTTTATTCTGGATGAGACTTAAACTCAATAAATGCTGCACTTACAATACATATAGATTCTAAACTTTTCATTCATAATTTTCCGAACCCATAATAATCCAGATTTCAGGCCGATAGTGTCATTATAAGAAGTATAGTAGCAAATTCATTAAATATACTGTTTGAAGATACAATGATATAATGGCATGAAACCCAGGTGTGTCTCTAGAACAACCTTTTGATTCTTGTGGCTCTTTGGGAAGAAAGGGACCACTCTGACTTGCATTCTCACTTAAAACTGGGATTTCAAAATCACTGTAATCTGAAATGATCTGTACTAGCCCTGAAAGAGATACTTGAGTCCTGACTGCTCATTCCTAGAGCCTTACTAATGATAGCACTGATATCTGTGACTTCACATGATGACCAGAGATAAAAGCCCTGATCTAGCCAAAAGTTCACTGCTCTGAAAAACAATTGTTACTTTTGCACTATTGCAACTTGAACACAAAGCAGTTCATTATAGTTTTAAGAATGAAAGTGATGACTTAGTTTGAATGAAATAATGATAGGCAATATTGGGAAATATTACACTCTGAAAAGTATCCAGTAATATGAATGAAGATCAAGTGACAAATTTCCGTGTTTCTGTGCTCTTAGCTCTGCTAACAGATGTCATATAATATCTGCAACATTTTAATTTTTGAAAATTTTGTTTTTAGTCTATGTGGCCCCTCAGGATCCATAGTGTGCACTCCAGTCCCAGGTAAATAACTTTTGCGTTTTTCTATAAAGAAAAATTTAAAAAAATCCATAGAACTGCTATGTCTGTCTCTACAAAAGACTTAGTACTGATTTAGAATAATTTTTCCAGTGTGAGTGAAAGTTGTGGCCAGAGATTAGACGGCACTTTTGTTGAACCATGCTGTTAGTAATTCTTGTTCAACCTTTTTCTCATGTCCCATTATTCTTTTTCCCCATATCCCATATCTATGGACTTCACTACAAGAGTTTGCATTTTCAGAACATGTGGTATTATAGAAAAGTGTCAGATAGCAAATTGCAGTTGTTATTTCTCTCAGAACATTTTAAATCTGGTTTGTAAGTCTGTTCTTCCGAGCATTTTATACAAGGCTTTATTAAATATGTTTCAATTATTCTCTAAATGTAGAGATAAATTAGTGCAATGCATGAGATCCAAGCTTCAGGTATAGCTCTGAAAGGAGCATGCATGACTCATAAATGCTTACTTGCCCAGAAGTATTTTGCCTTTATCTCTTACCTGGTTATAGAAAAATTGCACAGTAAAGCTCTTTCTTGTAGGGTGTCCTTGTGTCATCAATGGAACAAGTTATCAAGTGAATGACACTGTGGCACAAATAAAGGATGGCGACATATGTATAATATACATTTGTGCAGAAAATGGTTCTGTAGTTGTTGGAAGTATTTATCCTTGTCCGACATCCGCTTCACCTACAATCATTTCAACCTCCTTTCCAACAAGTACTCTTACCACCACAGGTAAACCTTCAACAGAGTTGTACATCTGAAAATTTTCTTTAAGGAAAATACTTTAAAGTTAGAATGTACAAGTATATGGGCTTATAGTTGCCACAGATAGAGCGATACTTATGAATAGTTTAACGTTACTACACTAAGAAAGATTTTTAACACTTTGAGTCCATTTACTTCTCATGGAAGAAATTGTAACTATAAATGTACAGGGTGCCTTCCTAATTCTGAAAAACATGTTAGCATCTCAGTATCCTGATGGGATAGTAGGAATTGTCTCAGTAGTCTCAGCAAAAAAAAACCTGACCATAATTAGGATACTTAAAACTGTTATTGCTTTTTTTTTTTTTCTAAAGCTTGCAGATGATGGAGTAATCTTTTTTTTCTATTTCAGTTACCACTACAAGCCCTCCAGTTACTACAAGTAAGTTTTAAATAGAAAACTAAGTTGTTAAAAAATGTCAAAGGAGCATTTAAAGGAAAAGTAAATTAAAGATGACCACTGCAGAAAAATATATTTCAAACAAAAATTAGTAACTTCTAAAAATTGCAGTAATGTGATAAGTATAGAGAGCAGAAAGACATTTAAAGGCTTCAGCTTGGTGATTTTATTTTAATGCAAAGCTTTCTGTTGAAAAACCTGGTAATACAGAACCAGTTTTAGAACATTTTTGTCTTGGAAAAATGACAAGTTGCAATGCATTGCTCTAGTCCTTAAGAGAATAGAATACAAAATTAATTTTCTCAGAATGTTCTCTGTAAGCTCAGACACTGAATTTCTGCTTTTTTCCTTGCAGCTCCATGCTTTGATTTAATCTGTAATTGGACTGAGTGGTTTGATGTTAGTAATCCTGAAGAAGATGGTGGTGACAATGAAACCTACGAGGCAATAAAAGAACATGGAAAGAAAATATGTGAAACTCCTGAAAAAATTGAATGCAGGGCTAAAGATAATCCTCATATGAGTTTAGAGGAACTTGGCCAGAAAGTAG
The DNA here is from genome assembly GCF_964106895.1 of Numenius arquata. Taxonomy (NCBI): domain Eukaryota; kingdom Metazoa; phylum Chordata; class Aves; order Charadriiformes; family Scolopacidae; genus Numenius; species Numenius arquata. The sequence goes on from NC_133581.1 coordinate 15,072,319, forward strand.
AGTGTAATGTTACATTTGGACTAATCTGTAAAAATGAGGAGCAAGATGCAACTATGTGGGAACTTTGCTATAATTATGAAATCAGAGTAAACTGTTGTGAGTTGCATGAAGTGCCTTGTGGGACTCCAAGTACACCAAGTCTAACACCAACAGCAACTTCAACCACCACCAGCACAACGGTACCTACCACCACTATAACCAGAGAGACAACATCAATTACCACCATGTCCATACCCACCCCAACCATCACAAGACAACCCCCATCATCAGTCACCAGCCCAGAAACTTCAACCTCTCCAGGTATTTAGCAAACCCCAGTACTCTCTGTTCTTGCTTTGCTATAGGAGAAATAGGAGACTCCTATTGCTGTGCCACAGGAGTCAGCTACTAAAGGCATGTCATCTCCATAGCAGATACTGAGCTGGCAGGAATACTTATGCTGCTTGGGAGCTCTGTCCTTCTGCCGGAGATAAGATTCCCAGAAGGACCCATTGTGTGAGATTAGAGAGGGCCTTGAACTAGAGTACCATCATTTTAGGCATTGTTTGGGTGTAGCTGCGCAGAATTTCTTCTCTTTCTCCTCCTGCTTTTCCTCTGTCAGTTCTAACACTTGCCTAGCATTAGGACTAGGATATAGGAAGATCTGGGATATAGGAAGGAAGCAAGCCATGGCAGATTTTCAAAAATAGTTTCACTCTGCAGGTTGCCGCTTGCTGTAAACCATGGTCTCTGCTGAGATACACAAGTAGTCTGTGAACTTCTTCATCAGGCTGACATTGCACCACAGGGAAATCAAATGACAATCAGGCACAAATTCCTGTGCATGTTTCCTTCCTGGACCACAGCTTCCCCTTTCAGTTCTCACTTCATGAGATAGTGAGGTGTTCTCAGGCAGAGATAGAAAGCCTCACAGAACCTAACTCCTCCTAATGTCATACCCATAGGTAGGTATTTTTGATTTAGGGAGAAGAATATTACAGCAACATGCCTAGTCTATTTGCTATGAAAGTATTGAGATGACTCTGTCTGTGCACTTATTTGGAATTAATCTTCTTTCTGGGGCCAGAAAGGAAGGCCTAGTGGAATAGAACTTTACTGTATTGAGTCAGGTACCAAAATAGGTTAGTGGAAGCTGTATAACATATAACTTCCATACAGTACATATTGTGGCTCATGCGTCTTACACCTTTCTGTTTTCTCTGTCCCTGCTGTGTCTAAAAGTCTCACCTTCGTCCACAATGAGCACAGTGCCCACATCAACAACCACTTCCACACCAACGCCATCGGAGTCTCCCAGCAGCAGCACCACCACCACCACGATGCCCCCCACCATCACCACCAGCCGCAGCACCACGGGCACAACAACGACTCTTACTGGCACACCAACACCCACCCCGACTACTACAACCCCATCCACGCCCACGCCAACATACACCCCCTCTACAACAACTACCACCACTACACCAATTCCTCCAGGTACGTGAACGTGAACCAGAAACGGCTGGTGCCCACAGCTAGGCCTTGTGCTGGCTGTTTCAGCAGTGCGGAGGGTGCAGGGCTCCTGGGCAGAAGGTCTTGTGTTCCCTGACTCAGCAGGGCTCCGAGCAGGTTTTTGCTTTTACTTTTGCAGCTGTTGGACCTTGTCCTTCAGCTGGAGAGAATGTACTCAGCGGGACCCACAGACCCGTGGTGTGTGAAGGGAGTGGGATTGGGTTTGTGGCACTGTCATTTCAGGTGCTGTTTGGGCGCAGCCGTGCAGATTTTCTTGGCTTTCTTCTCTTGCGTTGCCTCTGTGGCATTGCTGCCACTCACCTGCAGTTGTCACTGTACAAAGGTTTTCCTCAGCAGGGCTTAGCGTAAGGTTTCAGACCACAGGTTGCCCCTTGCCATGGATCGATTCTCTGGGCAGCCATGTTCTCCCAGCATTCCCATGAGCTTTGTTCTACTGCTGCCCGTGCTCTGCTGGGTAACCAGTTGATGTTTTGGCAGCTGTGTGTACTCTATGCCTGCTTCCTTTGTGGTCATGAGCCTTCCTGGTGTTTGGTTTGTCCCTGAGAGAGTGAGGTGGTGTGAGGGGCCCAAGAAGGTGAGAGAGTGGTAGGAGTACCTCCTTGGTCCTGCTCCACCTTGTGTGTTGCCCTTATGTGAGTGTTTTTTGCAGATGAGAAGACCAATACAGCAATGTGCCTTAGCTGCGAGGGGACACACACGCAGGGTTTGGGAGTGTCTGTGTCCTGATTTGGCCCTAGTGTGCTCTTTGTAGGGCCAAGAAGGGGAAGCCTGCACATGCAAGTGAGCTTTGTTGTGGCCAGGGTTGGTTGACCGGTGTAGCAGTTCTCAAGGGGCACCCTTGAGTGTGGTGGATGCCCAGAGGACCACCCGCAAGTGTGGTGGTACCCCAGCTTGTTGTCTCTATTCCGACTGCTTCCGACTTGCTCTTGTTGTTGTCCCCCAGAATGTCCCTGCGAATGGACGGACTGGATTGATGTGAGTTACCCAGATGCTTCTGACAGAAACGGTGGTGACTACGAAACCTTTGAGAATATTATCGCGAACAACCCCTCCTGGGTCTGCAATGGAGTTGAGAATATTTCATGCAGAGCAGAGAAATTCCCTGACGTTCCCATTGAAGATTTAGGGCAGAAGGTGGAATGCAATGTTTCCAAAGGGCTCATCTGTAACAACAGAGATCAGACCATAGGAGGTCCAATACCGATGCCGGTCTGCCTCAATTACCAGATCAGTGTCTGCTGCACTCCCAGCCCAGAAAGCTGTTCTCCATCTACCACCACGCGCGCCACACCTACATCCACAATGAGCACAGTGCCCACATCAACAACCACTTCCACACCAACGCCATCGGAGTCTCCCAGCAGCAGCACCACCACCACCACGATGCCCCCCACCATCACCACCAGCCGCAGCACCACGGGCACAACAACGACTCTTACTGGCACACCAACACCCACCCCGACTACTACAACCCCATCCACGCCCACGCCAACATACACCCCCTCTACAACAACTACCACCACTACACCAATTCCTCCAGGTACGTGAACGTGAACCAGAAACGGCTGGTGCCCACAGCTAGGCCTTGTGCTGGCTGTTTCAGCAGTGCGGAGGGTGCAGGGCTCCTGGGCAGAAGGTCTTGTGTTCCCTGACTCAGCAGGGCTCCGAGCAGGTTTTTGCTTTTACTTTTGCAGCTGTTGGACCTTGTCCTTCAGCTGGAGAGAATGTACTCAGCGGGACCCACAGACCCGTGGTGTGTGAAGGGAGTGGGATTGGGTTTGTGGCACTGTCATTTCAGGTGCTGTTTGGGCGCAGCCGTGCAGATTTTCTTGGCTTTCTTCTCTTGCGTTGCCTCTGTGGCATTGCTGCCACTCACCTGCAGTTGTCACTGTACAAAGGTTTTCCTCAGCAGGGCTTAGCGTAAGGTTTCAGACCACAGGTTGCCCCTTGCCATGGATCGATTCTCTGGGCAGCCATGTTCTCCCAGCATTCCCATGAGCTTTGTTCTACTGCTGCCCGTGCTCTGCTGGGTAACCAGTTGATGTTTTGGCAGCTGTGTGTACTCTATGCCTGCTTCCTTTGTGGTCATGAGCCTTCCTGGTGTTTGGTTTGTCCCTGAGAGAGTGAGGTGGTGTGAGGGGCCCAAGAAGGTGAGAGAGTGGTAGGAGTACCTCCTTGGTCCTGCTCCACCTTGTGTGTTGCCCTTATGTGAGTGTTTTTTGCAGATGAGAAGACCAATACAGCAATGTGCCTTAGCTGCGAGGGGACACACACGCAGGGTTTGGGAGTGTCTGTGTCCTGATTTGGCCCTAGTGTGCTCTTTGTAGGGCCAAGAAGGGGAAGCCTGCACATGCAAGTGAGCTTTGTTGTGGCCAGGGTTGGTTGACCGGTGTAGCAGTTCTCAAGGGGCACCCTTGAGTGTGGTGGATGCCCAGAGGACCACCCGCAAGTGTGGTGGTACCCCAGCTTGTTGTCTCTATTCCGACTGCTTCCGACTTGCTCTTGTTGTTGTCCCCCAGAATGTCCCTGCGAATGGACGGACTGGATTGATGTGAGTTACCCAGATGCTTCTGACAGAAACGGTGGTGACTACGAAACCTTTGAGAATATTATCGCGAACAACCCCTCCTGGGTCTGCAATGGAGTTGAGAATATTTCATGCAGAGCAGAGAAATTCCCTGACGTTCCCATTGAAGATTTAGGGCAGAAGGTGGAATGCAATGTTTCCAAAGGGCTCATCTGTAACAACAGAGATCAGACCATAGGAGGTCCAATACCGATGCCGGTCTGCCTCAATTACCAGATCAGTGTCTGCTGCACTCCCAGCCCAGAAAGCTGTTCTCCATCTACCACCACGCGCGTCACACCTACATCCACAATGAGCACAGTGCCCACATCAACAACCACTTCCACACCAACGCCATCGGAGTCTCCCAGCAGCAGCACCACCACCACCACGATGCCCCCCACCATCACCACCAGCCGCAGCACCACGGGCACAACAACGACTCTTACTGGCACACCAACACCCACCCCGACTACTACAACCCCATCCACGCCCACGCCAACATACACCCCCTCTACAACAACTACCACCACTACACCAATTCCTCCAGGTACGTGAACGTGAACCAGAAACGGCTGGTGCCCACAGCTAGGCCTTGTGCTGGCTGTTTCAGCAGTGCGGAGGGTGCAGGGCTCCTGGGCAGAAGGTCTTGTGTTCCCTGACTCAGCAGGGCCCCGAGCAGGTTTTTCTTTTACTTTTGCAGCTGTTGGACCTTGTCCTTCAGCTGGAGAGAATGTACTCAGTGGGACCCACAGACCCGTGGTGTGTGAAGGGAGTGGGATTGGGTTTGTGGCACTGTCATTTCAGGTGCTGTTTGGGCGCAGCCGTGCAGATTTTCTTGGCTTTCTTTTCTTGCATTGCCTCTGTGGCATTGCTGCCACTCACCCGCACTTCCAGCTGTAGGAAGCGTGGAAGGTTTTCCCCTGGCAGGGCTTGGGATCAGGTTTCAGACTACGCGTTGCCCCTTGCTATGGACCAAGGCTCTGGGCAGCCGGGTTCTCCCAGCATTCCCATGAGCGTTGCTCTCCAGCCTACCCTGTGCTGCTCGGGAAGCAAGCCGATATTTTGGCAGCAATGTGAGACCCCCTAATGTCCCAGTGAATCTGCCTCTGTGACAGTACACCATCTGTTCCTGTGGTTCCTTCTGAACATGAAGTAGTGTACCTCTCCTCACCCAGATGTGAATTGTAGTTGAAGGACTCTCCTTGTGGACTGTGTGGGCGGCGGCAGCAGCAGCAGCAGCAGCAGCAGCAGCGTATCTTACTTCCTCCTATCCTCCAGCGTTATGACTGCGCTCTTATTATGTGCGCACTGCTTCTGTATCGACCATGTGTCTCTTACGTCATGCTGTAGAAACACAAACAGATGGCTCTGCGGCTGGCCTCCGAGTATCGCAAACAGTTTATCGAATGCTCATCACACCCTTTTTTAAAGGAGCCTGCCTTTAGGGCCCATAATGGAACCTGACTTAGTCATGTGAGAAGGAAACAGCAGAATCGTGAATGTGGGGTTCCTAGCGTGGCAAAATAGCTTGTGGTTGAGTAGTCTTAAAAGCCTGGCACTTAGGTATGGAACACAGGTTGCTCCAGCAACTGCTCGGTTTCGGTAGAATCAAATGACTCTGAGCATAATCAATGCTGGTATGAACGTGCCACATGAAGTAGCAGAGGGAACGGTGGCCTATCCATAGAACGTAGCATGACAGCAATACAGAATTAACCAAAGAGTTCACCGATCAACTCAACAAATTGCCCTGGGTTTTGGACGGCTGAACTCTTCTCTGCAGTATAAAGTTTTAACGCTGCAGACAGCTGTTCCATCCAACATTGATCACTGATAAAGCGTTTACATCAATGTCTCCCATGCAAGATGTAGGAGATCTTTTAGATAACCCCTCTGTTACGCAAAAGCCATTAATAAGACAGGTTCTGCTTTATTCCCGTCTAAGTACCCAATGCTTAGGTTTCTTGAATTGCATTTGCTTATTAGAAAAATGAAAGGAAGTTAATAACAAATGCAATTTGCCTTATTAAAAATGAAATACCGTGTTTTCTCCCTGTCTTGAAGAGAGTACAACACCTGAATCGGAAACACCGACAAAGACGAGTACTACAGTTACTCCTTCACCTACCCCACTGCCAACAACCAGAACAACAGAAACAGAAAGTGCAGTGTCTACCGTAAGCACCACTATTCAACAGTCAACGCCATCGGTACCAACAAGCAATGTGACGGTCACCACCTCTGGAGTCACTGAAACACGACCGAGCACCGAAGCCACCACTTCGGGCCCCACACCCTCAGGATCCACTCCCCGCAGCACCACAATAAAAACGACAACACCTCCACATGAGCCCACCAGCACCGGGACTGGCAGTCCTTCCACAGGATCACAGACCACCACCATCACCAGCAGCCGCAGCACCCCGGGCACAACAACGACTCTTACTGGCACACCAACACCCACCCCGACTACTACAACCCCATCCACGCCCACGCCAACATACACCCCCTCTACAACAACTACCACCACCACAACTGGAGGTACGTGAACGTGAACCAGAAACGGCTGGTGCCCACAGCTAGGCCTTGTGCTGGCTGTTTCAGCAGTGCGGAGGGTGCAGGGCTCCTGGGCAGAAGGTCTTGTGTTCCCTGACTCAGCAGGGCTCCGAGCAGGTTTTTGCTTTTACTTTTGCAGCTGTTGGACCTTGTCCTTCAGCTGGAGAGAATGTACTCAGCGGGACCCACAGACCCGTGGTGTGTGAAGGGAGTGGGATTGGGTTTGTGGCACTGTCATTTCAGGTGCTGTTTGGGCGCAGCCGTGCAGATTTTCTTGGCTTTCTTCTCTTGCGTTGCCTCTGTGGCATTGCTGCCACTCACCCGCACTTCCAGCTGTAGGAAGCGTGGAAGGTTTTCCCCTGGCAGGGCTTGGGATCAGGTTTCAGACTACGCGTTGCCCCTTGCTATGGACCAAGGCTCTGGGCAGCCGGGTTCTCCCAGCATTCCCATGAGCGTTGCTCTCCAGCCTACCCTGTGCTGCTCGGGAAGCATGCCGATATTTTGGCAGCAATGTGAGACCCCCTAATGTCCCAGTGAAACTGCCTCTGTGACAGTACACCATCTGTTCCTGTGGTTCCTTCTGAACATGAAGTAGTGTACCTCTCCTCACCCAGATGTGAAGTAATTGTAGTTGAAGGACTCTCCTTGTGGACTGTGTGGGCGGCAGCAGCAGCAGCAGCAGCAGCAGCAGCAGCAGCAGTGTATCTTACTTCCTCCTATCCTCCAGCGTTATGACTGCGCTCTTATTATGTGCGCACTGCTTCTGTATCGACCATGTGTCTCTTACGTCATGCTGTAAAAACACAAACAGATGGCTCTGCGGCTGGCCTCCGAGTATCGCAAACAGTTTATCGAATGCTCATCACACCCTTTTTTAAAGGAGCCTGCCTTTAGGGCCCATAATGGAACCTGACTTAGTCATGTGAGAAGGAAACAGCAGAATCGTGAATGTGGGGTTCCTAGCGTGGCAAAATAGCTTGTGGTTGAGTAGTCTTAAAAGCCTGGCACTTAGGTATGGAACACAGGTTGCTCCAGCAACTGCTCGGTTTCGGTAGAATCAAATGACTCTGAGCATAATCAATGCTGGTATGAACGTGCCACATGAAGTAGCAGAGGGAACGGTGGCCTATCCATAGAACGTAGCATGACAGCAATACAGAATTAACCAAAGAGTTCACCGATCAACTCAACAAATTGCCCTGGGTTTTGGACGGCTGAACTCTTCTCTGCAGTATAAAGTTTTAACGCTGCAGACAGCTGTTCCATCCAACATTGATCACTGATAAAGCGTTTACATCAATGTCTCCCATGCAAGATGTAGGAGATCTTTTAGATAACCCCTCTGTTACGCAAAAGCCATTAATAAGACAGGTTCTGCTTTATTCCCGTCTAAGTACCCAATGCTTAGGTTTCTTGAATTGCATTTGCTTATTAGAAAAATGAAAGGAAGTTAATAACAAATGCAATTTGCCTTATTAAAAATGAAATACCGTGTTTTCTCCCTGTCTTGAAGAGAGTACAACACCTGAATCGGAAACACCGACAAAGACGAGTACTACAGTTACTCCTTCACCTACCCCACTGCCAACAACCAGAACAACAGAAACGGAAAGTGCAGTGTCTACCGTAAGCACCACTATTCAACAGTCAACGCCATCGGTACCAACAAGCAATGTGACGGTCACCACCTCTGGAGTCACTGAAACACGACCGAGCACCGAAGCCACCACTTCGGGCCCCACACCCTCAGGATCCACTCCCCGCAGCACCACAATAAAAACGGCAACACCTCCACATGAGCCCACCAGCACCGGGACTGGAAGCCCTTCCACAGGATCACAGACCACCACCATCACCAGCAGCCGCAGCACCACGGGCACAACAACGACTCTTACTGGCACACCAACACCCACCCCGACTACTACAACCCCATCCACGCCCACGCCAACATACACCCCCTCTACAACAACTACCACCACTACACCAATTCCTCCAGGTACGTGAACGTGAACCAGAAACGGCTGGTGCCCACAGCTAGGCCTTGTGCTGGCTGTTTCAGCAGTGCGGAGGGTGCAGGGCTCCTGGGCAGAAGGTCTTGTGTTCCCTGACTCAGCAGGGCTCCGAGCAGGTTTTTGCTTTTACTTTTGCAGCTGTTGGACCTTGTCCTTCAGCTGGAGAGAATGTACTCAGCGGGACCCACAGACCCGTGGTGTGTGAAGGGAGTGGGATTGGGTTTGTGGCACTGTCATTTCAGGTGCTGTTTGGGCGCAGCCGTGCAGATTTTCTTGGCTTTCTTCTCTTGCGTTGCCTCTGTGGCATTGCTGCCACTCACCTGCACTTCCAGCTGTAGGAAGCGTGGAAGGTTTTCCCCTGGCAGGGCTTGGGATCAGGTTTCAGACTACGCGTTGCCCCTTGCTATGGACCAAGGCTCTGGGCAGCCGGGTTCTCCCAGCATTCCCATGAGCGTTGCTCTCCAGCCTACCCTGTGCTGCTCAGGAAGCGAGCCGGTATTTTGGCAGCAATGTGAGACTCCCTAATGTCCCAGTGAATCTGCCTCTGTGACAGTACACCATCTGTTCCTGTGGTTCCTTCTGAACATGAGGTAGCGTACCTCTCCTCACCCAGATGTGAAGTAATTGTAGTTGAAGGACTCTCCTTGTGGACTGTGTGGGCAGCAGCAGCAGCAGCAGCAGCAGCAGCAGCAGCAGCGTATCTTACTTCCTCCTATCCTCCAGCGTTATGACTGCGCTCTTATTATGTGCGCACTGCTTCTGTATCGACCATGTGTCTCTTACGTCATGCTGTAAAAACACAAACAGATGGCTCTGCGGCTGGTCTCCGAGTATCGCAAACAGTTTATCGAATGCTCATCACACCCTTTTTTAAAGGAGCCTGCCTTTAGGGCCCATAATGGAACCTGACTTAGTCATGTGAGAAGGAAACAGCAGAATCGTGAATGTGGGGTTCCTAGCGTGGCAAAATAGCTTGTGGTTGAGTAGTCTTAAAAGCCTGGCACTTAGGTATGGAACACAGGTTGCTCCAGCAACTGCTCGGTTTCGGTAGAATCAAATGACTCTGAGCATAATCAATGCTGGTATGAACGTGCCACATGAAGTAGCAGAGGGAACGGTGGCCTATCCATAGAACGTAGCATGACAGCAATACAGAATTAACCAAAGAGTTCACCGATCAACTCAACAAATTGCCCTGGGTTTTGGACGGCTGAACTCTTCTCTGCAGTATAAAGTTTTAACGCTGCAGACAGCTGTTCCATCCAACATTGATCACTGATAAAGCGTTTACATCAATGTCTCCCATGCAAGATGTAGGAGATCTTTTAGATAACCCCTCTGTTACGCAAAAGCCATTAATAAGACAGGTTCTGCTTTATTCCCGTCTAAGTACCCAATGCTTAGGTTTCTTGAATTGCATTTGCTTATTAGAAAAATGAAAGGAAGTTAATAACAAATGCAATTTGCCTTATTAAAAATGAAATACCGTGTTTTCTCCCTGTCTTGAAGAGAGTACAACACCTGAATCGGAAACACCGACAAAGACGAGTACTACAGTTACTCCTTCACCTACCCCACTGCCAACAACCAGAACAACAGAAACGGAAAGTGCAGTGTCTACCGTAAGCACCACTATTCAACAGTCAACGCCATCGGTACCAACAAGCAATGTGACGGTCACCACCTCTGGAGTCACTGAAACACGACCAAGCACCGAAGCCACCACTTCGGGCCCCACACCCTCAGGATCCACTCCCCGCAGCACCACAATAAAAACGGCAACACCTCCACATGAGCCCACCAGCACCGGGACTGGAAGCCCTTCCACAGGATCACAGACCACCACCATCACCAGCAGCCGCAGCACCACGGGCACAACAACGACTCTTACTGGCACACCAACACCCACCCCGACTACTACAACCCCATCCACGCCCACGCCAACATACACCCCCTCTACAACAACTACCACCACTACACCAATTCCTCCAGGTACGTGAACGTGAACCAGAAACGGCTGGTGCCCACAGCTAGGCCTTGTGCTGGCTGTTTCAGCAGTGCGGAGGGTGCAGGGCTCCTGGGCAGAAGGTCTTGTGTTCCCTGACTCAGCAGGGCTCCGAGCAGGTTTTTGCTTTTACTTTTGCAGCTGTTGGACCTTGTCCTTCAGCTGGAGAGAATGTACTCAGCGGGACCCACAGACCCGTGGTGTGTGAAGGGAGTGGGATTGGGTTTGTGGCACTGTCATTTCAGGTGCTGTTTGGGCGCAGCCGTGCAGATTTTCTTGGCTTTCTTCTCTTGCGTTGCCTCTGTGGCATTGCTGCCACTCACCTGCAGTTGTCACTGTACAAAGGTTTTCCTCAGCAGGGCTTAGCGTAAGGTTTCAGACCACAGGTTGCCCCTTGCCATGGATCGATTCTCTGGGCAGCCATGTTCTCCCAGCATTCCCATGAGCTTTGTTCTACTGCTGCCCGTGCTCTGCTGGGTAACCAGTTGATGTTTTGGCAGCTGTGTGTACTCTATGCCTGCTTCCTTTGTGGTCATGAGCCTTCCTGGTGTTTGGTTTGTCCCTGAGAGAGTGAGGTGGTGTGAGGGGCCCAAGAAGGTGAGAGAGTGGTAGGAGTACCTCCTTGGTCCTGCTCCACCTTGTGTGTTGCCCTTATGTGAGTGTTTTTTGCAGATGAGAAGACCAATACAGCAATGTGCCTTAGCTGCGAGGGGACACACACGCAGGGTTTGGGAGTGTCTGTGTCCTGATTTGGCCCTAGTGTGCTCTTTGTAGGGCCAAGAAGGGGAAGCCTGCACATGCAAGTGAGCTTTGTTGTGGCCAGGGTTGGTTGACCGGTGTAGCAGTTCTCAAGGGGCACCCTTGAGTGTGGTGGATGCCCAGAGGACCACCCGCAAGTGTGGTGGTACCCCAGCTTGTTGTCTCTATTCCGACTGCTTCTGACTTGCTCTTGTTGTTGTCCCCCAGAATGTCCCTGCGAATGGACGGACTGGATTGATGTGAGTTACCCAGATGCTTCTGACAGAAACGGTGGTGACTACGAAACCTTTGAGAATATTATCGCGAACAACCCCTCCTGGGTCTGCAATGGAGTTGAGAATATTTCATGCAGAGCAGAGAAATTCCCTGACGTTCCCATTGAAGATTTAGGGCAGAAGGTGGAATGCAATGTTTCCAAAGGGCTCATCTGTAACAACAGAGATCAGACCATAGGAGGTCCAATACCGATGCCGGTCTGCCTCAATTACCAGATCAGTGTCTGCTGCACTCCCAGCCCAGAAAGCTGTTCTCCATCTACCACCACGCGCGCCACACCTACATCCACAATGAGCACAGTGCCCACATCAACAACCACTTCCACACCAACGCCATCGGAGTCTCCCAGCAGCAGCACCACCACCACCACGATGCCCCCCACCATCACCAGCAGCCGCAGCACCACGGGCACAACAACGACTCTTACTGGCACACCAACACCCACCCCGACTACTACAACCCCATCCACGCCCACGCCAACATACACCCCCTCTACAACAACTACCACCACTACACCAATTCCTCCAGGTACGTGAACGTGAACCAGAAACGGCTGGTGCCCACAGCTAGGCCTTGTGCTGGCTGTTTCAGCAGTGCGGAGGGTGCAGGGCTCCTGGGCAGAAGGTCTTGTGTTCCCTGACTCAGCAGGGCTCCGAGCAGGTTTTTGCTTTTACTTTTGCAGCTGTTGGACCTTGTCCTTCAGCTGGAGAGAATGTACTCAGCGGGACCCACAGACCCGTGGTGTGTGAAGGGAGTGGGATTGGGTTTGTGACACTGTCATTTCAGGTGCTGTTTGGGCGCAGCCGTGCAGATTTTCTTGGCTTTCTTCTCTTGCGTTGCCTCTGTGGCATTGCTGCCACTCACCTGCACTTCCAGCTGTAGGAAGCGTGGAAGGTTTTCCCCTGGCAGGGCTTGGGATCAGGTTTCAGACTACGCGTTGCCCCTTGCTATGGACCAAGGCTCTGGGCAGCCGGGTTCTCCCAGCATTCCCATGAGCGTTGCTCTCCAGCCTACCCTGTGCTGCTCGGGAAGCATGCCGATATTTTGGCAGCAATGTGAGACCCCCTAATGTCCCAGTGAAACTGCCTCTGTGACAGTACACCATCTGTTCCTGTGGTTCCTTCTGAACATGAAGTAGTGTACCTCTCCTCACCCAGATGTGAAGTAATTGTAGTTGAAGGACTCTCCTTGTGGACTGTGTGGGCGGCAGCAGCAGCAGCAGCAGCAGCAGCAGCAGCAGCAGTGTATCTTACTTCCTCCTATCCTCCAGCGTTATGACTGCGCTCTTATTATGTGCGCACTGCTTCTGTATCGACCATGTGTCTCTTACGTCATGCTGTAAAAACACAAACAGATGGCTCTGCGGCTGGCCTCCGAGTATCGCAAACAGTTTATCGAATGCTCATCACACCCTTTTTTAAAGGAGCCTGCCTTTAGGGCCCATAATGGAACCTGACTTAGTCATGTGAGAAGGAAACAGCAGAATCGTGAATGTGGGGTTCCTAGCGTGGCAAAATAGCTTGTGGTTGAGTAGTCTTAAAAGCCTGGCACTTAGGTATGGAACACAGGTTGCTCCAGCAACTGCTCGGTTTCGGTAGAATCAAATGACTCTGAGCATAATCAATGCTGGTATGAACGTGCCACATGAAGTAGCAGAGGGAACGGTGGCCTATCCATAGAACGTAGCATGACAGCAATACAGAATTAACCAAAGAGTTCACCGATCAACTCAACAAATTGCCCTGGGTTTTGGACGGCTGAACTCTTCTCTGCAGTATAAAGTTTTAACGCTGCAGACAGCTGTTCCATCCAACATTGATCACTGATAAAGCGTTTACATCAATGTCTCCCATGCAAGATGTAGGAGATCTTTTAGATAACCCCTCTGTTACGCAAAAGCCATTAATAAGACAGGTTCTGCTTTATTCCCGTCTAAGTACCCAATGCTTAGGTTTCTTGAATTGCATTTGCTTATTAGAAAAATGAAAGGAAGTTAATAACAAATGCAATTTGCCTTATTAAAAATGAAATACCGTGTTTTCTCCCTGTCTTGAAGAGAGTACAACACCTGAATCGGAAACACCGACAAAGACGAGTACTACAGTTACTCCTTCACCTACCCCACTGCCAACAACCAGAACAACAGAAACGGAAAGTGCAGTGTCTACCGTAAGCACCACTATTCAACAGTCAACGCCATCGGTACCAACAAGCAATGTGACGGTCACCACCTCTGGAGTCACTGAAACACGACCGAGCACCGAAGCCACCACTTCGGGCCCCACACCCTCAGGATCCACTCCCCGCAGCACCACAATAAAAACGACCACACCTCCACATGAGCCCACCAGCACCGGGACTGGCAGCCCTTCCACAGGATCACAGACCACCACCATCACCACCAGCCGCAGCACCCCGGGCACAACAACGACTCTTACTGGCACACCAACACCCACCCCGACTACTACAAGCACATCCGGACTACCAGGAGTAAGCACCAAAACACCGCTGCCTCTGACTACACAAGCATTAGGTAATTACTTGCCTGTGTTTTTATTTTTTGCTTTCCTTTTGGAGAAATCAAGTTTTTTTGGCAGCTTAATGTGTGTCTTAAGTTTTTTACACTGAGTCACTGTAGTTGATGTGTATTTTAAATATAATAAGTCCTAGAATAGTTTTAGTTGGAAGGGACCTTTTATAGATCTTTCAGTCCAACCCCCCTCCCCCCCCACTATGGGTAGCATCATCTTTCACTACATCACGTTCCTCATTGAGCTTGAACACTTCCAATGACTGGGCATGCACAACTTCCCTGGAAAATCCCATTGCAGCGTCTCAAACTGTCTTCATAAAAAATTTCTTCCTTATGTCCATTTAAACCTACCCTCTTTCAGTTTAAAACTCTACCCTCCTGTCCTGTAACTACAGGCCTTTGTAAAAAGTTTCTATCTTGTGTTTCTTTTAAGTCCCCCTTATATACTTAAAGGCTGCAGTAAGGTCTTCCTGGAGACTTCTCTTGTCCTGGCTGAACAACCCCAACTCTCTGTGCCTCTCTTCATAGGAGAGGTGTCCTAGCCCTCTGATCATTTTTTTGGCCCTCCTCTGCACCCGCTTAAGCATTTTCATGTCCGTCTTGAACTGTCGACCCCCGAGCAGGACGCAGTAGTCCAGGTTCTGTCTCATGAGAGTGGGGAAGAGTGGGTCCAGTAGTGAGCTCTCCACTTAGGAGGGAGAGTGCACAATGTATTTCTGGTTCTCAAATCCATTCCTTTGGTTATTGAGAACAATAAGAGTTTTTTCATCCTGGTGCCTCTGCCAGTCTTAGGCAGATATTAAATTGATGGGAAGTCTTGCTTTGCTGCTGTTGGACCTTGTCCTTCAGCTGGAGAGACTGTACTCAGCGGGACCCACAGACCCGTGGTGTGTGAAGGGAGTGGGATTGGGTTTGTGGCACTGTCATTTCAGGTGCTGTTTGGGCGCAGCCGTGCAGATTTTCTTGGCTTTCTTCTCTTGCGTTGCCTCTGTGGCATTGCTGCCACTCACCCGCACTTCCAGCTGTAGGAAGCGTGGAAGGTTTTCCCCTGGCAGGGCTTGGGATCAGGTTTCAGACTACGCGTTACCCCTTGCTATGGACCAAGGCTCTGGGCAGCCGGGTTCTCCCAGCATTCCCATGAGCGTTGCTCTCCAGCCTACCCTGTGCTGCTCGGGAAGCAAGCCGGTATTTTGGCAGCAATGTGAGACTCCCTAATGTCCCAGTGAATCTGCCTCTGTGACAGTAAACCATCTGTTCCTGTGGTTCCTTCTGAACATGAGGTAGCGTACCTCTCCTCACCCAGATGTGAAGTAATTGTAGTTGAAGGACTCTCCTTGTGGACTGTGTGGGCGGCAGCAGCAGCAGCAGCAGCAGCAGCAGCAGCAGCAGCGTATCTTACTTCCTCCTATCCTCCAGCGTTATGACTGCGCTCTTATTATGTGCGCACTGCTTCTGTATCGACCATGTGTCTCTTACGTCATGCTGTAGAAACACAAACAGATGGCTCTGCGGCTGGCCTCCGAGTATCGCAAACAGTTTATCGAATGCTCATCACACCCTTTTTTAAAGGAGCCTGCCTTTAGGGCCCATAATGGAACCTGACTTAGTCATGTGAGAAGGAAACAGCAGAATCGTGAATGTGGGGTTCCTAGCGTGGCAAAATAGCTTGTGGTTGAGTAGTCTTAAAAGCCTGGCACTTAGGTATGGAACACAGGTTGCTCCAGCAACTGCTCGGTTTCGGTAGAATCAAATGACTCTGAGCATAATCAATGCTGGTATGAACGTGCCACATGAAGTAGCAGAGGGAACGGTGGCCTATCCATAGAACGTAGCATGACAGCAATACAGAATTAACCAAAGAGTTCACCGATCAACTCAACAAATTGCCCTGGGTTTTGGACGGCTGAACTCTTCTCTGCAGTATAAAGTTTTAACGCTGCAGACAGCTGTTCCATCCAACATTGATCACTGATAAAGCGTTTACATCAATGTCTCCCATGCAAGATGTAGGAGATCTTTTAGATAACCCCTCTGTTACGCAAAAGCCATTAATAAGACAGGTTCTGCTTTATTCCCGTCTAAGTACCCAATGCTTAGGTTTCTTGAATTGCATTTGCTTATTAGAAAAATGAAAGGAAGTTAATAACAAATGCAATTTGCCTTATTAAAAATGAAATACCGTGTTTTCTCCCTGTCTTGAAGTGGGTACAACACCTGAATCGGAAACACCGACAAAGACGAGTACTACAGTTACTCCTTCACCTACCCCACTGCCAACAACCAGAACAACAGAAACGGAAAGTGCAGTGTCTAATGTAAGCACCACTATTCAACAGTCAACGCCATCGGTACCAACAAGCAATGTGACGGTCACCACCTCTGGAGTCACTGAAACACGACCGAGCACCGAAGCCACCACTTCGGGCCCCACACCCTCAGGATCCACTCCCCGCAGCACCACAATAAAAACGACCACACCTCCACATGAGCCCACCAGCACCGGGACTGGCAGCCCTTCCACAGGATCACAGACCACCACCATCACCAGCAGCCGCAGCACCACGGGCACAACAACGACTCTTACTGGCACACCAACACCCACCCCGACTACTACAACCCCATCCACGCCCACGCCAACATACACCCCCTCTACAACAACTACCACCACCACCACAACTGGAGGTACGTGAACGTGAACCAGAAACGGCTGGTGCCCACAGCTAGGCCTTGTGCTGGCTGTTTCAGCAGTGCGGAGGGTGCAGGGCTCCTGGGCAGAAGGTCTTGTGTTCCCTGACTCAGCAGGGCTCCGAGCAGGTTTTTGCTTTTACTTTTGCAGCTGTTGGACCTTGTCCTTCAGCTGGAGAGAATGTACTCAGCGGGACCCACAGACCCGTGGTGTGTGAAGGGAGTGGGATTGGGTTTGTGGCACTGTCATTTCAGGTGCTGTTTGGGCGCAGCCGTGCAGATTTTCTTGGCTTTCTTCTCTTGCGTTGCCTCTGTGGCATTGCTGCCACTCACCCGCACTTCCAGCTGTAGGAAGCGTGGAAGGTTTTCCCCTGGCAGGGCTTGGGATCAGGTTTCAGACTACGCGTTGCCCCTTGCTATGGACCAAGGCTCTGGGCAGCCGGGTTCTCCCAGCATTCCCATGAGCGTTGCTCTCCAGCCTACCCTGTGCTGCTCGGGAAGCATGCCGATATTTTGGCAGCAATGTGAGACCCCCTAATGTCCCAGTGAAACTGCCTCTGTGACAGTACACCATCTGTTCCTGTGGTTCCTTCTGAACATGAAGTAGTGTACCTCTCCTCACCCAGATGTGAAGTAATTGTAGTTGAAGGACTCTCCTTGTGGACTGTGTGGGCGGCAGCAGCAGCAGCAGCAGCAGCAGCAGCAGCAGCAGTGTATCTTACTTCCTCCTATCCTCCAGCGTTATGACTGCGCTCTTATTATGTGCGCACTGCTTCTGTATCGACCATGTGTCTCTTACGTCATGCTGTAAAAACACAAACAGATGGCTCTGCGGCTGGCCTCCGAGTATCGCAAACAGTTTATCGAATGCTCATCACACCCTTTTTTAAAGGAGCCTGCCTTTAGGGCCCATAATGGAACCTGACTTAGTCATGTGAGAAGGAAACAGCAGAATCGTGAATGTGGGGTTCCTAGCGTGGCAAAATAGCTTGTGGTTGAGTAGTCTTAAAAGCCTGGCACTTAGGTATGGAACACAGGTTGCTCCAGCAACTGCTCGGTTTCGGTAGAATCAAATGACTCTGAGCATAATCAATGCTGGTATGAACGTGCCACATGAAGTAGCAGAGGGAACGGTGGCCTATCCATAGAACGTAGCATGACAGCAATACAGAATTAACCAAAGAGTTCACCGATCAACTCAACAAATTGCCCTGGGTTTTGGACGGCTGAACTCTTCTCTGCAGTATAAAGTTTTAACGCTGCAGACAGCTGTTCCATCCAACATTGATCACTGATAAAGCGTTTACATCAATGTCTCCCATGCAAGATGTAGGAGATCTTTTAGATAACCCCTCTGTTACGCAAAAGCCATTAATAAGACAGGTTCTGCTTTATTCCCGTCTAAGTACCCAATGCTTAGGTTTCTTGAATTGCATTTGCTTATTAGAAAAATGAAAGGAAGTTAATAACAAATGCAATTTGCCTTATTAAAAATGAAATACCGTGTTTTCTCCCTGTCTTGAAGAGAGTACAACACCTGAATCGGAAACACCGACAAAGACGAGTACTACAGTTACTCCTTCACCTACCCCACTGCCAACAACCAGAACAACAGAAACGGAAAGTGCAGTGTCTACCGTAAGCACCACTATTCAACAGTCAACGCCATCGGTACCAACAAGCAATGTGACGGTCACCACCTCTGGAGTCACTGAAACACGACCGAGCACCGAAGCCACCACTTCGGGCCCCACACCCTCAGGATCCACTCCCCGCAGCACCACAATAAAAACGACCACACCTCCACATGAGCCCACCAGCACCGGGACTGGCAGCCCTTCCACAGGATCACAGACCACCACCATCACCAGCAGCCGCAGCACCACGGGCACAACAACGACTCTTACTGGCACACCAACACCCACCCCGACTACTACAACCCCATCCACGCCCACGCCAACATACACCCCCTCTACAACAACTACCACCACCACCACAACTGGAGGTACGTGAACGTGAACCAGAAACGGCTGGTGCCCACAGCTAGGCCTTGTGCTGGCTGTTTCAGCAGTGCGGAGGGTGCAGGGCTCCTGGGCAGAAGGTCTTGTGTTCCCTGACTCAGCAGGGCTCCGAGCAGGTTTTTGCTTTTACTTTTGCAGCTGTTGGACCTTGTCCTTCAGCTGGAGAGAATGTACTCAGCGGGACCCACAGACCCGTGGTGTGTGAAGGGAGTGGGATTGGGTTTGTGGCACTGTCATTTCAGGTGCTGTTTGGGCGCAGCCGTGCAGATTTTCTTGGCTTTCTTCTCTTGCGTTGCCTCTGTGGCATTGCTGCCACTCACCCGCACTTCCAGCTGTAGGAAGCGTGGAAGGTTTTCCCCTGGCAGGGCTTGGGATCAGGTTTCAGACTACGCGTTGCCCCTTGCTATGGACCAAGGCTCTGGGCAGCCGGGTTCTCCCAGCATTCCCATGAGCGTTGCTCTCCAGCCTACCCTGTGCTGCTCAGGAAGCGAGCCGATATTTTGGCAGCAATGTGAGACTCCCTAATGTCCCAGTGAATCTGCCTCTGTGACAGTACACCATCTGTTCCTGTGGTTCCTTCTGAACATGAGGTAGCGTACCTCTCCTCACCCAGATGTGAAGTAATTGTAGTTGAAGGACTCTCCTTGTGGACTGTGTGGGCGGCAGCAGCAGCAGCAGCAGCAGCAGCAGCAGCAGCGTATCTTACTTCCTCCTATCCTCCAGCGTTATGACTGCGCTCTTATTATGTGCGCACTGCTTCTGTATCGACCATGTGTCTCTTACGTCATGCTGTAAAAACACAAACAGATGGCTCTGCGGCTGGTCTCCGAGTATCGCAAACAGTTTATCGAATGCTCATCACACCCTTTTTTAAAGGAGCCTGCCTTTAGGGCCCATAATGGAACCTGACTTAGTCATGTGAGAAGGAAACAGCAGAATCGTGAATGTGGGGTTCCTAGCGTGGCAAAATAGCTTGTGGTTGAGTAGTCTTAAAAGCCTGGCACTTAGGTATGGAACACAGGTTGCTCCAGCAACTGCTCGGTTTCGGTAGAATCAAATGACTCTGAGCATAATCAATGCTGGTATGAACGTGCCACATGAAGTAGCAGAGGGAACGGTGGCCTATCCATAGAACGTAGCATGACAGCAATACAGAATTAACCAAAGAGTTCACCGATCAACTCAACAAATTGCCCTGGGTTTTGGACGGCTGAACTCTTCTCTGCAGTATAAAGTTTTAACGCTGCAGACAGCTGTTCCATCCAACATTGATCACTGATAAAGCGTTTACATCAATGTCTCCCATGCAAGATGTAGGAGATCTTTTAGATAACCCCTCTGTTACGCAAAAGCCATTAATAAGACAGGTTCTGCTTTATTCCCGTCTAAGTACCCAATGCTTAGGTTTCTTGAATTGCATTTGCTTATTAGAAAAATGAAAGGAAGTTAATAACAAATGCAATTTGCCTTATTAAAAATGAAATACCGTGTTTTCTCCCTGTCTTGAAGAGAGTACAACACCTGAATCGGAAACACCGACAAAGACGAGTACTACAGTTACTCCTTCACCTACCCCACTGCCAACAACCAGAACAACAGAAACGGAAAGTGCAGTGTCTACCGTAAGCACCACTATTCAACAGTCAACGCCATCGGTACCAACAAGCAATGTGACGGTCACCACCTCTGGAGTCACTGAAACACGACCGAGCACCGAAGCCACCACTTCGGGCCCCACACCCTCAGGATCCACTCCCCGCAGCACCACAATAAAAACGACCACACCTCCACATGAGCCCACCAGCACCGGGACTGGCAGCCCTTCCACAGGATCACAGACCACCACCATCACCACCACAACCTCAGGACCATCTTCCACAGTGTCCACATCAAGTACTACTGTAACTCTGCCATCCACATCAACAAGCCCTATGTCCGTCACCACCTCTGGTACAACTCCAACACAATCTTTTACCACCACTTCGGGAACAACCGCTAGGAATTTTACCACAGTCACTGCAACCACCAGTACCACCTCCAAAATTGTTTCCACTGGCTCAACTAGTACGTCTGGGCCTAGTGCAACATCAAGTGCAATCACTGTTTCAGGAGGTTCTACGTACAGTACAGTCACTCCACTCAGTCCTTCTAGTTCAACTACAAGTCCACCACCATCCACTTCTGGAAAAAACTGTTCCATTTCACCTAATGAATCTTATGCAGTGAGTAGATTTCATGATTTTTTTAGTATTCTTCTTCGGATGGAGATTAGGCACATAATTTCAATATTAGTAACATACAGAGTATGTATTATTCTGGGTAGAAAAGGAAGTATTAGTCTATTCTATTTCTTTTTGCTTTCTTGGGTATCAGCATAACTTCCAACGATTCTCGGTTTGATAGCTTATATACTGCTAGTAGTTCTTCAAGGATAGTTTTAAAAATGCTTTCTTCAAGGAATTTGGTCACTCCTCAATGTTTCTCTTTATTGTAGGATAGCTTTGATGAAGACATAACCAAGCGATAAGTGGTGCCAAATTATCTTTTCTGTTTCTGCTTTTGATTAGGTCCAGAATGGGGAAAAATTGTGTGTTTATAGTGCAGTCCAACAAGAAACCACAGGGTTGAACTAGTCTGCATTTGGAATGAGTCATACTTGGTTGTGGTCTGGTTTCAGGAGAGGACTGGGAAACAGATCACCACATCCAAATGCTGGTGAAGTTTGACTCAGAATTCTGAGGTTTTAGGAACCCTTCACCTCTGATACAGACAAGCTAATGTATTGTATGTTTCTAAAGCCTCCTCACAGCGTAGATGTCTACTAACTTGCTCAGTAAATCTGCAAGGATAAAAATTAGACATGGCTGAAAAACTGGTGGAAGATAGGAAAAATGCATACTGTCACAATGCATGCACATAATCACCTTAGACATTACTCCCCAAATAGCTGATGTTACTGTAGCTTTAGCTGTTAATCTGTTCTAGGCATTCATGGAAGGGGATTGATCATATATTGATGACTGATATTGATCTGTGCCTTTCACTGTTGGTTAGAAAGGGACCGTAGGTGACGAGATTAGATTGGACATCTAACTTTTAGATAGCTGAAACAAAAAAGGCAATTCTCACTTCAGGTTACTGGCTTGACTTTTTAAGTAATACTTTGCACTTAGCTGTTCTCAGTAGTGCGAGGTCATCTTGCAGGCCTTGATGTTGCTGACTTCTGCGCTTCTCTCCCATTTTAAGACTTCTGGTGAGGAAAAAATTGTCAATAAACATATGCCATTTTAAAACTTTGCAAAAGATATTCAGGTATAACTGTTGTCAGCCTGACTGCTTCATAAGATTTCTCTCTCTCTTCCTTCTCACCCTCTCTTTCCAAACACAGCCAGGTCAGTCATGGTGGCTCTGTAACTGCACTAATGCAATATGTATAGAAGACAATATAATCCAGGTGGTTCCCATGATCTGTAATCCGCCTCCTAAACCTACATGTGCCAATGGGCTTTCTCCTGTGCAAGTCATCGATAAGGATGGATGCTGTTGGCACTGGGAGTGTGATTGTAAGTATATATTTTGTTGAATAATTTGTCTCCTGTGGGAACAGTACAAGTGTCAAGAGCAACAATATTTATCAGGGGACCAGTATAGCACAAGGCTGTGACTCTCAGACTTCTAGTGTTGGTCTCTTTAAAGTGCTTCATTGATTCTTTTAAGGCACGTGGGGGCTTTTACACAGTTTGCAATCATTTCTACACAGCTATTGTGCTAGTAGAATAAATTGGCCTCCCAAGGCAGGATTTTACTGTTGAGATGCAGGCCTCTATAGGCTAGAACCCTACATATAAATTACATGTTCAGACTATCAGTAAAGGTATATCAAGGGTGCAGTTAATCCTATTCTCAGTTGTCTATCAGAAATAAGTCAGATGAACAGTTCCCTGAAAGTGCATGTTTTTCTCTATTATTGAGTTCTAGATAATGAGCTCATGCATTGACCTATATACTTTAAAAATTTAAATGCCTAAAGTTAAATGAGATGAATCCCACACCTACAAATTTTGTTTGTAGCCTAATCTGATTCTGATGTTGCCATAAGAAGCTAACCTAGCTGTATGTTTTTGTAGGCTACTGCACTGGCTGGGGAGACCCACATTACATGACTTTTGATGGACTCTACTACAGTTATCAAGGGAATTGTACATACGTCCTTGTGGAAGAGATTCATGAAAAAGTTGACAACTTTGGTGTCTACATTGATAACTACCATTGTGACTCACGGGATGTAGTCTCCTGTCCTCGAACGCTCATTGTGAGACATGAGACTCAGGAAGTGCGCATAGCAACAGTCAAACCAAATACTTTCCAAGTAGAGGTACTGGAGAATATTACCTTTGATATCTTGGTTAAAATATTAATACAGCATCAACCTGTATCAATACCGATATCAACCTGATAATTATGTTTGCAATGTTAGGAAAAAAAGCCATTGAAAAAGAATCTGTGTTTTAGATTTAATACCAGTTGGACTATAGAATAGGACTGCTTTGAAGGACTGCTTTTTTGACTCTGAATATGGGGGAAAATTTCTGAGTTCTTCCCTTTTTTATCTCAAATTTCTTCAGTGACTTATCTCTCCTAAATACAGAAAATTGCTAATAGTTATGAATATAAAATAAATTCAGTTAGAGTTAATATTAATGTAACAAAGGAAGTGAATGAATATTGAATGGAGGATACAACATAAACTAGTCATAACAATAAAGTACTGGGCTTAAGCGTTTTTTAAAATTACAATTACTAGTGATTGGTGTCACCTTTTGAACTTTTTCAGAATAACGACTCTCGTATGTTTATGCTATTGACATATGTGATGCTCCAGCTATGGGGCTTCAAAATTGGGTGAGAAGTGTTTGGTTTTAGGCTTTTGTGGGGTTTGTTTGCTTTATTTTTGTACATTACTGTGTGGGAATATTACAAGTTAGATTGCACCATATTGCTGAAATTTTACAACATTTAGACCTCATTTTTTTCTCCAAAGCAAGGAAACCTATCATTGTTGAGTAAAAGTAGCAGTGTTATTTCCATAGCTATATCATGGCTACTGTATTTAAATAAATAATACAGATTTTAGCTGATTTCTTTAATTTAATTTTCCTACAAGCATGTTCCCTTTCTGCCAAATAAGTTAAAACTGTGTGCACTAGGAATTTAGGAGAATTCTGTATTGCATTTTCATGGGGTGTCCTCAATGCCATAGTCACTCTAATAAATCTGTTGAATTTAGCTGGTTTAAACTCTGAATTTTAGCTTAGTTTATCAGTGACTGATAGGTCTTTGGCTTAGAGAAGAAAAGTTTGACTTCCAGTAACATGAAAGGAAACACAGGGACATTTGTTACAAACTAAAAGCACATTATTTGCCTTAACATTCTATCTCCAATGCAAAGTAACAAACAGTCAATTGTTTTCTAAAGTCAAACTAAATAGATGTCTCTTTTCTGTCTTCTTTTATTTATTAGGTGACAGTAAACAAACAGCCAGTGGCTTTGCCTTATAAAAAATTTGGCTTAAGCATCTATGAATCAGGTATAAATCATGTCGTGGAAATTCCTGAACTGAAAATGAATGTGACCTACAATGGCTTGTCCTTTTCTATCCGAATGCCCTACAGCTTGTTTGGCAACAACACTCATGGACAGTGTGGTAAGGCTTACTCTTGTAATTTTTATGCTCTCTGAAAACCACAAACAGGTAAATGACTACCCTGCCACAAAGATTAATGGAATTTGATAACAAATCTGTGAGAGAATTCTTTTTCCCCTTATCAATTTTAGGTACTTGCAATAACAACACGGCAGATGACTGCATGTTGCCAAATGGAAACATTGCAGAAAACTGTGAAACCATGGCAGACCATTGGCAAGTTCATGATCCCTCCAAACCACAGTGCTCTCCAGGCCTAAATCCTACAAAAGCACCTAGCACAACCCCAGTGCAGCCTTGTAAAGAGTCTTCCATCTGCGAGCTTCTTTTGGGAAGGTAAACATTCCTCTGGGGTTTATAAACCTTTGATCTTCAAATTAAGTGGCAATTTTAGGGTTCATTTCTCAATAAAAAGTGTTTCTAACTACTCCTCTGTTTATTGTAGCTTTGTGTGTTGCTTCCATTTCTTTCACTGTTTCTAGATGTTATTCTTTGCTGATAGTTTGCTTCCAACCCTCTGGCTGCTCCATTAACGTTTCTTGATATTCTTGCATTCTTTTATGCTCTCTGCCCTCCACTGACCTATGCTTTTTCTTTTTCTCACACTAACTTAGCAGAAAACAGAGTCTAACTGAAAACAGAAATCTTAATTTTTAGAACATTGTGCCAGAATTAAAAAAAAAATAAACAAAATGTCTTTAGAAAAGCAGTTCATGGTTACACTCAATAACATTCATGTAGCTTCTGGACAGAAAATATTGGTGCCTGAGTGTTTTGTAGGTGAGGGGAGAATACTTTAAGATAGCTTGAAAGGTTACAGTCTAGATAAGTGCTCTTAGTAAAATCTCTCAGTAACAGTCCTTGTGCACATCTCCTTAAGTACCACTGTTGCCACATTATAACAAGTCAAGCACACTGAAGAATTCATGGATTATTCAGTAACTAATAATGATAAATATTTCTGTTTCTAGTGTGTTTGAGCCATGCCATAGCTTTGTCCGGCCTGAAAAGTACTATTTAGCCTGCGTTTTTGACAGCTGTGTACTTCCCAGCTTAGACCTGGAATGCTCAAGCCTGCAGATCTATGCTGCCACCTGTGCTGATCAAAGTGTTTGCATTGACTGGAGAAATCATACCAATGGTGTTTGCTGTAAGTATTTGGTCATTTATCTTGAACTATTAGGGAAGCTTATATGGAACTTTTTTTGGCAATAATACCCTAATGGTAAGTCATATTGCTTTCCGAGCAATGAAGACACCAATAAATCACAACAGCTGCTTTCCTTCAGTAATTTTACAGGTAACATTTTTAACAATGGAAATTATAAATGAGGCTGCAAAAATATACATCTATTTGCTGTGCCAGAAACATCTGTAGCAGTAGATACTTCTTCATACGCAGGGAGTTTTGTGTTTTGCAGGCATCAGCAGATCACTCTGCATTTAGTGACATATGCAATCATTTTCAGCTGTAGTAAGAAGAGGACAAGGGGGTAGGAATACACTCCCCTTTGAGAATTTATGAAAAAGAGGCCATAATTATGAAAAAAATGCAATCAAGATATAGACTTTTGCCTTTATCTCCTTAATGTAAAGTATGGTGTTATATCTCTATGGCTAAATTGCATAAAATAATTCCACTCAGAGACATGAGTCTGGTATCTGGGTTTTTTGGTTGGTTGGTTTTGTTTGTTTGGTTTTTTGTTGTTTTTTTTTTTTTTTTGTCTTTGCTTCTCAAGATTGTCAAAGATACATAGGAGAATGAGTAGCCAGTGTTTAATTTCTTGGCATAATATCATAAGACTTTTACATGACTGAGTTCCTCCTCCTTTTTATTTTTCCATTCCAGCTTACAAATGCCCCTCAGATAAAGAATACAGAGCTTGTGGTCCTATTAAAGAGACAACCTGCAAATCAAGGTAAATAATTCCTTCACTGTTAGTTATAGCTCATACAACCATTTAGTCATATCTAATGCATAGATGGATGAGAGAAATCAACCTCCTCTCATGTCTTAAACTCACTGTCAAATTTGGTACCACTGTACTCTTGATGCTAAATCTGGGTGCCTGTACTGTTGATGTTGTTTGACTATACCAAACATGAACACTGACAATTCCTAAATCGCAAATGTGCAGATTATTTGCCACTGTATCTTTAGTGAAAGATCATTTGGCATATCCTTCCTCTGCTTGCATATGACAGTAATGGAATTCTCTGAACATTTTGTCCAATACAGTCCACAAAACGAAACTTCAACTAAATATGTGGAAGGTTGTTTCTGTCCTGATGGAACAATGCTGTATGACCCTGCTGTGGATGTCTGTGTGAAAACTTGTGGTAAGTTTTATTGCTTCACTTGGATGCATGTTTGTTTCCTCTTTGTTTTTTCCTTCTTATGTATGCACCATAGATCTGACTGTACGCAGTACTTACACAACGTATAGTAGAGACGTCTACTGTTATATGAGTAGTAATGGAAATTAATTTTGATATTTTCACAGGCTGTGTTGGAGTGGATAAGATACCAAGAGAGGTATGCTGGCATACGGTTTTGTATTTCAAGGAGAGGCTGGGTTTGGGGAGAGTGGTCTCCACTGGTGCAGTCTTGTTTTTTGGTCTCCCAAC
Source organism: Numenius arquata (assembly GCF_964106895.1). NCBI lineage: Eukaryota > Metazoa > Chordata > Aves > Charadriiformes > Scolopacidae > Numenius > Numenius arquata. The sequence goes on from NC_133581.1 coordinate 15,099,580, forward strand.
TTTTCATTCCTGTTTTTACTTTTGTTCTTTTTAATTGGTAACCATGCAATCATTCACTTTATTTTCTTTACTGACAGTTTGGGGAAAAGTTTACAGTAGACTGTCAAGACTGTATTTGCCTGGAAGGTGGAAATGGCATTGTATGTGAGCCTCATGTCTGTGCCAAACAAAATAAGACCAGTTGTGATGGAGAAGGCTTCTATGAGGTCAATGAAGTAAATTCTGAAGACTCCTGCTGCCCCATTGTCACCTGCAGTGAGTTTATACTTTTGCTGCTAGTCTTTTTATACCTTCTAGGAATAGAAAGGAAAAGACAACTGGTTTAGCACCAGAGACCTGCAGCAGGGAGTATCTTTCCTCATGCTTTTTTAAAATCAGCTTGCGCAGTGTTAGGTGAAATACATTTTAATGTTGCAGTGACTCAGCATAACTGACTTTACAATTATGGGACTCAACATAACTGAATATATGGTTCTTGAGTTCAGGGCAACATTTTATTTAAGTAAAATGGAGATAGATTACAGAATTCTATGTGGATTTTCATTTTGCGTCAGTTGCCTACAACCTTGGAGAGGGCAACCATTGCCCACTACTACATTTTTAACACTTTAACAACAATTACATAGTAGAAAAAGTTTTATAAACTACTGTAGTCCCTCAATCTAGTGCCTGGGCTCACTAGGAAAAATATGGTCTCTCTCTGGAATTCATTTCTTTGGAGAGGGTCTGGACTGTTACCTAGTAATGAAAAGTCTACCCTACGTGCTTTGATAGATGCCTATTTCTAGTAGCCATGATTTAGTATACTTTATGGCTTTATTCTTTTTTTTTTTTTTTTCTTTTTTCAGAATGTAATACAAGCTTGTGCACAGCTAACGCCCCTAAATGTGCACTGGGATTTGAAGTTCATTCTCATATTCCCAGTGGTCAGTGCTGTCCTGTGTACCAATGTGGTAAGTGCCTTGGAAATACATTACAATGATTAGCATTATATATTGAATAATTTAACATCACACTTAGTAAGACTGTATGCAATAGTGTATTGAAAGAGGTAATAGACACAATCAGATTTTACAAATTGGTTACTGTTAACATTAGTTACTAGTGTTATGGTTATGTCAAACAAGTATGAAATCAGATATAGCTCAGGTGGCTCAAGTTCAATTTTCCTGGTTGTATGTACACGTAAGAACAGATGCAGAATTAACTGGGACAGCGATCTCAGCTTAATCTAGCAAAGTGTCCCTGTAAGGATGCCAAATAGAAGATAGCTTTACAAAGTCTGCTTTTTTCTTGGTAATTGAAACAAGAAATGACTTGTACCTGTTAAGTGAACATTCTTGGCTAGGAACTAGACTGCATACATTGGGCCAAATCTTCTCCCCTTTTTGCACATGCAGTATTTGTTGTTGTATTTTATATATGCCATATCAGCTATGAGAAATGGAGATTATCCAATGTGTTTGACCATAGACATTGTGATTCATTGTGGAAGAAATAAGTTTGACTAGAGTGGGGTGAAGACCCCTTTTTTCCCCACTATGTAACCACCTAAATCCTTGCTTGTCAACAGTTCCCAAGAGAGTTTGTGTACATCAGAATGCTGAGTTCTTGGTAAGTTCCTATTTCAACAGTCTTCTGAAAATGTTTTAAAAGTGCTATGAGGAATTTTATCTAGTATAATCACTATTTTAGAAATTTTTAAATTCCCATCAGGAGTTCATTAATTTCATAAAGCCTAAATCTTTCTGAAAAGGTTGCTGTATACATAAGAGACTGAAGAATTGTTCGTATATCAGTATCAGAAAGACATTTGGATTTAGAGTTACGTGTGCATGCATTTTAAAAAGTCAGTTCATGTTTACCATCAGCATGTTACTGCTGTTTTAAAACTCTGCTTTCAAAAATGAAAAGATTTATAAATAAGTATTATTCTAAACAGACTTAGATTCTTAATAGATTCTGTTGGGTCTAGTAATTGTTTTATTGCAGATATTTGTATGACATATTTCCTTTTAATATCTGAGTTTAACATTGATATACAGGACTTCAATAAAGACATGTTAAATGAAATTCAGTATTTAAAATGTTGTTTTCATAAGTGACTTGCCAAATAGCTATCCAATAGAGTTTGACTGTTTCCTTTTCCAGTGCTTGCTTTACAGATTTTTCCAAAATTAAGAAATGTGTGTCATATCTCATTAATATATGAACCTTTTCTTTCTTAAAATTTATAGCCTAATTCCTCAGTCTTTGTTGATAAGTGTCAGAATTGTTTCTGCACTAATGAAGTTAATGTCAGCACCCAACTGAATATCATCTCATGTGAACATATTCCATGCAACACATATTGTAAACCAGTAAGTAACAAACTTAAAACAAATAAAAAATCCCCTAAAACACCCATGTATGTGAAAAGCAGTTTGGCCAAAGAGTGGTATAAGCAAAGTCAGGGAGCAGAAATCCAGAGTCCAACTCCAGCATGGATAGCAACTGTCCTTGAGCAATCTATTGCATGAAGCTTGACTGTGTAACTTACAGTATTCAGTTCACATTGGGAGGATTAGCTGGGAAATGTCTGTAGAGCTCTTAATGGAGTGGTAGTTAATTATTAGTTATTTTTATTATAGTGCTTTACTTTATTCCATCTATAGCCTGCTTTTATTACTTGTCTTCCATTGGGTTGGAACACAAAAAGGCACAGAAGGCCACAAATCTAGAGTACGCTTCGAAGCATAATCAATTAATGGGTTCATATGTTTCAATGTATTTCTCAAAAATGCATCATAGTGCTTTCAATTTTAATTAATTTTAATATCTAGGGATATGAACTTCAACCAGTGAAAGGTGAATGTTGTGGAAGATGTGTGCAGACTAAGTGTGTTATACATACAACAGACAATTCTGACGTCATCTTGAGTGTAAGTACGCTCTACATCTTACACCTCTACCAAATTTGTAAAGTTTCCCCTTTCAGAAAGGGAACATATCCTTGTTAGAGATAAGGCTCAGTGTAAGTTTGCATCTGAAAGGTCACAGGCTCACTTAAAGCAAAACCCATTTACAATTTTTTGGCCTGAAGGAAGAACTCATGAAATCAAATTTTCTGAAAGGCTCTTCCTGGAATGATAAATCCAATACAATTGGAGGGGTTTTTCTTGCAATGTCTGGAGGCTTGGGTTTTTCTGTATTGTTTGATTTCTGTGTCCTGGAAAACACTAGTAAAGCCTGTGTAGGAAATTATTTTATTGCCCCTGTAGGATGAAAGTTTAAGATTGTTCTTAAATACCATATAACAGTTTATCTTTCCCTAGGCAAAATCCATTGGCATGCATAATTTTTTTAATAACTCTAATGTACTCTACATACTTTAGAGGGGTTTTTCTTTTCCAAGGGAATGTCCATGTAAAACTGAAGATTGTCTCCACGTATGGCATACTGCAATACTTGTAATAATCTGTATCCAGAACAGCTGCTAAACTGAAAATAATTTACTGGGAAACAAGAGGAAAGTCATTGTCAGAGAATAGGAAAACTTCTGTCTGAGATCTCTTCAGCTTTCCTTACTACATTTTGTATTTTTCTTGCAGCCTGGAGAGTTTAAAAATGATCCCAATGACAACTGCACCATTTATAGTTGTTCAAATATCCACAATCAGCTTATCTCTTCCACATCTGAGATTACCTGCCCAGCATTCAATGAAGAGACCTGCAAACCTGTAAGTAAATACGGAAAATTTACCCTCTACTAAATGCATAGATTACTTCAGTTTAGTTCAGCCACCTAACTAGCAACAAAAGTCAAATTAAGCTCTGATGACCTTTCACCAAAGTTTCTCAATCCCAAGGGCAAAAGTTTGTGCTGCATCCATGCACAGACCTAGGGAGTGTATAAAAGAAGATACCTGGGTGAGAGTTTTTATAACTGGCAGGTGTCTCTCAGTAGCCAAAACACTGGTCAGCACTGAGATACAAAGTCCTTGCTGACTGCTTTGTGCAGGCTCCTGTCTGAACAAGAATTGTGTTTTCTTGAATGTTACACAAGAAGTTCAAGCAGTAGGCTGCCAGTAACACCATGCATACTCACCATTCAAATATAGAAGTCTCTGAGAAAATATTTTTTGCAATTGTTTCTGAGGAAAAATTGCATGAAGTTAACTGTGGACGTCCTTCAAAGCATTATTGCAGGGGGTTGGACTAGATGATCTCCAGAGGTCCCTTCCAATCCCATATCATTCTGTGATTCTGTGATGCCCAACCTGACCCTGAGCCATGGTGGCCCGCCATCTCCACCTCCCCGGTGTTATTGCTGAGCATGACATCATATTGTCAGGAATGTCCCTTTGGTCAGTTGGAGTCAGATGTCCCAGCTGCGTCCCCTCCCAACTTCTTGCTCACACCCAGAAAATCTGTGATTATCTTTATTTCCACAATCCTTTGTTAATTGATAGATTTCAAGTCTGGAAGAAACCATTATCTTTGTTTATTCAGAACAATGATACAGTTTTCGCTGGTTATTTCCAGCCTTTATGGAATTGTTCTCCTCAGCTATTGGTCTAAAAGCTTCTTTAATACAGGGAAAGAAAATAATATTATTTCTCCTGTTTCTTTGTTCTTTTAGGGAACTATTACATTCTTACCTAATGGTTGTTGCAAAACCTGTAAGTATGGAAGTATACCTGAATCAACAATATAGAGAATGAATTTTCTTCTTAAATCACCCCATTTTTCCAGCCATAGAGGCATATAAGTTTGTATTTAAATAGATACATTTATATTTCTGTTTGTTATTCAAAGCATTCACCATCTGATCTCTCTGGGAAAGTTTAAGCTGAAACAGAAAGACCACTTAAAACAATTCTTTTTGTTTTACTATATACTATAAGGAACTATATACTATATTATATATATTATTAATATATATAGTATATATTACTATATACTATAAGGAACTTCTGCAGCTATTTCACTGAACGTATTTTCTGATCTTTCCCTATAGGTGCACCTCTGGATAATCCCACACCATGCTCTGTCCGTCAAAGACAAGACTTTATTGTCTATAAGGGCTGCCGTTCTGTGGATAGAGTTCTGTTGACTGAATGTGAAGGAACATGTGGAACCTTCTCGCTGTAAGTAAACTGATTGGACAATGAGATTTGAAATCTGCTGGCACTGATCTTGTTTATATAAAAGGAACAATAAATAGGTAGACTACAGAATGGTAAAAGACCTGAAACTGTCAGCTCCCCAAATCATGGGCACAAAATCATGAAATCTGTCACTGAACAGTTGATTCGTCTTAATACAAAGCAGAAGAGTAATAAATTGTCTTGGGATTCAGACAGCTATGATAAGGTCTATTTATCCATTCAAAGCTGGCTTGTCTGTCATTTGTGTCAGGCCATCTCGGCTAGAAATCACCACAAAAGAGCATGGATTATTTCCCGTAATGGGAATGAGCCCAGAGAGCAACCAAACCTGATGCTAATAAGCTGAAAAGCTGCTTCTCAATAATTAACATATAAAATTAAATACACATAGGTCTTTTAAAGGAAGATTCAAACATGTAGAATTTTTATACAGTAAAGAAATTAGAAAACAAATGCTTTAGGGGTGGTGTTAGTAGAGTAGTTTTACTGTTCATTTTTCTCTGAAATGAGAGAATCTACAAGAAAGTGGCTGTAAGAAGGTGGCTAGGAGGACACCTGGTAGAGAGCTATTAAAACACTGGAAAAACATAATTCTAACTCCCCAAAGAATCTGCCATTTCCTGCCTATCACTGAATATGCCACAGGGCACCTTACATGGGAGAAAACTGATCTTTAGTCTCAGACTGAACCCCGATTAGCCAGTGGGTTTATTAGTGTTTTGAAATACCTTATCTTAGAGTCTTGCTGTGGTTGCCTCTGCACACAAATACAAGAAAAAGATGGCTCTTGACACAGTTTATAGCCTGATATTGACAGATTCTGCAGGTTAGGAATGGTAGTTTGGAAGCTGATGAACACAAGGCTGCAAAAAATACTTTGTTGTGAGATAGGAACAAAAAAAGCTGCTGCTTCCCCTTCCTGTTAACACTGCCTGGTTTGAGATATGCATTTTGATACACGTGATACAATTGTAGCCCTTGTAGCCGATTGATTGATGTGATGCCATTGTAGATGGCATTGTAGCCACTTGTCTATGCAGCTTTCTATTCAGGTCAGGGCTTTGTTTGCCCTTAATTGTTGATGTGGTGTATTTAACATCCATAAGTGCTGGAGTAATGAGAGGAATCTAAGGAAGCTGAGCTCCTAGAACTCACTAGAATTTTTTACTAGGACTTTGACACTAATTGCTATACCAGAAAAAAAAAAAAAATCTCAGCAAATAAAATGAATTTTAAAAGCACGCTGTTATAACCACTGCCCTGTCAGATGAGCTTAGCACTTTCATTAGCCACAGCTGTGGTTCTTCTACATATTGTTCCAAACTTCTCACAGGAGTTCTGTACGTAATTTCACTCTCTGCCGTATGCTGGCTTCTGGCACAGAGTAATGTTGCCATTTTCCTTGTTAACAGATACTCTGCTGAGGCCAATTCTATGGAGCACAGCTGTTCCTGCTGCAGGGAATCAAAGACTATTGTGAAGAATGCAGAACTGAAATGTCCCAATGGGGATTCAATTTCACATAAATATATATTTGTGCAAAGCTGCAGCTGTCAAGACACTGAATGCAGCAGCTCACAATCCAGTGAGTCACAGAGTACAGAAGAAAATGACAAGGCGAGCACTCTGAACCGTATGAAGAGGGCCATCAGCTTAACAACAAAATGAAGGGGAAAAAACTTAGCAGCATTCAACTATGCACCATTCTCATCCTCCTTGACTACTCTTGAACTTTGCTCTTCCCAGTTACTGTACCCTGTTTGTTCTCTGATAATTTTTAACAGTGCTCTATTTATTTGTGCACAAAATAAGAACACAAATTTGTATTCTTCCAAATGCACAACCTTTTGAGTCCTTTTATAATCAGCTTATTTTCTCTGAATGATTAAAAGCACATTTCAAAAAGCATGGGGTTTGTACTTATTCACATGCTGTCTTGATGAGCCTGAGTTTTAAAAGAGAAGTTCCTTTTCAAGTTATAGGAAGTCAACTGACATATTTCCTAAATTTTTGGGGTATCAGTTTCTGGCTCATTGAAAACTGGAATATCAGAAAGATCCAGAAATATCTGGAGGACCCAAGGTATAAGGTGGGACAGAAGTTGATGCTGTCTGCCAGAACAAAGCCAAAGATGAGTAATGCATCATGAAGTCATTCAGATGACTCGGAGAAACTTCTAGTTCAGGAATAGATCTCAATTTAGCAGGGTTGTATATGTTAGAACTGTCTCATTTCATCACAATTATGCATTTTTTCTAAGAAAGTAGTCTCTCAGCTATGAGAATATGAAGTTCATTTGCAGTGCTTGAGTGATGTACTATAGCAAGAGGTCTCCAAATCCCAACGTTTGTAAAACAGATGCCATTCTCTGAGCTAGTAATCCTAGGCTTCCTCTACAGGAAATGGAGAGAAATAGACATTTTTGACATTCATTTGTCCCACAACAAAGGACATATCCAAAGGAGGTTAGCTGAATTGCATTCTAAAGTGCCCATTAAGCTGATTTTGGTGTAAGGGGACCTGGAGGAGATTAGCTGGGAGGTGGACATCTCTCTTGAATCATCTGAAGTACAAGGGTAATCCACACTTTCTGTCGTGTGAAAAAAATGTTTTGGGCATTATGTTGTCTCTGTTAATGAGCACTAATTGTGTTTTACCCTTCTGAGAACTTGGACGTAACTGCTTCAGCCAACCTGAATACAAGCATCTTTGCTACCTAAAGAACTGGTGGCACCATTTTGTGCTGCTACTAGCCCTGCTATGTATTGCAGCTTAGAATGCAGATACTGTAGGAATGCGCAGAAAATGAAACTCCAGAAATTTCGCATCTTTACAGTGCTATGATTAGAATAGTATGATACTCCCCTCTGTGGAGCAACAGAAGTAACTGATCTATGAAGAGGGAAGTTACATCAGTTTACAAAGCAAGCTCCATAACTAATGAAGACTGGTTTAGTATGGGTTTCTAAGGATTTCTATTTCTATCTTCATTGTGAGATGTGACTAAAACTTTTCTTTTGGGGCATTTACAAGGTCACTCTCCTCTGTGGATTCTTTGTTGTCTAACAGTTTCTGTGCTGACACTACAGCCATACTTTTCCTTGAGTCATTTGCAAAAAACACTTTTCTCAAAATCTGTTGACATTTAAATGTCTTTGAGATCTTCATTTTTGCAGTTAAATTTGGCTGAAGTCAGCAAATAGCCTCTGGAGACAAACAGATACACGGTGTGATCAAGTCTGCCTTGTTTCCTATGAAAAAGAGATAAAATATCCCACTGAAGACTAAAATCTCCCTAGCTTCATTTTCTTCATTTGTTCTGTAGTTTGCATGGGCTCTCTCTGTCCCTTTTGTCCCTCTGTCTAGTGATGGGCAAACTACTTCTAAATAAGAAAGTTAAAAGATCGTGTATAAAAGTCAGTAAAGCTGCAGATTTTGGCTTCACCACTGCAGGGCAGTCTATGGCTAAGAACGTAAAATGACTTCGAACACAAAAAAAGCAAGCTCCCTCTGAAAAGGAGTTTGTACTTCATCAAGTAGAGGGTTTTTCCTCAGAGAAGAGTGAATGCTGGTATTTCCCCCAGACACCTATATGCTTTTAGTAAGCACTGAAAAAAAAAATTCTGTCAGGAATTTACATGCATGCACAGGATGGTGTTCCTTACAGTGCTCTAGATTATAGCAGTCCCTTCAATTTTGTTGCTGGGTAAGTGTTGCCAGTAAGTAGGCTCCCAAGTGGGCACTGTCAGAGAAGTCTTACTTAAAAGTGCTTTGCAGTTCTAGGTCAAACTGTACATGTCAAACCTCTACCCCTTTCTGCACTCTTAGTCACTATAGAATTTTGCAGTTCAGTTTGCACTTGTATTTCCATTGGAACTGGATGACAAAATTTAACAGATTAAACTTTTTCCAGCACAGAAATCCACAAATAGTTTTTTGGAGAGAAAGGAAGGAAAGAAGCTTTAACTGTGTATCCCTACAAAGAGAGTAGTAGTGGTAGCGAGCAGTGCTTTTGCTGCTTCCCATATCCCTCTTGGAAGTAAATGGAGACCTGTCGTATCTGATCCCATGGAGCAAGAGCTGTCGGGTCTGCAGGTCACAAGCAGAGATTCATCTGGAAAACCCAGGGGAAAAACTGAAGAAATCTCTCACGAGGCAATATCAGTCCTTTACGGGCTCAGAGGAGATGGTGGAACCTTCTGATCCCATTGTCTCACAGACAGGAGCTACTGCAAGGGGCACTGACAGCTTCATAAAAAGCATTGGTGTTGGGAGGGAATGGGCTTGACTCTGTCCTCCAAGAATGACTCCATTCTCCAGGAATTTCCTTGTCTTCAGGAGCCTAGCAAGAAGGGAGCAGTAGCAAGACACTGAGCAGAATTCAATGGGGTGGTGGACTGGCTAAAACACTGTCATGTCTCCATGCCTGAGTCCTGTATTCATCTCCTCTTAGACTCTCTGTTTGGCCTCCCACTTTCATTGGTGACAAAGGGTTTCTTCTTGGTTTGTTTCTTTTTCTTCATCTCCAGTTACTTAGTAACTGGAGTTACTACTCCAGTCTAGGAGGTTCCTCCAATCACAGTCCTTGGTTCTCATGGGGGACTTCAATCACCCTGATATCTGCTGGAAGGCTACACAGCCAGGTATGTACAGTCCAGCAGGTTCCTCCAGTGTATAGATGATAATTTTTTGACTCAGGTAGCGGAGGAGCCAACAAGGAGAGGTCTACTACTGGACCTAGTTCTGAAAAACAAAAAGAGGGACTGGTGGAGGACATAAAGGTTGGGGACAGCCTTGACTGTAGTGATCATGAAAAGATAAAGTTCAGGGTCATGGGTAGCATGCACAAAACAACAGGTAGGATTGAAACCTTGGATTTCAGGAGGGCTAACTTCGACCTCTTCAAGAAACTGCTTGGAGAAACCCCTTGGGTTAGGGCTCTGGAAGGTAGGGGGGATCAAGAGAGCTGGTTGATATTCAAATACTGCTTTCTCTGAGCTCAGGATTGGTGCATCACTAAGAGCAAGAAATCAGGCAAGGGAAGCAGGAGACCTGCATGACTGAGCAGGGAGCTTCTAAAAAGCTCAAGTAGAAGAAGGAAGTTTACAGTGCGTGGAAGAAGGGACTGACCTCTTGGGAAGATTAGAAGAGTGCTGTCAGAGTATGAAGGGATGAAACGAGGAAAGCCAAGGCCTCCTTGGAATTAAACCTGGTAAGGGATGCCAAGGTGACCCAGAAGGGTTTCTTCAAGTATATCAGAAGCAAAAGGAAAACTAGAGAAAATGTGGGCCTGCTGTTGAATGTGACGGGTGCTATGGTGACAGAGGATGCAGAGAAGGCGGAGATGATGAATGCCTTCTTAGCTTCAGTCTTCACTGCTCAGGCCAGCCCTCAGGAGTCCCAGACTTCGGAGGTAACAGAGAAAGTCTGGACAAAGGAAGACTTCCCTTTGGTTGAGGAAGATCAAGTTAGAGAACAGTTAAGTAAACTGGACATCCGCAAGTCTATGGGTCCTGATGGGATGCACTCACGAGTGCTGAGGGAGCTGGCAGAAGTCATTGCCAGGCTGCTCTGCATCATCTTTGAAAGGTCCTGGAGAACAGGCAAGGCATCCGAGGACAGGAGGAAAGCCAATGTCACTCCAGTCTTCAAAAAGGGCAAGAAGGAGGACCCGGAAAACTATGGGCCGGTCAGCCTCACCTCCATCCCTGGAAAGATGATGGAATGGCTTGTTCTGGGTGCCATCTCAAAGCATGTAGAGGAAAAGAAAGCTATCAGAAGTAGTCAGCACAGATTCACAAAGCGGAAATCAGGTCTGACTAAGCTGATAGCCTTCTACTACGGCATGACTGGATGGATAGATGAGGGGAGGGCGGTGGATGTTGTCTACCTTGACTTCAGCAAGGCTTTCAATACCATCTCCCAGAGCATCCTCATAGGTAAGCTTAGGAATTGTGAGTTAGATGAATGGACAGTGGGGTGGATTGAAAACTGGCTGAAAGGCAGAGCTCAGAGGATTGTGACTTAGTGGCACAGAAGCTAGTTGGAGGTCTGTAACAAGTGGTGTTCCCCAGGGGTCAGGACTGGGTCCAGTCCTCTTCAATATATTCATCAATGACCTGGAAGAAGGGATGGAATGTACCACCAGAAAATTTGCTGATGATACAAAACCATGAGGGGTGGCTGACACATCAGAAGGCTGTGCTGCCATAGAGCGAGACCTGGACAGGCTGGAGAGTTGGGCAGAGAGGAACCTGATGAAATTCAACAAGGGCAAGTGCAGGGTGCTGCACCTGGGGAGGAATAACCCCATGCACCAGTACAGGTTGGGGGCTGACCTGCTGGAGAGCAGCTCTGTGGAAAAAGACCTGGGAGTCCTGGTGGACAACAGGATGACCGTGAGCCAGCAATGTGCCCTTGTGGCCAAGAAGGCCAACGGCATCCTGGGGTGCATCAAGAGGAGCGTGGCCAGCATTTAGGGAGGTTATCCTCCCCCTCTACTCTGCCCTGGTGAGGCTGCATCTGGAGTACCGTGTCCAGTTCTGGGCCCCCCAGTCCAAGAAGGCCAGGGAACTTCTGGAGAGGGTACAGCAAAGGGCTACAAAGATGATTAGGGGCCTAGAACATCTCTGATGAGAAAAGGCTGAGGGACTTGGGTCTTTTTAGTATGGAGAAGAAAAGACTGAGGGGGAGATCTGATCAACACCTATAAATACTTAAAGGGTGGATGTCAAGAGGATGGGGCCAGGCTTTTTTCAGTGGTACCCAGTGACAGAAGAAGAGGTAACGGCCACAAACTTGACCCTAGGAAGTTCCATCTAAACATGAGGAGGAACTTCTTTACTTTGAGGGTGGCAGAGCCCTGGAACAGGCTGCCCAGAGAGGTGGTAGAGTCTCCAACTCTGGAGACATTCAAAACCGGCCTGGACATGTGTCTTTGCAACCTGCTCTAGGTGGACCTGCTCTGGCAGGGGGGTTGGACTAGATGATGTCCAGAGGTCCCTTCCAAACCCATATCTTTCTGTGATTCTGTGACTCTGTGAAGTTTTAGTTTTGCTTGAAAAAGGAGGAAGCAACTTGCAAGTAGGAGGCAAGTAGGACTTCTATCCACACAGCCTTTGAAGGCATGAAAGCCAGGATCCTAGCTTCTGCTCTCCAACAGCTGCTTGGTTTTATCTCACTTTGTCACATTATCCCTAAGCAAGAGATGAGCAGAATTCTTCTAAGCATGGGATTTGAAGACATCCCTGAGGCCCTCAAAGAAATGCTTGAACCTGTTTGGACATTCTGGTGAACAGAATGAACAAAACAAAAAAGAAATCATGGCATTATTGTTGCTTTCCCTGGGGGAAGGAAGGGCAGATATAGGCAGGCTGAAATTCCAAAGTACAGGCTGGAGCTGGGATTTTCCTGTAGCATGATTATTGCCTTGGTTGCCAGTGGCTGTGATTTTGTCATTGTCCTATTGTGTTGTGGACCATTTGTGGGGGATACACACAAGTATCCTTTCTTATGGTAGGTTACATGCTTCCCTGGAAGCAAAGCGATTGTAGGGTGCACCTTATCTGTGGAAGTACATGAGTTTCATTCCCAGTTGTAGTTTTCTCCAAGCTACTTTGAAGCTCAGACAATTTCTTCCTAATTATCTGAAGATGCACTGTAGACTCAGTGTTGTTCATGTGACTCTACAGTAATACAGTGAGAAATTTCAGCTGGAGTTAAAAAAGGAGTTCTCAGAAGATTTGCTGATAAAGTGAGCACAGTTGTTTTATGAAGCGTTACTGGACAAGTGTTTTGAAAATACCAGAGGCAGAAAGGAAAATGCTTGTTAACAATTTGGAAAAAATCACTGCTTCTGTCTGAGCAGCAGGTGAAGCATGCTGCCTGAGGTGAGGCATGTGGGATTCTGAAGGGAGGAAAAAAAAAGCCACATGCAAGCCAAGAAGAACCCTCCTCAAAATAATACAAGGTAGGGATTTCTGATCTAATAACTTCCTTGTTTAGTGATGTAACTATGTATTATGACATTATCATTTTGTGTTGTAGGAGCGGAAGGGTAAGATAAAATTTTCAGTGTGTTTACTGTTGGACTGTACTTTGCTAAACCACACTTCACTGAACTGAGAACATGCAACCCTACACATAAGCCCTAATGAAAGGACTTTACCAAAGGCAAAGCCCTAAGTAAATAATCATGTAGTTACTGTGCTTGTTATACACTGTTTGAGCTCGTGTAGCAAAGCAAATTCAGATACTGGAAAAGAGGCAAAAATAGGCTTACAAACTCCAAGATCATAGGAAAGAAAATTCTTGTGAACTTTAGGTCCCACAAAACCTGAAATACATTTAAGTAACTGTAACACTGATACACAATTTCTGAAATTTCATCTCACAACAGAAGCTTTGAGGAGTATGGGTATTTTAAGCCAGAACAAGTTCTTTGAGTTAAGCAGCCCCCTTCTTAGGCCAAATTTCTAAATTAACTCAATCTTTTCAGGCTACCACAAACAACTATATTCTTAACTGGCAACCTCCTAGACTGACTTCCAACCAGGCTATGTAAGCAATATTCCCATTACTAATATAGAAAATCCTGTAAGTTTTTTTTCAGCATCACCCTTTAAAAATCTGACATGTTCAAACTGAATTTCCTTTAATGTTC